>NC_047528.1:89405223-90005223 GCF_012275295.1 Melopsittacus undulatus | reverse complement strand
ATTGCTGGTGTAGACAAGATGTACCCTGTAAATAGGAAAAGAAAGCCCCTTGGCATACTGGCACTACTAACAAAGGTGATAATTGCTCTTCCTCAGCCTAATTTTATATTACCTATGTTTCATCTTTGTTACTATCAACATATATTCTTACTTTATGCTTTAAACTGCCACCACAATCTTAGTGACACATCAGTTCTCAACATCCTTTTCAACTGCTGTGTTCATATTAGGGATTAAGAAAACATGGCTGTGAACAGAGATGACCTTGAATCATAGGAAAACACAAATTTAAAGGAACACAGAAGGTAATCCAGTTGATTGATTGTCACTGTTCCAAAATGGGGTCACAGTTAATGTCTTATGACTACTAATAGATGGTAATTCAATTTGTTCTTACAAAACTTTAAAGACAGGCATGCTTTTTCAGCCATTCCATTCTATGTATCAGCAGAATATTGCTATCATATGTTCGCCATCATGAATATTTCTTGTGACAATGTTAACTTACAGTTTCTTACCTTCTCCAATGTGGATATCCATCATGTATTATTTCAGTTCTTTACCTGCTTAGACCTGGTTCACATCCACTCTCCTGTTTAGCCTAAAACATCTCTAGTATCACTTTCTAAGGCACAGAGCAGGGATAGCACAAGCCTCAGCAAATACCATTGAAGAATCTGGATGCTTCCTGGAAGAGTAGTATCTAAGAGGGATTTCTATTTTTATGTTTAAGTTCAAATTTGAAAGTCCATGAGTTGTACAATCAAATCAACAGGAAACCTTAACCTCTTTGCACTCCAGCCAGCAGAAAAAGCTTGCATTCTGTACAAAAACATGCAGAAAATTAGAGAAACTGCTGTACAGCTACACAGAAAGGGTAACAACCTTCTACCCTAAAAAAAGGCATGATCTGACACAGCTATCCAGAGGTGAAAATCTCCACTAACGAATCCCTAAGCAAAATATATTTAATCTCATATTAACTAAAAGTAACTTAAACTTGTTACAAAGGTTGGGTTTCCAAAGCCTCTTTTCTAATGTGGAATTTTAGACTATTAGATTGGGAAGAAGAATTTTTGTTACTTATTTACATAATTAAATTATTTTCAAGTTTTTATTCACATCATAATACCTACATTTACCATTCTATTGTCATTGGTGCTTGAAGACATCTTTTATTTAGCTACTTAGAAATGTTTACATAGAAATTCCAGAGATAGAAGTCATCATCTTGCTGAGTTTTAAAGTTTTCTTTTCCAGCATCTTATTCTTCAATCTCAAAGGTCTGACATTTTTAAACTCTTGGCATTCTCTTCTGTAACAAGGTTGAAATTTAAATATGCTGCATCAATTTGGCTTCAGTGTGATGTCTCACTGAGGCACAGCCTGGCTGAGAAGAGAGAAAAAATGAATATGAATGCCAACCATCTATTGGGATAACTAAGTAAAAAATCGGCAGGTCTCAGGCTGTAACTGAGAAGGAGCACTACCCCGTAAGTGAGAACGAATTTATTTTGCATGAAGTGATAGAAATGTAAGTTGTCAGTGATATAACAAAGTTATATAAATTTAGCAACATCAGTTCAAGAGGAATTTAGACTAATCTGGTGACAAGGCAGTTACTATACTTTTAAGGACACAGAATGATTTCATGAACTGATTCAGTAGTTAAACAAATATTCAATCCTGAGAGTAAAAGAAAACTATAGAAACCTAAGGTTAATGGAGACTGGTCTCCATAGATGTCTTTTATCCCTTGATGCTGTCTCTTAAGCTTCAAACATTCTTGTGTTTCTATGCAAATGAACTGCTTACAAAATCCAACTCTTTCAAGTGTGTTCTAAGCGTTACTGTCTATGTCATTTTACAGTAAACACATTTTTGTTGCATAGCAATATGTTTCTTTTAGAAGATGGGTAAATATGCAAAATGTTTCTGTAACTATTTGTCAGATAGTCAAACAGATTTTTTGTCTATCCTCGGGCCCCTTTTATGTTCACTCTCTGTGAACATATGCGACAAGAGCTCTCCCAACACAAACACTTGAAGGAATCAAATCACAAGCTCTTTTTCTACCAACATTTGCACAAAAAAAAATGAGAAGAGTATATTTTATCATGTAATGGAGTAGAAACACACTGTGAATTGTGCTCAGTTCTTAGTTCTTGATTTCACAGGAACCTGTAAAGTTATGTTGATTCTCCTTGCTGGTACTATTTGACAATACAATGATCTTAGGAAGGTAAGTGAGAAATGGAAGCCAAAGTCCTTGCTAATATGTTAGTCACCAGATGTCAATAAGACTACCTCCCAGTTTCCTTGGAGTCACTCCAGATGCAATATGTGAAAAATGAACATTTGCTCAAATCATAGCACAAGCAAAGCTAATGTGCAGCAAAGAGAAGACAGACATGCCAAAGGTCTTGCCTCTTCTGCAGTGTGCACTGTTATTGAGGGTGTTTGTTCAGGGATCATTTGATTTGCAGCTTCAAAGTCTTTGCACTTACTGTGCTGATAAAAGTCCAGTTCCCTAGTTTTTTGAGTCAGTGATGAGCCACAGCCTGTAGTGGTCACACATCTCAATAATCAACTTACCAGACTTATTTCAATCACAAACACCATGGGGAAAGATGGTATTTTATTGTAAGTCTGTGATGGAATCTGACCTGGAGGAAACCTTGTCTGAAGCCCATGAGCTCAATCTGCCTGCATCATGTTACATCATGCCTTATTCACGTGGTATCTCTGTGTGCAGCAGCTTCAGTCTACCCAACGCCCAGAATACAGAATGGATATGGCCTATGAAGTCACTGGAACAGCACATCTCAAGAGCTGCAAAACTGTCATGAAATGAGCTCCTGGTACAGAAGCTCTTGATGAATATGAAATTCTGCCATTCTCTACTTAGTAAAAAATGAACTAGCTATACTAGCGGACAATTGGACCTGAATCATGTATGCCTCTCTACCAAACTGTATCTCATACACAGCTGTCCTTTCCACTTAAGAGTTACTGTTACATTTATTGTTAGTTTGGTTTTTTTTGTAATCTAAGCTAAAGCATAGACCTCTGTACATCTTGTTTTCTAGGAGAAAAACACACTGTTGTTGATCACAAATAGTCTTTTTAAAATATTCCAGAAGACAGAAAAGAAAGGACAGTCTTTCACTCTTCCACTTTTCTTTCCATGCCTAAATTTCAGCTCTCACTGTTTAGGTGGTTGTGTTGCTTCATTAATACTTTGATAAGATATAATGGCCCAAAGATTCAAAGATAATTATTCTTAAAGCTCAACTTCAACAGCATCTTTTCAAAAGTTCTATAAAGAATGCTTTGATTCAAGCTTCTGTGTACCAAAATGAATGAGACCTTTTGTGATGAATGTTTACAAGCGCACCCAGGAAGCTGAGAATGATGTGACTGGCTACAGGCATGCCTCCAAGCTGCTGGGAATTGCTAAAACAAATAGTCATTCTACTTTATTTGATGGAAAGTTTTTCTCTTTATGGACTAATCAGCCAGCCTGCCACTCTCCCTTTGATTCAAAACACGTGCAAGGAAGTGCTAGATCCACAGAAGTTCCCAAATTTTTAAATTAGTGTGGTAAACACTCAAGTGTTTTTTTGTTCTACAGTCACACAACTCTAGAAGCACAAATGTTTTTTGTATTAAGAGAGCAGCCAACACTCCCAAATTCTCATACTATAAGAACTATACATTCATGCAGAGCTCCATGATGTAATCTTGAAAGAAGTTCTGCAAGCTCTATATACTATTCTTACCAATATTACAATAATGCTTACATGATTAAACAGAGGATACAAATTTTGAGCATGGAGATATCTTGCTATGAACAGTCTCATTTTTATATCCAGTTCCACTCTGTCAGTCCTGTCATAAGTAGATACCTGTCATTCTGGATGAGGAGTTAAGAGCAGTAGTTACAAGAACAGTAATATCATTCCCTTGTGTGCCTTTGGCCATAGAAACCTGTATGTTTCTACTGCCTCAGCAAGACAGGCTCATCAGACTGCAGGAAACATGGGTCCTTCTAGGTGAAGTGATGAATATGGATTTCAGTACAAATTGTTTGGTACTAACTATAGGAATGTTTATAAAGATGAGGAGCGAAAACTGAGAATTTCAGTTAGGAGATATTATTAGCAACATAAATAAGAACATTGTTGCAGGTATTTTCAAAGTCACTTAGAATATTGCCAAGGGCATTTTGTAATGCTAAGTGTTTCCAGTGGAAGTGGAATGATGGGGGCAATGGCTCATCTAGGCTGGAGGAGTCTCTGAGGTTAAGGTGCCCTGTGCCTTGTGACAAAATTGATTCCATAAAGAAAAAAGACAGGTCATTGTCATAGGATCCTCTCTTCTGAGGGGAATAGAAGGCCCAATATGCAGACTAGACCCACTTCTTAGGAACTCTGTTGCCTTTCTGGTCCCAGGGTTAAAGAAGGGAAGAGAAAGCTCCCTAACCTGGTACAGAATTCAGTATTATCCATTATTGATTTTTCAAGTAGGCAGTGATGAAGTTGTAACATGAAGACCAAAAGCAAGCAAGAGAGACTTCAGGGTCTTGGGACAGCTGGTTAAGAGATCAGGAACACAAGAAATATACTTGTCTATCCTTCCAATTGCAGGGAGTGATGAGGGAAGAAACAGAAAGAGGCAACAGATCAGCACCTGGCTGTGAGCCTGCTGTCACCCAGAATTCTGGGTTCTTTGATCATGGCTTGGTAAGGGATGGAGACCCACGTAGCAACAAAGACACAAGGGTTATTGATATGTCAGAAACTATGGAAGCACCTGAGAAGAGTCTCAGGGGAATTAGGGCTTCTACCCCCAAAAAAGGTGGCGGGATCAAGTCTTTTTCCTTGAGATCAGAATTAGTTCATGGAATTAAACCCTTCTGCTTTTAATTTTAAGTGCAGTGTGCTGCCCCAAGTGAAAGCTAGATATAAACTTAGAAAAATGCTAGAATTTTAAGCAATTATTATTCTGTAATATCAGAGCCAAATCTTCCCACAGAAAAAAATGATTTCCTAATGTTATTTCAATCCTGAAATAATTTAATTAACAATATTAAAATAGATTTAAAAGCATTACAGGAAGATTAATGCATAAAAAGTTTAGCTTTTCTGAAAGTTAAATGCCACTTAATTGATTTAGTTAACATGCAAAGGCACCCACTCTGCCTAAATTGTGGACATACTATCCAGTATCAAACTGAGTTCACTGCTAAACTGAAAAAAAGAAATTTAAAACTACCAATATAGAAAGTCTGAAGGAAGAGCTATGCTTTGATACCACTGGGTTGAATTCTGATCAATTTTAAAAGTGATTCAAGAATAGATGGATATTCCCAATTTCACTATTTAAACATCAAAAGACACTGAGGTCAGAATTGCTCTGACTTGACAATGTCCTTGAATTGCTACCAAATACAAATAAGAAGTGTTTAGTCCCTTGGTACTCTCCTCTAAGGAAGGGACACCTTCTTCAAAACATATTTAGGACTTTGTCTAAGAGTTTGTGACTTTGGTGCTTTTCTGACAATCAAAGGTACCAACATAAACTGACAATCATATGACAAAATGCAAGGTCAAACGAGGGAGGGACTATTGCAATTAACTCTGAAGGACAGAGAGAAGGTGAAACAACATTTATTACTAAAAGATTTGGGAATTTCTGCACTTCAAAGAAAGTAAAAAATTGTCCTTGAAGAGTGAAAAAAACACTCTTCTAGAACAGCCACCTGACTGGAATCCAAATCCTTATTTCCAAAATTCAGATTCCTGCTAGGCTCTGATTTCAGGAATATGCAAAATCAATACCCTTAGCATGCCTCGACAGATTTCTGTGCAGAATTCTCATTTCATGTATTAACTGAGAAGGCTATGCCAGGAGCAAAAGAGAAAATAGTCTACTCCAAAGCAGTCTCCATAATTTCAAATTATTCTCTTGAAAACAATAATTGGACTGAATTACAGGATTTATGTCTGATATCTGAGATAAGTTTTCCTTGGTAACTGACTTAACTATCTCTATTGTAAACACAATACACATGAAATGCATTGCAACCATAAGAAGATACAGTTTGCAATTTGTCTTTCAAGCTGAATTTAATCAACTTAATTTACTAAGTTACCTTGTTCACTGGTCTTATTATAACTAAAGTACAAAGAGATCATAATTCTTGCAGTGCATTTGTCTGACATTGCACTGTATGAACCTTAGACATGTATGTATTATAATCTTTCTGAGTTTACTGTCTTAGGGTTAACTTTTATTCTAAAGGTCACAGAATTGTTGGGATACTTAAGGTGTTCTGACAATTAGCCATACTATGAAGCCACAGTATTGTCATACTACTATGACACTAGCCATAGTAAAATTAATTACCAGTATAAACATAGCTGAGGATTTACTAGCACTATCAGCCCCATTCTCTTCCTGCAAGTTCAGCTCTGACCTGTATTTGCATACCAAGTAATACATGCAAAAGAAAAAAAATTTGCTTTCTCCCTTTTATAATAGCTACCATCTGTGTGCTTAAGGGGCAAAAGAAGAATATTCTCGCAGTTTCTAGTTCTCCTTAAACCTTCGTACTTACGTTGAACCAAGAGTAAAATATATTATAATATAATTTTCAATGTGTTCTGTGTTTCTATTTATGGAAGCCATTCAACCTATGCAAATACCACATGCTTTTGAATTCTGCTATATTTGCATTCTGGTTCAGCAACTAAACCAGATAGTGATTGTCATAACTAAATACCAAAATCTCAGAGTTTTGGCTTGAGGTTTTGGTTTTATTTTTTTTCTTTTCTGTACCTTAAATTGGTCAGTATTTACTCCATTTTGTAATATGGCCTTTGCATTTGACAACATTTTGGAAAAATATCTCTACTCTCCAGAATAACTGGAAGAATTTAATCAATCTTCACATTAATTATTTCATCTTTGTCTTTATATGGTACTTAACAGGACTGATTGTTTAGCTTGCATTATTTTTAACACTAAATCCTATATTCATACAACATAGAGTTATTGTAACCTAACTCTCTTGAAAATTATTCTGCCTTCTCTGGAATATGCACATAAGAATATTGTATGACCTTGAGCAGCAGCGGGGAAACAACATTCAAAGTTCATTCTAAATCCTATACTTTGATTTAGTAAGGACATTTCTTAGAAGAAACTATTTACTAATGTAACCATATTGTACTATCCATTTTACTTATTTTTATTTTCTTTTTTTCTTTTTAAGGCTCTTTGATATTAAGAAAACTATATTTTGTGAGACAGGGTTTCTTTACTAAAACATATAATCAAATTATCCCTTTAAGTCTGATTACTAAAGTATGTTAATAATAATCTACTCTTGTCTTACAACTATGGAATAAAGATATCGTTTGAAGTTTTCTGTGTTCTTAGTAATAACCTAAATAATGCCACAATGGGATCCTTCTTATTGAAGACATTGGCCTCTACATTCCACATAATTTCTTTTACTGATCCGTTACTAATTACTGCAGTGCTCAAGAGATCTAAGCATAGACCCAAATGTTCTGCATTATACGAATATTGAACAAATAATAGTTTATCCTTTCAGATAAAAATGGACATAATGTTAAAATTAGTGACAGTCATATGCATACACTCATTTATGCTTCATTTCATGAAGTGTTATTCAGCTGTACAGTTCTAGAAGTTGCTGGGTTTAATTATTTTTAATTTTAAATTACTTTATTAAACTTTGTAGTAGTTCTGGTTTTCTACTTCAGCAATATCATTCAGTGCCCAAAATAGGATAGGAACAGAGTATGAATCACATGAATGCCATTTGTCAATAATTCCATGTGTTACATTCGTTTACGACATAGATTGGTGAGACACAATCAGTTCATTCCATCCTATTACTGATCTTGATAATATTACTTTTCTTTTTTTTTTCTGGTACAATTAATGTGAAAAGTAACCATGAATTGTACTTTGATGAATTACTCTCCTCTCTGTGATTTTCAATTTGTAGACGTGACATCAGATCACAGGTGTCTGTAAGGTTACCCCACTAATGTGTCTACCTTGATGGCTGTTAGGCTTTTCCTTGCTTAGGCTCCAAAACCCTGTCCTAAGGAGCACAAACCTGAGAAGAGTCTGCAGTGCCCAGTCATCATCACTGTAAAATCTAAATGCAAAATTGCTAGATTTTGTGTACATTTTCCTCTCCCACACTGTAGTTACAGATGAAGAAATGTGAAAACACGAAGGTCACAGAATACAAAGCTTGGGAGACTATCAAGATTACATTCTTTGTCTTCTTGTCCCAAGCCATCATATTTACAATACTTCTGGCATTCGTCTGAAGGGGATATATCTTTATTTCTAATTCTCAAGCCAGTGGAAAGAAAAAAAAAAACATTCAGACAGCAGCAAGCCATTTTACACTACATATGCTTAGTTTACAGGGAAAGAGTAGTTGTGACACACAGCTTTAAAAAAAATAAAATAAAATTGGATGAAGCAATGCAATTAACTAGACAAAGACAAGTGTTTTTAATGAAAAAAAAGGTAATCAAGTAGGTTTAAAGACTAAATGGATCCAAGAAAATACAGTTTTTTATGCTGACCCCTGCAAAGGCAGAAGAGAACATTCTAATACATTTTTGGTTGTTTAATATTTCTTCTGCTTTAATTGATCCTGTGGTGTTTTGCATTTCACAGACACATGTTATTGCTCCTTTGACACAGCAAGTTGTTGACCATATGCTTAACAGAATGGGGTACAATTCACAAGAAATCTTGCCTACTGATAAAACTATTGTTGACAGATTTAAAACTGGGGATTTTTTTCTCTAGAGAGATAATGTGTACAAGTAAACTGCACTGAGAATTGCATGTTTATTGTCTTGCAGTTGCATTCAGATCCAGCCCACTCAGTTTACAGAGAGATTTGTTCTGACTATCACCAGCTGGATTCTACGAGCCAAGTTTGCAGATTCTGGCATGGGCATCACATCAATAAATCTGGCAACTAAAATTTGTTATAAGGAAGACCAGCTGAGGTATAAAAGTATATTTGGTCATTATTTGTAGTGGAGGCTCTTCAGATAACAGAAAATTGCTTGATCTTTGCTATTTCCCAGCATTATTCCCTCCACAGCATTAGCAGACATGGAAAGTAACTCAAAAAATATTGTCAGAAAATTTAGTAGATCATGCTCAGGAGTGAAAGCAGAGATGGGAAGTGGGGGAGATGGTTATGAATCACATGTGAGTAATAATGCTTCTTCCAAGTGAAGAGAAAAGCAGTTATGTAATAGAGAGAAAAATGAAAACAATCAAACCTGTACCAAATATTCATGTGCAATGTTTTTATTTATCTTTTTACTTAAGGATTTGGGAACTGAGAAAAATAACTAAGAAACTGTAGAAGTGTACATATCAAAATTTGATGAGAAACATTTTCTCATGGAGTACTTGGCTTGATCAAAAGCCCAGAGAAGTTCACCCCCCAGGAAGATGATGCCTAATATATTGCAGATTCTCAAGAAGCTCTGGGGAGTTCATCCAGGGCTCTGAACAGATATAGGTATGTCCTGAACACAGGGTATTTATCCATTAATACAAGGCAGTAGTATGCTGCAAACAGAGAGAAAGTTGCCTTTTCCCCAGTTTATTTTGCTTTACTTATTAAAGAGAATTGCTACTATAATTGTCTTATGAAGCTCCATGGTTTAAGAATAAGCTTCACGGCTTATTCATAACCCATGAATGGAAACAGGCCCAACACAGCCGCATCAGGTAGGGAGAGAGGGCTGTTCTTCATGCACAGATGCTAGGCAAAGAGTATTTTGACCACACAAACTGGCCCAGAACAGGGGAATGTGAACCCACTATAGACAAGGCATGCTCTTTCCACATCTCACCAAGAACTGTGCATAGGCAGAGCTCGTGTACATCCCGGGCCAGAATATTATGAAGGGCACAGATCTGGCCTGCAGAGGAGAGCACCAAGATAACCTGCTGGTGGCTTAGTGCTTTGGGTAGGTGCTAGCATGCAAGTCCCTCAGGACTTCACCCACTAAACAGGTGTAGGACTACACTTTAAAAGAAAACTCATCTTTCAGCATTGTATTCAGTGAAGCTCAATTCTATATCTGATTCCTTTCTTGTGTTTGCTGCAGCAACTCTTAGATAACATGTAAGAAACAAAAGGCATGTTGTTGTACCAGGATTTTTAAGAAGTTATTCATTGCTATACTTTAGTTGAGATCTGTGAAGAAACACATGCGGCATATTTTGAGAATGTGCTATGCCAGGTTACCCTAAGTCACAGTGTGTTTAAACAACCATTTTATTCTACCATCTGGTACATGATAGGTTTCTGATAAATATGTGCTTGCGCTTTGACTGTGGGATGCACGCAAGTATGAAGGCTGGATTTTCCCAAGATGTTTGTCTAAGTCTCAGACAAACAACTTTGACAATGTGCAGAAGCTTTCTGTGGGTGCAGCAGTAATCCTTCCCCTTAATTTCCCTCTCTGAAGCTGACCACCAACCCCCCAAAAAGTGCCAGGACAGGGTAAGTTGAGCTAGACTATTGCTGTAAGCCAAAAGAGGT
The DNA here is from genome assembly GCF_012275295.1 of Melopsittacus undulatus. Lineage (NCBI taxonomy): Eukaryota > Metazoa > Chordata > Aves > Psittaciformes > Psittaculidae > Melopsittacus > Melopsittacus undulatus. Next base: position 89,994,587 of record NC_047528.1, on the reverse strand, counting down.
GACTGTAGCTCAAATAATTGTAGCCAAGTACAAGACTGGATTTATATATAAAGTCAGCATTTGCCTAAGGTAGCTGACAGCTGAGCACTCCAGGGTCTCTGCTTTGGAGAAATGGGGGAGAGACAAGATCTGGTGTTAGAGCAACACATTATGCTAACCCTCTGAGTTCAACCTCCTAAGTCCTCTGCCACTGCTCTCCTGTCTGGCTTCTCCTCACTCATTTGCCCTTTCTGTGCAAGGCCTTCTCTCTTTCAGGAGAAGGCCTTGCCCCTGCTCTGTCTCCTTCCGTCCCTCTCACATAGCAGCAACAGCTCAGGTGAGCAAAACCTCACAAGATCCTGCCAGGAACAGGACGCTAGTACAGACAGGAGAGGAGAATTTTGGCAGGGATGCACAGGTAACATGGCCACCTGGAGCAGGAAGAAGAGGACCTAGTACCAGACAGGAAGCAGCCACAGGTAAATAGGAACAACATTTTCTTCCAGAAAATGACAGGCTGAGGGATAAGAGAGAAATAGTCCCATGAGCACTGACAGCCTTCCAAAGTCTGCACAACCCACCATGAACCCCACAGGTCATTCATAGCAACATAGAAACCCTGGGATCCCCTCCAATTCTCCCTCTTTTACCTGTAAGTCTGAAGCTGTGGACCTTTTCCAGCCTTCATCATCCAATTCTCCTCAGTGGTTCATCTTCCTCCGCTCTCCACTGACCATCAGAATTGATCATCTCCCTGAGGGTGTCCTCATTCAGCTTTGACAACACTGCTGAGATACCTTGAGCTGGCTCCAAGCTTATTTTACTTTCTATAGATTGCAACAATGTCGCTGCAGTAACAATTTGTTCAGTGCAGTCTGCAAAGCCTGCCCACAAACCTGGTAAATGCTCAGATTTTTAATCTGTGAAAAGATGGAGGTGTGAGGTCAGCTGTGCAGTACCAAACCCAAGCTCATCTGTTTGTGGACAGCAGTCCTGGTATATTTATGTTGAGCAACTAAGAGCCTTTCTGGCCAGTGACAGTATCATTTGATAACACTCTAGAGAATATTTTATTGAGAATAACTCCATGTGATGCAGAATGGATCAGACAGCTGCGGTCAGATCCCAACAGTTCTGTTGTTCTTTTTACTTAAACTTGAGATCCTAAGAATTTGCCTTCTAAGCTTTTCTCTATATTTCAGTCTCAGCTCAGGACATGAAGCTTCATAGAACTACAACCTCTTCATCAAGTTTCTGGTTGACAAGCATATCAGATAGCAACATACAGGAACAATCCAACCCCACTGCTCTCTAGTTTTTGGGAAAATTGTCATATTGGATCAGGCTAGTGTCACGAGTTGTCTGACACACCACCCGTGTTGGCTTATGTCTTACCTAACATGCCACCAGTGCTGGCCAATGTCTCACTTAAAAGGCTTTAGACAGAGCTACAAAATGCAAGCAATAAATACCCTTATGACTAAAATGAAAGTTAATTTGTGTTATCACTTAATTAGTTCTTGATTTATATCCTGACGTGCAAGGATCGAGCTCTCATAAAACTGTGTCTTTTGGAAAATACTTAACTGCTTCCATTCTTCATACTCTACTGCAGTTCTTTTGACTGCTATCAGCACATTGTTTTAATATCTTGTAAGTTTAATCAGGTTTTTTGTGCTCCATAGTATAATGAAAAAGAACCTGGTAGGAGTTTGTAAGTTGTTATAGTACATAGTACTCTAGTTAGCTAGTGCATTAGTGTATAATAACAAAGTAAACTACAGAGTTCAATCCATTGCCTCTGTCAGACTTTCCCTTATACACCAATCTCTTACAGACCTATCATGCCTTCTCTTATATATTCAAGGAATGAACTCCTGCTACCTTGTTTAATCTCCTATTTCAATAAACTCTCAGCATACTGCTAATTGTTTTAATTGTTACTTCTGGTTCTTTCCTACTTCTTCCTCCTTGCTGAGGTGCAACAAGTAAAACTGAGCAGTAATTGAGGCTAGAGTATTGTACCCTTCATTATTATTCACCAAACACTGCTATCTGACCTTGGGAGAGTGCTATGTTGTTCAGGTTTGTACTTCTGTCATTTCCTTAAGTAGTTACAGTTATTTGTGAACACTAAACCACAGAGCTGTTCTCCCCAGCACACACTGCCTCGCTTTGCTGAAGGGAACATCTTGAACTCTTCACATACGTTGACTCATTATGACGGATGAAGTAGGATGTGACATCCCACTTACAGTTCCCCAGCATAAACAGTTGAAACATAATAAGAGCTCCCATCTGCCTCTCTCCTTTGCTCCCCCCAAACTGAATGCAAAATGAAGAAACAAAGTCATTCACATCTTCATTCAGAGAACAATTATATCAGGAAGCAAGAACAGCCACATCTTTAAGCAGATATCACTGCTGAAGTTACATTGCCATTATTCTAAACAATAAAATCCTTATTAGCTTTGCAGAAAAATATTCAAGAAGGGGACTTGTTCCTAGTATAATTTTATGTCTTCTTGGAGAATTTTTGTCTACAGGTTGGCTTAGGTTAGAGTCTTCCACACCACATACTGGTATCTGACACTGCAAACTGAAATTCATCCAAAGTGAAAAGATGGGTATGCTACTTCTTAGCACAACATGGCTATAAGAGGAATATAATAATCTTTGGGGCTGGAATCCATTTCTTGACCTGATTTTCTTCTGTAATTAATGAACAGCATAACAGTTCACTGAAAGTCTCAATAGGACTGCAGCATATAAGAACGTTTTCATAGGTACCCCACTGTAACAGAAGTATTTTTTCTGTTTCCTGTAACTACTTCCAGACAGTGAATGCCACCCAGGACTTTAGTTTCCAGGAATGGAAAAGTAATTCATACCCAAAGCAACAGGGGAAAAAAGTCTATGAAAATGAAATTGAAAAAATACCATTTTATGGTGATACATTTTAGGAAAAAAGCTTCCCAAACCCAACTGAGATTTAAGCCACATAAGTCCAAAGTACTTTGAGAGCTTTGATGGAAAAGATGTGAAGCATTATTTAAAATCAAATTCAACCTCTGTGTAGTTATACAGGAATTTGACCTATTCTATTTCATTTTATTACCACTACTTGATAGGTCAGGGACATTTCTATGATATGAGAACTAGAAACCTTATGTGCTCTCACTTAAATAAACTTATTGAAATCATTTATTTTTTAAATTTCATAGCTAAATGAAATACTAAAATTCATTTTTTTTTTTAGTGGGAAACTTACCTTCAAAGAACAATTAGATCTGTATTTTGGAAACTAGCTATATCTAAAGAAGGCCACCAGCATAAAAATTGAGGCTAGTTCTGTAGAAATGGAGGATTAGAGCTGAGTTAGTGGAGCACTTTCCCCAGTCTATTTAACAGCCCTGAGAAAATCACATTTGCCTATACAGGGAAACGCTCTATCTCCATCTCATCACATCAGAGGGTATACTAGAATAGCTGTATGGGACCAGATCAAAAGATCATACAGCATGAAAGGTCTTTGACTGAAATGGTGGGTGCTCTGGGAGATGCTCCTCTCGTGGTGTACTGTCCTACCAAACCAAGCAGGACCTCAGCCACATCTGAACTCCTTTTTTGTTTGTTTTCTTGTTTGTTTGTGAAAGGCACTGCCTGATCGTCTTGTTGGATATCCCTTAGTTTTGTTATTATAACAAACAGCAAAACTTGTTCCCTACCCACATTGGTCACAGCATTTGTCAGCAAAACTTGTTCCCTATTCACATTGGTCACAGCATTTGTGTTCTGTTACCCTGAATAGTGCCTATTTCTTTTCCAAAATAAAACATAATGTTATTTGACTAGTCACACTTAATAGGCAAATTATTCTGCAACCTTGAACGTCTTTCTTTTTCTTCTCCTCTTTTTTGTTCTCTGAGGCTCTTTCTGAGCTACTAGAATTGTAAAGTGCTCAGGATATACATATACCAAGGAGTTTAGTACAAACACAAGGTTCTTCTTTCCAGTTGTTTGGGGTTTTTCTTTAGTTTTTTTTTTCCTAATCCAGCTTGCTTCTTTGAACAGATGACACTTTCAGAGGATTACTCACAATAACTTCCCTGAGGACTCTTTTCTACCAGGTAATTTAGAGTCTATAATTATGTTTCTATACTTCAAATTATTAGATTTGTTGGGTACAATCCTACCCACTCTACCACTTAGAGTAGCAGACTACCATTCTAACTAGTTTTATCACTACTCTTCCATTTACTGGATTACTGGACAGCAAGATATAGCAGTATCTTGAGACAGCACTTTTAGCAATGTCAGACAGCATCTATGGCCCATATATTCAGTGACTACATTTCATACACAGTAAATTCAGCTTACTAACACATCTTGATATGCATACAATTTTCTCTTACAGTCTCAATTCTGTCCCTGGTAGATGTTTCAGATTAGATTCAGCTAAAATTATTGTTCAATAACAAGATTTCCAGAACAGATTATATCATGTCTCCCCAGATATTTTCTGTCTAGATATTCTTTTCTGCCCACCTCAGACCCACTTACATGTCCACTAGCTGCACCACATATGTAAGTTTATCATTAAAGTCTGAACTTGTGATTCTTTGTGAAAACGTATAAAATGGTATGCACATGTAACACATATGAGACTAATACTTATTTTAATACACAGATGCCTTACTTTGTGTCAAATGGAAATCTCTTGTATAAATAGCCTGTTGTGACAGACTGCTGCATAATTAATTAAAAACATATTCATTTATGCATTTAGATATTTATGGAAATATTTTTTTTAATTAATCCTCTCAATATATTCATCAAACCCTATAAATGGCTTTTTTACCCACTGGGGTCTTACTGAGAAGATTTACAACTGCTGAATGTATCTATATCACAAGGGCAATAAATCAAAAAGGGTTTAGGAAGATGCATGAGGGGCAACCAGTAGCAATTTTTTTTGCAAATCCCACTATAAATTTTTATATGGCTTGCCTGGGAAAAATTCTGTTCTGGGAATAGGAAATGGCTTTGAAGTTGCAGGCCTACCTTTGGTGAAGTCAGGCTGAAGAGCATCAGGATCGGATCAAGTCTAAAGGCAAAGAGGAGATTTTGGGGAAGGGGAAGGTGATTGCTTCTATTTGATCTTTCTAATAAATACTGAAAGGCATATTTTTTTCAAGAGGTAAGTGCTCCACAAGTCGAACTCATAAGTAAGTCACTTCAGAAAACAAAACTCTTGGCGTATTAAAAGAAGGCAGATGCAGACACTGAAGGAGCCAGAGTATTGTGTCTACCGTACTGTATCACTGCCTACAAATGCTGACAGATACATATAGTTTTGACTGAACTATTCAGGAGCAGCTTGCTTCAGACACCTTGCATGGAAAATTGTGCCAGTGTGGAACATAAAACCAGGTGTCAGCCTGGCATCTCCACTTGCCAGTGTCCAGAGACACCTTAACAGAAAAGTACACTAGCTTTTCATGTGCATGCTGGGAAAACATCTTTAAGGGAGAGCTTCAGAGATGGGTGAAACCTTACAGATGGGAAGCTGACAGGGGTAAGCCCTGACTGAAGGAAAGCAGGATGGTCAAGAGACACGGTTGCTGTGGCAACACTGCCTGGGAAAGACAAAAGAGGAAACCTGCATTAAAAAGGAAGAGCTGAAATAGGGGGGAAAACGGGGCTACCAATGCAATTCCAGCCCAGTGCTGGTGTGTGCTGTGACAGGCTGAGATGCACTCATCACCTCAAATGACTAAAGCTGCCAATCACTGTCATGTGATGATTTCACTTGTCTGGCTGGCCAAATGCTGGGTGTTCCTAGGTGGCCACAAACTGAAAATGAGTTTGGGGTTTTGGAATAAAATCTGATCATTTTGTGAAGGCATGTTGCCCAACACAGCAAGAATGTTTAAAGAGGCTTAAATAGGTCCCAGAAGCCTTTAGCCAACCCCCTCACCAATGTAACTTTCAGTAAAAAAAAAAAAAAATAAAGAAATTAAGAAAAATAAAAATATCCATTGCACCTACATGAGTCAAACCTGAAAAGTCACTAACTTGTGGACGATGTTTCTTATGTGTTTACAGTAAAAGTAGTTGCAGGTTGAGTATCCCTGATTTAATAATTCCATCGCACAACAGCAATTGCCAGGATTTTTTTTTGTGAATGGATCTAGGCAAAAGAACAGCCTTAAAATCACCCACTTCACTTAATAGAAACCTAGAAGATGCAGGACACCGCAAATTACAGTGGCAAAGCTGAATCATCTGTACAGAAACTCAAAGCTAAACTTAATCTGTTGCCTGGACCAGCCAGTAAAAACAGAATTTATGATAGAAACTGACCTAAATTACAATTTGCAGACCAATATTCCCCTGTCAAATGATCATGTAAAACTACAACAAGCCACTCAGTCTTTGTACTTTCTAGGGGAGTTTTCGCTATCTATATACTGCTTCTAGCCAGAAAAGAAACCCAATTTCCTTACACAGAAAAAAATGCCAATGCAATTACTTCTCCAGACACTCCAGAGTAGTCCAGGCACATACATCATTATTTTCTACTAAAATCACAAACAAGGGCATCTAAAACAGAAAAAGGGGAGAATGATGATTTACATATCTATACAATTGCATATACCTCCCATGGCTGCTTACCTTCTAAAATTTTTATGATAAATTTTCACATTTTTTAAAAGAATGGGAAATAACAGCCTGATTTTATAGCGTGGAATTGATGCATAGTAAAATTAAATGAATTACTGAAGATCACTCATGAAATCTGCACTGGAGTGAAAACTTGCATTTCTCATGTTCTTGTTCTGCACCTGAGGAAAAGATTAGTGTTCCCTCAGACACAGGTACTCTGTAGCATTGCCATATACACTGGGAAATAAGGCTGCAGCAAATCCTGAATGTTGCACAGAGAATGGGTTGATATTTTTTGTTGGCTTTGTTTTGTTTGTCCCAGTGCTCTTTCAGAAAGTAAAATAAGTTATTCAGGCCCTGCTTTTTTATAATCTCAAGGGTACTTGTTGTACGGATAAGCCATCGATTTTTGTTCTCAGTCTGTTACAGTCACATACATGCAGTAAAAGTAATTTCCTCGGGACTAATATCATTTGTTCTCCAGGGTTTTTCCTTATGAAAACTGAATTTTGAAAAAACCTTATGTAACCTTTGCTATTAAGGTTACAAGGGATTGAGATTCATTTATGAGATGAGCAAGGCATAAAAGTTCTGCTTCTGCAAACTTTTCTGACAAAGTTCTTTACGCAAGAGAAAGGATGAAGCTTTTTCTATGTGATATAATATCCACCTGGAAGCAAAAAACCCTGTAAAATTACTTTCCCTTCCTTGCTTGTACATCTACTGCTCTAAACCCTCTCTTCAATCTAATTTTGACTTTTACTCTAAAGATATGAACATTCCAGTTTTAGGAAAATATTATTTTCCCCCCTCTTAGAGCAGTAAAAAATGTTTAATTGCTATAATTATTCTAAATCAGAACTAAAAATGCTCTTAAATGTAAATAAATTGGTATACTAGAGTTTGATAAAGGAGTACCTGGGAACATGGGTAAGCTTTTAGCTTAAGAAAACTGAAATGAAACTTCAATCATTTAAAAAAATACATAATTGGAATATAAACATTTGTCCACTTTAACTAAAGTAATATTCAATTAGAAGTACTCTTTGGGGGTAACTTCTCCCAACAGACTACTCCAAACCAAACAGCGTCATATTGATTGCATTTGTGAGGAAGAGCTGATGGGGACAGCTAGCTGTTCTCAGACCCTGAGCAAAAAAGTAGTCTTCCTTTCCTCCCATCCCCAAAGTCTGTAATGTTTTAATATATCAGAAAGGAAAGTCTTGTGTAGGGCATCTGACCTTGCCGGATCTTTTAGTTGTCCACAACTCATTTTCAGTGGCTCGAAGTTTAAGGTGCCATGGTCATTACAGTGTGCAACACCACTATGATGTGACTACAAGGCATAAAAATCAGGCACCTGCCAACTGTTAAGAGGTGGATCTTTCTTTGCTGCTGGACAGCTGCAGTACATCCGTCTTGCTGTCGTCAGCTGAACAAAACTGAACAGCAAGGCCTGGGGTGTAATATAAGGAAGGAAAGGACAGGTGGGTAGGAGCTTGTAGAAGTGCTTCTGCACAGCCATAGAATGGTGAGATTCCTTATTCAGAGGTGGCTAAATGCAAGGTTTTTTTTAAATTTTCTTTTGTGTTCCTGTTGAAAAACAGAACAGCACCTGAAACTTCCATTTATTTGTATTGAACATGTTTCTCTCTGGGAAATTATATTTAGGAGCTCTGAAAGCTAGTATAATCAGAAATAAGCATATTATTATTGTTTGAAAAGTGACTAAAACCAAACCAAGAACCCCTCTTTACTTCTAGAAGCATGAAAATATGTCTGAGAACCCCCATCTACCCTCATCATTTCATTGAGCATCTCATTATGCCTGGAAGGACAGCTCTGAAAGTGTTATGGCACTCAGAGGCAATCACCCTGCTGTAGCTTCTGACCAAAGGTGGGAACAGTATCATATCTTAGGGTAGTGGGTCTTGTCCCTGAATCAGATGTCCCCAGGGCCCAGGTTGACTTCTGCAAGGTTCATATTCAGTTCAGCACATCCCATGTTCCCTTACATCACCCCATGCTACTGACACGTCTCCTCATCTCCTAGGCACTTCCAAAACAAATAAGCCCTATGGAAATAAGGTTTCTTCACCAGTTTTTTGCCTGTGAAGGCTTTAGTGCAGAGACATTTAAGCACCCTGCTCTCTGCAAAATTTCAACCCCAGACTTGCTAGCAAGCTCCCCTTCACCTGCGTGATTCCTGGTATTATGGAAAGCAAGAGACATGGGAGGTGGTAGACATTGCTATAACTATTTGTGGGTTCCACTGTGGGAGAGACAAGATCAGTGTGCAGCCAGGAGACATCAACTGAATAATTTTTATCTACTTTTTAGGAGAATGAATGTCCTATCCAAACTGCTTGCATCCAGCAGGACCAAGAACATCAGAAGAGAAAGTACAGTACATCGTGAAACAGTTCTTTTTCCATAGGGAGCAAAGCACATTCCCAAGCTATATTGGTAACAATAAACCTCTGAAATAATACAGTACATCTCTCTCCAGTGAACAGCATCATTCTGTATTCTTCAGAGCTGGGTGAAATAAAACTGCACAGAACAAAGGTTTCAAGTTTCCCTTTTTGATGCTTTCAGACCTGAGCAAAAATAATTAATTTCTCCACCTCCACAAAGGATTTTGGCAGTTTTGCCATCAGTGGAACACAATAATTGTCAGTAAAAAGAGCCAATGTCCACAGAGAAACTAATAAGCTAGAAACCAAGCAGCACACATGAGAATGCCTTCTCTTCTACATTTCAGATAAATGTGAGAACAGGAAACTGTTATGTTTTACTTTTTAAAGTAATGTGGGACACAAATCTTAATTCTTCTCTTGTCATTGAAAAGAATATCTGAGGATGTGAATACACCCCTGCTATACACAGTATGAATTACAGGCCAACTCCCATTGTTTTACAGCTGTAAAACAGAGCTTCAGGGCTTCCTAATAAGGACATTGCTTCTTTTTGGCGCACAAGATGTGATGACGAATGCACCTCCATGGCTGCAGTGGTTTGGTTCTGACAATGCATAAGGAACCTAAGCCCTACATCTATCAGGAGTAGACATGCTTAAAGCCTTCCCTATCCCTCCAATGCTGGCCATGGTTTGAACAACTGTGCAACACAACACATCCTGGATGCAGGATGATAATGCAGCATTACAGGTAATGAAGATTTCCCAGCACTTTCACAGAATCACAGTATCACAGAATCCCAAGGGTTGGAAGCAACCATTCTAGGCTGCCATTTTTAGGAACTTTTGATGTTAGTAAACTGTGATGACCAGGCTACAGCCTTCACAGACTATCAAGAGGTTTCAGCTAAAGCATTTAGAACATTTCTCAGCCAAATGTAACTGACTATTTGAAAAAAAAAAAAAAAAACCAAAAAAACTTCATAAACACATAACCATTTACTTTGGGAATTCTAAGTATTCTCATATTAAAACCCAGGAACCTGAAATATGATGGTAAGGCAAAGGAAGGTAGACCTGCTCTAGCCTCAGTGATGTGTTGTGGAATTGAGTTTGGCTAAGAAGAAAAAGAAAATTTCAAGAGAAAAATAAATATTTCAATGCAAGATTACATGATCCATGTCACATTTGGACAATTACCACATGTGGGCTGAGCCTGCTGCATCTCTTTGCAGGCTCCTGATGCCAAGTGGAATAAATGCTTGGATTGCCACTGAACAAATGTCACTATAGGGATGGAGGTGATGAATGGGATTTCCTCCTAAAATTACTAGCTCTCCTACTGAGATACCAGAAATGGCAACAGAAGACAGTAGGAGTACCTCTATTCTGTTCTCAAAACTTCAGTTGACTGGGGTTTCAAAGGCTTGAGAAAAGGAAAACATGCCAAATTGAATAACAGGGCTTGAAGCCTCTCAGGAGATGGGGGGTGGGAATAAAGAAATAGGCAGAAATAGGAAAAGAAGGGAGCTGTGAGGCAGGCAAAACAGAGGAAGGGAGGAAGGGTGGAAGGATGTTGTTTACAAGCCCAGAAGATGATGGCCACTATGGCAGAGACTCAGAGGTCTCTGCTTCTCTTCCTTGTCTACTCAATACCTGTGGCAAGGTGGTGCCTCCAGGTTCTCCTTGCACCAGCTATGCATACCTGCTTGTAGCCCTCCACTGAAAGAGGGCTGAATTGTTGATTTATACCACAACACTACAGCTGACCTTTTTGTGTATGGGAAGGGCAAAGGGGAGCTGAGGAGGGGAAACATTTTGTAAGGTCATTTTGGTTTTCAAATGTTAACTATTTTTGAGCAATGCAGCTAGAAATCCCCACCAAAATCAGACAAATCAAAAGGAATTTCACCTCAGTCCAAGGACTCTGCTTCTTATATGTGCTGAAGGGCAAAGCCTGACTATGGAAAAATTAGTATTCAGTCATGTAATTAAAGATTATATCATTCCACATACAGAGGGGAACCTTATTTAAAATATGTACCATTAGATCTTAATTCTGGCATCCTGTAAGGTCTGTGGGCTTGACTTTAGGGCCTTTAAATTTTTCCTAACATTTTGGGGATGTGGGGATGTGGGGATGTGTGTGTGTGTGTAAACATTTTTCTTCTGATAGATACATATAGGTATACATTTATATATATATATATATATATATATATATATATATATATATACATACACATATATTTATGTGGGCCACAACCATCAGAGAAACAAAAACTGTAAAAAGCAGTTCTGCTCCTTAGCTTCTGTAACAATTGTGTTTCCATCAGTGTTTAAACTCTTTGCAAGGGAATCTGTGTCTGTCCTGGATTTGCCGTCAGATATTAGGATTCTCTGTGGAACGCATCTCATGCTCACTCAGCAAATCCCTTTATTTTTTCTCTGGGAAGCTGCTCACAGGTACTCCATCACTCTGACATTTTTCAGCCAGGATAATGATGGAGCAAACAAGCACAGTAGCTGACTCAGGAGGAAGGTGTAAGACTGCAAAGTGGCTGAGCACAGAACTACTGGTTATTTATTTATTCATTTATTTATTAAATCCACACAATAGAACCATATTTTCTATATTATAAGCAGCCACTTTTTCCAAGGTTAGAAATTACCTCAACACTGCCCAAAGGATAATATCAAATCCAACAAAGCAATACAGTAGTCACTGAAATTATGGCAGCAAAGATGGCGGCAAATAAGTATTTTACAGGTAGGTAGGTAGGATGGCTAGGAGCTAGCAGTACACAAGGGATCAGACAAGCAGACAAGGAAAAAAGGGTGGTATGAAAATTCAGAGACTTCTCTATATGTTTGTATGCAAGAAACTTTCTGAGACAGTAAACAGGTAAGTATAAAAGCAAAAGATCTAAATACATCTTTTTTATTATTATTTTTATACCATAGGTAAAACTGTTAATATATTCCATATTGCAAAGAGACACAGCTTATGTATGTTCATTTTTAGCTTCTTCCTATGGTGTATAATATCTGTCATAACATGAATACAAGCTTGCAGTCCTATTTTAGAAATAGAACCAAAGTAATAGTGTTCACCAAGTCATCATAGTTCAAATTTTCCCCAGGGTCATATTCTCCCACCCTCTATCTCAGAGATCTTGCCAACTTCCCCCAAAAACTCATTACTTGGAAACTGATATTTCTTTCATCATGTTGATAGTTTTACTTTCTTTTGAACAAAGAGACTGGTGTGATTTATGACTGCAAATAGTAAATTAGCATCTTATTAAGATCTAGCATGGTTTATGGCATTTTGGTGTACTTTGTTTAGATGTCCCTTAATTTTGATCACTTTCTTGTAGCTACCATACTATTTCTTAGTCACTATCTAAGAAATATAAAAAAAAATTACCTTTGGATAACCTCAATTACACCATTGCAACTTTAGCAGCTTGGTGTTACAGAAATGCAATTCTAATGCTACTGCTAATGTAACGCTACAGGGCAAAATTTTCAGAAGCACTTTTACACTTTCATTCAAGTTAATTTTTGTATAAATAAAGTTTTAAGTGGTCCCCAAAGAGATAAAATACTAATTAGTTGAATCCACAACTTGTCAGATAGATCTCTCACTCTGGATATGTAACAGCAACCCAAGCTGTTTCTCCAACAAGCTTAATCAAATCTATTGCGGACCAAAGCAAACTGTGACTCTAAATGTCCTAAAACAACAGAAAAAATTTATATTTATAGCTGACCTTAAACTGGAATCTGACCAGTTCTCTGTGTCAGCAGACATTACAGCTTTGTAAATAACTCCCCAGAGACAAAGGATAATGAAAGTGGGAAGGGAGGTACCTGGTCCAGCTTCACTCCTGCAAGGCAGGTCCAACATCAATATCAGATCAGGTTGCTCAGGACCTGGTCCAGATGAGTGCCAAATCTTATGAAGGTTACACTGCAGGTAGTCAGGAGTGTGCAAAATAATGTATTACTCCACTGCCCTGAAGTCTACTGCCTCTGATGCCAACTTCCAGCATAAGCATCACAGTAGGAAAGCTCCTTTTTGGCACTGAAGAAAACATCTTGTACTGGATTTGAAGTCTGGGCTGCAGTATTGGCCTTCATTTACTAAAGTGTCACATCAGAAAAGCTTTTTCCAAGGCCTGCACCAGAGAGGAGTTCCTCTCACTAAGGAACTCAGAGTTCTTTATACTGCTGATTAAAACACATCAGCAAACCTAAGCTCAGCTAAGGTCAAAAACAAAGCTCCTGTTAACTGCGATTAATTACCAGAAGACCTTTCATCCCAGTTCTACTCCTACTGACATAAAAAGCAAAATTCTTGCTGTCTTTCATGACCCAGGATCAGACCTCTCAAAAGCAACTTGGGTGGGGTAGTTCTGTTCCTTAACACCTGTATTTGTATTTCTAATTTTACATTGGAGAAACTTTTTATGAACAAAATATAAATCCCTGAAAAATAAGGTTTTTAATGGAATTGCTGACAGACTGTTAAGTAGAGTGCCACAAACAGCACTGCTGTAATGATTAGTTGAACAGGCTGATTACACTGGGCTTGTGTGCTCTCAGCAGTGGCAAAAACTCATTTGATTTTCAATACAGCAGCCCTCTTGAATCAATATTTTGTATTATGTATTCCATTTGAAGTACTTGTATAAAGAGTACAGTATTATTTTAACTTAATATTTTATTTTTATAGCTCATGTGGCATAATTAGGCACATTTTATGTAGGTTTGACATGCAGTTTAACAATAGCTAGAACTTACCTGTTTGCTTTACAGTTAAATCAGCAGTCAGAACTATATATGTGTAGGTAAGCATATGTGAAAATGCATATCTCTATAATTGCAGTTATCTTGCATATATGACCTATGATTTTGTGTGCCTTCTCATTCTGGATACATACCCAGAGAGACCTTAAAGAGGAGTCATTTTCATGATGCATTGAGCATTGTCCATAGATGCATGCAGCCACACAGATATGCAAACTCAGTATTATTTTTTAAAGGTTAAGTCATATTATAGGTCTCTTTCCATAGCTTTCTCTTTCATTGTTCACTTCTCTGTGCATGATAACTAGTCTGCATGGAAGACAGACATACAAAGCTGAAATGTGCCTGATCTCTTCAAAGATGCTTCTTTTAATCAGCATCACGATAACCCTAGCTGTATAATGTCATCCAGGCAGCACAAAAATAGCCACCATGGCAGTGGAGGTTCCTGGGAGTTTTTTTAAGCACAAAATAACTCTACTTCCTTCTTAAATAAATTACTTATTCCAGTCCATGTAAACTAGCCCCGACCAAATATATGAAAATTTGCCCCCAGAAGGATCCTTGACAGAAAGGACAGTTGCCATCACACCGTGTCACCTGAACTTTCCACTGCCAGGGAACAAGACATGACCTGTCAGGCTCTCATACATGTTGGGATTTATTTTCCTTTTCAAAGCAGTGATGGTGTTATTGGCACTGTGTAAAGGAGTCAGGGCAGCTGAGTTCATTGCCATCTTCAGAGGTTTGGTGAGAGCATCAAGTTCCAGGACAGACAATCAATTTTCAAGGAGAAGCGTGTCAGTCAGAACCACACAGAGGCTCACTAATATGTAGGAATTTTTATTTGAGAAACAGCATTAAATTTATGAATACCACCCCAGAGTGCAGTATCTAAATACCTTATTTGCAAGAAACTCTTTGGCTCAACAAAATCCTGAACTCAGTGGGAGTTTTGCCGCTGACTTCAACAGGGGAGGATTTTACTGGTTTTATCTCCTGAGAAGGAGAAAAAGGGAAATATAAGCCATCTAAATAGTGACTACTTAAAAACACTAAGTAAAAAAAAAAAAAAAAAAAAAAAATAAAACCCCAAACCTTGTCAAAAATAATAAAAAAAAAAATCTGCATTACCAAAGGGACGGAAAACTACTGAAGCAAATGTCTGCTCATTTATACCAGGATCAGCTTCTAGTTTTCTCCAGGCAGTGATTAAACTAACTGCAGTTTTCCTCCATTCTCCTTGGCTGTTGACAAACAAATGATAGCGTGAGTGTAGAAAAATGCAAAGCAGTGAAAACTGTAACAAATAATACCTCTTACCAGCAAAGGTAAGATCCAGAATCACCCTGAAGCAGATGCATAGAAATGTTCTTGCTTCCATGGCCTGTCATCACATGTTTTAAACACATGCTGAAGTAAGATTCTTGGATATAAAAGCGTTCCTAAATCAGGATCAAAAGCAGTTTGAAAAAATCCCTTTCAATAGCAATAACTGGCCTCAGGATTCTCACAGCTGTATGTAAAAACAAACTCAGTTTGGGGGTTTCATGGCAGACATTTCATTGCTTTGAGACATGAAAGGAAGGTAAGTACATCTTAAGCATTACTGTGTGACAATTTGAAAGTGCTAAAGGATCACTGAAATCTCTGATCTGCTACAAAATATGAAGTTTTAAGTCAAGCTGGAGATGTGTGAATAGGCTTATAGTCACTGTCCTGATTAAGTCCCAAGCTCAGAAGGGAACTGTTCTAGGTGTACCTTTGCCTGACCCACAAAACCACTCTGCATACTCTTCATGATATATATTTCAGCTGAATGTCATTCATTTACAGAGACTGAGCTCCTAGGAAAAACTTTAGCTACACAAGCGATGGTCATACTATTAATTGTAGAGAGAGGTATACTCATATTGACCACTCCTAAATTACAGTTCCTAGCTTGTGAGCCCGAGCAGAAAAGGAACACATCAGCAAGGCTTGGGCAGGAACAATCATGAGAAAACAGAGAGATAAGGTGATAAAATGGTCAGTCATGTATAAACTGGTTGCTGATCAGTATGCTCGCCTGCCATGCCCTCCACCTGATCCGTGCAATCTGTTCAGTCTCCTTATTAAACTCCTTTTCTAACTCTTTTCCTGAGTGGAAAACTGTCTACTGTATGTTTTTATGTACATGGGGTTCTGTGTGCCAGCAAGTGAAGTCAGACCATGGTCACAGAGGCCCACGTGTCTGAAGTGCCCACAACTAAGGAGACCAAAGTGTATGGCTGTTGCATGGGATTGTATGCAGCTGCATGTAATCAGTAGCAAACACCAACACATACAAATGACATTAGAGTCCACAGTTCTGTCCACATTACTAGGCTGCTTCCCACTGGCATAATCCCCACAAAGAACTTCTTGCATTGCACAGCTACTACTACAACTACATCAGTACAGGAAACAGAAAGACTTTGAGATGACATGGATGTCTTGCAAGGGACATTTGAGCTCCCAGGTCCCAGGGGCAGAAGAGCTCTGTGCGTTGAACTCCACTTCCCATTCTTCATGCAGGACTTGTAGCATCTCTCTCAGACCACAGTGATGAAAGCTCAATAGAAAATCACTGATTCTGCCACTGCTTGGTGTAAATAGTCTGCAAAGAAAATTCAGTGAATGAGTTTTCCTTGATTTTCCTTGTTATTTTCAGGTCACTTCTAAATATTATCCAAGAGCAACATGAGAATATATGGATGGACACATTGAGTCGGACTGAAGGCCTGTCTAGAGCAGTAACCTGGTTTCAGTAGACACCAGTACTGAAGCCTACATGATCTAAAAAAAGGCAAAGTATATGCAATGAAATTATACAGTGAGCCTTTTCTAGTGTAGCCTCTGTTCTTCAACAGGCTGTGGTTCAGGAAGTAACCTTGTCTTTTCCCTATTGATAAAACCTGCTTGAAAATCATGAATGCAAAAAAAACCACATTTGTATTCAGTTTATATTCTGATTGTTGTTGCCTTTGCTGGGTTCAGTGTCAGAGACCTATATACACTGGTAGTCCTTAATGTCCCTGACCAGCTTCTCTTAGGAATCCCACCACCTTTCATGTGCCCAGGTTCAGCTCAGCCCAGGGCCATGAGCTCCTGCTCCAGCAACACCATAGCAGGTCCCCATCCCTCCTTCTGACCTTGCCTCCTGCATGGAACTCAGCCCTATGCTGTGATAACTCATACTGTGGATGGACCCCTCAGACACAGACTGTAGCCTGTGCCTTGTCTTTGGCTCTCTCTAGGGCCATAACTGGCTCAATCTCATGGCCTTATCTTCAGCACTATCTCCTTTAGCTCCTGGATCTGGATGGTTTCTGGACTTGATTCACCCCATTGCCCTGTCAGAGGCTGCTCTGGCATCACCTCCTGGGTCTGCCTACTGCGCTCAGACTTTTAGGATAGTGCCTGTTGGTGAGGGTACATCCAGTGCCATGGTCACCTCCATGCCCAGCTCCCTGGTTCTTAGACCTTCGTTGCTCACTGATGTGCACATCTGTGAACTTTTCTTCACACTTCTTGTGACAAGAAACTTTCTTGCTACAGAAAGAAAGCTAAGATTCTTATGTGACTTTGACAAAAAATACCCATTCTCAAGGCTTTATATAAAACCTTAAGAGATAGCAGCCACCCTGCAATGAAATAATTCTGTTCTATAGATTATGCAGTGGGTAATTCTTAGAAATGTTAGGACAGTAAATCAATAGTAAACTCCAAGAGATATATTCTCAACTCATTATGTACTGCTTTAGTTCTTAAATTTGTATTAAATTGAAGGACAGCTACCTAGGTCTAGTCCCATGCAGTGAGGTGAAGAGAAGTTGACTAATGTGCCTTTTCCTCCTAGTTACAAATAAAGATTATCCAAAAGCCCCTATAGATGCTTTAAATGAATACAGAACAGCAAAAGCTTTTGTAATCTCTCCAGTTCTGTTCTCTCATGACTGTCAGACTTGAAACAGGAAAATAAGATTAAATGATGTAAATTTCTCAGTATGGGACTGGTGATCAGAAAGCTAATGACCTCCTTTCCACATCCCCAGAAAAAAGGTACAGCAGTGCATAACCAAATCCCCTTGGCTCTGGGAACTGTAAACAAAAAGGTGACTCTTGGGAAAATGCACTGTAGGTTGCCTTGTGGTTGCACACTAGGTTGCAGGCCATGCCTCTTTCTGCCTCATTCACAGAAGTTAAAGACATGAGTCCCAGTTCTGACTGTGCCCAGCTACTGAGTGGTAAGAGACTGATGATGGAAAACCTATATCTCTTCTCCTCCTGTGCACTGGCACTGCTCTGTCCCTGAAAAGTCTAGGCCCAATTTTTGCATGATTTACATCAGAGAAAACACTGTTTATAAAAAGAAAGAAAAAAGCAGAATATACAGTAAACCTCTGTCTCCTCCTAAATACTACCCACCACTCTTATCGAAATAAAAAAGTGAATCCAAGAGGAAAGGGAAACTGTAACACAATGCAGCATCTCAGGAATACTCTTAACACTACCAGAAGAGATGTCCAAGAAGCTTAAATGCAAAGTTGCATGCTGAGACCCAGACTGCATAGGTTCAGACTACTCACTGTATTGTTATGCACCAAATTTGTTGCAGCTTAGGCAAAGGCGGCCTTGCTTGGAGCACATCATTACATAGTTGAGTAAAAGAGGTTTAAGCTTCGACAACTTTTCACACTGTCTTTTGATGTGAATGATGTGTCCCCAACATGTCAGCTTTTGGATTGAGTAGCATCCAAAGGGCCAGTGCACTCACCTCACCCAACCTTACCTCCTCCTCAGTCTCTGCAAGGAAACACCTCCTCACTCACCAGCCCAAACCAACAAACTAATAAACAGCCAGCAGAAAGCCCAATGTGCCTCTAACTTACCCAGAGTTAACAAGCTTCTAAAGATACCTTGCTTTGGCACAGCTCCTTTGCATGAAAGGAATCTATAAAACCTCACAGTGGAGTACAGCTTCAGCATGGTGCTGGAGTAAAGGATATTTGCTCACAAAATCACATTAACATCCATGGAACCAGAGCACTTAATTCCCCATAGATTGCTTTGAAAATGCAGCCTTAAAGCAGCCTTCGGTGGAGGATGGGGGTGGGGAAGGAAAGGCTTAGCCTGAGGAACAGCTTAAATTAAACTTCTCCTAAAGCTTCCTAACTCTAACATGAATGCAGGCCTTCCCTATCTCCTACTGCTCACAGCAACTCCGATGATCACATGTACAATGCTGTCATCCTTAAAACGGGGAGAAGTCATTCTCTTGCCACACTGGGAGGAAACAGAGAAGGTTACTGGAGGATGTGTGTTTACCCAGAGGGGTTAGCAGCCTTGAGCCTGCAGAAAAGTTTGCAGTCTTTCTTTATGCATTTTTAATCAATTCTAAGCTACTTACAAATATGTGCAATTACTTTCTGCACTTCGCTTTGTAATAAGATTTAATGAGTGTTCTGTAATCCTCTTGGTGAGCACTGATAATCAAACACTATGATTTAAATTTTAGATTTAACAGAGCAGTTTTCTATGAAATGAGGAGAAGTGTATTTTTAATTTTTATCTTATTCTGGAAGTTGGGAATATTTTAGCTTTCTTATACACAGTCATAAAATAAAAGACAGGACTGGGTTTTTTAATATCTTGTTCTAATGGATGCCAGAACACTCCAGGCCTCTCTTATTTTGTTGGAATTTTCTTTTTCTATGAAAATGTTTTATCTCTTATAAATTTATGGTCCCATTTTCAGCATTCTTGGGCACCTCTTAAAGTTGATGAGTTATAAAATTATGTATACTTTCCATACAGAGAGATCCCACATGCAAAATAACAGTTTCTGTATATTGGTGCACCTATGAAAGGATTGGTTTTTCTCATAAAATTTGTTGGCTCTTTTTAAAGTAAATTTAGTGCTCTTGGAAAGTACAGACGAACATAATGGCAGAGATTCATGCTGTGATTTCCATCAAGGCAACAGAACTTTCTTTTCTCATTAGAAAATTCAGGACTCCTAAAAAAAGACTAAAAAGCCTGAAAATCACAGACTGAGCAGTGACCAGGCTGTGAGGTCAGAAGGGAAGGAGACATGTTACTGAAAACAACCATCAAAGCGCTGGTTAACAACAGCAAACAGCCAAGGGTACTGCCTGGAGGCCATACAAAATCTAAGGGCAGCCTTTGGGGTGATTTTGAACCATCAACTCCTGGCTCTCACCCCAAGTACTCCTCGATTTTCACTCCACCAAACTAACAATGCAGGACCAATAGCAGCAAAGAATTATACCTCATCTCTTGCCCTACACAGCTCTGGCCCAGGTAGCAGGTAAAGTTGCTCCTCTGCAACACCTAACAAATGATCTTTCCTCCATCAGCTGGTACACTTCCCAAGGCCACCTTCAGTGACAAGGTGCTGGAGCTGCAGGAGGACGTACATACAGTCAGGCAGGTATTGCATATTGCAGAGTTCCAGCAGGATTAACTTCGCTATGACAGGGCTTGGGAAGGTCAGCTCAGGTCTCTGCTCCCAACTTCTCTGTCCTTTCTGCAAGGATCAGCTTGGCTCATCGTGCTGAGGTAAGAAACAGAGCCTTATCTTCAGAAACCTGTTACAAAGTGAGTTGTTTTTCTTCTGCAAAAAATACCATTTTGGGGTAGAGAAAATATATTCTTGACATGAGAAGGCATCACCAACAGGTCTCTAAACTACTTTTTCTCCTGTTGTCTATGCAATAAAAGAATGCTCTTTGTGTGCAACAGAAATATTGTAAGTTTACAACAACCTTGTGAACCACCACCAAAGCACCAGAGCTGACTTCAATTTTATCCAGTAGCAGCAGAAGCAGCAAATTTTCTAGGTTTACATGTAGGAACACCAGCTCCCTCTGCTCTAGCACTGACAAACACTTGCCATTACCCCAACCTAGAAAGGCAAGTTATTGACTGATTTGCAACAGCGATCAGGAGTCACTATGTGACTTCTGATCTGAGCCAGGGCAGAAGTGATGGAGGTACCTTCCTAAGTAGCACAGGCAAGGGATACAAAGCAATGGAAGATCTTCAGTGGAAACTTTATGAATAGTGAATTTTTAGGAGAAAACTCAGGTTCGTTTAATATTTGGCATTTTGAGTGATGAGTGAAACTTCATAAAATGTGGTAGATGTGCACCATTCAGATATTTGTATGTACACCAGCGAAAATTTTGTGGGAGGTTTTTAAGAATAAAACAGTCTGAGTAACCTATTTTTGTGTGTGATGTGAGACTGCCAGAAGAATCAATGCAGAGGATGGTTAAACTGAACTTTGCAACCAAATACATGTAGAGAAAGCAAATGTCTCAAATCTCCCAGTGACAGAGGTTACCACCACTTCAGTTTTGACACATTATTTCACAGGGAGACCTTGCCATGTTTGTGAAAAAGCTGACAGAGTCAGCCTAGGTTTTCTGCCAAATCAGGAACAAAGACTCTCTTAACCCAAATCTGTAGGAGAAAAATAGAATAAATTCAACAAATCTCCTGTGTTCACTCAATGGCTTTTTTTAAGCTTGTGGACCTACAATCACTCTTGTGCTCCTAGCAACAGACAAGTTCCCCAGCTGTATAGCCACCTGGGATTGAAGGAAGGACTTCACCATACCCTGGCTTCTCCCACTTCCTCACACATCTCCATTTCCACACTCCAACCAGTTCTCTAATCTGGAGAGCTAAAGGTATGAACCTTAAAAAAAAAAAAGCATAAAAAAACACCCCACAAAACAAACAAACAAACAAAACAGCCACATAAAAAAAAATTACAAAAAAAAAACCTAAACAAAAATCCCATTATAAAGAGGGCCTAAAGGGAGTGAAAAGTTCATCTCATCTGCTTCCTCAAGTCAATGCTGGATCAACTTAATCTGTACAATTCTGACTGGCATCAGTTTGACCTTGTATATCTTGGTGCTCCTTTCCTGCAAAGGTGATGATTTTCCCTTTCCTCAGCTTTTCATTACTTTGCATATAACGTCTCAGAGTAAGAGCTGGTCTCCCACTGCATGTCTACATAGTGAGCAGTACCCCAGAAGACTACTGATTTAAACCTCTGGGTGCTATAGTAATAATAACAAGGAATATTTTAGCTAGAGCAGTTTGCACAACTTTAGTAATTCAGAATGGTTATAAAATCAGCAAACATCACTATCAGCAAATGACAAGACTTTAGCTTCTTATTGTGAAAGGATTTTACCTGTCCTTGTAGTAGGTCTGAATCTTGATTTCCATGCCCATAAACACAGAGTGGGGGTCCCAGATGAGGCCAGTTGAGGCTATTCAGGCCTTTTAGTGCCCTCAGGACCCTGATGTCTACTCTTGAAGGAAGCAGCCAACTCATAGAGCAGAAGAATCTGGTCAGTATTGAACAGTTATATCCCACCTTCTCAGACGTGTTCTAACACAAAGGCTTTTAAATCAGTTATATTTTATCTACATTATTTCTGGCATAAAACAAAAATAGCATAAAGCAATATAAACTAGGAAAATGTGAATGTGAACACACATTGTCCTTCAGATGGGATATGCTCATTATCAAGTGAAACACATTGTAGGGATATCTGATTTCAATTTTTGCAGTGAGTAGAGCTGTTGAGAAAGCTACTTTATCTGTAATTTGAGGAAAAGAACAAGCAAAGCAGGCTCCCAATATTTGAGATCACTTTGAAATAACTTGTTCAGTGTACCTCTCTAATTTAAAGGTAAATGCAAGTGAAGGGAAGATTAAGAAATGGAAAAATAAAACTACAAAATTTAAAAGATACTTTGATTAGTTCTGCTGTTTCAATTTTTCAGAGATTCAAGCAGAGGAAACTGAGGCCTTAGACATTTGCCTGTTTCTTCATAAAAAGCATAAAGATTGGATGTTTATTCCACTGGAATATGTGGGATACTTATTAGGACTGTATTTGGTTAGTACTGAAGTGTATTTGATTAGTACACAAGTTGAAGTTAGAAGAATAAGAAAACATGGACATCTTAGTACAGTAATAATTGCTGATAGACATTTGCAAAACAAATAAATCAGTATACTCTATAATGATTGCACTCTAGTGTATTAACCAATGTGATTAAAAGTGGCTTAAGATAGGAATAGGTGAACTGGGTATAAAAAGGTGTCAGCAAAGCTCCTTCAAATTGGCTCCTTCAGTCTTTCATCTGGGTGACATTTATTCTATAACCCTGCCAGACCAAGCTCAAGTCTTTTGTATAATATATGCAATAATGATATTTGCCATCATGAGAATATGGAACAAACCAACTGATTTTGTCCATTTCAGTCATGTTGACAAGACTCCATTGTGTAATGTTTGCAGAGAAAGATCCAATGGAGAGGTCAATGGGAAATAGGGGATTTGGGTGATAGGAGAGAAACAAGGTGAAACTGAGGTGTTCAGGGGGTACTATCGAGGTTTCCAAGGATGGTGCTTGTCATTTTCTGTCTTTCATCTGTCATTAAATTTCTTTGCTTTCCCATAAGCACCTCAGAAGCACTTCAGCCTGGAGGTGCGCAGCCAGCTTGCCCTGTTGCCCCCTGCAATGGCTGAGCCCCAGAGAGAGGTGTCCAAGAACAAGGAGTGTAGTGGTTCAGACCCAGGTAGACAATGCCTTCCTCTCCATTTTCCCTTCCCATGCTCTCACCATCGGCATGATGAAGCAACTGGGAGAACTGGGAGGACTGAAGAGTGGGGCCAGGCACTCACTTATGTAAGAAACCACTTACTTTAATAATTTGTCTGCAGCTAGACCCATCTTATCTCTCTGGCTTCTGCCCAACCATAGGAAGATAAAAACACAACAGCTTTGATTTTAGGAATAATATCATCTCTGCCCCCCTGCTTACATAAAGCTGTTACTTTCTGTAGTAATTCTGGTGTGACAACTTAGAAACAAGCACAGGTGGCAAATGCTGATGGAGCCCTATCTCAGGCCCATATGGTGGCCACTGCCTTTGACCTTGACTTTGCTCCTGTCACTAACAAACATTTAGGTTTGGTTTTGAATGAACAGGACTGAGGTAAAATTACTTTCCTCCCTTCCCCACTCCTCCCTGCCATTTTTAAACAGGTGGTTTTAAACTAAAAGAGACTAGATTTAGATTGTAGAAATAGATTTAGATTTAGATATAAGGAACACATTTTTTACAATGGGGGTGGTGAAACACTGGAACAGGTTGCCCAAAGAGTGATAGATGCCAACATCACTAAAAATGTTCTAGGTCAACTGGGATGAGGTTCTGAGCAACTGGGTCTAGTTGAAGATGTTCCTGCTCATTTGAGTGGGGGTTGGACTAGAAGACCATAAAAATGTCCCTTCCAGCCCAAAATATTCTGATTCCATGATATTATATCTGTGTGTGTGTGCAAGTGTGTGTGTACACAGTCATATATATTATCCTCCTTAAAAAAGGAAAACACAGAAGTGATTGATAAAGTGGGATAAAGATTATAAGAATTTGATTTATTGTTGTCTTCACAATTTGCTGAATTCCTTTATCACTCTAAAACACATTTAATATTCTTTGTATATACTCAGGTAAATGCTTTAATATCTTTTCATTTAGTAAATGAAAGTTATTTAAAAAAAATCAAAGGGTATTACTGAGAATATTGAGATCCTTGTTGCATCTCCTGAGAAAGTTAAGAAAAGAACCAAAACAAAGTCTGAGATGCATGAATGGGGAAGAGGATGATGGAGTCTTTTTGTATTTGCAGAAGTAAACAGTAAATGAAATCTATAGCCACCAGATGCATAATAGGAAAATGGAAATGGAATTGTGAACTGTTAGGGGAACTAAATTTCTAGTGGGTAGGCACAGCATCTCAAAATGAAGTTCTCTATAAAAACAATTACCAGCTTGAATTTTCAGTGTTCAATACACAAGAGTAGCTGTTTTGCAGTCTACTGTGCAAAAAGTGAAAGCTGATGATCTGTATCATCACTGAATTGCAAAGAAGAGTTGTTAGAAAGACAGAAAATGCTGTCACTTAAAAATAATATCTACAGCCTAAGTTGCCTTTTTTTTTTCCTGCAAACAAAATTGTAAGGAATTCAAATGTATTCCCCAGAGGGACTGGGTAATGGACAGAAATGTTGACAAAAAAAAAAAAAAACAACAAAAAAAACAAACCAACAGAAAATGCTTTGGTTTTATTAGCATTTCAAACTTTTGTATTTCACAGTAATCCTGAAAATACCAGGCATTTTAATTAACTGTAGTGACTATATCATCCAGTTAAATATGCTTACACTTGAAAGTGATGGGAGGAGTCCTAGCAGTTGAGTACTGAAAACTCAAGTATTTCAAAGCAAAATATAAACAATGTCAAAAATTGTCAAATTTTGTCAAAAGTTGTCAAAAACAGGGAAACATAAATATAACCAGGAGTTAATTAGAAAGAACTTGTCTCTATATGAAAAAAGATAGAAAACTCTTTCCTTTGGATTTGTCACGATCCCATGTAATACTGACTTGAAGGAAAGGAATATGGATGGTGTGACAATAATGCAAAGAAGACAGCATCTTCACTGTTAGTCAAATGTAGTCATGATGCTAATTAAGGCTCTTGAACACTTTCACAAACATCACTGTCTTAAAGATGCTCTGATTGTAAGAAGAAGAATTAATGTACCAGCTTCTCTATGAACCTTAGTGGTAATCCCAGGAAAACTGTTGATATCTATATCTAAATATAGAAAGTATCTTGAAATTTGCAGTCGGTTTCTTAGACACAACTAAATGACTCTATTAATCCTTTTTTAAGCACTTTCAGATTGATCTGACTGAAATTTCAGCCTAGACAATCTATTGAAACAGCAAAGGGCAGATGCAAAAGAATGAGAGTTCTAATGGGAGTTAGCAAGCTGATTGTTGTGTCACACTTCCAAATCACATTTGGAACAAAATATGCCATTTTATTTTTTATGTATGAATGTCCTATAAAGTAAATCATATAGACACTCTTCTAAGTCTCACTGAAGAAACCTTCACAGGTATATGCACTTTTACAGATTCTGTTCTCCTAGAAATAAGATTTTAAGAAAGCACACCAGGCATGTTATCTACATAGTCTTCATGGTACCTCCGAAATCAGACAGATCTGTTTTACTGTGGACCAGATCATCTAGTTCTTACCAGTGAATGAATCCTTTGGTTTCACCAGCAGTTACTCCTAAATAGAAATTACAGGATTAAGGCCCAGTGCAGCAGCAGTTGTGAAAGAGCAAACTCTGGTGCCAGATGACTTTATTAGCTTGCATTTCTTCCTATGGCAGCATGAGGCCACTTCTTAAATGGGGCATAAGGATGTCTTCACAGAGTGAAGGTATAACTTGAAAGGCACAACACAAATGCAGTGTTTTGAAATAGACACCTATGTCTATTCCTGCTTCAGAATAGACACCAGCAGGGTTTTGCCAGGTTGTTCATCACTCCATGGATTTGCAGCAGTCTTGGATCTCCTGACATTATCAAAAATGGATCATGAGGGAGTGCTGTCAAAAAAAAATTTCCCTATTTTTTTCTGTGTTGAACCACAACATCGCTGCATGGCATTTCAGGTTCTCTATGTAGAATAATTGTATACAAAAGAGAGAAACACATATATTACTCTACCCTTGCCTATTTTTCTAACAATATCCTAAGTACTGTAGCTTCATACACATCATTTTTGACATTCATTCTTTCATTTATATTCAACCAGAAGGCTGAGCCATGGGAAAATTACATTTCTGTACTCTAATGCTGCTTTTTTCATAAAAGTTTTGTACAGGTCTTGTATAGAGACCATTGTGCAGGATTTGTACCTCAGAGTACAGTTTTGTAGACATATATGACTTTAACTCCAAAAAACACAAATTCAGACTGGAACATTCACAGCAGAACTGTGTTGCAGGAAATGAAGATACAGAGAAAGAGCTGAGGACAGGAAAACAGGTTACCAGTAGTAGAAGAAAACAAAGGAGTGGAGGGGATCACTCACCCAGACTGACTAAAGAAAGAAAAGGAGGGAAGTGGAGAGTACAATATCAGGAAAAGTTACATAGCCTGCAGTAAGTGAGACCCTTAAATCTTTAATAAAAGTGACCTGACTGATTTGTTTATTTATATAGCACACTTTCTATAGTTTCAGTATTCTCATGGGAATCAGCAGTAATATGGAAACCAGCCGAAATGACAGACCCAGAAAAAGAAAAAAAAAAATATATATATATATATATGTATATATATATATATTCAGCTTTATTACAAAACATGCTGCATTCAAAACAATGGCTTCATTAAAAATGCCGCTCGTGCTCTTTTCATGGAATCACAAAAAGACACACACACCAAAAATGTTTGAAAGAGCTTCTATAGACTGTGTTCAGCCATGAAAAGTGCTTCAGATTTTCTGACTGCAGAGGGCATTTCAGTCCAATGTAGGAGGGACTACAGAGACCAAGCACCCCGCTTTCAGACATGTCGCTAGACATTTTACCAATGTTTTAGTGAAGAAATCTAATCAATAAAGTGTATTACTCACAGAACAATGCAGAAGCCACACTTTGCTTGCTGTCAGCTTAATTTCCCAGGAACTATTGACAGTACTAACATCTCTGCTGATGCAGACAGAGGACATAGTTGGTTATGCCATCTGCTCTCTCAGCCCATACATATCAGGGATAACACATCACAGCATCGCAGAATCGTTAGAGTTGGAAGAGACCTCTGGAGATCATCTGGTGCAACCTTTTTTGGGAAAGGGAGCCTAGGTGAGGTTACCGAGCATCAGATGTTCAATTGCATCTGGAAAACCTAGAGTGAGAGGGACTCTTCCATGTCATAGACTCACAGAATAGTTTCCACTGGAAGGGACCTTCAAAGGTTATCTAGTCCACCCCTCACTGCAATGAGCAGGGGCATCTTCAACTAGATCAGGTTGCTCAGAACCACATCCAGCCTGGCCTTGAATGCCTCCAGGAGTGGCACATCTACCATGTCCCTGAGGAGGTTGCTCCAGTGGATGACCATTCTTACTACAAATATTATCCTAAATAATGTTCTGCTTTAGAAAGGGAAACTATAACCACTGGAAGGGTTTTGTCTAGGCCAGGCAATGGAGAGGTTTCTAAAAGCTAATCTTCCCAGAGCTCTCCTTTCTGAAATGATCTTGACCTTCCCTGCAACCATTGCTATGGTGCCTCATCATCTCTTGGTGTGATTTTATTATTACTGCTGTTATTAACATCCCTATGAGAACACAACAGTATCTTGGGTGTGCTGCAACATGAAAAACTTGAAAACATCGTTTTGCTTTTGTTTTAAACAGATTTTGTTTGGAGATGTTGGAAATTGATGCCCTTTTGGACAGAGCTTACCTGGGATGAGCAGTGACTGCCAGCCTCTCCCCTCCCAGCTAAGCCTTTCTCAGATGAATACCAAAGTTATACTGATGCCATTTCAAACTGCACAACAAACAAAACTACGTGAGGGATGCACAATCTAAACTTCCCCTGCCGATCCACTGGCCTCTTCCACCATAGGATGTGAAGGTTATTGTTTTCAGCCGTGTCCTGGAGATTTTCTGCAACAACTGTTCAGCAACAAACTGGAACTACTTTGAGCCAAAGGAGTGACCTTGTGCACTGTCCTGTGTATTGTCAATGTTACTGCTAAGGCTGTTACTTAACTGAATGCTGTCTGCCGCACTTGGGATCAGAAGTAAAGGAGCACCAAGGTACAGAACCCTTTCTCTACCAGTGTCATTCTTGCCTGATCCTCAATGCAGCCAACATGTTTTTTAGTTTTTTCTCTTGAATCACACAGAGTCTCACAGAAGCATCTCAGGACTGAAGAAAATCATTCTAAGCTGAGCCGATGACAAACACGATAGAAACACGTTATCCTGTTGCCAACCTGGCACTCTGGGTTTGCTTTAGGGCAAAAGCCCTCGGGAAAACAAACCTCGGTAACATGTCACAGGTGCAACCCACTCTGCTCCACAGCTGTCTCCAAACCGACTTCAAGCAGAGCTTTGCTGTGCACCGCGGTGCATTTCCCGAGGTGAGCGGATCCAGAGAGGAGCCTTCAGCACCGGAGCGAGGGGAAACCCCGCGTCCCGTAACCTCAGCTCCAAGCGGCGAGAGCCACCGAGGGAGCCTCGAGCCCCGCCAGGCCTTGCCCGGGAGCCGCAGCTCCGCTGAGGCGAGCAGGGACTCACAGGGGGCGGGGAGAACCCGGCCCGGGGAGCGAGCGCTCGGGTGAGGGCAGGGCCCGCTCTGGGAGCTCTGCTCCGGCTGCCCTGGCGGTGGCAGCGCCGGCACCAGACAGAGCCGATGGGAGGGGAGGCTGCAGCGGGGAGCTCGGGGGGCAGAAAGTGCCTGCACTGGAGTCGTGAGGGGAGGGTGCGCCATGGGCAGGGCTGCACTCGGTGCCCTGGTGGAGGCCTTCCTGCAGCAGGAGCTGAGCTGCGGGGCACTGTCAGTAGCTGAAAGGTGTCAGGGGAGCTGAGAAGGAGCTGGGCTACTTGCTCCAGGCCCGAACTGTGCAGGGGCCGCAAGCGTCCATGATAGCTCTTACATAAAAGGAGGAGAACAGTAACCCTGGGAGCTAGGAACAAAAAAAGGAGGAAGAGGCGATTGTCCAGCTGTAATCAGTGGTGGTGCAGGCTTGCCTTGAGTACTGGGTGCAGTTCTAGGTCCCACCATTAAGAACATGAAGGTCCTTGAATGCATCCAGGAGGACAACAAAGCTGGTGACAGGGCTGGAAGGAGTGTCCTGTGGGGAGCGGCTGAGGACACTGGGATTGTCTGGTTCGGAGAAAAGTAGGCTGAGGGGTGACCTCATTGCTCTCTACAGCTCTTGCCAAGAAGGGGAAATGGAGAAGGAGGTGCTGATCTCTTCTCCCTGGGATCCATTGCTAGGACATGTGGGTATGGTTCAGAGCTGTACCCGGGGAGGTTTAGAGGAGACATTAGGAAGTCATGGGGTTTTCAGCACTTTCAAAGACACGAATCAGGTTACAGGTGGAAAGTGTATTTTATTAGTTTATAAATAAAGTTATTTATTTTAGTTTAGCTTAGTTTAGTTAATTTTAGTCTAGTTTAGTTTAGATTATATGTTCTTGTTCTAAATCCCTCAGAGCTGATGCTCACAAGCATTAACACGATGCACATGCGTAGCCAGCAGCAGGCTGACGCATCCCTTGCAGCCTGACAAAGGAAAGCCGGGGCAGGAGCGGTGCCGCGGTGGTGCAAGAGCAGCGCAAGAACCCGGCCAGAAAGGGCCAGGGCAGACCTGACTCGGGTGGTGCTCAGTGCTACAGAGAACAGCAGCAAGTCCCGGGGCCAGGCTGGGGCCACCCTGGGAGTGCTGAGCGCTGCCTCCCCCCGGATGCGGGGCACGAGGGCACCTGCGTGGAGCACGAGTCGCTGCCTCTGGGCCACAGTAGCCCAAAGGAGCCCCATGAAGGGGCTGTGCTCGGCTGCGGAGGAGGCAAAAAACCCCGGGGACACTTGCTAGTCCAGCCTGGGGGCAAAAAAGCCTTCCCCCCCCAGCTGCAGGACACGAGGGGCCACCTTCGTGGTGCATGAGCACCAGGCCATAACCCAGAGCACCAGGACCAGAGGAGCCCTGACAAGTGGTCATGCTCAGTGCTCAGAGGAAGGCAAAAAACCCCCGGGGACCGGTGCCAGTCTGCCCCGGGGGAAAATTCCTTCCTGACCCCAGCACTGGCGATCGGCTACTCCCTGAGCATGTGAGCAAGACCGGCTCCTGGTCCACGGGCTGGTTATGCCTCTGAGGGGACACTGGCTCTGCCTTTTCTGCCTCCACCTGGAGCCATCTGAGGGGCTCCCAAGAACAGCAAAATGCCGCTGGCCTGATCAACACGGGGTTGAATCCTTCCTGTGCCTGGCAGTTGGAGCTCCAGAGCACTGGGGGAGGGCACTGGGCCTTCTGTGGATCCTATTTCTTATGGCTACTGCTGCTATCTCCCCAGAAGATGAGGGCAGCAAGCTCCCCAAAAACTGAAGCAGGATTTCCATCCATCAGATGAGCTGTGAGTGTGGCCCCTCCAGGAGCTGGAACTGCAGCAGAGAACCTCACTCAGCTTCAGGCAGTCTTCTCCCCTCTGCCCCTCCAAGTAATTCCACCAGTGCCTCAAGGACTTCCTCTTGGATGCCTTCAGGCTGCCAGCTCTGTCCTGGTGACAAAGCCGGGCACTCTGGCAGTGGGACACGGGATGATACTGCCTTATACTGCCCCAGGGCATTGTGATGCTGTGTTGGTGGGTAGTGGCACTATGACACGGTGGTGATGGGAACCCCACAGCCCTGCCCACTGCAGCCCTGCTGCTGCCCCTTCTCCCAGCATCCCTTGGAGAAAGGCCTTTGGGGTGCTGGCCCTGAGGCAGTGCCTGTGCCCAGGAGGCCCAGGGGAAGTCTTGCCCATGGCAACCAAACACTGGGCATTGCTGCAGGGTATGTACATTAATCTCTATGTTAAGATGTGTCAATAAAAGCTTTTATACCATGTACAGTTGTTTGACTGCAGCAGTCCCAGAGGTGAAAGAAAGGGTTTTTTTCCCTCTATGTGAACTTTGCAGAAAAGTGGAGAGCATGCAGGATTTCCTCACCATTCCTTATCAATACACCAAGTGACATCTGGTACTGTGCTGCTTATGGTAAGGTCTTCTTCTTGGGAAGAAGAACTGAAGAAATCTCTTCTGCGTTTGTTACACAGGATGTTTAGATATTTTCTGTGTTTATTAACATTCATGTGTCTAGTTTGGGGGTTTACCTCTTATATTGCTACTTGAATGCAACACTTCACTGACTAAATCAGTGTTCCTGATAGCTCAGTAAAGTGTTTCAGTCCCAATTTGGTTTAAACCATGTGGACTGAGCAGCTTTTCCCTTCAACACTCAGAAAAAACAAGTAACTGACCCAGTTGTGTAGAACAGTTTTAAAACTCTCAGCTAAGTACCATGTAAGAGTACTGTATAGAGGGCAGAGATTTAGAGTTTGGCAACAAATCCCCCCAGTGCATTTGTTAGAATCCCTGAAATGCAGAATGACTGCTGTCTCTCTCCCACAGGTTTATTTCTTGAGTGGTCTATCATGGGGGAAAGTCACCAAGTTTGTTATCAGAGATGTTGGTGTAGGCTGCAGAAGACAGCTGCAGCTGGGTTCCTATCTGAAATGAGGAAACTTGTGTCTGCCTGAGCAGACTGTTCTTTTAAGTCAATACACCCATGTTTTTCACATACAGTAGTAGAAAATGCTGCTACCTCTGCCCAGTTCTGGTAGAAAGTGAGCTTAATGACCTCTTGGAAACACACCAGACACCCAGACAGAACCAATGAGAGGAGAGGCTGCAGCACAGACCTTGGAGTGTAAAAAGTGCCTCCACTTGTGTCTTGAGGGTCTTCTGAGCGAGTCTATTCAAAATTACCTCATGGGTGTGCAAGTACATCCATAGGAAAAAAAAGGGAAAAGGGCAGTAGTGAATTCTATACTCACTTGCTAGGTTTTGAATCTAAAATTGCAGAGAATAATGTATCCCACAAAATAGAGTAACAGGGAAAGAACTGGCAGATTTAGAGACCGTCATTCTGTCAAGATGTTCTGGTGATGAACAAGGACAGTAAAATGTACATTGTTTGAGTAGTCACTCAGACCTCAGGGAAAAAATATAAGCCTTGTCTTTCTGTAGTCACAAAACATAGCAGCTATTCAAATCTGTGCTATGGGAACATGTTTTCCCATGCTTAAATCAGTGGCTTTTCTCTAATTCCTAGTACTCGTACCTTTTTGGTCCTTCATCTTCTGCTGACACCCTATCAGGCTAACCTGTTTTGTAGACAGTTGTACTCATCTGTTTCTCCTTTTCTGATAACACTCCAGCAGTGCCTGTTTATTTGGGTTTTCTGTTTTTCTTCCTAGACAGAGACCCATAGAATGGGGACTGGTGGCATCTGTACAGAGCCCAGCAGTATGGAAACAAGCACAGTTTTCACTAGTACTGCAATCCAGAGCATGCTCTGACACAGTTTATCTTCCAAGGACGTTCTCAGAGGAAGCATATTGTATATGTACTTTGCAGGGATTTCTAGCACAAGCACCCTTTACCACAGAAAACAAGACAAACCAGATAAACAGTGCAGTACCTTCCCTGCCTTCAGCTTGCACATTAATCTTGAGGACAACTTGAAGTATAGTTAGTGCCATCTAGGACTGTGCCTCCCTTGTCTGACCTGTCTAGATCAGAGTCACTACATCCTGCAGCCAGCTTTCTGTAACCTCAGTGTTTCTGCAATGGAAAGTCACCTTGTTGGTCTCCTCTTTATGGTTTCAAACATTAGCACCACCCTGGTTTCCCACTTCTTCCCACTGAGGAAATCTCACCAAGACAAGTGATTTCACATTGGAAGGAGCCTTACATGTGAAATGGAGCAATATTTCCCTGGAGGGTAAAGATAAATACAGCATTTTTTTTTCTAGCCACAATTTTTTCAAAGTTTCAAAATTTGAGTAGGTAGAGTGGATATTATCACTTTTGTCTGGCTTTTCACATTAATTCTTATATTTTAACCTTAAAAAGGAATTGGATTTGACCCACATTTGAGGAAGGAGAAAAGTGTTGAGAAAATGGAGATCTGTTTGATCTGACCATTTCATCCAGGACTAATTACAGGACCTCACAGAAAGCAGTCAGGGGGTTGATCTTGCCGTGCTAACCTGCAGTAACTTAACTGAAATAACACAGCTTGAAGAAATGTTTTGTCAGCTTATGCTCCTTTTTGCAGCACAGTGTTTTGTGTAAGTGATGGATGAATGTAATAACTACCACCATTTCATTTTACTTCTGTGTCATTAATGTAGTTCTTCTTCCTGTTGATAAAATATGCACTAAACTTTACAATGTAATTCTTCATCATAATAAAGGACCTTTCCATATGAGTTGGCACTGCAGGAACCTACAAGTTGGGATGGAAAAAGAAGCTGCAGGACACCACCACACCAAAAAGAGTACGTACTGAGAATATAATAAGTGAAAGTTTCCCGTGAACTGAAAAGCCATAGAGACTAGTGGTCCTCTTGAATCGGCAAGAACTGACCAAAAGTTTGATATATTTGTTCAAGGTCACTTTGCACGCATAATCATTAAAGTGGGTTATGTAAGCCAGACCACATCCAAGAGTGTGGCAACTGCTGTATGCAAAGACTACAACATTATGGTATGAGTGTTGAAAGAAAGAACCTTCTGAGTAACTTACCCCCTCCATCCCCCCCCCCCCCCCAAAAAAAAACCAAGAAATTACCTGTAAGCCACCAGGACATCAGTATATCCCTCTGCTTCTGAGTAAATGGCCACAAAGCTGCTGCTCCAACTGGGAGGTGTGTGATAAGTGATTGAGCAAGTTAACTGTTAGAGTTAATATACTATTTGGATAATTCTTTGCTATTAATAATAACAGCTTGTTTTTCTCACTAATAACAGCTTAATTGAATAAAAAGTATTCTAAGCAATATTTGCTGTGATTGATGTTTTCCCCAACTCAGTTCCCTATCAGGGAAAAGTAATTTTACAGCGTGAGAACAGTGGACATTTCATTTTGGTTGCTGAATAACTTCACATAAAAAATAACAACATGCTTTTTTTTTTTGTAGTACTGAAATACGATGGAATCAGGGACAGTGTGATAGTTGGAAGTCATTTGAAGAGGAAGAGAGTGGAAATGGAAGGGGAGGGAGTGGGAAGACTGCATTTCTTAAAGACAAATGGTGCCTGCAGTTTCCATAGTAGGTGTCTTCTTGGTTCCTTGGGTGCATTTGCAATTGCACGCAGTTTGGTCACTGTCTGACATGTTCATAAAAAACTGCATATTGGATTGGTGAACCAACTGTTTTCTGTTGGTATTCTTAAAAACTTCAGAACTACTGGGTAATAAATGAAATTGAAAAAACAGAGTCCACATCAACAGTATGGCTTACTTCTGCAATGTAACTTTCTGAGTCTTAGTGAAGAAATGCATCTTCTACAACATCACAATCCCATCCTGTTGTCTCTTGTATAGCACTGTGTTGTGTTCGCTTTTAAAGCTCAATATATTCTTTCATTCCACGCAGGAAAGCCCAGAACATGGGCACCTGGCACCACAACTTACCCTATCTGTAGCAGCAGGAAAAACACAAAGGTTTGGAGAAGTGAGCATTAGCAAGTAACTAGACAGAATGAGAGACACAACTGTGGTTATTTCCTGAAAGACAAGATGCATTAGGATGTTTTTTACAGCAGCAAAATGATCAAAACCACATGACGGCTTCTGCTTACAGGTATTCTGTGTCATGTCACCCTTCTCTTTTTACAAAGTACCTTCATTCCCCAGAAATAGTAATTTCTGATAAAGATTAAAAGAGGATTTAATGCTCAGTGTGTGTGTGCCCTGTTCCTCTCCAATCAGCCAAAAAGAGAACTCCCAGCCTGCAGTCTTTGCAACACTTGCTTCATTCTACACTGTGTTCTTTAGCCCTTAATTTCTTACGATTTTAGTCCATCCCTGTAATATGGGAGGACAGTATATGTGCTTACCCGCTTTAACATTCCAGTTTTGATTCGTAAGCTATTTTGTCAGGCTGAAAGGAAGGTGATCTCAATTCCTTCAAAACAAACGTTCAGCAAATTAATTTTCTCTCTTTCTCTATGCATGCCTGCATAACACTGAAAAAGCATATGGAAGATAACATATCCATACATGTCCATAGCTCTCCTCATACCCCAACGGAATGGCAAAAATTCCTAGGACCATGGGTAAACAAATCCTATGTAACTAGCAATGGTTCCAAAAGTTCTTGTGTTTGCATTCACTTCTGAGCTATGAGTCTCTGCCTTTCTGACAGCTCATGTGTCTGCTCTGGAATCAGTGAAAGCCAGGACATGATCAGTTCAGTATTACAGGACTTACCTGGTCAGTGGGTACAGTCACCCCATAATGAATTGACAGCTTGGTCCATAATAGCTTATTCTTAATGCAACTTCAGCTACAGAGCTTCGGAGCAAGAGGTCTGGAGGTCATACCTATATTACTTGCATCTGTCCATCAGTTGGGATAGTCCCACTCACCCAGGACTTTAGATAAGCGAATCTGTACATTTTCATGTATGTAGAAAAATAGTAGAGAAATACTCATATTCTCCCAGCTGCCACTCCACATCTAGATGACTGACTCAGGTAATGCATCAGATCATTGACCCTCAGGTAGAGTTCCCTGTATTTATGAATTTCTCCCCACTCCTGTGCTCAAATATATTTACTTAATTTATAAGACTATAATCAAGGCTCTTCCGTAATTGCTTATGCCCAACAAAATAGTCAGATATCTGAAGACTGCAAAATACCATCTAGAGAAGAATCGTATCATCTCATTGGAGGGATTTTTTAGGATTAAACATGAAAAGAAAGAAAGTGATGCAGTATCCACTGCACTATCTACACTGCATTAAATTAAATTTATTTTAACCTGGTTTGTATCATCAGTGCTCTGCATGCTGCAGAGTTTTGTTCTTAAAATGCAGAACTGCACATTCAAAGTTGAAAGTGAAAGGGAATAAAACAGGGCTTTTAGCATTAAAGTACAGTATACTGGGGGCTCTTGGTGAAGTTCAGGGAAATTATTTAGTATTAAGACATAACTTCATTAACTGGATATTTTTTTCTAAATTGATTAACAGTAAAATTAGCTACATTAGCTTTTCTCAAATTGAGGTTTCAAATTGACCCAAAAGATTAATTTGAGCAATTCACACATCTCAGAGCTATTTCTACTGCTGCTGTCTGATGGCTGCCTACAGGAGCTGTCAACACACCAGTCTGCCATTGTTCATGGTATTTTTTTATTTTAAAAAAGCTCTCTGTATAGCTACAGGGGCTTGAAGTACTGGGCTTGATTCAGCCATGCAGACCTAGACAAAGTAGATGGTAAAAATCGCCTCCTGATTTCTTGGGAGTGGCTGCTTCTGGCAGCAGGGGGAATATTTCAGAACTGCATGGGAGGCAATCACTCCCGACAGCTGTGATTTCCTGCCCTGCCACACATTTCGGTAGTGACTCACTGTGGATTGTGTGCTGCTGAATGCAGCCCCTGAATGATGAACTAACTCTTTTCACCTCTCCCAGAAAGGACCATTGTCCAGTATAAAATGTACCCAGCTGCATAGCCAGCAATGGAGCCAATGCTAACATTTGAAATTGCACGTGCTCTTCATCAACACAGTGCTGCTCACCCATTTGAAGCTCACATCTTCTAGGCAGTTCATTCCAAGATTATTACTGCTGATTAAACAGTAATGGCTATTTTTATTTATGATATTACATACATGTTCACAAAACTGGCCACCATTAGAGGTTTGCTCACTGAATGTAGCAAGTAAAATGCATGAAGTGACATGGATCGATACAAGTTTATCATATCAAACACTAACACAAAGACACAAAGCTTCATGCATGCACATCATACATAGGCAGGAGAGAGTTGCCTTGCTTTCCAGAGACCTTTAGTGGCCTGCTAGTGAGAAACTGAATAAATCTTTGGAGCTCTCTTGGGCTAACATCCAGTGAGAGCTGATGAATCTGGGCACTAAACTGGAAGTGTAAAGGCACAGGCAGAGCCAGCTCATCACTCGAGGTGAGAATCAGGCATTATCTGACTCAGCGTGAAGGCTCCATCCTCCACTGTTAATATCTGCAGCCACAGTAGTCAGTGCACACTGGCAAGGAATTGGTAGAACTTATCTCAGAGCTCATGAGATGCCACCGTGAACGATAAGGTTGGGAGGTCCTTGTGCGAATTCCCTAGTGATCTTCGCTTCTGACCTCAGAACAGCAATAACTAGCTTTAAATAACAACTTGCTGTATCTGTTTTGCACAGCACCTTTTTCTGTGGCTGATGAACAAAACATGTCCTCTATGTTCTTTTGCATATAACGGCAATATAAATAACCCCACTATTTATGGGGGAAATGCTGCTGTTTCCTTTCTGCGACATTGTTCTCCAGTGAAAACACCCATGCCCTAACCCTTGACAGTCAGAAATGTGAGTTTTTCCTGCCTCTCCAGATCACAATGCTAGCACTATTCCTGTCTTATGAAATGCTCATTACAAAATAATCATTGTCTTTTGAAGAACATTGTTGTCTTTTTTTGAGAAACAAAACTCAAATACCTCCTCTGCCAGGTATTACCTACAGCAGTACTTTGCTCACACTGCTAAATCAAAGGGTATTCTAATGAAAAACAGCTGTGTTGCATATTAGCTTCATAAACATCACATGAGCTTGGAGCTCAGGCCAGTGATCATGCAGTTTGGATATAAAATGTATTTTACAGTATTGTTCAAACATAATAAACACCTTAGGCAAGTTTTTCACATCTGTCAACTAACTAAAAAATTATGTCCAATCAGAGGCAGCTGAAAATGTTACCCCTGTCATCATTGCACCTTAGAAACAATAATTGTTTCTCAAACTCAGAACCACAGGAAATGCAGCAACAAGACGTATCTTCGTTCATCAGTACTCCCCACGTACAGGGTAACATCATCTTTTCCCCTCCCATCTTGACAATTTTAGTTATGCTATCCAGGAAATTTTGGGAAATAGAAAGCAATCCCTATCTCTCACACAGGACACAGTACAAAAAAGAGCTCTGGTTGGTAGCAACAGAGCAAAAACATTAGTAAAGCTCTATTAAAAGGAAAATTGTGGCAAAATCTTAGGTGTGCCACTGCTACTTCTGTTTTATGTAGATACATGTCCAGTTCAGCTGGAGCAATCTTAAGGAGATACTGGAATACATTGCAGCTATAGAAAATAATTCATTAAAATTGTAGATCAAAAGGTGCTGGTGACATGAAGTTCAGGTTGAGGCAGGCATGTGTCTCCATCTACTCTACTATCACTCATCAGCACAGCTCCTTTCAGTGTCGCCCAGCACCTGCAGCAATTTCATTCTTGATGTCAGGCTGAATTGTCTGGATGGCTGGCACTAGGGATGGTGGTGCTACTTGTTGGCCCCTTTTGAAGTGGGGAATGGAGGAACTCACCA
Organism: Melopsittacus undulatus; assembly: GCF_012275295.1. Lineage (NCBI taxonomy): Eukaryota > Metazoa > Chordata > Aves > Psittaciformes > Psittaculidae > Melopsittacus > Melopsittacus undulatus. Next base: position 89,955,559 of record NC_047528.1, on the reverse strand, counting down.
ATAACTGCCACATGAATTATCAGTCTTATCCCCAGATTGCTCAGCTTAGCTCTCTTGCAAGCACACTGTCTGCAGTGGTACAGATAGGGGAGAAGACTATAATCTGTTATTATGAATTTTAATGTAATGCTTTATATTTATATCCAAGCTATATTCCATAAAACTGAAATGAATTTCTAATGCTGTAAGTATTATTTGCTATTTTCCATTCTGGCTGCCATTTCATTCAGATTTTCTTTAATAATGTATTTTTATAGGCCTGTACCTCTGCAGCTCTCCTCTGCCAGCTCAACTCTTTTGCTAACAGTAGCAATGCTTCACAAAGCCCTCTGATTTGAAGTGACCTTGGGACTAACCTTTTCCCTGTTCTCCCCAGCCAGGTAAAAATCATAGAATTAGCTGAAAGTAGCCCTGATTTTCCTGGCTTTTCTTAGCTTACCTAGGATTCTCCTGACATGCATTTTTGACATTTAATTTCTTTTGTACTTGGCCACCTCTCTAGACTAAAAGGGGAGCAAAGCACCTCTTCCTAAATAACAGGAACATCAACAACCACCTGCACACCAACAAAAGAATCTCACCTCTGAACTTGCCAATCAGTGTAACTGTTACCTCATCAGCAGGGTTGTCACATACCTCCAATCTCTGCAACAGTGCCTAGATGAGGCTGCTAAAGGTTGCAAAGAGAGGCAAGTTTCTTGAAATCACCCTGCTGCTGACTCCCTGCCTCATGACTGGCATGCTGATGATACCACATGTCAAGTGTCATTTCCTTGCCTTCCTCCCCAGGTAGATACCCTTCTAGCTTATGGAATAGAGGCTTTTGCAAACAAGCCCTCCATGCCATCATCTCACCATCTTCCTGGGACTTCAGTTAAGCCCTGGAATTGTTTTTTTTCCATTATTGCCTGGCATCCTTCTCTCTGTGGCAGTGTCCTTCCCTCATCCTCCCCCTTCCCGTATCCTCCTTCTTTGCTTTACAGCAGTAGAACTACATGCTAATGAGGCAAAACTGCCAGCCACAGATGCCTCGCACTCACAACATCCCCAGGTATGAGGCCATGATCACCTTGTACACTTGAAAGGAGCAGAAAACACTTTTGGTCAGGTGGGCCTTGCAGCTGCTTTGCCATATCAGCTAATACTGTTTAATATATCCCCTTTGTAGTCAGATGCTGAGTTAACTTTTCCAAGTTGCAGATGGATAAATGCTTGTTCAGGTTTGGATCACGTACCCAGGACAGCCAAGTTTTTTCCTTCAAGAGAAATACATCTACTTTAACCTGCTGTATCAATGGGGTCTATTCATTTACCAAAGGACTAGAGAAGACACAAAAATAAATTGCTGAAACATAGCTTGACATTGTATAAACTAAGGAAGTCCCCTGTCTGTTTAATGATGACTCAGCAAAGAACCTCACCTCTCTGGCTTGACCTCAGAAAATACTGAGCTCATATAAACAGTTTTAATGCTAAACAAACATACAGAGAACATTATGAAACATTTCTAAAACTGGTCTCAAGGCTTCGAAAATATCTGTTTCAAGGCATAATTTACTGTCCACTACTACAACAAAACAAATACCACAGATCACTTTAAAGCAAAATATGTTTGTGAATCTACAAAATATGGAAATAATGCACATGGAAAATGGAAATCTTCCTAGCCATTCAGAACCTAAGTATTTGTCATCAACATCAGATCCAGTAGCACTGTAGCTAGTTTGTATTTTGGCACTGATTTCAACGAAACCAGGAATCGCAGACAGCCACAAATGTGGAAATGCAAGCACGGTACTGGGTAAAGGGAAGAATTCATTTACAGCAATTGTGAGGTTAGGGGTGCACAGCTGGTTGGGTGATTTTGTTTCTTTGCATGATAGATAGTAGGAGAGGGTAGGGAAAATTAAAAAAAAAATAAAAAAAAAGTTTTTTTCTTGGTGTTCCTCTTTAATTACTTTGGTTAGTTCTAAAACTCCTACCAGAAAATTGTAATTGTATGTTATGTAAAATGTATGCCTACGAGAGCCAGATCAGAAGTTTAAAGGTTGGAACGTACCACTTAAAACATATTCTTTGCATTCAAAAATCAGCATTTCATGCAAAACACATAATAAAATCTCTTCATTATGCACCATGCAGACAGTAGAAGCAGGTACATTGTTCCCTTATGCTGCTCTGCCAGTGGGATTATCTGCATTTAACAAAGATCGTGAGTGTTACCAGAGTGTCAATGTAGACTGCAAGAGTTCTGCTCGGAGGCAGGTGGCTTTTCTCCGGAGTACCTCCAAAATCATCCACAGTTTCTAAAAACATGTGAGAAGTTTCCTCCTTCTCATTCCCTTAAGTACTAGACAGTAGTTGTTCTTCTAATGCTACTTGGATGGTAATTGCGGGTTCTAATTGGTATGGGGAAAGCAGCTGAGAAATCTAATATCTCATACCTGCACCTTGTAAGCAAGTTTCTTACCAGTTGGGAAAGTAGTAGCATGGAATCTGGGTATGTTCTCAGGACAATCTATTTTTGACATTCACTGCAGGATTCAGCAGCAAGAGACAGTAGAAATCATTTAGTCACTATCCCCCAAGCTGCATCACCAGAAAGCTGCATGCTGCTTCTAGGGCTTGTATCAGATCAAGCAGCTCTTGGCTAATGTTTTGTATACCCTAGAGGGTCTCAAATGGCATTACCTGCCTGTGGTTAGGTGACACCATCTCTGATTGAGATTGACCAGAGATGGTCACAAAAAGAACGCAGGAAGACCTTTTTTCTTCCCCCTTTTGCAAATTCTCGACCAAAAAGAAATCTACATCACAAAATGACAGGCACAGAATTACTTTGAAGACTGTATAGTGGCCAGACATCAAAACATCCCACAACAATAGAATAAATACTACTTTAGATTAGTTTCCATTCTTAAATCATTTCATTAAAAGCAGCCTAAGATTTTACAATGAAGGAATATTATCATTACATGAAGACAGTTGAGTACTTTATAACTTTTCAATATTTGTGCATCACACAGTCTTTTCAATACGTATCGTAAGTGGTAGATGTGCAGCAAAAAATACCCTGCAGCATGGAGAGGACAGTCCCACAGCAGGTTGCATGTGTGCTTCCAGGCACATTTCTGTGGTGGAGCTCAATAGCCAGAGAGACTAAAAAGATATGGGAGAAAGCCTGTGGGAGGGAGTCAAATACAGAGGGGAGAAACATGAGGCATGCTGAAAGGAGGGATGCAAGCGCGTGCAGTGAGTGTGAAGGTGATAGAGAAAGACACCATATCTATTCCACCTCTCTGCAAGCAGCTGCAGGCAGGCAGAGCCGGTGCTCCTGTAAAGTGCTGCTGCAGTCCATAAGTGCCACACAAATCCTAGGGTCCTCCCACCTGCTGCAAAGAAGCCTGCAGTGCTCAGGTGATGAGAACAGCTTTATCTGCATGCAGGGAGCTAGGGAGGGGTTAGGAAATGAAAGGAAAAGAGAGACAGGTGGGTTTTCACCAGGAGAAGGTGTTTGAAATGGGCGCGGCAGGTAGAAAAGCATCGCTGGCAGGAATCCCAAAGTGGAGAAATGCAATCTACATTTAGGGAGCAAAGAGAGAGAATTCTGCATTGCATTGCACTGACTCAGTGGGAAAGAAAGATGGAGGAAACTATATCTTGCAAGGGAGAATCAAAACATTGGGTAAGCAGCTAAGCGATACAGAAAGAGAGGAAGGGTCAAACATTATATGTGGGGGTGAGGAGAGAGGAACAGCTTGAATTCTTGTAAAGAGTTGTAATAATCAAAACATTGGCAGGGCCTTAACTAGGCAGCCCTGCTGGGTGCCCAGATAATACAGCTGATTTTAATTGCTGATGTGTGCATTTTATGCCATTTGCCTGATTCACAGCCCTTTTATGACCGTTGAATTTGACCACAAATCAACAGTCAGTCATAAAGCATCACGAAAATTACCTTCTCCCTAAACAGGCTGTGTTATTTTTATTGGTATTCAATATTTAGATTTTAATGGAGATAGATGGATAGGCATAAGGACAGGAGCAAGATGGGGCCCAGAGAAACTGATATGAAATAAACAGGTTGACAAAACATAAAGGCAGGAGGGAAGAGACAGATGAATAGTCAGGGAGGTGCCTGCCACCAAGGTGGGCAGATATCATCTGGAGGCAGACTGCTTGGAAAAGGCTGACAACTGACAAGACTGTCATGCAATAGAGAAATATGAATGTGAAATGGGAAAAGAAGAACCACAGAGACTTAAAAGAAAAATAATTTTCTACACAAATCATATTATTCCACCTTCCCCCTTCCTCTACCCCACCACTCTGCTCCTTCCCACCTCTCCCTGTTTCCAAGTAGTGGGATATAAAAGGTTTGATTTCTGTACTAGCATGCTACATATTTTCAGATGTAGTATTGTTAGCTGGAGGTCTACCAGAGGATGCATATTGCTTCTCTCCCACCTGCTGTTCATTTCATAAACTGCAATCAGTACACAGTCAGTCAACACCTCTCTTGTTTATTATGTGGTACAGCAGGAGATTTCGTTAGACCTTTAAAGCACTGGACCAAATGCCACACATCCCACATCATGACAGTGGGTGAGACAGGAGTCTGCAGCACCTGCACCTCCTTTGTGCACAGATCTCACAGATTGGTTTCTTTCTCATGCGTATACCTTTGAACTGCGTTACTTTAAATTATTTCACATTGCCTTGAATTTATTTTCCTGTGCTTGCTGTTGATTGCCTTGTTAGTGTATGCTCACTCAAGAAGCTATTATAGAAAACAAAACTAGTATTTATTTCTGTAGAACAGGACAAAATGACTATTGCAGTCAGATATTTATCGTATCTACCACATGACACAGGAAGTAGATATTTGCTCTTGTTAAGGGGGAGGACTTGATTGCTTTGGGTACAGTGCCAAAGCTGAGGGGCTGCTTACCACTGCTACCAGCTAATGCTTCCAACCTAGTCTAGAAACAGCCATATCTTCATTTGCATGTGCATGGCTAAGTTCCTCAGACTTTTACTCTTAAAAGCCTGACAAACATCAGTTTTGTGGATCACATGCATTTACTTCACAGATTTTTCTATATAGTCAATGCAAACACAGAGGTCTGACAGGAAATGGACTACCTACCCCTGTCCAGACTGGGATATCCTAGATAGACACAGTGTATGTGCATGTCTAAGGTTTTGTCATGCACTCAACCTCCTGGAAAATCTCAGAGTTATGCACATGCCTAGAGTGAGAAAAAGGCAAGACAAGAGTCTCCAAAATTCCCAATGAAGCATATAGGTTGCACAGTTGCATCTGGCTTACAAACCTGTCTGAATGTATGGTAGCTTCTGATAAATGGTCCAACATGCCATGTGAGTATACAGAACATGTGCAGATATACTGGCCCCTCTTTGAAGAAGAGAGTACAACTGACTAGAAATTCCAGACAAACATAGGAATTCCTTGTTACTTGCCTGATTTCCAGTGAAAGGACAAAACTGTGTCTCAAACCTCATTCATTGTAAGAGGAGTAGGCCTGTTATAATCTTTTGCCCATTTTAAAGATGGGATCATTTGCCAGCTGTATATTTCACTCCCTGCAGATGTGAAAGTATGACTTCAGCTGTAAAGTGGCAGGCTCAGGTCTCTGTCAATGACTCATACTGTCTTTGTCTTTGTGCATGAATGTACAAAGTTTCTGTGCTTGTCAGTGACATCTTGTAAGTGACCACATTGCCCCAAAGTCAGAAATAAAATCTGAGAAATATCCTTCCAACATCTGTAGCAGGCAAAGGGTATATGACACCCTAGCAGTGCCTGTCTTCCAGTCTTTTCTTATGGATAATAGAAGAAAAGACACTAATGAGGCTCATGTGGATGAGATCTGAAAATGGAATCTAAATGAATATGGGTACAAAGGATTCAGTAAGGTTTCATGTGACTTGATTTCAATCTTCCTGGACTTTTTTTAAAGAATTACATTTAAAAATTTGCATTTTTCAATCAAACACTTAAAAAAATAGAACAAAAAGGACCAATGAAAGTATAAATCTGCCTAGCTCCTTATTGATGCATAGCTTTTATTATGCAATCACATATTCTGATCTATAAGCTTTCTCTGTACAGGATAGCAAAAGCTGCCTTTAGTCAGTCTTTTCCAGACTTGGTATTCGTTTGATATAAGATGACATGATTGTGGGCAGGTTTGGGGTTTGATGGCACAGACCATGCCTGACCCTGTTCCCACAGTATCCTGCATTCTCTTACCCATTGCAAAGCATGGCACCGAACTAACATCCCCTTGTTGTGGAAAAGACAAGAATTAGTTTAAACATATCTTGTGTGGTTAGCATGAAATGGCTCATCAGGTGTTCAATCAAACTACCTAATTAATGCCTTAGCAAAGATGACACAGTATTGCTGATTTCAGCTTTGCACAACAGGTAGTCAGATAGTGTGAAACAGAGATACCACATGTAAGGGTGGAAATGAGCTGGTATAAACATGGAAAGACGGAAGAATGAAGATGAAGAGGAAAATTCCATTTGCATTTTTTTCACATGAAAAAGTTGTTAATTCAGACAGGATGGTGGGCATTATCAGGATGTTCATCTGATGTCATGGGTCTTCATTCTCTTTCCCACTGAGGTGCAAAACTGTGAGGAGGGAACAGGAAAATCTATGTACCAGATAAAGAGGGACCTAGAGAAAGACCTAAATCAGCAGAGCTATCCATTACTGGTATAAACCATGAACAGTCTGTAATAGACCATACCCCTTCCTTCAGGAAAAAGACTTGCTACAGAACTGCTTTCCTATGAGATGTTCTCAGTTTCCACCAAGTTTGAGCATTTACAGGTCATTGAGACCCTGAAAAAGAAATGCGTGGTTTTGGCCTTGTTCTCATTTGTGAGTAAATAGGACAGTACGATGTATCAAATCTGTAAAAGGAGATGCAGAAAGTGAACCTGTTTACGCTGAAAATCATACTTTCACAGCCAGCCTCTTGTTTACAGGGACTTCCAGAAGACAGAGACAAGGTTATTTAGAGGATCCTGCTTTCTGATGGCAAAGCATTCCAGTAGAACCTCAGCTATGGAGATAACAGCTAAGTAAAACACCTGACCAGTCTGTCCGAAGTGCTAAAAACTAATTTGTAGCACCCAGGAGTTTGCAATCTGGTCACTCTGTGACAGCTTGCACCCTCTGAGAGCTTGTGCACAAAAATGGCCACCTCAGGCCTCAGCCTGCATTGAAGGTCACCTCTGTGGAACAGTGAGGTGTTACCCATGAAGGTATAGAACAGCTCTTCTCAGAAAAAAATAATATAGTGGAAAAAACTGCTCTACCAGCAGGGCCAGCCTCTCTGCTTCCCAGGTGAGCTTGGAAACTGTGTATGAGGAACTGACCTGCAAGGCTTCATATCTGGCCTGCAGCAAATGCCCTGCAAATCTGTTTCATAGACAGGGATGCTTAGCCCATGCAGGGAATACACATGGATGACTGGTAAGGATCTGAAATGAGATGTAAAGTCTTCTCCATGAGAGTGAGAAAAAATCAAGTCAAAGTAAAAAAGCTGGTTCCTTATCTCTTTTCATGTAGAGTTTTTCAGAAAATAAAGGAAAAGCCAAACAGAGCCACATCTGCCTGGGTAGGGGAAGGTCAGAAGGGAAAAGGTCTGGGAGCTCTGCCCTGGCTGCCCCGATGGTGGCCAGTGTAGGCACCCAGACAGAGCCAGTAAGAGGGGAGGCTGCGGTGCAGAGCTCGGAGTGTAGAGAGTGCCTGCACTGGTCTGGTGAGGGAAAGGTGCAGAATGGGCAGGGCTGCGCTCGCTGCTCCCTGATGGAGGTCCTCCTGCAGCAGGGGCTGAGCTGAGGGAAGTTGTCAGTAAGCCGCAAGATGTCAGGGAAGCTGAGAGGAAGCAGGACTGCTTGCTCCAGGCCCAAACAGCACAGGGGCCTCAAGATTCCCCTCTAACTCATGGAGGAAAGAAGGAGGCTGTTGATCAGGGAAGCTGGGACTTGGTGACAACAAAAAAACAACAAAAGGAGGAAGAGAGCAATTAAAAGCAAAGGGCTTCCTCCTAAATCTACTGTACACACCCAGAACCGCTTTGCTGTCCTGCAGGGGGCTGATGAGGAAATGCACTTGCACCAGAAACAGTTGGCTGGTGCACTGGTACAGAAGATCTCCACTGGTGCCACCAGGAAAAAGCGGCGGGTTGTAGTAGTAGGGGACTCTGCCTTGAAAGGGACAGAAGCACTCATCTGTCAGCCTGACCCGGTCGCAAGGGAGGTGTGTTGCCTACCTGGGGCAAGGATCAGGGATGTTGCGGAGAGGCTGCCTGCTCTAGTAAGTCCCATGGACTATTACCCGCTTCTAGTGATACATGTGGGTGCTAGGGATGTAAATAGTAGTAGCTTGAGGAGTATAAAGAAGGACTACAGAGCCCTGGGAGAGGTGGTCAGGGGCTCTGGAGCTCAGATAGTCTTTTTGACAATTCTCCAAGACACATGGGAGGACCTTCCAAAGACAAGGAGGATTGGACAGGTTAATAAATGGTTAAAAGGGTGGAGTCATAGTCAAGGGTTTGGGTGTCTTGAACATGGGGTCCAGGTTTGGGTGCCTTGAACATGGGGTCCAGGTTTGTAGGCCAGGCCTACTGGGGGCTGGTGGAACTGCTCTGATAAAGAAAGGGAAGAGTGGCTTTGCTGGGAGGCTTGCCAGACTTGTCAAGGATGCTTTAAACTAGTTGTGTTGGTGGAGGGGGGCATCATTCCATTCCAACACACCCAGGCAGTTGCCAGCACCTATAATAAATACTCTGAGCAATGTAGTAATATTCTAGCCACTCCAGCCACTGATCTGGCTTCATTTGGAGCTCGGATCGGATGTCTCTATACAAATGCTTGTAGCATGAGGAACAAACAAGAGGAATTAGAGATGTGGGCACATCTACGGGGCTATGATATAATTGGCATCACCGAAACATGGTGGGATGGCTCCTTTGACTGGAGTGTTGGAATGGAGGGTTACAGGCTTTTTAGAAAAGACAGGCCTGGTAGGAGGGGAGGGGGAGTTGCCCTTTATGTTAGGGATAGGCTGGAGAGTATGGAACTCTGTCTGGGGACAGGTGATCAGTTAACAGAAAGTTTGTGGGTCAGGGTTAAGGGGAAATCGGTGATGGGACACATTACTGTGGGGATATGTTACAGACCGCCTGATCAAGAGGAAACTGTGGATGAAGAACACTACAGACAAATAGGAAAAGCCTCACACTCGCAGGCCCTTGTTCTCATGGGGGACTTCAACCACCCTGACATCTGTTGGGGCAACGGTACAGCCCAGCACAAGCAATCCAGGAGGTTTCTCGATTGTGTGGAAGACAACTTCCTTCTGCGAGCAATAGAGGAACCAACAAGGAGAGATGCCCTGCTTGACGTCATGCTCACCAACAGGGAAGGGCTTGTTAGAAATGTGACTCTCCAGGGGAGTCTTGGATGCAGTGATCACAAGATGGTCAAATTCGAGGTCCTCAGGACAGTGAGAAAAGCGTGCAGTAAGCTCACTGCCCTGGACTTCAGGAGAGCAGACTTTGGCCTCTTCAGGAAGCTGGTTAGCAAGGTTCCATGGGATATAGCCCTAGAGGGCAAGGGGGCCCAAGACTCTTGGTTAACATGCAAGGATCACCTGCTACAAGCTCAGGAGTGTTGCATCCCGACTAGAAGGAAGTGCAGCAGGAGGGGCATGAGACCTCCCTGGATGGATAAGGAGCTGCTGAGAAAAATTCACAGGAAAAGAGAGGCTTATAAAAGGTGGAAGCAAGGACAGGTGGCCTGGGATGAATACAGGGATGTTGTCTGGGTAGTTAGGGACCAAGTTAGGAAAACTAAGGCCCAATTGGAGCTAAACTTGGCAAGGGATGTTAAAGATAACAGGAAGGGATTTTATAGGTATGTAGCTGCTAAAAAACAGACTAGGGACAATGTAGGCCCCCTCTGGAAGCTATCGGGAGAACTGGCTACACAGGATTTGGAGAAGGCTGAGGTTCTGAATGGCTTCTTTGCCTCAGTCTTTGCTGGCAAAGGCTCTGACCGCAGCACCCAAGTCTTGGAGGGTGGACGCAGGGACTATGAAAACTTAGACCTTGGGCCCACTGTACATGAGGATCTGGTTCGAGACCATCTTAAGAACCTGCATGTGCACAAGTCCATGGGCCCTGATGAAATCCATCCGCGGGTCCTGAAGGAGCTGGCAAATGGAGTTGCAAAGCCACTGGCCATCATATTTGAAAAATCATGGCAGTCAGGTGATGTTCCAGATGACTGGAAAGAGGGAAATATAACCCTCATTTTCAAGAAGGGGAAAATGGATGACCCAGGGAATTACAGACCAGGGGGGATTGAAACTAGATGATCCTAAGGTCCTTTCCAACCCTAACTATTCTATGATTCTATGATTCATCAATTTGAGATTTTTTCCTCCATTTTATCTGTTCTGGGGACTGAACTGTTAAGAGCCAGCCTCTTGCCAAAACTGAAGATAATTTGGGCATGGAGATTTCACAGAAAAATGGTCTTCAAGACAAAAGTCTTTCCACCCATGTTCATTCATCCTGGCTCAAGAGACAGTTTTCATTTTTAAAGACAAAAATGTTGTGGCAAGGAAGTGTCAGATAGCTTTTAAAAGCCAGTCTTTCCTTATCACTGTGGTACCTGTATTCCCACCAGAAATGGAGACACCTGGGGTGATCAAAATCAAAATAAGCATGAGTTCATATTAAAGCTACCCCTCCCAGAGTAACAGACCGGAGAACTCCATGCAGCCTTCCAGAGGCCACCACTGTGCTCAGCACACATCTCAGCTCTGCAGAACCATCCTGCCCCAATGAGGCTCCAACAACCAGCTCTAGGGACTACCTCCAATCTGCACACTTGAGCAGTCACTGAAGCAGCTGTGAGGACAGCCCTGCTGTCTCAGCCTCTCCTAACAAGTGTCCTACTCCCCTGCCCAAAAGCACATCTCCAGGAGTGGGTCTGTGCAAGCCAGGCACAGAAGTTACTCATGTGAGCTGTGCCCTCAAGAGTTAGGACCAGAGACAGGATGATCTGTAGCAGGACCCAGCCTAAAGTGTGAACATTTCTAAGACAAACAGATGAAGATCAAGCAGCAACTTGGCTGTATCACTGCCACACTTCAAGCTAGACAACAAGGCCATTTCTTGCTGTGAAATGGCACTGTCTATATTCAGGAGGAAGGTCTGACAGAGGGAGGTGCCATTTACAGCTTCCTTGCTTTTTAATATTATGTGTATATAGCTGGAACCAGTATGTCTTCCACTGACAGTAGCCCCAAGATGCAGACAGCTCTGAGGAGCAGACAGCACACAGAACAAGGAGCCCGATATATGTTGCCATTACCTTTAGGAGTGAGTTACTACCGTGGTTCATTATTTGTATTACAAACAAGTGCCAGAAGCCACAGCGGGCACCCACTTTTGACTTTACTAACTAATCTATGCCTGTAATACTGCATGGCATTTATGAATATAATGAAATACATAAAAAAATAAGTGAAATACAGTTGCACTCTGTAACAGTTTTGAAGTTGTTTTTCTTGACTAGCAGCATGCTCACAAGGGTTGCTATTCAGCTGAGATCCTCTGCAGCAATCATTTTTGCAAACTCACAGTGCCTTCCAGGAAAAATCTCAGAGCAATTTTCTATTTTTGAGAGCTAGAGAAGAAGTCTGTGGAGGGCGAAATGCTGAGAGCTGCTAGTCCAACATCCAGAAGTGCCATCAACAGAAAGCACAGGAGACTGGAACTTGCAAATGACAGATACTTTAGTATCATCCTCTACAGGCAGCTCTAGATTTCCCCCTTAACACAGAAAAAAATGAGATCTCCAACTCAGGGTAGCTGAAAGTCCTCAAGTTAGGTGACAGAGCTACAAAGCTTCCCAGATGGGTTTCTACTGCAAAGGAGATGCGGGGCTGGCATGCTTCTTTTTGAAAATAGTGTGAAGACATAGCGAACCACTGTTCCCCTGAAAAAAGGTGTTTAACTCTGCAGATAACTAGATGAAGAAAACCAAGGAATGGGCCAGAAGTTAGGTTTCCCCACCCTCTTTACTCCATAAGGAGACTTTTTCAAAGTTTCAGAAGGTGGGCATGTGTTATTATATCAGAAAGGGATCTCAGTTTTCATCAGCTCATTTTTAGCCCCTGTCATGTTTTGCATACAGACCTAGCTAATTCGCCAAGTGCTCTGGGAGCTCATGCTTCTCTGCTTTGTGAGACATTTTAGAATGAAGGAACTTGCACCTTTCAAAATAATGCACTTTTTGTTTCCCTCACATGCACCAAAAAAACAAAATTCTCCCAAGAGATCACTTCCTCTAGCATGCTTCTATGATGATGGGTGCCAAAGTAGTTCATTGTACTTAAGTGGTGTACAGGTACAACGCTACAGTTAAAGCCTGGTTGCAGCACTGCTCATTTCAGTGTGAAGCATAAGTAACCTACATTGGAATGTCCAAGGACATAACTTGAGGATGATTTAAGCTCAAATTAAAATCTTTCAAAGACTTCATTAAAGCTGGAATAACAGTAAAGAAAATTCATGGCAGATGGTTAACATTCTGCTATGGAGTATAATGCTAACTGTTGAAAAAAGTAAATCAGAACTAAACATATATTGACTTTATTCCTTACACTATGCTTAGAGAAAGAGAGAAAGTAGTGGTTTAGACTTACAAAGTCTTTACATGTACACAGTTTGGAGAGAACACATGGATACATATATGGATGTGGGTGTCCTTTGGGTTGGAGAGAAGAGCGAGCAGTGAAAACTGCATTCTTGATCTTCCCTTCATTTACAATAGAAAACCTTTATTTTCTGGTCTGCATCTTCACACCAACAAAAAAAAAATCAAAACCAAAAAACAGAGCTATGCACAATTACTCTGAGAGCTACTTGCATCTTTCTCCAGAGGGTACCTGTATTGTGACGGTACCTATGTATTATGCTTTTCTCACTCTATTACTGTCCTCATTGAAGTCAGTAGCAAATTTATCATCAGGAATTTTCTCAAGCCTTCATTAGTATATTGCAAGAAATGTGTGTGGACATGAACCTTTCATTTTTTAAACCAAGCTGCCTACAAAAGCTTTTCATTCCTAGATAAGAACACCAGTATAGCTTTCTGATATCAAAAGATTAAGACAGCTGTGGTTGACCGTAGTATATGACACAGAGTAACGTAATGATGTAATAGAATTGAGGCTTGGTTCCACTGCCCTTGCAGTAATGAGGAAATATAAAATATACATTAGGATGGGAACCTTTCTGCAGTCTTCCAGAACTTTGCTTTCCCCATCTTATTCCCACCTGGCTCATATAGAGGAGTCTTGCTGTTTATGTATCTTGATGCATCTACCAACAGTACTGCTGATTACATTGTTAATATTTGGATTTATAATAATAGGAAGGTGGGCAAGATTTAAGGGGTTAGTGTAACTGTAGAGGATACCACTTAAATTTCACATTAACTGCAAGAGTCAGCATAAATCTGCTCTCAGGCACCCTACAGCAATGAGAATCTAAATTCAGCCAGGACTACTTGTGCTTTTCTAACGTGTAGCTCTTAATGGAAGTTCTAATTCACAGTGTGATCAATTCCTATTAAAAATAAGTTAACCAAACATAGGAAAAATAGCTTCATTTTAGGAACTAAGCAAACATAATAATTCTCCCTTCCCTCTCATGCCTTCAGATGGTATGTTTCCAAACAATACCTACTCTTAGAATTGTAAACATAGCAGAAATATTCTTGAATTGTCAGAATATGGTTCCAAAGAAGTACTTTCCACATCGGAAATGATGGTACATTCCACTTACAGTTCTGAGACAAGTTAATTAGACGTATACAATAAACTACATAGTAGTTTCAAAGTAACTCTACTGGAAATGATGGTAATTACACAGTCATTGAAGTAAAAAGGTCCTAAATAGAAAAACACAGCTCAGCTGGCTATGTATATGTTGATACTTTAACCTCAGCTTCTTTTCTTCTCTAAGTTCAAAATACTGAATACTCACCTACCCTATGTGCATGCTTCTTGGCAATTCATGGCTCAGTCTGAAGTATTGTTTCATTTTGTGAGACTCTGAAAGCAGTCAGATGCCTAAGGGCTTTGCAGGACTGGAGCTATAGCACTTGACAGAGTTCATGACCAACCCCTTGGCCATTTCACCTCCACTATATGATACCACTCCATGAAATCTCATTTCTGGCTACAGGACAGAAGTACAACCAAAAAGAGAGAAAAAAGAAAACAAAATAAAAATACGAGGAACAGCTCATATGCAAGACACTTTCTTTCTCAGAATACCATGGAAGTTTAGAGTATGCTTTGCTTTGAGTCTTGGGCCAGAAATCTTGGCTTCTGGTTTCTGTCTTCACTTATGACAATATAATGTTCATTAGCTTCACCAGAGTTAACCCCAGCATAAATGACCTGAGAAAGAAGCTCTAGAGCTTTATTTGTTTCTGAAGAAACGCTTCTATATGCTTGAAAATATATACAGACGTACTGAGAAGCCCTTTTTGAACACTAAACCTAGCCCTTGTTGATGTGGGAAAAGCAGATGACTGATACCTGGAGTGCAAACACACCGTGTCTCCCATTCAGGATTGAAAAGGCTTTTTTAAGACAGCGGCAGGAGAATGGAACCGTTGACCAGCACTTGTCCCAGCCCATGGCCAACACCATCTTCTGCAGGAAACAGTGAGATGAAGCCAAAAGGCCCAGTGGCAAAGACTCCCTTCATGAAGGTCTCGATAAGGAGCCATGCAGTGCCTGAAGCAAAACATTTCCCAAATCCCCCTGAGGAAACTGGATTGTAAAGATTAGATGAAGACTGCTACAGCCTTTAAGGACAATGACAAAGCTTCAGGAAGGAGTGGCACGCAGTGTCCCAGATACATACACTGTGTAAGGAGGGAACAGTTTGAGTATTTGCGTGCAGTTATGTACAATCTGGAATAAAAAAAAGAAGTCCTTCAAATTCTCAAACATGTATTTATATATTTCCCCCCCCACCCTCATAGAGGTTTCATTGTGTGACTCATGAAACGTGTCATTTTAAAACCTTAGAGGAAAAGTTATCAGAATATATCATGCTTTAAAGCCTTTCTTTGGTCTCTCATTTAAATCTTTGAATGAAAGACTTTGTAAGTTATTTTTTTTCACATCCACTTTGGTTTTAATATTGTAGAGATGAGTGCACCTTCTCTTTTGTGAGTTAAGCACTTAAAATATTCTAGATAAATGAAATGTGAGGCATGAATTGTGAAAATGACAATTGTTCCTTATGGCCCTCTGTATGCAGAGCAGCTCCCAGTCTCGCAGAAGCTTCAGACTTCCATTTCCTTTGGCGGGTACAGCTTAACACCACACCGATAATAAAAGGTAAATGAGTTCCCACAGCAGAATGAGTATCAAGTATATGAAGCTTTTGTGAACATGGGTGCTGCTCTTACCATTATGGGCAATTAGAGGGCTTTGAAAGTGTGTTGCCTGACTTTCTGTTGCTTGGTAACTGTGCACCTAATTCTTTCTCTAAGAGGTCACAGAAATGTCAGAAAATCCTTTTTTTTTAAGGGGGAGGAGGTTGGAGGGGGCAGGGGAGATACCAATGCCCCCATCAGAACAAATCCATCAGAACATTATCATATAGATTTGTTAAAAGAACTTCATGTCTTCCATTAGTAGATAGAAAATAGTATGATTATTTGCCTAGCACTATAAAGCTGTGCAATTTCTGGACTCTGCCAACTATATAACATGCTTAGTGTGCCAAAGAGCTTAGGAACTGCAAACACACTGATGAAATTTGGCATGATACAGGTCAATATAACTCATGGATACAATGACAAATAGCCATTATTGGCCTGATGCAGAGCCTGGTGGAATGGAAAAACACACTACAACAGCTATGATACTGTTAAAGTTTTAAGGAGATTCTGATGTTAGAAGCTTTGCAAACATTGTCTGGCACAGGAAAAAAAATATGAAATTAGAAGGAAGCTAATGAGACAGAAGATAAAATTCTCTTCTCCAAAGAGATCCAAGTTGCTGTTTCTGCAGCCCCTAAATACTAAATGGCTTTCACTGAGGGACAACAAATTAAGTGATGTCTGTAAAGGGAAAGTTTGGCCATTTTTATGTGAATTTTAAGGAACAGGACTTTGGAAATATATCTCATCTTCAGCAAATTCCCAGACCTTTCTGCTTTGAGACATGTTTAGTAATACATTCTCTGTGTATTCTCTTACTATTCCCCGCAAATGGATACTGTCAAAAAAAACCTACTTCCCTTCAACTTGAGCAGTGTGCTCAAGTTTGCAAAATGCAGTTTAGATTAAACTAATGCCCCTGAGATTAAATGAATGCATTTCAACAAGGACACAATATGCAGGTGTACACCACTAACCATCAATCATTTTCTTGCAGAGCTGGAGGCTTCCCACAGTTGTCACTATAATCATTCTGCAAGAATTTGCAATCATTTTCTGAAAAATTTTCTGAGTGTGTTTAGGAGGAAAGAAGAGCAGACAATATATTACGGGTTTAAGAAACTGGGTCCATATCATAATAAAAATAAAGCACGTTTCACTGTTGAAAATACATTCCCTGTTTTTTAAATAGCACAGCTATGTTATATTTAGCCCCCTCCACAGGACAGTCTGTGGCTGTGGGCAGCATGAAAAAAAAAAAAAAGAGGGTCCCAGCCTAGCTTTGGCCAAAACCATTTCTGCACAATGGCTGACCTCAGGCCATCACTTAATGATGGCAGATGTATTGATGGAATCACAGAATTCCAAGGGTTGGAAAGGACCTCAAAAGATCATCTAGTCCAACCCCCCTGCAAGAGCAGGGTAACCTCCAGTACATCACACAGGAACTTGTCCAGGCGGGCCTTGAATATCTCCAACGTAGGAGACTCCACAACCCCCCTGGGTAACCTGCTCCAGTGCTCTGTCACTCTTACAGTAAAGAAGCTCTTCCTGATGTTAACGTGGAACCTCCTATGCTCCAGAAAATTGCAACTTAATTTTTAATGTGTTACCAAAAGAAGATAAACTTAACTTTTCCATATAATCTTCCACTGGAAGGACTACTTCAACTTAGAATTATCAAAAGGATATGAATACTTACATATCCATTACTGACAGTAAGTGATTCTGTAATACAAATCACTACCACTAAAACAAAAAATCATAAATCATTAAAAGAAGTAGGTCTTTAAAGCAACAAAAAAAAAATAAAATGCAATCAAGCTACAATAACGCATGTGGTTCTTTAAGTATATTTGTGTAGTTCAGCCACCACTTTTTCTTCAGGCTTTTGAGGTAAATGTGTGAAATCATATCATTTGGATGCTATCATTTGTTTATATACAGAAAGAATTAACATGATTCCAGAAATCACATCAATAAAGGTTTCATGAATATCCAAAGTAAAGGAGGCAGCACATGCTACTCTAAGAAACACATTTGAGCAAAATCCAGCAAAAGTTTGTGAAGACACTTGTACTATTATTCTAGTCCACAGACTAACATGGATTCTGAATCACTTCAATGCATAATTAAATTCTACCGTGCTAAGGATTTTTCTTCTGGCATGATTTCCCAAGGACAACTTAGAAGATGGAAAAATGTATTATATAACCTTTTAAAAATGTAAACTTCAGGAAAACTCTTGAAATATTTCTGAGGCAAAGTCCTTTGGAAGTTAACTGGGTTAGAGATTTTGGGGAAAAATAGTCCCTAGGAAGAACAAAAGGAGTCCAAAAGTGAATAACCAGAAAAACATGAAAATAATAATGTTGTAATAAAGAACTATTTTTTTCAGTATTGATTGTGGATGCAAATTTAACATTGGCTGAGAATGAGCTGTCAGCCACAAGGAGAGCTATGCAGGTAATGAATGAGATGTCTGTTAAACCTTCCCACCTCTTCCTGTGGACGGTTTAAAAGCTTTGCAAAGTTTATAAATGTAGTAAAATACTAAATGGCCATTGGCATTTAAGCAACACAAAAACTGCAGGCACACACATCTCCACACCCACACATTTTCTGTAAATAAACTGTCATCTTGAAGTTCAATGACTGCATTTTGCTGCTCCATATACCATCTCGTTGCAAGCAGCAAACTGATTCAAGCAAGAACTGCTCCACAGGCGTAAACCCATCTGGCTGGGGGCTCAAGTTCATGTTTTCAAAGATTCTGGTGTTTACCTCAGATGCAGGAAGCAGAAATTTTAGTTAACATGCAGCAGCTTTCCTGATGTGTCCCTGTCCTGGTTTGAGCAGTAGCAGTCATTTTTCTCCTTCTTGGTAGCTGGTGCAGTGCTGTGTTTTGACTTTCGGGCTGAGAACGGTTGCTGATAGCAAGTATGTTTTGAGTTACTGCTCAAATGTTTGGTTTTTCCAAGGCCTTTTTCTGATCTCATGCTCTGCCAGGGAGGAGGGGAGGCCGGGAGGAAGGAAAGACAGGACACCTGACCCAGGCCAGCCAAGGAGGTATTCCATACCATAGCACGTCATGATTTGTGTTATACCTTAGCTATTAAACTGTTCTTATCTCAACCCGTGTGGCTACATTCTTTGGATTCTCCCTCCTAACTCTCCGGGAGTTGGGGGAGCAAGGGGGGGAGTGAGTGAACTAGCTGTGCAGACTTGGTTTAAACCACGACAGTCCCACTCTAAAGCAGTATGACACATATTTGAATTCCGTGTACACTGTTATTTTTCCATTTTAGACCCTTGAAGTTTTCTAAGTGGACTGTTCAAGGACAAGACACTGCTGGAGGTGGTTGTGCAGGTCCTGTGTGGTAAGGCAAAGACTGAGTCTATGCTTGAAGAAGGAGGGAAGGGACAGAAAAAGCGTCCATGCACTGAGCAGGCAGTAGTACATTTCCACTCTGAAACCTGGGGAAGGAAAAGGATAACAACCCACAGGTCAAGCAGTGTGCACAAGCAAGGCCTGTGGGAAGTCTTGTCATTGTCTTTCCCACAAAGTTGCCATCTCACTTGTTCCATTTCACACTTGCAGATGGAGCTTGGTCTCCATTTTATCATTTGTTGACAGTACAGTGAGCTGCAGAGCTGTGAGGTCTCTAAGTAAAAGCTTTGATCTCTGCCAGGGAACAGCAGATACAGGGAGGCTGCATGCATGGGAGGGCTTACAAGACTGGCAGGGATGGTGCAGGTCACACCTAGAGTCCAGGTTTCTTCTTCCAGCTGCTTTCAGCAAGCCTTGAAATGGGCCCAGGTCTCTTCTATTTTAGTTTGCTTTCTTCCAGTATTAAAGATACACTAGGAGAGGGGGTAAAGTGCAGTTAGACTGGAAAGGGGAAGAATTGCTTGCAACCATCTTTAAATGCACAATATTGTGCACTGCCTTATCTATGTCAGTGTTCTGAGGATGTTTAGGGTATAACTGTGTTTGTTTCTATTTCAAATTAGAGAAGTCAGTAGTTCTTTAATTGTCTCTATTTGCTGTTTGAGCAAAACACATTCAAAGGTCTTAAGTCTGATAGACCACCTTAACATGCCATAATATTAAGGGCTGAACCCAATACATGTGACATCTTGAAATGCAGTGTCTCAGCAAATTTCTCTCAATAAATCCTTCTGAGTCCCAAAGCTTATTTTCTTGGGAAAATCAGAATCCTCTCAAGGTGGCATGCAGTTGTAAAATAATTTTCTTCAGATAAAAAGAATCTATTTTATAAATCTTTGCAGTTTTGCCCTAAAGAAAGTTAGAGATGAAAATTTCAGTATATTAGCTGTTAAAAAAATAAATACCAATAATAAAAATAATAATAACAATTAAAAACCCACAAAAAAACCCACCAAAATAACCACCTTTTGGAGTCTTAATAAAGACCAGAATGTACTGAGAAAATTACAGAAGCTAAGAGTACAAATATGAAAACTGCATTAATTTGGAAGGTTGTGTGTATATACTGGGCATATCTCATTGCTGTTACTAACAGCAGTTTCACTTCTTGAGTACTAAATGAGTGAAACATTGTTCACTGAAACACACGAACTGTTTTGTCAGTCTCATTCAACTTTGCATTTGCATTTTTCCAAGACTTCCAGGGGATGGAAAGTTCTTCCAGTTAATGGACAGACATAACTTCTTGTCATGGTTTAAACCAAGTCCCCCAACTCCTGGAGAGTTAGGAAGGAGAATCCAAGGAATGTAGCCCCCACGGATTGAGATAAGAACGGTTTAATAGCTAAGGCATAACACAATGATAATAATACAGCCGATAACAAGCGACAAGAATACAACACCCCACCAGCCACCGACCCATAACTCACTCCACCCTGCCCAGCCGAGCACCGCGTGCTCCCTCCTCCATTTTTCTCCAGAGCTCTACCCCTCCAGCCCTCTCTCTCCCAGTATGCATCCTGGGCATCACGTGCTATGGTATGGAATACCTCATTGACTAGCCTGGGTCAGGTGTCCTGTCTCTCCTTCCTCCCGGACTCCCCTCCTCCACCTGGCTGGAAAAAACCTTGAACAAAAACACCCTCAAAACATGCTCAAACCATGACACTTCCTTATTTAGAAGCTGAAGCCACACTCACACCATTTCACAAGTCTACCATGGGAAGGACATACACTGGCAGCCTACCCAAAGCCAGTCCACATGGGCAGGCACCCTGCCCAGAAAAATCAAGACAAAAAAAGGACTCCTTTAATGTATCTCCACATCTACTGAAGTGATGTAAAATAGCAGCCTCCCTCCTTCCTTCCTCTGACAGAGCTAAATATCCTGACAGCATTGCTCCCTCCTGTGCATGAACTGCGGCAGTATTTTGACGCACGCCGAAGTACCCAGAAATCACTCTGAGCACTGCTCCACTGAGCTAGCACAGGTGGTCTGTTAGCAGCCTCTCCAACACGACATGCATGGTGCAGATTCCACAAATGTGCTCCAGTTTTGCCCAGTGTGTGTTTTCAGAGTCTGGTGAAAAGTCAGTGGGAAAGAAAGGTGCTGAGGCAAACACCACTGTGACCCTTCCCTCTCCCATTACCTGCTTCTAGAATATCAGCTCTTGCTCCTTATAGCACCAAATCCTTCAAGCCCCTTCTTAAGGGTCAATGTGTGGAATCAGCTCTTGAATATATATATTTGTGTAAATATAACTGCAAAGCACATTGGCAACATAGCTTTACAGTAAGACAAAGCATATTGCGCCATCTTTATGACTGTACAACCACTGGCTTTCTGCTCTTCAGCTAATGCTTACCTTCATTGCACCACAGTTACCACTTCTAGCTCTCTTATAGATGCATCTGAGTAGTTCAATCTCAAGAAAAGGGGAAAACTTATCCCATTCTCCCTTGCTGGTCTAACATTTGGCACACCTTATGGCTCAGCGAGAAAGCTTGAGGGAGGACTGCATTATCCATCTGAATGGGCTCTACCCAGCTCCGCTGATACTAGTGCTCATTGCTGCAAATGGCTGGTACTATCTTGGTAAAAACTACTTCATATAAATAAATATATAATCACAGGCAAAAGGAGGCCTAGAGGGTGCAATATTTTAATTGGGGAAAACCAGATATGAAGTCCTTCAGAGTAAGCCCTACCACACGGTCCACACAAGGTCTAAGTGAATACACTCCCAGGTTCAAACACAAGGACGATGGTAATTTCAGACAGAAATCTAACAAAGCCTTATCTGTTGAGCAAGGATAGGGGGAGAAGCAGATATACCATGAACTGCTATGAGATTTCTGTTGCGTATTATTCTTTTTAAGTGGAAACGTGGTGGAAGATTAAGCAGCATCTTTCTAATCTCTGATTGTCCAGCTCCCCCTGCTGTAATTGCATATTGGACACAAATGGCAACAGATGTTCAGTGTCTAAGCTAAGAATTATATACTTACTCAATATCCCAGTGATTCAAAACACTGATTGGGAGGCTAGAATTTAAATATACATGGATTGACAAATGAAAGAGTTCCTAGACATGGGCAAGGCACAGAGAATATGAATGTAAACTGGAAGATACACCCTTAATGGAATGAGACAAAAAGACTTTGAATACTAGTTAGAATATTTTTAATTACAGCAATTTCTCCCTGAATTATTTTAACCTCACCCCTGTAAAGCTGAGCTGCCATTGTTATTTTTCACTGAACTTAATCGAATCTCAGCTACCTAGTATATACAGTTGGATAGAAGGTTCTACCTAATCATTTCATCATACATCCAGTGAGCAGTCTAATTTCCCCATATTAAACCTAATAAGAACAGAGCTATCAATGTGCACTTCATCTTGTGCATTTTCCTTGAGATAAACACTTATCCATTGTCCAACCGCATAAAAGGTTTTTGCCTGATTTGCTAAGAATTTTTAAAAAAATAGTTACGAGTTCCTTTCATCTGACTTCCTTCTCCTGGAATTATCACAGTACTAGGAAAGAAGATGCTTTAAACCAGAGAGATTCCTTACCCAATATAGACATGAATCAAGCTTCCCTAAAATTTAAGGGTGTCAAAACAGGAGAGAAAAAGAAATTCTAGGGTGCCTTGGGCACATGGACTTTCAGGGTTGGTATCTCACTGTAAACAATCTTTAGCTTCTTAAAACAGCAGACTTGCTCCATTTTCTCCCAAACATACAACATATTCCATCCATATTTTGGGTACCAGTTCAAACCCCATAATCTGCTTCCACTGTAGTGGCTCAGGCACAAACACAGATTTGAATGTTCTGAACACTCAAAGGCTGCATATGCGCACAAACAACAGCATGTCTGAGTGTGACATAAATCCCTTTACTCATATGCACATTGCAATTGAGCACAGACACTTGTTTACCAGAACATTTTCTGACAGATAACTGGAAACACTTTTAAGTCCATTAGTTCCACTGAACATTACTGAAAGCGTTGTCTTTTAAAAGTGCATTTTATTATATATGATTTAATTTTTCTTGCAAGATCACAGGCTGGGATGAAAACCAATATACTGTTTGCTGCCAGATGGCATGTTGGAAGGCTATAAACTTATTTCACACAAAGTGCTATGTGGCATGAGAATGCTGTTCTTACACTTCTAAACAGTCGTGCTTCTTTGAATGGTTTAGATTTACATTATTCTCTCAGTAAGCTCATAAGCTCTTCCTATTTCAGCTAAAGCCTTGTGAAGTTACTAGATAAATACCACCTAACCTTTGGTGAAATTTTTACAGGTAACTATTCTGCCCCCCACCCCAGAGCTCCAAAGGGCCAGCAAAGCAGCTGATGTACACAGGGCCATAAAAAAATACCAGTGTCGGGTATTAAAGCAGTTGTGAAAGTAACCCACAGCCCCTAATGCACACATGCTCTGATAAACAAAGTAGCCTCCAGGTGCCTTCACCCTGCACTGGGTCCCCAAACAGACAGGGCACGATCTGAAGTGTATGCTCCACCAGCCTGAAGCCTTGGCTTGTGGTAAAGAGCTGGTAGTGCCCCCAACAGCATCAGGGTCACCAGAAAGACCATCCATTTTACCTGAATTATGAAAACAAAGACAAAATTCTTCAAACTACTTTGGGAAGCATGCTGATGGGTACATGCCATGCGTCAGTAGATGGGTTTACATCCATAGATATCATACCGACAGGCAAAATAGGTGTAATTTGCAAAACCAACTTCTGTGCAACAATCCTTCATGGCTACCATGTGCATTTCAATTTTCTACATTATTGTCTTGCAAAAGGAGGTAGAAAACTTCTCTTTCTTTCCTTCAGCAAAGCAATGCACAGTCTGCACCCACTGCTAAAAATTGTATCGGTATCAATCTCCTCAGCATCACAAACCCACCCACATGCGTCTGAATCCTGAAATGCTTATTTTGCAAAGAATGTGCCAAAAGATTTACTTACTCGTTAGAAGTGTTTAATGATGTTGTGGGGATCAAAGGAGCAAGCATTTTCATGACAAAAAGAATTTGTACTCCAGGCTTTATAGCACAGACAGTGATTAGTGAGTCACACATAAGAAGTGTCTCGCTTTTCTCTTTTGAATGGCTGATGTAGCATTTACCTAAACACTACAGTGCTGAATCAGTAGTTTCACAAGTCTTCCCAGTGATTACCTGCTCACCTTTACCTGGTAGTATCCTGGTGATAGCTCCTCATCTGAAAAATGTGTTCAGCACAATCACTTGGCTGCTAGCAGCCAGGCAGACATTAAATACCCATTCAGGATTTCCTGGAGGGGTTGAAGAACAACCAGTGTATTTGAAGGAGATTTAAAAAACATTAGTTCTGAAAAGTATTTATTCATAAACAAAATTATTAGAAATTGTCTCACAGTGGAGCTCAGCTAACGCAAAGCAACATTTGGATTTAATTTCTTCATCTCTTAAAAAAGAGCTAGCTACAGCTGAATGAAACATCTACTCCCATTGGTATACAACCCATATACTCATCTTGACTTCCTCAGGTTTAAGCCCCACTTCTCTCTCCTCCCACACTCCAGCCCCCACCTTTTTTCTTTCCTTCCCAGACAACTCTATTTCTCTCTCAATAGCAGTCGATGTTGATGATGAGTCTTCCTCTGCCCTCAATGCTTTCCCTTTCCCTGGAGAGCATCACTGCAGTATTGCTCCCTCTACAGCTTTGTCATATTCATACTATCCAAATGGTTCATCCCATAGTGGTACAGGTTTGCTTTTGGAAACTGGGAGAGGGTAAAGAAGGAGAACAGGATTTTCTTTATAATTACCTAGAATAAATGGTTGTTTTGTGGGTGTTGTGGATACAGTTTGATGCATGAAAACATTTAAGGGAGTTGAGCTTTTCTTCATCTCATGTTCACCCTCCCTTCTCTCTCAAAAAGGAAAGCTTTCAGTGTTGAAAACAGAAAGCTTTGCAGAGAAGACTTTCCTTTAATTAGAGTTCTCAGAAAAACCTGTAATTTTGTGAGGGAAATGAAAAACTGCATGAAAACAAGCTGTTTTCTCTTCAAAAGCATTTTATGAAGAGAAATATTAAAAGCCTCCAAAATTACTATCTAACCTGGGATCACGTCTTATTTTTGATCTGCTAAGACTTCTTTTTCCCTTTTACAGATCTGCTACGAAACATTCATTCTTTTATTAGCAATTCTTTTCTTTCCCTTCAAGTGGTTCATTAGCAATCTCCCTTGGGTTTTGTTGGTTTTCCTCAGTGTGCCCCAGCTGGGGCCATCAGTAACACTGTAGTGACAGAGGTCCAAGTGGGTGGCATACCCAGCAGCCTCTTCTGCATCATGTAGTTTATTTCCCTTGTGCATGATAACCCCTGACACAACCCTACTCTTTTGAAAAAGCAGTCGAGTAAGAGACTTCTCTGTCTTCTTTAGTGCTTGTCTTTCTTATAACCCCTGTTCTGTAGAGCAGGAAAATATGTTTCACCCCCAGCCATGGTCCCAGCCCTGCCACTGCCCTCGTCTGCTTGCCCAAGGTGCCACTGCTTATTTGTGCACCAGCTGCATGAGGGAGCTCAGCGCATACTTCTGCTGCCAGGTACTCTATTTTAAAACTAGATGTTCTGTTACCAGGAAGTTCAAAAAACACTTAGGGTCCCAGACTGTAGGAAAAAAAAAAACACTGTTCAAAAGAAAATGTTGCTGGAGTGAGAGCACTATGCATGATTCATTGGCAGCACGATACCTGAAATATTTCTGTGATGCATTTTCCTCAAAGAGCAGTGATAGAATTTCAGGAGAACATGCCAATGTACCCACAATATTTGTGTACAGTTCCTTGAAGAGATACTGGTAAATGTATCTGAAGGAATGATTTTAAAGCTGCACTGAACTTCCGTGTGAAATACAGCCAAAAACTTGACATTTTTCCTTGCCTGGTTGGTTAGTGCTAACAGGGGAGAAAACACACATTTATTTGTTATCCTGCCATTAAGAAAAACTATTTAATAACCTGACAGAGTATATCTCCAAGATGTTAACTGGGGATCCCTAGCTAAAAAGTCATTTCCCCAAAATGAAGAATATTTAGATGAAAACTCCAGATTTGGGCAAAGTAAAGTCTGCAATACCATCAGTCAGATTAGCTTGGAAGACTGGCATAGGATGCAGATTGCTCTGCTGGAACTGATGCTTGGCTTTTTGAGAAAATAAATCAGTTCTTCTGTCTGATAGGGCTAAAGATGCACACAGCTAAGGCAAGGATGACTTGCAGGATGCCACACAGCTAGGGAGATGCCTTCCCTATAGCTGAAAAACAGAGGCAGATTCTTTCTGGGCTGGGAGGAAGACATGGCTTCAAGACATGAGGCAAAACCAGCTTGCCGTTGATATTCCCTGAGTCGAAAAGAGAATTTCAGAACCAGTCAATAAAAGTCATGTTCCTAGCTTCATGTCTAAGCTCCTAAATAGAAATGTTCTGAGAGGTGTGGAGCACCTGCAAACCTTTTTTATGCTAACAGCAGCTGCAGAAATTCTGTGTCTTTGAAACTTCAGGTCATTTTACATAGCAGCCTTTGACAGATTGACGTATTTGATACTTCAAATGTGATTTTTTTTTTCATTATTTTCTTGGCTAATATTTGAGAGCTACATCTTTCTAAGGCAAATTGTTCAGACCTCACATGGTTCATCGCTTCTAACTTGTCAACATCCTTTTGTTAAGGAGTTGACACCCAAACAGATGGCATTCCTGGAGTGATGTCACTAATAATCTGAAGTACTGCCCCCTGCCTCCTTTTTTCATTGCTATTTAGCTATGCCACTGCACTAGAACTCATGCTTGATTGATTACCTGCTATTGCCTCTGCCTCCTTTGCAGATCTACTGCCTTGGAATTGCACTATCCCATTTTACAGGTGAGACCTCCTTTCTTTGTCCCCGGATGTCACATTAGTAAAATGCATATTATTCTGATGAACCCACCTCCTCAAGAGATCAAGGCAAGTTTGTTGTCAGTAACTAGTTCTCTTTCCTGTTTATTTGTCTGTGCCATCACCTGGGATTTATTATGATTAGCTCTGATACTAAGCAGCACTAAACCAAGAACAGATTCCTGAAGAAAGCCCTTATTACCTGCATTACTCCCATGGCCCATGAGCAAGGACCGTTTTAACTCAGCTTACTGCTACCTTTGTACTGTCATAACTTTTTTTCTTTTTTTTTTTTAATCAAAGGTACAGGCAGAGCCATTCAGGAATGAGAGTGAATTATGTCAACAATGACTTCTTGCTTTATTAAAAACTATGATGTTGGAGACTATTCTACCTGGAAATAGCGTTGAATTACACCATTACACCGTATTTTAATTTTTGTCACAGTCAAGGCAAAATGATTTTCAAGAGTCTTCTTGGAGTCAATATCAAATGAGCCAGTTTAAAGTTTCTTAAAATTTCTAGGCTTGAACCAAGTACACTTTCTAAAAATTAACGTACCATTAGCTTCCTCCTGTATTTGCACCTTCCTTGCTAAAAGTACACAGTGAATGTTCATTAAAAGTCTCAGTTCTTGTTTTGCCAACAAAGCAAAAACCACTGGCATGCATCATACTTATCAGCTGTCATCTTGAGTTTGTCCCTTTTTTATATATATATGAGCAGGTTATGACAAGTTTCCTCCTTAAATCCCTTCCCCAAACCAATCTTCCTTTCCTTCTCTGGCCTCTCCTCTGGTCTGCACCATTTCCACTCTAAATTTTATTTACCCAAATGCTTTAGGGTTGTTTGAGGGCTTTTTTCCCCACCTGGTAATCCTTTTAAAAGAAGGAACTGCCATACTTGATGAGATCCAAAGCCCTCCTGTTTCATCCTCTTTGCTCTGACACTGGCTAGCATCAACTGCTTCAGAGGCAGATATTGGCTAGCCTACTCTTTCTGATTTCTGATGCTTAAAGATTGTTTTAAATTTCATCCTTTCTCCCTTCTCCTTTGCTAGAATCATATTTTTAAAGCACACTTCAATACATCTGAAGGCAGGATAATGAGAGTAAAATCCAATCGTCTGGTTTTCATGGGGATCAACCATGGCTCTTTTGAGCCAAGCCTTTGACAGAGGCATAACAAAACTGTGAATCAAAACATATTCCATTGATGGTGCAAAAGATTACTATTGAACTACCATCCTATAAACTGCAAATGTACTTTTAAACTATTGCTTTTAGTACACATTACTTCACTTTCACTATACTTAAGCACATAGCATTCCTTGGTTACAAGAGAAAGTTTATAATTGCTGTGTATAGCAAAAATTAATAGGATATATTCTATAGATAATGCAATATGCATAATGAATATGACACATGAAAGATACACAGCAATAACACATCATGCTCCTGAAAACATTCCCATATAATCATGCCAGCCTCTCTGACAGATGGAAGGGTTACACATGCTAAATACTGGACATCTAATTAATGCTGACCAAAGATGTGACACCAAGTTATTTTTTTTAAATGAAGTAGAAAACAATAATGTCATATGTGTGAAAGAACAAAAAATGGAAGTGAATTCCTGAGTCTTTTTCTTCATTCAGAAAGGGAACAAAACACCTGAGACCTCAAGATATTATGGAGAAGACACAAGAGAAGAAGAGGTCACACAGCTAAAATGGTGATGCAGTGCCATGGCCATGGGCTGCCCTTCTTGTTAGAAGGCTGTTGACAATACCAGAGCTACTGTGTAGAGCTACAGCTGATATTTGGGGCACCCAGTATCATCAGCAGTTTTCAGCTTGTCCTGGTCAGCCTTGGTGTTTTCCATCACATCTCAAGTCCTGGAGGCAAGCAACCATATCACTACTTTCACTTGTTTTTTCAAAACAATTTCTGTCCTCAAAGTTTGCAGAGAAGCACTGAACAAATGTGCTGTGAATAACTCAGAAGCTAGAAGGCACATGTGAAAGATTTTTAATTTGTTTTCCCAAGTTTTATGCATTACTCTTCGATGCCTATTTTAGCTTGACTCATCTTGACTAAAAGCTTGGCAATAGCAAAGGTTGCCAGTAACTCTAAACAACACTTGGGTGA
This sequence comes from Melopsittacus undulatus, assembly GCF_012275295.1. Classification (NCBI taxonomy): domain Eukaryota; kingdom Metazoa; phylum Chordata; class Aves; order Psittaciformes; family Psittaculidae; genus Melopsittacus; species Melopsittacus undulatus. Next base: position 89,926,472 of record NC_047528.1, on the reverse strand, counting down.
GAAACTAGAAAGCTGGCAGAGGTAACAGGGTTTGCTGATAAAAAATAAATCTCCCAGTTTGTCTGCAAAGTCATGTACCTAATAGCCTCTCCACTTGAACGCCAGGCACATTGGATGGCATGGTATGAAGCAGAGGAGCACAGATTAGAGAGGGAAAGCTGCTGGAGTGAGCCCATGCATCAGGCATCACACTGCCATGACACCTCACCCACCACATCTCCAAGGGAGCACACCCCTGAAACCTGCAGTTCAGCACACAAGAAATGACTGGAGCTGCAATTTATTCTTTGCTCTGTTCCTCATTTAGCAAAGCTGCTAAGCACCTGCCCAATTGTTTGCAGGATCAGAAGCAATTTCTCAGTGGCCTATATACTACATGTTACAAGGAGTAATTTTAAAATTAAAAATAAAAATAAAGACTCAAAATTGTATTTTTTCTCTTGGTTATCAGAGTCTATTCTAAAGGATTCTTCTTAAGACACCATTCATAATATTTGACTAACTAGTCATCTGTGATATGAATACATTTTCAGATTCTGCACCTTATTTTAAGGGCTCTACATGTACTTGTTACAGAATGAAAAAAGCAGAACACTGGCACTGGAAGTCCTCTGAGCACAAAGATGACCTTTTTTTTTCTAGCAGCTGATAAAGTTGCCTACAGGTGAGGTGAAATAAACAACAGGAGAAACTGTTTATTGTTTCTTATTAATTATTTATTATTTCTATAATAATGTATCTCTTTAAAGTAAAATATAAACACCTGTAATTTCTTAGATAATAACATCTTCTCCCCATTATATCCCCAGAAATCAGCTTGCCTTTCATGACATATTTTATCTGCCCAAGTAGCAGGTCAGGGTAAAGCCTCAGCATTCCCCACATTCAGGGTCACTCAGTGATTAGCTCCCAGAGTCATAGCAACAGTGGTGCTATGGTAAAAATAAGTCACAGTGAATCAGTGCTAATTCTCACAGCCTTTTAAGACTGCTAGAAACATATACCCAGTACCAGGAAGTGGAACAGGACTGTAAGCAGCCTGGACTTAGGTTGGCTTGTGTCACTCAAGGAACCACTCTCAGAAGTATGAGTCATTCAAAAAGATTTTAGGCAATTATTCCTATTTTCACAAAATCACAGAATTGTTTAAATTTGAAGGGACCTCTTCAGATCACCTAGTCCAATCTCATTGTGCAAGTAGCATCACCAAGACAAGATTGCACAGGACAGTATCCAATCAGGTTTTTTAATACCTCCAAGAAGACTCCACAGCCTCTCTGGGCAACCTGTGCCAGTGTTTGACTACCCTTACAGAGAAAAGTGTTTTATTATGTTCAGATGGAATTTTACGTGTTTTTATTTGTGCCCATTGCCTCTTGTCCTGTCACTGGGAACCACCAAGAAAATCCTGGCTCCATCTTCTGCAACCCCTCCCATCAGGTAAATCCTGGCTCCATCTTCTGCATCTCCTCCCATCAGGTATTTATCAATTTATAAGATTGCCCCCCCAAATCCTTCTCTTCTTTTGGCTGAACTCTACAGTCCCAGCACTCTCAGTCTCTCCTCCTATAAAAGATGCTCTAGTCCCTTAGCTATTTCCCTCTTATTATTGAAGTATTAGGACTTCACAGATAAAAGGCTGCATACTTTCAGAATTACAGAATTTGGTACATAACACCCTTTATGCTGAGCGTGTAAGCCTGGCAGATTTGTGGTGAACTGTCTGCAGCAGTGAAAGGTCTGTACTCACAAACCTACCCACTGCAGCTGATGAGCTGTCATCAGATCTGGCAAATGAAACTTCTCTTACAGAACAAATTTATGTGATTTTGGAGGAAGTCCCTCATGCCAGGGTGTAGGATGGCTGCTGCTGCAAGCACACTGGGGAGGAGGCAATGAAAATTGGCTTTCGGCTGTAAACAAACCCAGAAGTTGTCACAATCAAACTGTCATAGTTGTGTTTCTTGGAAGTAAAGGCTTCTGGAGGGAAGCAGGGATGGAGGTGAGGGTATACTGTAGGAAGTGATCTGGGGTTCTGATGACAAAAACTACCTCCATAACAGAAGCACTTTGTTGGTAGGAAATGGCTTTATACTGACTCCACAAAAATGCTGCAAAGGGTACTTTGCTATGTATGAGCATTATGTATTTAATAGAGATGTGGAATGCTGGCATTTCCCCTATACTCCCCTGCAGCTAAACAGGGGAGTGTATTTCATCCTTTTACAAAGCAAAGATGATTCTATGAAGTCTCTTTCCTGTGTCATACAGCCCCAGTGGCTCACCTGGTCGGCAACCCACCACTTAGCTATTATCTGAGCAAAAGCTTGGGAAACAGGAGTCTGAGGCAGGTCTCTGCACCAGAAGCAACACTCTGCACCTGGAGAAACACTCCAACCAAGCCCCTGGACTAGTCGTCCAGCTTTGCTCTTGCATAGAATCATAGAATATTTTAGCTTCAAATAGACCTGTGAGATCACTGAGTCCAACCATTAACCTAGCACTGCCAAGTCCACCACTAAACTGTGTTCCTAAGCACTACATCTACACATCTTTTAAACAGCTCCAGGAATGGTGACTCAACCAGTTCCCTGGGCAGCCTATTCCAATGTTTCACAACCCTTTCTGTGAATAATTTTTTCCTGATATCCAACTTAAACCTCCTCTGGTGCAACTTGAGGCCATTTTCTCTCATCTTATCTCTTGTTACTTAGGAGAAAAGACTGACTCCCAGTTTGTCACAATCTCTTTTCAGGTAGTTGTGAAGAGTGATAAGGTCTTTCTTGATCTTCCTTTTGTCCAGTATAAACAACCACAGTTCCCTCAGCCACTCCTCACAAGACTGTGTTTTAGACCCTTCACCAGCTTTGTTGCCCTTCTTTGGACACGCTCCAACACCTCAACGTCTGTCCCAAAACAGAATACAGTTTCTAAGTAAATGCAGCCTCACCAGTGCCAGGTACAGGGAGACAACCGCTTCCCTGTCCCCTGGCCATACTGTTTCTGGCACAAGACTGGATCCTGTTGGCTTTCTTGGCTTCCTGGGCATGCTGTTGGCTCATGTTCAACTGCCTCAGGTGCTTTTCTGCCAGGCAGCTTTCCAGCCACTCCTCCCCAGGCCTGTAGCTTTGCATGGGGCTATTGTGACCCAAGTGCAGGATCCAGCACAGAACCTTGTTGAAACTCATACATTGGCCTCAGCTCATCAGTTCAGCCTGTTCAGGTCCCTCTGTAGACCCTTACTACCCACAGGCTGATCGACCTCAAGCATGATCCATTATGAATCCTGAGGACTCTTAAACAGTTTTTTTGGCAAGGATGGCAAGATAATAGATCTATCTAAAAGATAATAGATTTGCTCCCTGTGTTGACCAGGACCTTTTCACCCAGTGTCCCACCTTTCCCTGGGTTCCATTCCCCACTGTGTTCCAACAGGAAGGGCAGTGACAGACACCCATCTGCTCTAGTAAGGGCACAAGGTCACACACTTGTGCCAGTAGATGTGCAGTACCAATGCAACAGAAATTAAATCGTCCCATGAAATCCACTCCAATGGCAACATCTTTTATAAAGAAAAATAAAGACTTAAAGTGTGTGGAACTGTGACCAATTAGCATTTTTTTGCCTTGTGGATTTGTTTTAGTTTTGCATTTGTAATTACTTAAATGCAGTGTTCTTCACAACAGACATAATTCACAGGCCTTTAATGCTGTGCCTTTCAAAACAAATATGAGTCACAGCCCCTAGGTAAACTTCCTGGGCTGGCAGTGAATATCATTATTGTGTGATAAAGTGCAGCAAGCTGTTTGCCAGATTACTCAAGCTCCTAAAGCTAGCAAAATGCATTGCCATTTATTTATTATGCTCATGATAATTACAATTATCATCACTGCAGTGCCAGTCTGTTTGCTGCAGAATGAAGGCCTCTTCATGATGTCTCCAAGGATTCAATGTTAGGCCTGAGTAGTTAGCCAAATTATGGGGCCTTGCAGGATTTCTTTTCCCTGTGAGAATGAGGACTTACTAAGAGGTATCAAGCAGCATACTACCGCTCATTTAACAATAATGTTCAGGAACACCAGGAAACCCCTGCTACAAACCTCCCTGTTTGTACAAAGAACTGTTTCTGTCTTTGCTTCGGGCACTAACCACCTTCCAAGACAATATCCATGCACAGGTTGCAGCTCAATATCACGAACACTGAACTTAAAAATTAATATATATTTCTATTTCCCCACAAAAGTGCCTTTTTGTGTATATATAAGGATCTATCAAAATTACATAATGTCTGACTATGTGTACAAAGTAAACATGAATCTGCCTCTGCCTTTATTTCTAGCCTATTTCTCAGTACGTCTTGGCACTAAGAGGGAGGAGTCAGAACATACTGAGACATTAGGCCAGGGAGAGTAGCAAAACCCAGATTGTGAGCAGAGGGGGTGGAAACATAGAGTGTAGGCAGGTGAGAAATGTGAGATCATTTATCCAACCCTGCAGCAGTCTAAAAGAATACTTTGTCTCATATGGTCTTTAAATCTTCAAAATCCTGAACAAACATTAGTCAAACTAATGAAATTAGTCATCTAAGGTCATATTCTTTTTATTTTAATTTTTAAAGGAATTTTTCTTATATGATTTTGATGAGTTACATTAATTTAGAACTCTACAAATGCATTCTCTTAACTTGCCTTACATTTCCCTTCACATGTTTTCTAGCAGAGTATCTCCAGGTTATCTGCGCATTGGGTCTTTGAAGGGTTGTGACATAATCAAACAGTACCTTTCCTGGTAACACATGTTACAATGTTAAGTGACATTTCTCAAACAAGATAGGACTAGAGTTTTGGGATTCACTTCAGCTAATTGGGTTTAGAGAGTTGTCTTGTCACCGCACTTTCACTTCACTGATGCAAAAATATGTTAAGTACAAATGCATTAATCTCTTTCATTTTCATATGCAATGAGATGCTGAATTATAGCACTTGATATAAGCCACTATGCTCACCTCAGTGGGAGTTGCAGACGATCATCATTAGCATAATACCATTGCAGATCATCTTACCACACTGAATCTTGGCAGTTCAAATACAGATCTAGGACTGAACTACAAACTGAAGTCAGCTCGTGGGCTGTATTAGAGTTGTTATTAGCAAATTGTATTGTCTTAATTATGAACTATTGGATATTAAGGTATGTGGTATAAATATCACAATTGGTCCTTCTTTAGACAGAGAGCACTAGCAGGGGTCTATCTCTGCCAAACAGTAAAATAGACCATAGATGGCCCTACTTCTAAGCGTAACAAGGATCTTTCAGATAGGTATTTGCATTTTGGATAGCCTTATTATTCTGCAGTGAGAGGGACTATGAAGAGATAGAAGTGAGTCCTGAGCATTCACCTTGTCGAATCTCAAAAAATGATGGATTATAAAGGGCCTCAGTAACTGACACTTATTGTATGCAGAAATTTAGGCAAATATTATCAAGATCTGAAACTGTATGATTGCTACTATGCATAATAGACCAATTAAGATATTTGTTTTATGAGCTGCTCATTGATGTTGTCTGTAAGATGGAGGAACACAATAGATGGAAACAAAATCAGATTGCTGGGGACAAGTATAAAAGAATAACATAAGCACATAGGAATAAAGGATAAAGCAATGAGCAGGAGACATAGAAGGTAACAAGAATCATTCCTTAAACACATTAATAGTAAGACACTGAGAATATCTCTGTTCACTATAAAAAAAAGAAAGTGTTACTCTGCTATTTAACAGGCAGGGAAAGTGACTGATAGATGATGCTGAGAAGACCATGATGGTTAATGCCCTTTTTGCATCAAGTCTTTCCTAGAAAAGTGTACCCTGTAAAACTATCCTGTTACTATAAATGACATAATAAAAGAGAGAACCAAGAATCCTTCCCTTATGAAACAAAGAAGGCAGTAATTGGCTTGGCATGATAGACTTCATTTTAGGATTTCTACAGAACCATCAGAAGCAATCTCAAAAGCAGTAGCAGTGCTCTCTCAGGACAGGGGAAGGATGGATGAGGTGGCAGAAAAAGACTTGGTCTTTGTAACTGCCACCCTTGTGAACATTCTGGAACAAATAAACGTACTTGCAAGCTTCCAAAAGGCTTTTACTTCAAATCAGTTTAATTTCTATCCATAAAAGGATAAGGGGTCTTTTGAATACAGAGGCAGAAGGTGTCCTTTGTTGTGACTATAATAAGATTTTCTATACGGTCTGACATAACATTTACACAAGCAAGTTGTAAAACCCAGTCTAAAGGAACTGTCTACAGATGTATACCCTAGATTCACTCCTGTTCAGCACTTTCATTAATAGCTATGACCATGGAATAAGGCTAGGAGAAACTAGAGGCATATGGGAATAGAAGGAAAATTCTATTTGTGAACTAGCAAAATAGGGAGAAAAAATAAAGTTCAACAGATGCAATTACAATATCCTACACTCAACAGACTGTGCAAATACAGGATGGGGAGAAACAGGTTAGGTAACAGCTCCACAAAGAAGGATGTAGGTGTTACAGTCAATGACAAACTGAGCATGAGTCAGCAGCATCACATTATTGTGAAAATGGCAAGTGTCATACTGAGATACAGAAACAGAAATAAGGTTTCTGAGACATGAATTGATCCTTCTATTCTGCTCAGCAGTGTCAAAAACACAGCTGGGCAGGGACACTGCACTCCAGGAAAGTGTGAACTAGAAGAAGAGAGTCCAGAGGGGAAGGAAACACTGAAAGTAAAGCGCAGAGGGTTGCCATCTTCAAATAAAGAGAAAGCTATCACGAAGAGGAAGGGAATAATCTGTTCTTCATGGGAATAATAGCTAGGAGAGAAGGTTTAATTTTCAGGAAGAAAGATTAAACATTTGGAAAAATATGTTGTTGGAAAGCATAGTGAAGTAGATTTCCTGCTGAGGCTGTCTCTCCATCACTGGAGGTCTAGCAATATGTTAGAGAAACGTGTCAGAAATTATATAGGTCTACTTGCTCTTCCTCAGGGTAATAGACTAGATGACCTCTGAAGGCTCTTTATACTCTACAACTATCCTTCAGTTGACACCTATGTCTTTTACATTGTATAAGCTGATTACAGCAAATGAACCCTAAACTTAATGAGTGAACTCGCTCCTGCAATCACACTGTCTATTGCACATCACTCTGCACCACACCATCAATGTGTTTTCTGAACATAAAAAAATTCTGCAGCCAACATTACAGCTCCCTCTTCTACATAAGCAACATTGATGATTTTTAATTCAGAGACTTTTTAATTGCTTCTTCTTCCACTGTTGGCAAAATTCTATGTTGTGTTTAAATAGTCTTGCTTCAGAAAATGTATGCATAATTCTCTCTCAAACAATAAGTAATCCTCTGTTTAAAGTGTGTTCCAAATAGATGTAATATTTTACTACTATTTACTGTTATTTTAAGGAAAACCACAAAATTAAAATTTACTACTAAGTAACTTTGATAGCAAAAAAACAACCAAGCAAATGCTGTCTCACTTCATTCCAAACAAGGATTCATTTGTAAGCCTATATCAATCGAGCTAGAAAACCGAGTTACTTTACATCATGTGCAAGTTCTATCACAATGCTCACTCCCCTTTTCCTGTGGGAAAACTATGAACTGAATTCTGCTCCAACCAACATTTATAACGCAAGAGCTATAATCAATACTTGCTTGGTGCCTTCCATCAGGGACCCTCAAATAACTGATCAAAACATAATGCTATTCTCATTTCACCAATGGGAAAATACTAGCAGCCCCCCTTTCATCAAAGATTAAAGTGATTTCTTAGGGTCAAACAGGAAGTTAGTGCTAAAGTCGGGAATTTTGCCCTTCAGCACCTAGACTTATTTATGCATCTGGCTCTAACACCGTTGGTTTGAGATACCGTGTTTTTCTACATAATACAGATTCTAAATGCCCTGTTTCAGACCAAGTTCCCTTTTGTGCGTAACTGTAGAATCATAAAAGCACCCCAATAACTTTTTTTTCCAGAATATACTGTACAATGTTAACCACTGATGTTTTATTGTCATTGATTTAGTAGCTGCCAAAGAGTTACAGCAGGAGATAGATTACTGTTATTTTAGCCTATAAAAGGTCTTATGCTTCTGTCAGCAAACACTTTGGATCCTTAAAATAAATAAGTAATCTGAAAGAAAATACACAAGCTGGAGAAATATCTTAGGAAAAAAAAAAAAACAACCCAACAACCTTTTTCCCCCCCTTTTTTTTAAGCACTCCATTAACTATTTTTGCCTGGATAACAGAGCTGTGTAAAGCTCTCTGTGTTTTATAGGCACCTGGAGAATAATCTAAGACATTCTTCATGCCCTACTGGGAATACTTGCACTGGGCATAGCTGGCACGGTCTGGGTAGCAGAGAACTGCAGGGGTGACGTGAGTGGGAGGAGGCCATGAACTGCCCTGAGCTGATCACAGCCACATCCAAACAGCTCTGAAACATGAAAATAGCCCATACCTCAATCTTTCAACTATGAAACAACCATGAAACAGAGAGGCATGTGGCTCCCCTGCTCAGAAATACTAAAGAAACGTTGGAAAGCACTGGGGGCAGGAGGCACAGAAGGACACACCACAGAAAACCCATGAAAAGAAAGTAAAGAGACAGATTTGGAGAAACGAAAGGTGAGAGGGCGCATGGAAGATGATGCTGGGGACACAGCTGGGAATTCATTCCAGAAGTTTCCCTCTGAGGGACTGGAGTCCATGGGTGACCCACACTGGGGCAGGGACACCCTGGAGAGACTGTGGCTATGTGCAATCCATGCTGGAGCAGTGACTGTCCAAAGAGACTGTGGCTGTGGGCAACTCACACTACAGTTAGGACACCAAAGAGGGTCTGCAGCTGTGGGTGATCCACACCAGAACAGAGACAAGTCTTAGGGATTGCAGGCCATGGGCAACACACTCTGTGACAGGGACAGACCCAGCATACGACAGCTTGCAAATAAGTCCTGCCAGAGCAGGGGCATCCCCAGAGGAGCTGTGGCACATGGAATATCCCAGGCAAGAGCAGAGAGAAGCAAGGAGCAGTAGAGGCAAAGAGCAAGAAGCAAGTATTAGCAGAAAGAAACCACTACACACTGACCCAACCTCCTGTGCTGCTTGTCACCTGCCCAAAGGAGGCAGGGGAGACTTGCTGTAGCACATGTGGACAAGTGACGTGAAGGAAGGGAGGAGAGGTGTTGGACTGAAGTTTATCCCGGGTAAGGGGAGGAAAACCGTTTCCCTAAGTGTTTGCTAATTTTTCTCCCCATCTTTTCTCAATGTCTGAATCAGTAATTAATGGCTTATGTTAAATGGTAATAAGTTAAATTCCTTGAGTAGAGACAGTGACAGTATTCTGTGTTTTCTCAGTATTCTGAACAACTTTCCAGATACAGTCATGTAAGCAAATTCACCTTCTGTCTCCTACTTTCTAACTCAGTGTACTACATCATAGCACGTATTTTGCCTGTGAATCCAAATTGGCCACTGATTTCAGAAGGATACTTGAGAAACACCCTTTTAGAGCATCCGCAAGAAATGCTATTGTGTTGCAACTAGCTTTTCCAGCTGTGCTTAAAATGCCAACATTCACTTATATACCTGCTCCTGTACCTTCAACAAATAAGAAAACTCACCACCATGAGGAATGTCTGCACAGCATAAGCACATGCAGAGTAGGAGAGTGTTACTGGTGCTTTCATGAGGCATCAACTTTGAACAGTGAGCATTTAGCCAAAACCTAAGGACTTGGCCAGCATGCTTTAATTATCTAATTTGGATGGCAACATTTCATATATGTTTTAGATTGATTTAATTAGTGTTAATTAACATATCTTTATGCATTATGAGAGACAGCAGATACCCATAAAGATTTTTATATTGAGCCGTATGGCAGCCTGCAATACTCTAGCCAAAAAAGTATAATGAGGCATATAAAAAAGTCTGTTGCACAACACTCCTTGGTAATTTTGAAAAATGAATGTCAGAGTTCGCACAATACAAAAGACGCCATTCTGTTCTAGCTTTACCCAGTCTGGCAATGGAAAATGGGTGAGCTCTGGTTAGGATTATGGAAGATGCAGACCCTGTAGTACCGAGGCTGATCTGAAGGTAATCAGATCACATCTCTGGGCTTTCCTCTTCCCCACAAAAAAGAGTAGATGGAAGTGTTTCCTTTAAGGTTAAGGAAGCTCCAGAGGGAAGATATGTCCTGAATGCTTCCCTAGGATCAGGAGGCAATTATCTCTTTTGATCTTTATTGTGGAGTCTTAGAGATTTTGCCTTGTTTGTTTTTTGCCACTTGTTTAAGATGTTGGCCTTGAAATCCTGCCTGTGCCTTTCCAACCATACCTTGCTAAAACAGGGGCAAGTGGAGCTTGGTGTGAAGGAGGAGACCAATCTCCACCTCTATCCATGACCCATCACCTATCACAGGACAGGGAGGAGCCCAAAGCGTGAAGCTCTGGGAAAAGCCAAAAAGGCTGTGGAATAGCAGACACACACTCCCAGAAAGCATGAGACAAACAAATGGTAAGGAAAAAATAAAGTTCCGTTATCTCCCACAGTTAATGTCCACCCTGCAAGCCCAGGCACAGTCACCTCTAGAGAGGAATCCTTGCCCATGCAGAAAAAATAGGCCTCCTAATTCTAGTGGTACATTCCTTTAAATTGCATTGCTGTCACCCATGAAGATAGAATTCGGGAGTCTTCAGTGACTCAATTTGCCAAGAATGAGACAAGGTGGCTGAAAAACAAACAAATAAACTATTCTGCAAGAAGACTTCCTATTTTCTTTTGCTGGTGTTCGAAGCAGCACAGTTCCCCTTTCACACAGCCATTTCTTTATTTTAGATTATTTTAAAGCCAATTTCAGAAATGAGGCAGGGAAAGAGATGTTGGAATAATATAGGAAAAACTGCGAAATATGAGCATTTCAAGGACAAAAGATTCCAATTAACTGTCATTACTGCTCTAGAGATGCTAAATTCAAGAGGGTACTGAAGAGATGAACTAGTAGTTTTTCCACATATTTTGGCCACAGGAATGCATCGTGAAAAATAGTAAAGCCAGAAAACCCAAGGCAGTCATAAACAAATGCCACTTGCCCTAATTACTGAACATTTCTATACTCCAGACTCTGCCCTGGGTTCAAAATCAGAGACTCAACCTTGGCATTTTGTCATCCTGGGTGATTGCCAGCACCATCACAGTAAAGGCTGTTCCTTATAGACTCCGTTATCCTGGACCTGAAGAGATGACTGTGCCTTACAAGACTGTCATGGCTAATAAATTCTGGCAGAAAACCTTTGGAGGGCTGAAATGATTCTTCTTGCGCTGGAGCCTCTTTTTATCTATATCATACTGACACCTGGTGGGAATGAGCAGGAATTGACCTACGCGAGAGGGCTTGGACTGCTCCTGCTTTGAAGGAATGGCTGAAACACATCCTGAAATGTGAACAGGTTTAGTCAGTAGAAAGTGTTTATAATTATATTTATTTTTCTCATTTTACCGACTTTTAAACGTAGTTTCTTTAGAGAAATCTATGAAAGGTGTTTTATCAATTTTCTGTTGCTTTTTTTTGTGACAAAATACACATCACTAAAAATTTGATACACAGTTGATATAAGATGTGTGGTTATTACTCAAACATAATTTTACATGATGATTACTACTTCTTTTTATAATGAATCAATGCCCAGATACAAAGACTTTTCCATACAGAAACTGATGTTCCCATCTTTGCAAAAACAAAGATTGGAAATAAGCTTAAAAGACACTCCTACCTCATTGTTCAAATGTGTAAATGTATTTAAATTGCTGTATAGATAAACAGTACTTTTCTTTCATATAGTATGCAAAATACAACTGCAAAAAAATCACAATACTTGACAGTAGTCTCTTCACAAAGAGAAAGCATTCAAGTTACAAGGACAAGTGAGTGTCTGAGCTCTTTATCAGCTGCACTGGTTATCTCTTTTAGATGTCTCAGGATAATGTTGTTCAATTAGAAAGTTAATTAGTGGTCAGAAATACCAGAACTTGGAAAGTCAACATTCCCAAGGAGGAGAGAACTTTCCGCATTTACAGAGCAAGCTCCTGTGTAACCGTATGTATTCAAGATCAGAGATATATCAATAAACAACATCACAGTAACTATTCTAGATTGAAAGCTCTTGTATTTAATATTTGACAGTAGGATGCCCACTTTCAGTATCACAGGCACTTTAACATCTTGGTCAAATTGCCAATAGCAGATGATAACATGTGTATCAGATTCTTCCCTTGACCTGGTAGCAGTAGCATTTTGCTAGATCTCCAAGGACTCACTAGCCTCAAAAGAGAAGTGAAAGCTCTTCTCTCTTCAAAACCGAAGAATGTATGTGACCTGTTGTTCCATGCAGTTGCTACTAGATCTGACACTGTTGCTAGTCTAGGAGTTTTTCCAGTGAGATAATTAATGGTCCTTCTTGTCTGCTACACCCCATTTTCATGAGGTTCTGTATCAATGCATTGTGACTTCATTGGGCTTAAATCTTTCTCCATAAATCTAAGCATATAACAAAATGCTAACTGGAAAACATTCCAGATAGCACAGAAATGAAATTTTGCCTCATACCCATAGTGTTATCTTCATCAAAGGAAAGGTACTGTTGTAAGTAGTTTCATGACTTGAATGAGAGACTGAGATGGGTGATTTGATATGCCAGCATGCAAGCAGCCTATGTTTCCTACACCATTTTTCACTTAAAATGCTTTAAAATGCTTTCATAACCTCCATCATTAGTCATTTAACTGACTACAACAGCTATCTTTCGCTTTGTACTCAGCAATACAAATATCAGTAAACTACGCATCATACATAACTGGTAACCCCTTGAAATTTCCTGAGCACACTTGGCGCAATCATGGAGAAACTGTCAGACAGGGACTCTCTTTCACAGATCGCAGTTACCCCTGAATTAGTTCAAGCCCAGTTCTCACTCAGCAGCTTTCATCTGCCCTAGCTGTACAATTTCTGATTGTCCTGTCAAAGCAGACCCTCCTCATTTCAAATGTGTTGTGATATATGCAAATGGTTAAATATTTATTAATTTCTCACAACAGTCAAGAACAACGTTGCATATTTTGCAAAACAAAGTTTCTCAGTATTCCAAGATATTCTCCCACCAAAAAAAAAAAAAAAAAAAAAAAAAAGTTGCTAAAATGATGCAAGGCTGAAGCTGGAGACAACACTATCTCACATTTTATTTATTCTTTAATCGTAATGGCTCTACAAAGTAATGTTATGTCTTTATGTGTTGGCCCCAGCTAGGACTCTAAATATTAGCTTTTCAGCTTTCAGAGAGACCTGATGACATATGGTCTGTCACAGCAGAGAATTTATAAAGCCAAGCAAGCGCATGTTCTGGACAGTCATGAACCACCATCACCCAAATGAATATCCTGCTGGACATGGGGTACTGGCCAGCCTGTGGTCAGATGGCTGCACTGACCCAGGGTGGTTAGAGGCTTACAACAAGGCTCTTCTCTCATAGCTTCACTTTTATAGCAGCAAATAAAAGTCCACCAAACTATATTTCTTTCTCTGTAGCATTTCCTGCTATCTAATCATTGCTTAGGTAATCTACCTCGGCTTTCTGCCTAGTAACTTTTTTTACTTACATAAGAACTTAGCCAACCACATATTTTAAATATGCTAAAAATATTTTAGCTTCAATCTAGCCATAGCAGTCTAACCCCCAAAAGAATTTTTCACTCATTTGCTTATTTTGTACTTAAACAGAAGTATTATCAAACTTTTTCCCTTCTATATGTAGGTATAACATTCTACCAAGCTTTTAGATATCCAGAAGTCAGTCCAGAAGCTTACAGTTTAGGCAAGCATATGCAAAATGAAATATTATTTATAAAGTAATTTTGGCGTGTTATTGTGGAAATCACTGGGATTCAAAAACACTGGAGTCTAATATATGATCTGTACTCTCTAACTGGACGTAAAAGAGCTCAGTAGCTTGCAGACAAGGGATCTAGGATATTTCCATACAATGTTAGTCTCAAGAAGTTGCTCAAACTAGGTTTAAATGACTTAAATAATTCTGTTACATCCCTTGGAGTCTTGAAGTGAAATCCCTGTTATTTGTCCTTAACCTTCCTCTTAATTTCAGACTGTTCTATCTAATTACACAATAATTCTCTTCTTAGCCTGATATTTATGCTGTTTAACAACATGCTAAAACTGGTTTTAGGCAGAATAGAAAATATAATACAAAGCATGTTTCTCTGATAAGAAGAGAAAAAATGTAATATAAAATTTCAGTTCCCATGACCTTAGAGATGAGATAAAGTCCATGAGAGAAAAATCAAGGCTGAAAAAAGAACCTGCAGGGCTCCCAGCACAGAGAGGAGACTCCACATATTATGCTTTTTGGAATTCTGCCCTGCAGCCCAAATAGGAAACCAATATTAATCTCATGCCTTATGCCCTCTGCTTTTTCCCTGGGGACACCTCTTCCAGCACTTAGAATCATAGAAAGACTTGGATTAGATGGGACTTCTGATCCACACTACCCCTCAGGGCATGGCCAACTTCACAGTGAGATCAGGTTGCTCCAAGCCCCATCCAAAAGGGTTTTGAAAATCTCTGAGGATGGACATATCACAACCCTCTGTGGGCACCTGTTCCACTTCCAAACCACTCTCCTGCATGGGATACTCCTTCCCATTTCCAGTATTTCCTTCTTTACCAAAGAACCATGAGATGGGTGATAAGTCTGCATGCAATTTATTAATCAAACAGCTATACCATCCTCCAAGTATGACATTTGCAGTCCAAACTACCCAGTTTGGCCAGCAGACAGCTTCAGGCTACTTTCTATTCTTCTCAACCTCTCCATGGTGGTCTGGTGCAACTTGGGACATGTAAACAAATAAAAAATCCACACATACTTTTCCCCAGCATTCTTTTAGATTCCATCAAAAGTGAAACAAGGGGAACACAAAATCACAAAATGGAATATATAAACTTTTAAAATTAGTTTTAAGCAATGTTAAGTTCAATGGCTTTGTAACAGCAGTGGAAAATTACTGAGGTGCATAATACATAGAAAAAAATAGAGTACAGCTAGAGAACATACTGGCACAAGATAAATTGTTATAGTTGATGTAGTCTTAAGAAAAACAGGCTAGAAAAAACAGGACACAGGGATAAGGAATATCTGGGAATAGCAGGTGTCCAGGATAGGCTACGGGTAAACTAACTGATAAGTAAGAGGATAGGAGGGTTATTATGTCTCTGGTGCTAACAAATCAATTATACTGGTACAAGCATCTACTGCGTGTACTTCAAAGGCTGCCAGAAGTGACGAAAATTGTTGGAAGAAGTAAACGACCCTCAGAGACCACCACCACAATTCTGTACGCATGCGGGAGCTTTCTGGAAAGTGATGTAATCCATACGTAGCCTCATGAACATGTATGTATGCCCAGGGACTATATGAGGATGGCTTGTGTAGCAATAGAGAGACACACGTTAGGAGGAGTTATCCCCCGTATCTCCCGGTGCCGCAATAAAGAATAACTGCTTGTCAGCTTGAAAACTTTGTTGGCAAGTTTCTTCCTGGAGTTTTCTCCAAATCAAAAGTCAACAGCTGTCAATTTACTCAGTCTTGCAGACCTCAGGATCGTTCACCCAGATGAACAGCTTCACAATAGCATTTGTGAGAGCGAATAAGAAAAAGTTTTGCTTTATGAAGGATGGCAGTTATTTTAATGCCTTGATTCCCTTTCTCAGCTGCCTGCAGTTCCAAGCAGAATTCCCTAGATTTCAACCCCTAGCTGACATAAATATTTTAAGAAAAACAGACATTTTGAACACTTGGACATCCCAAATGTTCAGTGCATACATCACCAGAATAATAAATAGAAAGCAGAGAGACAGCATTGACACTTGGCCTAAGGCTGGCACAGCCAACTGATGTTTAAGAATGCCTCTTTGAATTTTGAAGCACTCTCATGCTCTTTTCTGTTCATGTACCCCTGCTTTGAAGTGCATAAACATTCCAGTGAATAGCTTTTTGATTCATGTGAATGCTTGAAAAATATCTATTCTCTGCAAAATGCCTTCACGTAATTGAGTTTTTCAATGCAGCAACACAAATATTTGCTATTCAATATTCTACTGCCTGAAAATCCGTTCTTCAATCCAGGAACAACGATGTAGCCGTGCAACCAGCCATGTATCAGAGGGGGCAAATAGTCAGACTAAACAGTTTGCCCATGTAAATTGAAAATTGTTCATCTATATGATCCACTGAACAGATTTGCAGAATCCAGATAGTTTATAAAGAGTTCATGAACAGCAAAAAGTACTTTCACAGTAATCAGTATTTTCACTTTTTTGGACCACTATTCTTTATTTTCTTTCTTAAGGGTATGAAAACTATCAGATATTTAAATGTCTTTTTTTTTAAGTGCATTGATGACAATGAATAATGACTGCTATATTTCTTACCTACAGATAAGATAATTTGACACTGCAAATCATTACAACCATAGAGCAAATACCCCAGCACATTAATTGCATCACATAGGACTTACTGAACATTTATTTAGTCAGGGAAGTTTTGATTATTAAAGAGATGGAAGTGATTTTTAACCTTCACATACTAATCTTACAGAGACAGAAAGAGAGGAGTTGCGACTCAAGGTCCAGCATTTATGACAACTACTAAGCTTTAGGTATTTCTGAGGAAAAGATGAAATCCACAGCATATACAATTGTTAGTGTAGTTTTGTGATGGAAAGTACTTTTTGCAAGCTTAATTATGCATGTTAAATTTGTGTCCTGAAACCTTAGTTGTCTTCTTAGCTGTATTTTTAGCATGGATACAAACCCTACCTTTTGATGTTGTGGAAGGGCAGAAATAGCACAAGGCAACATGAGGCTTTAAGCATGGCTCAATTTCCACCAGGAAAAGCTAACACAATGGCCTTTTGTTGGCATTTCTCCCAATTCCTGCTGAAGGAGGGTCCATTGAGATGATGCTGGCACGTAGGACACAAAAGGAAGTAAGATGGCTTTTAGATCCAGCCTCTTTCTCCTTTACATAGCCACAAGGGGCCCAGGGACCTAGCAGGTAACTAAAGTTTCCCTCAGATCACTCCAACTTATGCCAGGCATTAGACAGTGTCTGCCAGGATCTGAGATCAGAAAGCACATGGTCCAGTGCAGCTTCCCCAGTGGTCCTCAGTTCCTATGCTGCAAGGAAATGAGCCCTTCATCTCTGTTGCCTGCAGCAGGTTGCTATTACACAAAGAACTTGCTGTTTGACTTGTTTGTTATGAATTCACTGCCTTTCATTCTTGTAAGGAAGCTTCTTGTTCTTTGAAGTGGGAAGGAGCTTCAGAAAAAAAAAAAGAAGAAAAAAGGCTTGTTTCATAATATTTTAATCTGAACTCTTTACCAAATTACGCAAACACCATGTTTAAGTTCTCATCGTGCTGCCTTCATCCTGCAGTTCTGGTCTACCTTCATCAAATTCTTCTGATCTCTCAGATAAGTTGATTATCTCTTGTTTAAAATGATAGAAGACAGCCCTGGTCAACTCTTGTTTGGGTCATTACCTAGCAGGAGAAGCAAAACAAGGGAAGATGTCAGTTTCACACGATTCTATTGCTCTTGCCCACAAATACCCTAAACATAACTAAGGTCGTGAGCACGAAGACTAGTCTGCCTCCCTTTCTTTTGACTAGACGCAGTTGTAGAGCATGATTGTTTCATCAAAATGAAGGTTGCCTGAAGCATTTTCAACAGATATTTTCAGAGAGAACATGCTGCACCTCACCCAAAACACAGTTTAAAGTACAACAAATAGGGCCAATGTGCTGCAATGCTTACACTAACAACTCTGAGAGCATCCCAGAAGTACATGCACAGACAGTGTGCAATTCAGTGGAGGCACAGAGATAAACAGTGCAAAAAGTGGCAATATGTTTAATGCTCTTTTTCCCCTCCCTTAGTCTTCAAAGTTAAAGCCTTGCCCAATTCCTTTGCTTTTTCCCCACAGAGTTTGTGAAGGAGGAGAGCCAACAGTAGGACAGCAACTGGGAAGACAATCTGACTACCAGTAAGAGAGGAGTAGTTGACATGCTGCATGGTAGAGCTTGAGTCCAGAGAAACCTTGTAGAACAAGTGGATTGGGCCAACAGAAATATCATGGAATAAAGGAAAGCTCAACACTTTGTAGCTGAGAGGAAACAACTCCACACATCAGGACAGACTGAGAAGCAACTGAAAAGACCTGGAAAGGATTTGGATGATGGTGAACTCCAGGCTGAATAAGAGCCAACAGCATACTTGCCCGGAGGGCCATGGACAACATATCCAAGGAAGATTCTCTTCTCCTCTGGTCAGTACTGGTGAGACCACACCTAGAATGGACTGTGGCCAGTTGTGGAAACCCAGTTCAATGGGGATCTGGAGAAAGAGAGAGAAACTGGCAGAGGGCAAACAGATCGGTCAGGGTCCTCAAACACAGGACCTGTAATGAAAGGCTGAGGGGAGCCGGGTTTTGCAAACCACAGGCTAAGGGGAGATCTCATAGCAGCTTACAACAACTTGAAAGACAGTTAGCAAGATGAAAGATAACAAACTCTCCATCCTCAGAGGTCTACCTTAGGAGTTTACTAGGCAAAGCCACAGTTGACCTAGTGTCAGGAGTACCATGACTGCAAGTAAGAGCCTGATCTCTGTAAACTGCAGAAGTCATTTCCAACCAGATTTTTCCATGATTCTGTGATGTTGAAGTGACTGTGTCTTTATTTATGCAAAGACATTCATTCAAATATATTTCAGGGAAGCAAAATGCCAGGGAAGAGGAGAAGAAAAAACAACTCATCGGTTCCTAGTTGGATGGTAACAAGAACAAGGTCCTCAGGGTCTTGGCTTGGACTGAAATGCCTAAAATCCACATAAGGATTTTATGGCTTTTGAATATGTGTGTGCAAGAAGACAACAAGGAAAATAAAATCCACTGCTGATGCAACAGAAAGCTACATTGTGACTTTTGCCCAGAGAGGTGTATAGGCACCCCGAAACAAATATTCCCTTTCTATTGCAGGTAGGTTGAAAGCAGGTGCAAATCTTTTCCCTCCCACCCATACATCCCAAATTAGCCTAACTAGACTGCCTGCTAATTCCTATAATCTATTGCTGATACAGCCCAGCTCTGGGTCTGTATGAGCACTCTCTCAGGGCATGGAAGAAACCAACTTCACAGAGTATCTTCTCTTGGAGAACAGTTCCCTCCAGATATATTTTGGGATGCAGACAATACGATATACTGCAGTGCAGACAACAGAAAAATATCCACATGTTGAATCCAGCATACAGACCAATTTCAAAAGTCTCCATCGATCCCATAGCTGCAGATCTGCCTACATCTTTCAGGATATCATAGGACAAATGTCCACCAAGCCAACAAATCAGTTCACTATAGCAGCAGCCACACATACTGGTCGAAGTTCAAAAGCACTATATGTGTGCACTGCAATCTGACATTCAAGCGAGAGGATTGCCCTACATGAGCTGAACTACTTCTGCACCTAAGCAGTCTCCTGAGGTGTCAAGGAAACAGCAGTAAACTGGCTATCAGAGCCCCTGAACCTGAACTAAGCCCACTGTTTTAATAACATAATGAAAGCGGCCACAGGTTGTTCTCACCTTCCGGAATAATGAGCATCATGAGTGAGAAATGATGCTCACTCATGATCATTGTTTAGTGAGAAATCTCCTGACCAGACCTTATTATTTGACTCCCCTATCTCTCCCTTCCTCTCCCCATAAAAAGCCCAGGGCAGCTCTATACAGCGAAGACCAGGATTCCTTGGGATTCCTTTTCCTAAAGCATACCTTTGCTCTTTCTGAGAAGCACAATCATTCTCCCCTCTATGCGCTGGTTCCTAGAAACCAGACAGGAAATCAAATGCTTGGTCTAACTCCCTGCAGCTGTGCATCACTGAATTGCACAGGACAGACAGCCATCCTTCCAGGTCTTTAAAAAGCCTGTGTGTTTTTTTACAGGTCTCCAAGACCTCTGAACCAGAGGTATAAGCCCATTCCAGATTTAGCTACAGCTAGGTATTTGCACTAAGTACTGTCAAACTCCAACTGTGATGGCAAATAATAAATCATCTGTTCCTCAAATCAAGAGGTTGGATTAAAAAATCATTAGATGATTAAAAAAAATAAATAAAATTTTAAAGACTTCATATAACAACCACATTCTGGTTTGTGAACCTTTCAGACATAGTCACATCAAATGCTCTTTTCTCTAGAGATGTAAAGAATAGAAAAATGTGGGGTGGGGAGGGTTTCTAGTGGAAGAGAGGCTTGCATCAGAAGTCTGCAGGAGCTGAGTGTTGCATCAAATACAGAAAGACTCAAGATGAAATCAGGATCCTAAACAATATGGTGAAACTCCAGACCAGAAGTATTTTACTTTGACTTTCACAGCTGGGTTCTGACTCCAAGCTTCAGGGCACCCATGAAACTCAGTTTTGTTTCTCCTTGTACTTCATTCAGCACCTCTGAAATCTGCGCCCAACTGTATTTGGGATGAAAATGCATAGGAATAAAAAAGGTCAAGAAACAGTCTGCAGCCCAAGGTGTTACATTTAGTTAGGCCTTGAACTCTCTCCAAAGTTCTCCTTTCCCACTGTTGGATTGCCCAATGCAATATTTTTTCAGGCACTAAAGAAAATGTTTGTGAGTTCTTATACCTTTGATCCCTCTCAAAAGAAGTCTTCTTATACTTTTGCCTTTCTGGGAAATATAATCCTAAAATTACCCTCATTCAGAACAGAAACAGAATAAAAATGAATCTGGAAATAAAAGGCTCATACCTATTGTAATGGTTTCCACCACGACACTTGGAAGAAGATTATATAAATAAACAAACAACAACGAAAACCTAAAAATATCAGGCAAGCTCAATACTTTCCATGATAATATAGCCTAGTAAAGAAAACAAGCAATACTGATCCATTAGAGGCAGTATGGTTGGGATTAAGTAGCAAAACACAGAAACTCCTTTTAAGAAGAGATTTAAATTCTGAAAACAAACAAGAAGTGAAAGGAGATAATGAAAAAAATCCAAAGGACAAGATGAGAAAAGCATGATACTGAAAAAGCAAGGAATGAGAAAAGTGTGCTAAAAATGAAAAATTTGAATTGGCAGGCAGTGAGGCAGCTGAGAAGAACAAACAGAACAGCCATAATAAGGATGAGGTAATAATATTAGACTAAAAATAGGTAGTCTTCAGAAAAGATGGGGATCATGAGGAACAGAGAAAAATGAAAAATCAGTCTGATTTGCATGAGCTTTAAGAGACTGCAGAGGATAGGTAGGGAAATAAAGAAACAGACATAGATACTATGGTTGATGTTGAGGCACAAAACAAGGGACACATGGAAGGGCTTATCCACTGAACCAAAATTAAGAATCACAATGAATTGTACTTAAAAATATGCATGCCTGTTTTAATAGCAAGGGAGAGAATGGTTCAGAGCAAAACACCACTGGTTTTTAAAAAGGTATTTTCTTGGTAATTAGAAAAAAAAAACCCAAACAAAAACAACAACCACCAAAAATCACCACAAACAATGCTAGTGAGGAAAGAAAGATGAATAGTGAGAATCAGGGGTGAAGAAAAGAGTTTATGTTTTTCCTATCTTTAAAACAGCTGTATCTCTCCAAGAGGGAGGTAAGAGAGGTAGGAACAGAATTGTTGATGAACACATAAGCAGACAAGAAAGAAGTAATATACCTGGGTGCTACAAGCATGTCAGTCAGGAGCAAAAGTGCTGCTGATTGATAAGACATAGAAACATAAGAAACATGTTTCTATGTTTCTTATAGAAGCCTAGAAACCAAAAACAATACCATGGGCACATTGCTAACAGAAGCACTTCAAAACTGCTAAAAACTTGAGCAGTCAGTCAGGCTGGAAGAAAGGGGAAGTGAAACCCCAGTATCTTAATAATGAAGAAGCATCAAACTGTCAAAGACAGTACTGGCGATTTGATTCCTGAGCAAAGCAAGTATGTCTGGGGGTAAAATGACACAGAGCAAAAGTGTTGAAGGGGAAAGTGCTACAAAGTGGCTCATCCCTTAATGCTTGATGATTATCATTAAGTTTATGTCTCTCTCCTGCAGAATCTCTTTCTAACTCAGTGTGTTCCTAACTTGGTGAATTCCACTAACTTGTGTCTGGGGTTTCTCTCCCCAGAAGGAGCAAAGCAGTCATACAGAAGGGTGAAGGAACAAAGTCTGAGGTGCAGACAAGTAGAACACCACCGTTTTTCTCTGCTACAATACATATATCACCACTGCCCACTCAAGAAAATTGATATTTTTGACCTTATAGCCTTCAGCTGTAGCACAAACAGCTCTAGGGAAGACTTTGAAAACAAGAGAATGAAAGTGCTGAGTGACTGTAGCCAAAATAAGTTATAGGGCAAGGAGGAGAACAAAGCATAAAGACTCTTCTAGTCTGTTGTCCATAGAATAGAAACATGCTTTAGAAAGCGATGTTATTGCCTTTACAAAAAAATGTTGATGCCGGTTCATATGGTAGGAAACCATTTTAAGCTTACAAAGAAATATATGAAAAAAGAGGAGTCAGAGCTAAGGAAGAGAAGGTGCTAATAAACTCTCTGTGAGACTGAAGAAAGCAGAAGACAAAAACACTAATCAAATTAACTTGAATTAAAGTAACATTAGTTAGTCTTCTGGTCCTTGTACATGTCTTAGAGAAATAATTCCTGTAGATGAATGAAAATAGTAGCTAAAATCATCATACATACCTTCCTAATTTCAGCAGCAACATACCCAAATTTGGGTTTGCTGCAGTTTTAAATAAATAAAGCATTCTTTATTTCTCTTTTAAGGTGACCTATAGGCCCCCTGGACAATGTTCAGCAGGCCACTCAGAAGTGGTTGCTCTTTAGTCATTAGTGAATTCCAGAACAGCAATACTTGTGAGAGTCAAAACTACACAGAAGAAATATTCCACTATAATTCCATGTTTTCAGTGACTCAGATCTCCCCAGGGGGAAGAACTGACAGAATTGTTTCCTGTTCCTAAGTACAAAAGGAAGTTCCCTGCTGGCCCCAGTCCCTAAAACTTGAGAATTATTCTTTGGACTACAAGGGTTTGCAAAGAGGGTATGTAGCCATTTGTATAACAAAACTACTTCAAAACAAAACTAAGGATACACAGTCAAGAACTAAGTTAAAGTCAGAATTAAAGTTGCCAGGATAGCTTTTTCTCAGGCTCGCTCCCTTTTTACTAATTATTATTTAGCATCATTAGCGCATTCATCTTTTTTTCTGCAGGACTTCTTCCTCATTAATCTCACAAGGTGGGCAGGAATAACTAAATGGACAGCTATTCAGGATTACCTTTTATCCTCACTATTCAGAATCATAGAATAGTTAGGGTCAGAAAGGACCTTAAGATCATCTAGTTCCAACCCCCCTGCCACTAGCAGGGACACCTCACAATAAAGCATGCTATGCAAGGCTTCATCCAACCTGGCCTTGAACACTGCAAGAGATGGAGCATTCACAACCTCCCTGGGCAACCCATTCCAGTGCCTCACCACCCTCACAGTAAAGTATTTCTTCCTTATATCCAATCTAAACCTCTGCTGTTAAAGTTTCAACCCATTACCCCTTGTCCTGTCACTACAGTCCCTAATGAATAGTCCTCACCAGCATCCCTGTAGGCCCCCTTCAGATACTGGAAGGCTGCTATGAGGTCTCCATGCAGCCTTCTCTTCTCCAGGCTGCACAGCCCCAACTTTCTCAGCCTGTCTTCACACAGGAGGTGCTCCAGTCCCCTGATCATCCTCGTGGCCCTCCTCTGGACTTGTTCCAACTGTACCATGTCCTTTTTATGTTGAGGACACCAGAACTGCACACAATACTCCAAGTGAGGTCTCATGAGAGCAGAGTAGAGGGGCAGGATCACTTCCTTTGAGCTGCTGGTCACGCTTCTTTTGATGCAGCCCAGAATGAGTTAATTATCATGTCACCCAAATCCTACCTTTGAGCTTTTCTATGATGCCATTATTGTAATGAACTAGTTCTTCACAAGCCATAGTAAATACATTTTCACCAAGCTCCTGATGTGACTCACTCATATTATACCTTACCACTTGAAGACCTTAAACAAAAAATCTTTTAAGACTTTATACTACTTAATATGTATGTCCACACAGTCCAAGGAAGTCACCTTAAGGCTAGATTCACTGTCCATTCAGACAGCAAGCCTAGAAGCAGAAACCTAGACACAGCCAGAGGCTACCTCTGTGTCACACAGGAAACCACTTGGGGTTAGAACCCTCTGAAGCAGACTGTTTCAAATAGAACCTCATATTTGGAACTGCATGAGACTACTGGGCAATTTCACTGGAGTTTTTCACAACAGGAATACCAAAAAGAGATATAATATTCCAAGGACAAGCAGTATGTTGAAGGGGGCATCTACCTCTGCCCTAGTTTTTGCTGGGATAGAGTTAATTTTGTTCCTAGTAGCTGGTACACTGCTGTGTTTAAACCAGTCTCTCTCCCTCTAATTAGAAAGAGCTGCTCTATGAGACTTCATGTATATCAAGCTAATGCAAGGATCCTAGGACTACCCATGCAACACAAGCTGTCTTTCAGTCACTTCCTTTCAATATTCACAGAACAACACAGACATGGCAATGCTGATCTGTAAGCAACCAGAAAGGAGGAAATGGTCTCCATCCATTCTTTTTCCCCACTTCTATTCCACAGAAGAAGTACTGCCTAAATTTTACAGTGGAAATTGGGAGTCAGAGGCTGTATGCATCAGTGTACAAGGGCACAAGAGTACCACACTAATATGAGTAACAGCTTGCATACCCTCAGAATCATGGTAAGGCCGGTATGTACGCATCACCCATTACAACAATAATAAGAGCATTGATTTCTGTATTAGCGTGTAAAGATGTTCCAATGTATCAATTTTGTCTATACTTTTTCTGGCAGCTATCTTGCAGTTCTTTTGGAAAAAGAATAACACAAGATGAAATGTAACCTCTAGATAGTTTTCCTAAAGCTGCTTTACTCTTATAAGGAGCATTTAACTGGGAAGAAAAGGGAATATGGAAGGAGAAGATATGCCAGATTGTCCCTTAATTCCGCATGCATCTACAACATAGAGCAAACAGAACATTCCTCAAAACAGGGAATTGGATTCTTCAGCAAGTCTCCCCTTCTGCATATGCTTCACTCTTGTAAAAATTGGTGTTGTAAGCTTAAAACTCTCCTTTTGCATTGTGTGAGCTGCATTTCTTCAGCAGATTATCCCTGATCTCACTGCCCTTGGCAGCATTAGAGGGGTCACAATTTTACACGTCTGAACTACTTGAACAATTTCTTCAAAGTATAAAATAAAAACATTCTTTCCTTCAAAGCAGCCATGAATGCTTTCTTCTTTATTCTGTTTGTTCAGTTTTTCTTTTTAAGTCAATAAACACTTTATACCTTGTATTTATTGCAAGAAAAACAAATTCTACTCTATTACTAGTATCTACATTATGTTTACAGCATCAGCTGCTGTAAATTAAATATTTCACATGTGTCTTAGATTCTTTTCTAAGATCTAAATGCAACCCCTAAATTATTTTCTCCCCAGCAAAGTTTCTAATTATATTTGGCAGGAATGGAGTGGAGAGTGACATCTCTGATTATCTTCTGCCAAGCCTCAAAGAACTGCTGTGTCCTCTTTCCCAGCTCCCAGGAGAGCACCAGCACAGTAAACACCATCTTTTTAGGTACTACATGTAGCAGGGGTAGACGCATTTGCAAAGGTCACCTAGCAGAAGGCATTTCTGCCAACATTTCTCTTTCTTTCAAATCCAAATGGTTACTATGAACTATTTAAAGCAGAGTCAGCTTAAGCATGGTAGAGTGAACCCAAACTGCATGTTATAGCTCTACTTTTTAATAAATGGACAAGACTTACCCAGGTATTAATAGAGTACATGAGATGGATAGGGATATTGCTAAAATAAGGTAACCAAAATCTCACTCAGTCCTTTTATATGGTCAAAATTTAGCACTTCAGTGTATATGAGACCATAGAAAGATGAAACATATATTATTGAATGCTTTTTCTCTTTGAAAAGTGCATTCTCATACACGTCTAATAAAGGAGATTACCTCCAGCATTGAGTCAACTTCTATTTCTTTTTTTTTTTTATTTCCTAGACAGACTAACAGAATTATTGGTATTATATCCTGAAATTGATATTCAAAAGCAATAGCAGCTGAACCTTTGCCATGGAGACCAGTGTAGAAGGTGACACAGTGAAGGGTTTTTTGTTTGGTTCTCCAGAAGGTATTAAAATGCAGTCAATAATCTCATCCAGCAGAGAGAGACTATGAAGTAAATAGCAGTGACATGCCTGTAAGAATCCAGAAGGTCTAGTTGCTCTCAAAATAAGACAGAACAGATTCCTCTGTGGAAAATTTTAGTTAGTTTACAAACCACTTCATCTGAGATATGTTATATTCATGTACTCATATCCTCATTTGATACAAAGTGTTTGAAAGTTACCATGGGCTCTTCCATTCTGTGCCAACGGCCTGTTCCTGTCGTTCCAACATACTTACCCTTGTTTTCTTCCATGTCACACCATTATAAAGGTCCATTTCAATTTGAGCTGTTGCAGCCCTTCTGTCCACAGCTCTGCACATGCAGGCCAACTCCTGCTCCATTTCAGTGTGGAAGCTGTCTTCTCCTCTTGCACTTTCCTGAGAGATCTATTATCACTTCTGCAGTCTCTGTCCCTGTATCCAGTACTGCAGGGCACAATAGCAGTGACTGCAAATAAAGTCTTACTGAGCACTGTACCAGAACGAGAACAGTGCCCTCCAACCTGAAGACCAACAAAAAGATGGAATATGTTCAGTGTAAAAGGGGCCCTTCAAAGAAATTCCCTGTTAACTGAGTTGCCACTGAGCACATGTAAACTTATTTTTTACAAGTAATAACTAGAACTATGCTCAGATTTATTTTCATGAGATATACTTCATAGATAGGCAACTTTCCTTTGAGTTTTCTTTTCTAGTGCTTTTTTTCCAGATCCGCTTCTCACACAGAAATACCCCCAAATGGACAGATTTACATTTTTCTTTCTTTTTTTTTTAAGCTGCAGAACAACTACTTTTCTGCAGTGTGTTTCTCAGAAAAGCCAGGAACAAACCTGCAGAAAATAGGGTGAGTCATCTGGCAGACCTTCAGACCCAAAAAAAATTCAGCCTCCAAATTTAGCAAGGTTATAAGCTTCCCTAATTTGAGGCTCTGGGCATTATCAAGCAGAAGACATGCAACCAGCTCCAAGCAATACATTTCTGATGTCCCATGTAAGAAATGGTATAAGAAGAAAAGACGAATTGAAGTAAAATGTCTAGATCTTGCCCTTGTAAGCAGCAAATCAATCTAGCTTACTTCAGTGAGCTCTACAATTACAAATGAGGGAAGAATCACCTGAAGTTTTTCAAGCTCTGTTTTCCCACTTCTGCATCTTGGGTGACTTCCTGTGAGAGCCTGCATCTCTGAAACAGCCTCCCTAATGCATTGTTTCCTGAAAACAAAGAATACCAAAAGGCAGGCATAATTATACTCATTGTTGGATACTTGAAACAAATGGGGGGAGACATAAATTATGAGAAAACCTATAAGCCTGCATCTGATGAGGAATAATGAACGATTGTAAAGACAAAGAAAAATTGAAGTGCAAAGGCATGTAACATTTTGCACATTAATAATGTAATCAAACTTTCCAAGATCACAGATCTTTCTCATTTTTTTTAGAGTGGCATCAGAGTGTTTTGCCTTAGGACATATTTTATCTGGACCATTTCACCTACTGTCATTACCAGGGGACCTTTTCCTAATTGACTTATTTAACCTTAAAGTACCTAAACCACTTTTTAGTTCTGTCTCACAGAAACAGGATACTGACAGCTGAAAACAGTTCATTAACAGTTTGGGGTCTTTTTTAAGTATGTGTGATTTTCAAGTAGCATTTGGGGCTCATCATTAGCACAAACATTCAAAAGGCTAAATATACCCTAGTACATCATGAACTAGCATTACAGTTGCCACTGGAGTTCATTCTGTAAAACATTATTCCATTCCACCTTTCTCTAGCCCCAGTAAATCATTTCAGAGGTCTCCAGAGGCCCAGAAGGATAACAAGAAGATCTTATTTTTATAAAGCTGATGGCTGCAAACATTTCTTAGATGCTCTGGGTTTTGCCCATGGTTTAAATGCCAAGAATATTTCTGTGCTAGTGAACTCCTTTGCTAGTAATATATTCATTTTTCATGCACATTTGTCTTTACATACATGAACAGAAAATCTTCAGTCTAAGAATTTTGGAAAACCAGAACTCAAGTTTTGGCTTGTGGGGTTTTGGGGTTATGAGGTTTGGGTTTGATTTGCTTTTTTGGTTGTTGGTTTGTTTGGGGTTTTTTGGTTTGGTTTGTTTTTTTTTGCGGGGGGGAAGGGGTGTATTGTTTGTTTGTTTGTTTGTTTCAATTAGAAAGAAATTGGACACAGACTAGGTTATTTAGATAAAGGTCACTGGGACCAGTGTGATAATTTTGTTTCTAGTGGGATGAAGACTTGACCCGCATCCCTGTAATTAGTTTGGACCAAAAAAGAAAGGCAAAATGTATGAACAAAGTCCTATTTCAAGGTCAAAAAAACCCAAAAATAAAAATTAAAGAGTTCATTGTCAAAATGCAAATAATTTTTTATCAAATCTTTAAAAAATAATCGTAACCAATCCTACTAATTACAAGTGCATAGATTGTCATTACAAATCCTCCTTCATCCAAGTGTCACTTGGTCTGAAGTCTGTGATTTACACTCAACCTCCAGCATTTCAGATTTTATTTACTACAGCAGCATGTCTAAACTACAATCCACAAATCTAGGGGTCCAAGAGGAGAGGAGAGGAGAGGAAAGGAAGGAAGGAAGGAAGGAAATTCTATGTTCTGTTGGGAGTCACTGAGTTAAGGAATGCAAGTTAAGGAAACTGCAGATCTTCCTAGATCATGAAAAAAATGTACCTTCTGCATCCACTGCTCAGAGGATCTGCCACTGTCAGCATCAGGGTGCTAAAGAGGTTAAAAAAAACCAACAACCCAAAACCAAACAAACAAAAAAAAACCACAAAACCCCACAAAAAATAAAAGTAAAAAAAATAACAAAATTAAAATTAAAATAAGCAAGTTACTGAGACAGGCTGCAGGAACTAATTTTGCTATGCATGAGATCCTTTATTGCTTGAAATTTCCAGACTGACGTGGTTATGCAAACTACCACAGAGTAAATGAATACAGCCAGCAACTTTCCAACTTAAGGCTAGCTGTTCAGACAACGTGGTGCATTACAAAATTTCTTAGTCTCTCCAAGAATGGGCATAAATATAGACCCACAGCCCTATTAAATAACAAACTTATCTAAAAAACATTCATGATTGCAGCTGGGTACAGCCAGAAGAATGCCTGTAATCTCCTTATTGAACATCTGGCACATGGGTGGATTGGAACAAAACCATACTCCATGAATTTACTTTACCAAAGCAATTAGTGCTTCTAGGACAACTCTCTATCTCATGTCCTCCACTTCCCAGCAAACACTGTGGAGGTCAAAGCACTTCTGAAAAGTCTGGACCAAGCTCACTAGTTTCCTGAACTAACAATTGCTAACAAGCAATTCCTATTACTTTTGCTATTAACAATAAATGGTCTACCAGTGCTGGGCAAGAGGATGCAGCTCCGCACATTTATGAAAGTATCTGAGTAATGTCAGCAGTATGTGCCAACTCTCAATGTGTTGTTTTTAAAGTGCTATTATAGTTCCCTACATGTTTAATTTTTCATAGTTTATAAATTTATAACCATTGCTGTTTGCAGTGTAGGAAGGTATAGAATCAGAAGTTCGATACTGGGTCGTTTTAAGGTCTAACCCACAAATTATTTCTTCCATGGTGCAAGCTAGAGAGTGGAGTTGAGGAAGCCTGCAGAGTTTCTGAGGAGAAATAGCACTTTTCTGAGAGTGGTCACTGCATTCATCAAGAATTCAGAAGCCTGTCTCAGATTTGGGGCAGAAGCAAAAATTACCACTCTCTCGGATAGCAGTGAACTACACCAGGCCCACCAGTAGCAAAATTCAAACAGAAGGTGATAAAAAAACAGACAAACAACACAATGCCAAGCATATTGAGCACTGTAGCATCAGGATGCCATGACTCTAATCTTGATCTCTGCTCTGTGATGCCCTTTGACCCTACAGGGCCTGCGTGAGCCCTACTTTGAGCCACCTGGACCTGCAGCTGTGTTTCTCCCCTTCCTTTTCTCCTGCTCCTTTCCACAAAAGAGTCATTGTGGCTTCTGCGCAGGCCCTGTGGTCTAATATGGGGAAAAACAAGCTGGGTTTTGCATCTCTTCCCTTTGGTAACACACCACTTTGTCAGAGAAAAAGGGATGAGGTGTGACAGAGAAGAGGGTGCTTTGTATGTGAACTTGGAGACCCAGAGAAAAAAGAAAACACTTGAGGGCAGGAACATTTTTATAGGAGAAAGGACCTCATGCTCCAATAGGAGAGAAGTTCACATCCTGTGAAATCTTGATGGGGTGGAGGACCTTGCTCCAGGGAAGATGTAAAATAGGGACCTCAGCACCCAACTGGGTGACAGCCTCTACCACAGAACAAGCCTTGGGATGACTTCTGAAATCACCTCAGTCAGACTCCACCAGTGATTTCAGCAGCAACTGAGGATGATATTTCGCTTGTTTTTAGTGGAACTTTGACAGAAGACAGCTGGAACTTCAATATCTTGTATGTTCAACTGCAGCCAAAGGGATATATCATCACTCAGAAAACTCATTGCACAGACAGTGATCAGACACCCCTGCTCACAGATTCTCTACTCACAGTAAAGAGATGAAGGGTGCTAAACATTTGCACCTACATCCTCAATCACATATTCTCCAGCCACAAGGCTGATTTTGGATGAGCTCTACACACAGTGCATATTCTCAGTGCTTAAACAAGCCCCAGAACTGCCCATGCCCACACTTTGGCACAGGAGATCACAGAATCATGTTACTAGAGCCCTGGCATACCACTGGAACAGCTCTCTTAGGTGCCACACCTCTCATCCCATGGGGACTTTGCCTTCAGAGACACACTGCCTTTGCAGATATGCAACAGAGCCAAATCTTACAGCATTTTCTGCCACTTATTTACTGTCATTTACCAGCAACATTTCACTGGATTAGGCCCAAAATATGAAAAAGCTGATTACAAGACGACCACAGACAGGGAAGACCTTTTGCCAGTCAGGTCCAAGAAGAGCAAAATTTCCCCTCTCCTGTGGCTACTGCATTCTACAGGTTAACTGTTTGTACACTGCAGGTCCAGCTGGGTTTCTTTCAGTGTGCAATTAGCAGTAAAAGAGCAATCAGTCTTCTGAAAACTGAAGTATTGATTATGCTGACAGTAGAAACACAAAGTAGACAAAGCAGTTTTGGAACAGAAGTCTTTATTTTGTGTCAATCTGCCCTTATCATTGCATAGTGATAGCACAGGTCAGCGCGATCTCTTCAGATGCACCACAGAGAAATGCTTTGGCCTGAGCAGTTTCCTAACAGCTTCCTCTTTTGGAAGGAGAGGATCTCTTTTTAGACATCCAGAGCTTCTTTGCTCAGATCAGCTCCAGCACTTCCTCTGCATCTTCAGCCGCCTTCGCCATTCCTGCTTGTTTTCTCAACAGTCCTGATTTAACATCTCCACATAGCAACTGTCCTTCTGAATCAGTTGATACACCTTGTCAATAACACAGAGCAGCTGCATTTTTATGATGTGCTTTATTCTGTAAATACTAGTGGAAGATATGTTATAAAGACATACATTAATTCACTGTCAAATGGCTCAAGATTTAAAACACCATAATACCATAAAATTAAATTAATGCAGAGTTGGATCAAAGTCAATATATACTTACAAATTTATACATGGACAAATGAGTTTTTTAAAAAAGGCCTATTTGATATTCAAAGATTTTTTAAAATTATTTACTCAAAGAATAAATATTTGGAATTAAAAAAAACCAGAAAACATAGATTCTCCAAATATTCTAGAAAACAAGGGATACAGACAAACTTGTGTCTATTTCAAGCGTTTCATTTACTTTCTGTATGTGATAAACAAAGAAATAAATGTGCATATTGACTTTAGTGGCATTCATTGCATACAGATGATTTCTCCTCCAAGGAACATTTTGGATACAGTTACATTCAGTTCTCTGGGAAGACTTTTTAATGTCTTCTCTCAAAAGCAGTTGTTTACACTGCTCTTTCAGGGCCCATTCCTGCCATTGTTCATAAATGCATTGGGACTACTCACCTGCACATGGCACAGTCAAAGCCTTAGCAGATACCTAGGTAAATAAAGGAGCAGACGAGGCAAGGCAGAAACCTCACTACACGCTATTGCACAAACACAAGCCCTGCTGTGATGATGCGATGGGAGCACAGAAAGGTTATGCATACACCATTTCATACGCAGCAGCTCTCTGATGTGCATTTACTGTGAGACTTATCTAGGTCTGTGGAAAACAGGGTAGGAAGAACTTTTACCAAAGAGTATGCGAATAGACAAGTTTTCTCTTGAAGGCTACACTATATCTTCTATACTTTGAAACTATACACGTCTTTTGGCAGGAATTGCTTCAGCCAGAAGTATGGTAACGTATCTTAGCAACAGTAGCAACGGGGTAGATTTACTGTACTGTAAAAGAATTAAAACAAAATGTATATAGCTGCTGACTGTTATAAATACATCCCTACCACTCTGAGGGGGTGTTCAATTATACTCCTGATTACTTTTCACATTTCCTTTCTCAAAGGGGCGGGGGCATTTCTCCAGTTTTCAGTTTACCCATGAAGAGCTCTAAGCATTTTAAATCCCCTTCAGCTTCAGCTCTGACTAGTCAGGCCTTACAGTATAAACTGTCACTATCCCAGCTACATTAGCAGAAGCCATTACTGTTGCACTCTAGAGATAACCTCCGTGTGAGCTACTCCTGCAGGTGTTCAGCTGCCATCAGCCTAGAGCAGCAGTTTCCAGCTCTGCCTACAGCAGGTGAGACTAGGCATACCAGACTGCAGTACTTCACATTCCTACTTGTCAGGCAAATAGAAGGCTTCCTGCAGTGGGGAAAGTTCACATAATTTCACCTTTTACACAGATGTGTAGTTTCCTGCAAGTAAAATAACCTCCTGAGCTCAAGCTTCATCTATGCTTCGTCTATGCACTCTACCGAATTTCCTAGTCAAGCCCTTTGCAGGCTTCCCACCTTTGGCACAGAGAGGTTAAGAGCACTGCAGCACTTTCCGCCTTCTGCAGGGAGCTCTGCAATGGCAAGGACAGCGCCCACATCCCCCTCCTTCTGTGGGTGCAAGGGAAAGTGCTCAAGCACACCAGAAGCACTGATCTAAGGCAGTAGCTACAAAGTGAGAGCAAGGGCCCTAGATTTTAAGTGTACTGAAAACATCAGTGGGAAATATGAAAAAATGACATGGAACTGTTGGAACAAGCCCAGAGGAGGGCCACGAGGATGATCAGGGGACTGGAGCACCTCCTGTATGAAGATAGGCTGAGAAAGTTGGGGCTGTGCAGCCTGAAGAACAGAAGGCTGCATGGAGACCTCATAGCAGCATTCCAGTATCTGAAGGGGGCCTACAGGGATGCTGGGGAGGGACTATTCATTAGGGACTGTAGTGACAGGACAAGGGGTAACATGTTAAAACTTAAACAGGGGAGGTTTAGATTGGGTAGAAGGAAGAAATTCTTTACTTGTAGGGTTGTGAGGCACTGGAATGGGTTGCCCAGGGGGGCTGTGAATGCTCCATCCCTGGCAGTGTTCAAGGCCAGGTTGGACAAAGCCTTGCATAGCATGCTTTATTGTGAGGTGTCCCTGCTGGTGGCAGGGGGGTTGGAACTAGATGATCTTAAGGTCCTTTCCAACCCTAACTATTCTATGATTCTATGAAAACAACTTTTCCTTCAGCAGGGGCAGGTGGGCTTCCATTTTCTTTTTAAGGATTATCCTCTGCAAGCAACTCTGGCAATGGCCATGAATAACAGACTCACCTGAGTACCCTTCCAGCAAACAGTTTGTTCAGCCTTCCTGGGAATGAACACTACAACTGTGCACCTTCTGGTGAAAGTTCATTTAATACCTGTGAAACACTTGAAAATCTTGTGGAAGATTATTCCTTCTCAAGGAAGGGAGGGAGCCCTTCCCATTTACTATGACAGAGGAGGGATTTCAGTCCGTGTGGTTTAGAGCAGATTTACACACGAGGATAGCAAATTGGTTAGGGTGCACATGACTTAGGTTGGATATTTTTCAACTTTATCTGCCAGAGTGGCACAAAAGTGACTCTGCTTAGCCTTACCCAGCATTGTTTTTCAAGGTTTTTGGACTATCTGCTCCATCCAATGATCTGACACTTGTCATTACTCCAGAGGTGTGAAACTAATCCATCCTAAGTGTTCCCATATTTCGAAAGGCTGCACTTGACTGCTGTTATTAATTCCGTGCATGATGAAGACATTTAAACCTCGCAGGCTTTCTCACATGCGGACATCTTTCATGCCTCGCTCTTACTAGTACAGCAGATGAATTTCCACACACACGCACACGCACGCACACGCCCGCTCCTCACACCAAACGCCACCGCTGTGAATAGCGGTTGCCATCAATCACCCGCGCTGCAGGCACACGCTGCCGCGGACACCCGTGGGAGAGGCGCACTCGCGTCCCCAAGCGTCCCCGCACGCCTCCTCTTATTTTCCTCCTCCTCCCCCTCCCCCATATACCCCTCGCCCAGCCACAGACTCCGCTCCACTTGGGTCCTGAGGAGGGTGCTGCGGGAACCCGTAGCCTGCCTCCGCTGTAGTGAGGGTCGAGGAGCCGCAGCCACGCCGAGAAGCGACCGGAATCCCGGCCGTCTCCCGCAGCGCAGATCCCCTCTCTCCCGCCCCGCCGCTCTGCCTTTAAGGCTTTCGGAAACTTTTCTCCCTATCGCGCCGCCACGCTCTGTTAGGGAGGCTACGAACTAGGCTAACCCGAACCGGGAAGTTTCTCCCATAGGTACCGGTCAGGAGCGACTTCCCCGCACGGTCCCCGGGCAGTCGGAGCGGCTGGAGTCCCGCCCGCTCCCACTGCCCGGGGGCCGTACGGTGGAAACGCGAGGAGGAGCTCGGTTCGGGAGGAGGGGGAGATGAAGCCGGGGCGTGGGTAAACCGCTCCCTCCTTCTTTCTCCTCCGCCTCCTCCCCCCGCCGCCCCGGCTGCTCCCGTCTGGCAGCCAGGCGGCCGCTGCCTCCGGCCGAGGCCTCTGCAGTTGGGAAGCGACCCCGGCCCCCGCGCTGCTGCCGGGATGGGGACGCCGCTGGCGGCTCCCGGCCTCCTCCTTCTCCTGGCCGGCACAGCGGGGCTCTGCCGCGCTTTTTTCTCCCTCCCGCTCCGCGTGTCCCGTCCGGCCCCCCCCACCGGGTCGCTGCCCACCCCGGTGGTGTTGCGCCCGGCAAGCAGCAGCCGGCAGCCAGAGTCCCCCGGTGGCGCGGACGGCTTGGCCTTGGCTTCGGATCCTGGTGGCACCCTTAACCTTTTAGCTATGGTGGAGAATCTTCAGGGGGACTCCGGCCGCGGCTACTACCTGGAGATGCTGATCGGGACCCCACCGCAGGCGGTAGGAGCGGGCCGGGAGCTGCGGGTTTTGGGGGGTCTAGGAGGGGAGGCAAACTTCTCGGTAGGCGGGAGTCCGGCGCCCCCGTCGGCCCAAACTCAACTTTCTCCCTTTGCTCAGTGCTGGCGCCTCCCTTTTCCCCCCACCCCGAAAGACGGTGCCTGTGCTCGGCGGCAGCGGCGGCAACGAATTTCGTTTGGGCCGGCGGGAGGCTCGTCTCCGGGTGCCCCCCGGTGTGGTGCGGGGGCCGGTGACTGCTGGGGAAATCCTGCGGAGCTGGTGCCCGGTTTCAGGCTGTGTGTGTCTGGTAGCGGTTTGGTTCGAAACGAGTTGTTCTGTCAGTCGAAATGGCTGTGGTTTGGAGTCAGAGGGTGCTTTTCTCATTCTTTCATTTTTAAAGCTGCGTTGCATTGTGATCGGGTGCTCTGAAAGATCCTCCCGGGAGAATAACTCGAAATCTTTCTGCTAAACTAAGTGATGGCCAGGCAAAACCAGCCCCTTCTTTCGGGAATTCATGTGTTACTGATTAAGTACACAAAGAATGCGTGTGTTTAGAATATTGTTTTCAAATAGACCGTGGTTCCTTCAATCTCCCCCATATGCTTTCACCAGCATTGCTGAAGTTTTTTTGCAGTGTAGTTGCTCTTTCATCTGTGTCATGAGATCCCAGGGGGAGCGGTGCTGGGCTGCTGGTGGGGATGACTAGTCAGCTGAGTGGGGATTAATTTCTTGAAAGCCCTCCGGGCTTTCCTTCAGAACTTCGTGTTTGCTTTGGGAGTTTAGGTCCTTGCGTTCCCAGTGTACACAAAAAAAAAAGAAAACCACCCTTGTTCTTCTTTGGCTCCTCTACATAATAAAAAGCCATTGAATGCCAAAAAGCCTAGCCAACAGAGTGTTCAGCCATTGTCACATTTCTGGACTTCCGTGAGCAATCTTTATTACACCTTGAATGTAGGAGAACTGGCCACATGGTCACTGTAATTGAAATACATGACGGTAAGATCGATACATGTATTGAGAAAGCATGGCATTATTTCATGACCAATAAAAGGAGTTTAAAAAGTAAAAGCTAACTGGGACTGATGTATCAAGGAGTGGCCCGATAGCTACAGAGGCCATGAAATAATTTTTCTTCCGTGTTGTGTGCTGCATACTTGAGTAGCTCTATTAGCCTGGCATTGTGTGTGCTTCATTACTCCAGGGAGCGTGTTGGTTTCTGCCAGAATCAAGATACCAGGTTTGATTGGACTAATAATCCAATTCAGGATGTCTTAAATGAAAAAATAATTTTAGTTAGAAAAAGTGACTGTCAAGCCTATCTTATCCTTATATGTCATGGGGGATTCTGAAATTGGAAGAAATGAAGAAGGAAAAATATGATAGGCTTTTAATAATGTGACTAGAGGTCTAAGAGGGAGAAACCTGCTGCCTTCAGTGCACCTAGAGACTTCACTTACGCTTAACAGCTAGTATTACTTGTATTGCATGTGATGTAAGGTTTCAGATAAACTTGCCTTGGTGATTTTTTTTCCATATGAAAAAAGAAAATCTGAATCTGGTTGCAAAGCTTTTACTGTTTTGAACTAGTTCTGAGATCTTGAAAAGTTAATTATTTGAAAGACCACCACTGGTGTTTAGCACATGTGAAGTTTTATTCACAAGTAGGCCACCAAGGTTGTTAGCAAGGTTATAAATGCACTTGTTTCCAAAATCAGATCTTGGCATGTAGTGACTCAGTAGAGTGCAGTTAAAATTTATTCTCTACTTTTGATGGAGATGAATTTGTTATCTCATTCCCTGCCTGAAACTGGAAGACTTAAAGATTACAAATGTACTTGTTTTTCTGCTTCACAATGAATAGTATAAAGCGGCAAAGCCACTACAGGCTAGTACTACTTGCATCCTTCACAGTGCTGGTACTAAAAGCAAGTATCTTGATACTGCTAAACATTGGAATAGTCTTAAGCTCCTTGGGCAAGGAGTTGCTGGAGTCAGAGTGGGCCATTATCAGGTAGAAAAAGAAAGATGTCTCATATTGATTGAAATCTCCTCCCATCCTGGCTTTCCCTTATGTCAGAAGCTTCAGTGTAAAGTCATGATTGGGCATCTTCTTTTACTTTCGCACCCCTCCAGCATGGGACCTCCCTCCAAATGAGCACCCTTCCTTACCCAGGCCTCTTCCAGGACTGCCAAACCCGTACAGAGGTTAATGCTGCCCTGACATTTTGCCAAAGAGGAAGAAGGATGAAGCAATGAAGAAGAGCTGCAGAGCTGCACGGCTTCGCTTCTGCGGAGCAGAAAGGTGGATAGCAGAGCTGCTGCTCCAGATAGTGTCACAGAGGGGGGATAGTTAAACGCAAACAAGGCTATAGTGGACAAAGACCAAATAGCAAGTTATTAGAAGAGGCACAAGACTTAATGTCATAGTTGGAGTAGTGCTGGTGCCTATGACTTTGAAAGTGTGTGCATTAAGTATTGAAAGGTATTGGGCCAGTATGGGGAATGAGTGTTTGTGAAAGACTTCAGTGCCACTGAACTTGCTTTACTGCTCGATTGCAATTTTAGATTTTTTTTTTGTTTGTTTAATTTCTGTTCTTGGAAGGAAGCTACTACGAAAGAATTGTTTTTCAGGTCATTTAAGGCAGACTATTTAGCTTATGTACCAGTTCTGATTTGTCATATAGCAGATAAATACAGCACAGAACTGAGTTTCACAATGGCAGTTCTGAAACACTTGTTCTGACGATATAAAAATAGAGCAGCTGTGTGAAGTCAAATTTATTTTATTTTCAAGAGAGGAACCCTAAATTCAGTCAATCCAGTTTTACAAAGTGTTTGCAGCCAAAGTCTTTCTGATCATTTCCAGTCTTACAATACAGTGTCCTTCCTAATCGTATCAGATCTCCAGACTAGCTACCAGGTAGGTGTCAACTGTCATTAACCCCATTAATCCTCATTCATTCACATGCAGACCTACTTAAGAAATGTGTGAAAGGTGAAAAAGAAGGTCTATTGTATTGAAGAGTGTGATGGATTGGTCTCTTATTTCATGTATGTATTATTATGTGTCCTACTTCTGACGGATTATGTGCTTTACACGTAGGTGCACTTCTCCAAGCCCAGATTTAACTCGGAGATGGCAAGAGCCCAATATGAATTGTGTGCACTGTTCTTATTTCTTTAAATAATCTGATGGAATTCCCTTGCTCTATGTTTTATTATTTTGCCTGTGCTGAGATTCTAAGCACTGTGAAGAATTCAAAGATCATTCAGGGTTATTTCACTATTATCACTGCAGTTCTCTTCATATTAATTTTGTTTCTTGAATGAGCTTTTGACCAACAGAATAGTCAGACTCACAAAGCACCCCATGTTCTTCACAGTTTTCTTGAAGTCCATCTGGAGTGCATTAAATGTTTGCAAAGGAAGTACTGTTGCCTTATCTTGCCTCTTGTGCTAGTTATCATTGCATGAGGTAGCGGTAGTTCTGGCAGTCCCACTGCATTTCCAAATTCTGTTTTTATTGAGACCAGGTACATGTTATTATTGCAACTTCATTGTGAAGACAGTCTGGGCATGCGCCTTCTGAGAGCTGAGAGTCATGTAGCTGTGGTTTGATTGAAACCACGATAGGATCTGATTTGTGTTCTGAATGCCATGGCTCCTTTTTGAAATTTCAGTGTCAATTTTTCATTCTATGCATGAAGAGGTATTGTCTATTGTTTTTCCTAACGGCAGTTTGTTCTGTGCAAGGGGTGAATAAAAACCTGGCCTGTAAACTTGCTCTGAGTTTTAAGGTCAGTGTTTTAAGGTCTAATGGTTTTCACTGTGAAACACAGACTCCAATTCCCATGTAATTGATTGGAGGGTATATTTGCTTCAATTTCTTCTAGCTATTAAATAAAAGAAGGATAAAGAAGGATATATATTAAACACCTCAAGTGTGTCATGTACTCTTATAATTTATAGCTTGGTATTTTGAAGGTGATGAACATGCACATTAGTGAGTTTTGAACATGCAGCCATTCTTCCTTAACTATTGATAACTCTAATTTCCTGAGTGTTGGAAGGAATGAAGATTCAACTGCTCTTGTAATTTCATCGCTTCACTAGTCTTGTTATATTAAGTGATAAGGGCCAAATTTCTGGAGCAGTGCTATTCCCTAAGAAGCTAAGCTCTGCTTTCTTAATTTAGCCGAAAGGGGGTTTACTGTCTTTCTAGATACAGAAGTTTCAAAAATGTGATCCTTCTAGTTTAAATACCAGAAGGCAACCTCCAGATCAGCTCTCTCTCCCTTTCTTTCTTTTTTTCCTTTTTTTCCTTTCTTTTTTTTTTTTCCTTTTAATAATTACATGGGTCTTTTGTGTTTATTTCTGAGCTCTTTATGAAAGCCGAAAGGGAGGCCTGAGAAACAAAGACAAATGCTTTGGCATATTGGAGTATTTTGAGGTGGCAGTGTCAAGGTCCCTCCAGGTCTCTCTCATGGAAATACTATTGAAATGCAAAATATTCCTGTTGTTACATGATGAGTTGAGTAGGTCTTGGTGGTGGTTGTTATTGGATGCATGCAAAATAAAAAGGACAAGGTGAAACTGACCTTATTATTAGTACTGACCTTATTATTAGTGAATTAGTACTGACTAATAGGGTACTGTGGTGTGGTGGAGAGTAGTGTTTTTTGACCAAAGAAAAAGAAAACAAACATACCAGGCTTGTGTTAACAGAAAGGTCCTTGCCTTTACAAATAAGCATTCTGGCACCTCCTTCCATACAAAAGTAGCCCTTGCAAAAGGAACTGCGTGGAGGTAGTGGAGCCTGTACTACGAAAATAATCTAAAAAATTACTATTAATTACAATGCAGTTCCCCTGAGAATAGCACAGTTATTGGTTTGTAGCAAGGCTTTGCCTTGCTGTGTTTGTAAGTGCAATGCAGTGTCCTGCTATATCTGCACAGGGTGACACTGAATGGAAGAGGCTTATCATGGTTGTTCCTCGGGATATGCTCCTGTTCCAGGGTCAGGCAGATTAGAGCCCCACTAACTGCTCCTTTAAAAGTTAGTCTCCTTCAGAGAAACAGTGAAAGCTTTATTATCCATTGCTACTGATTGTAGCAATTGTGCGTTGGGACTCTGGTGGGCTAGGGCCAAAGGTCTGTTGTGGGGAATAGGAATGGTGGCAATAGGTATCAGGTTCACACTTTTCTCCACTCCTTGCATTTCACTCCCCATGAAGGCAAAAACATCGGTTAAATTTGGAAAGAGGGGAAATAGAAGGTGAGCAAATAACTATTTTGCCTGTTAATAAGAAGTAAATGAACTGGGATTTGGAATAGAAATGAGATGGAAATGAACAAATGGACAAAAGAAAGTCCATGTGGAATTCCTGTATATTTGGATGCTTGGGATTATGAAGGACTGTTTTAATATTTTTTTTTTTTAATTTTTGATGATGGTGGTTGTTTTTGTTTCCCCTCCTCTAACCACCGGGCTTAGAGCTCTAGGGGTAGTGTGTGGCAAGACAGATTTAAAAACTACTA
Organism: Melopsittacus undulatus; assembly: GCF_012275295.1. NCBI lineage: Eukaryota > Metazoa > Chordata > Aves > Psittaciformes > Psittaculidae > Melopsittacus > Melopsittacus undulatus. The sequence continues at coordinate 89,885,004 of NC_047528.1, read as the reverse complement.
TGCCTTGCAGGGGTCTTTATTGCCATGAAGGGTGCTTGAAACTTCAATTCTGTGAGGATGTGTTAGCTATTACATTGCCTCCACATTTTATTATCTGTGAAAATTTCTCACTTACTGTAGGTGAAGTGAATCTGACCTGAGATGTTATCTGGTCATTGTCAAGTATAGCCACATTAGGTAAAAAAGAAGCTGATAGAATGTCATATCCTTGCCAGTGTGCATCTCCAGTATAAATCAGACGTGTTTTTCCCTTTTCTTACTGGTTATAAAATACAGATTTAACCATAATTTGTGTAAATAAATGAAGGAACTTGTTGCTCCTATTTTTGCCCAGAATAGGACAGATCTTCAAAGTAAGTGAGGCAGCACTCAGCTGCCTCAGAAAAAGGAAATGTTTCTTCCTGCCATTGATGGGACTATCATACATCTTGCTGCTTTTCAGCCTGGTTTTGCTGTAAAGATCTGAGTTCATGAAGCAAATGTAGTACATGTTCTACAGATACCAGGCTGCTGTTAAAATAAAAAGTTTTATATTTCAATTTTTATCCGTTAGTTCAGCGTCCTTCAAGGCACTTGAAATAGTCCAGGACTAAAATAGATTTTATTCACAACTTTCTGCACATCAACTCCCTTAGTTTTAAAATAACATTAGCTCCATCTCCTCTTCTCTGCATATGCCTACATCGCAGCCACCCATGTGATTGGATTGCAGTGTTAAAGAACTGAGCTAGTAGAAACTAGCTTAACTCTGCTTGGTAACAGTCTGGTTGTGACAATGGGAACCTCCGCATGAGCAGTCTACTGTGCTTTTATGGGTGGCTCCCAACACACGGAGCAAGCTCCATTACTGCTGGCAGCACCTAAAGCATGTCTGCATCAACTACATGGTTTGGTTCTGCTACAGCAGCGGTTACACACTGTGCACAGCAAAGGCTGCAGCAGCCCAGAAATGGCCAAGAGCCTCGCTAAGGAGCTTGGTAAACTTTCTCCCCTTGGGATGGAAGTTCGGCTGCTGAACTTGCTACTGCCCATGTGCCTGCTTCTTTGACAGACTTCCTCCAGGCATGGCTATCCTATGGGCTTTCAGCCACATACATCTGAGAGCAGTCGCTTAGTAAAGTCGACTCTTGTGCCCCCAGAAAGCCTTGGGCCAGAGTCAGCATTTGCTCCCCCTTTTTCCACAGATTGATAAAATAATACCTTTTTTTCCCCTCTTCTCATTCCTCCCTCAGAGTTCTTCTCTCCATCTTCCTTTTGCCTGTCCTTCCTTCTGCTCTTGCCGTCTTTTTATGTCTTAAGAGTATTTTACTGAGAGGACATCAGAGGACAGATGTTCTAGACTTTGTTTGTTTTGCTTTTTTTTTTCTTGTAAGAGCCCTCAAAAAGATGAGATCTGTGGGGTGTGGTGGAGAGGGAATTTCAGGAAAATAAGCTAGATAATGGAAAAAACACCAACTTATTCAAGTGAAAATCACAATTCATTGAATACAATTAATGTGTCATAATTAAAAAGCTCTTTTGAAGGGAATCTGTTAAGACAGTAATTGCACTCTACAATCCTTTCTTTCCCCTCACCACTGCTTACTAATAATTAAAAATTGTGAAAAATAAATTACTTGTAGATTTTGTCCCCTTTGCTCAGCTTGTGAGTACTAAAATTAGTTGATTTTATTTAGCTTTATGGCTGGTTTATTTTTGTACCTACTTACTAGCAAAAACTGCTGTAGCTAGACTACATGTATTTATGGAAAATGCTTGCCTCAAAGTTGTTGCTACTCTGGTTTTATTTAAAAAGAGGAAAGGTATTAATGCTGCAGTAACATTTGGTACACTTCTCCTACCTAAAGACACAAATTAATCCATTCCTAGGGATCTAAAGCTGCTTGTTAGCACTACTTCTTCCCATTGGCATTTTTGTTTTAAAGAACAGATGACAACTCAAGAACTGAGAGTCACCTCTCTACTTGGGTGGGAGCATAAACCTTCTCACATTAAAGGCTAGTTCCTGCCATTTGACAGGGAACAAGTAATTGGATCCATTTGACAGCTATTTTTGTTTGTGTATCTGCCTGCAACAGTGGGCCATGCAAGAGCACCTTGGAGCCTGCCAGTGTGCTAGGCTTGTGTTTAGGCTCATGTCAAGGCCAAAGTTTCTTATTTTGCTGCCATAGGAAGCTTTATACCAGAGAAGATCAGCCACTTGGGGCTTCTACAGAAACAAAAGGCTTACCTGCTAAGCCACTATATGGAAGGTCAGGTCCTGTGTGTCCGCCCTTGAAAAGGTTATGGTAGTATTAAGAAAAACAAAATACATCAGGTCAGCAGGAGGTGTATTTTGAAGATTGCCTTTGGCAGCAATAGTTTTTTTCATAGAAAATAATATACTAGGGTGTCTATTTCAACTGCAGGCTTCAGATTTATTTTGGAAATTGCAACTTTGAAATCTTTTAGGAGGTTTTTTTCTTTCACTTTTTTCCTATGTAATTGGAAACTTTACTTTCAAAATTCCATTGTGATACCTGTTGATACAGAAAACTTCACTGTCACTGTTTGCAGCATAAGAAATTGACAGTTGTAGCTTTTTTTTCAAGAGCATGCCATACCAATTTGGAAGGTCTTCAGGGCAATATTACCATACTGCTTAAGCATGGTATGAAAAGACCTATACTTTCATTTGCTGTGCTGTCTGGTAGATGTCTGCTGTGGGTATGAGTGAAATGTGAGGCATGTCAGAAAATGATTCATCAGTCCTACTGGTACATCTCTATGACTAGAAAGATTTTTATTTAATTCATTCATTTTTCTTCATGGTGGCTCTCTGGTTGCAAATAAGACAGAGGAGTCCAAAGGTGGTCACACTTTCCAAAAGTCAGATAAGTGCTGTAGCAAGGTAATGTCTCACGCAGTCACAGTGCTTCAGCTTCTGTCACAGAATAATCTTCTCATTACTCCATGTATGCGAAGTCCTTCAGGGAATAACACAAACATTTTGCATGATTCAAAGTGCCAGATTTTTTCATTTAAACTGCTGAGATAAATAATGTATGAGAGGGGAGAAAGAGTTCAGAAAATTCCTCAACAGCTGTAGTTATGAATACTGGCATGTGTTACATGTTGCAGATGAAGTTAACTTTCATCTGTACTCTGGTGAGCCTTTGGGTTGACCTTTTCTTGGCAAGTGATCAAGCATTAGTGATAACACCTGTACATTTTTGTTCAGGTTTGATAACTTTCTCCACGGCAGGTGTGCTCGACAGCATTTGCTGTTGCTAACAGAATTCCACAATTCAGTGGACTGAGCACCATGAACTCCTGTGTGTAAGTAGCAATGTGTTGCCTTCCTTGTAGCAGGTAAAATGTTGGAGCCCTGGGCTGCTGTAGAACATGAGGGACCATTATTACACAACGGATTGTAACCACTGACCAAAGCAGAAGATAGTTTAGTCCTGTGTACTGGTTGATATGCAGAGCCATGTGAAGTAGGAGATTGTCTTCTGTGTGTTGTTGCAGTGTGTACTAGGAGACTTAGTCTCAACCTGAGGGCATAACAAAGCGTTTTAACTTCCTCCCCTACAAACTCAACCTGGTATTTGGAAATAAAGCTGTGTTCCCGCATGCCTCTGTGTTCTCCCATGTAATAAAGATTTTTATAGTGGAACTTGGTTAACAGCTGTAATGATGTATGAACCACAGGTGAAGCTAGTTCATTTCCCAGAGCTGCTGCCTTTACAGTATTAGTGAGGGTAAAGAGTAAAGTGTGCATGTTTGAGTAGGAGAGAGAGAAATAAAGAAGTCCAATAACAGGGGGGAGGAATGCTGCTGCTTAAATAAAAAAAAAGAATTTTCATAAAAAATCATATCTTACTTTACTTCAGAATCAAATCTGCCTTTTAAATTGCTCTGTCAAGTTTTCAAGTAAAAATGTTAGAATAAATAAGAATAAAAATGATTGTTCTTATTTTTAATAAATCAAACACATTATTGTGACACAGCTTAACAGCTTTTGCTTACTCTCTCCATCACACAGTCTTCCTGGTATTATGGAGTGAAAAGCTGCTTTCTGTTTGTGCCTTTGAACTCATCTGTATAATTCTAAGAAACACCCATGATGACAATCAAATTCTGCTCCTTGGTAATATCCTAAATAGGTCAGGTGGAATGGGGATCAAAAGCCTTCTGTCTATTTTATTCCCTGTATTAATTATCTGGGAAATAAAAACACTGGAGTTGCATTAACTTATTTATGCTGAGACCTAGGCCCACCTGCATGCATTCCCGTGGTTACTTAAGACAGCACAGACCAGTGGGCAGCTGCCTGACCATATGGCTTTTCCCAGAGATGTGGCACAGCTATTCTAGCAGGGAATACAATCAGAATAACCAAAGGCCAGTCATTGTGCCTGTCGTAGCTGGACTTTTCTGCAGCCCAGAAAGCCAACCTTATTCTGGGCTGCATCAAAAGGAGCATGGCCAGCAGGTCAAAAGAGGTGATCCTGCCGCTTTACTCTGCTCTCATGAGACCCCATGTGCAATACTGTGCCCAGCTCTGGGGCACTCAACACAAGAGGGATGTGGACCTGTTGGACCAAGTCTGGAGGAGGGCCATGAAGATGATCAGAGGGCTGGATCACCTCTCCTATGAAGACAGGCTCAGAGAGTTGGGCTCGTTCAGCCTGGAGAAGAGAAGGCTCAGGGCTTATCATGATTTTCCAGTAACTAAAGGGGACCTACAAGAATTCTGGAGAGAGACTTTTTACAAGGATGTGTAGTGACAGACAAGGGAAATGGTTTTAAACTGAGAGAGCATAAATTTAGATAAAATGTTAAGAATTCTTTACTATGATATTGGTGAGGCACTGGCACAGAACAGTTGTGACTGCTTCATCCCTGGAAACGTTCAAGGCGAGGTTGGCTGGGGCTTTGGACAGTCTGGTTTAGTGAAGAGTCCCCACCCGTGGCAGGAGGGTTGGAATTAGATGGTCTTTAAGGTCCCTTCCAACCCAAACCGTTCTATGTCTGTTGGCTTTCATATTTTGGGAAGGTTGGTCTTTCACTATTGCAGTGTATATACAGAGAAAAAACAAGAAAAAATATTCTTATCCACTTTGGTTTTGTTACAGTGTTTTAGGGAAATTACTAGAAAATACCATGCAAACATTCAGTGGTGTTCTTGAAGAAAATCACTAAAAACCATAAGCAAACCATTCCTGAAGGCAGGTAGAAAGTGCAGCTAGAAGGATGTTATATAGTGAAAGGTCCCCCTGTGTGGGTACGGCAGTGCTGTTGGGAACAGCCTGTTCTGGGGAGGACAGATAGACCTGATGTGTCAGGAGTGTCCTGCCTTCACCTTTTCTTTGTGCAGCTCTCCAGGTTTTGAAAAACCTTTGCTAACAAACACCCGTCTCCAAAACTAACATCTTGACAGAGGAGGGGAAAAAAGCCTGAAAAGAATCATGTTGCTGCAAGAGGGCCTTGACAGGGGGAGGAGAGGGAAGAGATCAGACCCGGCATGCAGCCTTCTCAAAACTGATTTTTCGTACTGCCATCCTGCAAACTTCCTTTTTTTACTACTTGTGTCTGAAATGCAGCCTTTTTCAAAGTTAATCACTGCCTTCAAAAGGTACTTACATATTGCAAGAGCAGCTTTAGCACTTGGTTTCACATATCCAGTGCAATTTGAAATCCAGGGTCTTAAATTTAAATTTGAGATTGAAGTTCAGATCTTTGGTGTGAGGGAGAACTTTTAATGGAGGTAGAAATATAGAAGCGAGACTGAATCTCTCCTGAGAAGCATCTGCCCGCTACTGAAGGGCAAAGCTACTGTGATGTCCTTGACAAAAGGGACAAAAAATGCTCATGAGCCTATAGATATATTAGGAAGAACATTAGGAATGGACTTCATAAGCTGGATTGAAGTTTGAAATATGGCTCTTGATTAATTCTGGTATTTCCTAATGGCACAGGGAACAGGGGCAGTGACAGTGCAGAAGCTTGTATAGCATGAGAAAGGTTTAAAGATTAGTAAGTTCAGGTCTTCCTGAATTTCCTTACTATCGTTTGGTTCTGTGCAAATGTGTATAAAACCCAAATAAATAACGTTGCTGTCTTACAGCTGCTGCAGTTGGAGGGCTACGGCTTTGGTTTCAAAACAAACCTTTACTTTTTTTTTTATAATGTAGGGCTTCTGAAGCTAGGTAGAGAAGAACTGAAAAGGCCTTTTCTTTTTCAGACAGCAGTTTCTCTGAGTCTAATGAACAATAGAGGTAAAGAAAGGGTGACCTGACAAAATAAATTGGAAGCTAATTTTGGAGAGAAAAAGCCTCAGAAGATTGAAATCCTGAACTGTATGCAGCTTCTATCTGTAATCATTCACAGGGTATAATGCATTAACATAGGCTTACTGATTTAATTTCCTTAAAAAAAAACTCGAACCAAAACAAAGCAAAAAGCCCTCCTTGGATAATGCATTCTGAAAGGCAGTGTATTAGCAGAAGTCCCTTTCTCCATTTCATTTTCCTAAAAGAGAAAATAACTCTAAAATATATTGACATAAGACTATTTTTGTAGAAGTATCATGCCCTAAGTAGTACTGGTAAACATAATAGATGTAGCAGACATTTAACCTAAAACACTTGAGGTGGATGGTGTGTTGTTTTTCAGTGGGATGGTTGTCTTTTTTTACAGAGAAAGTTTAGCTTCAGGTCAAGTGAAATAATTTAACAGTGGTTTTCCTCAGGAATGAAGCTAGACAGGCTGTGGTTAAGTGCAAGGGTACAAGTGCATAGAGGCTTTCTTGAGGGAGCTCCCTCGGGACAGCTAAACCCTTTTGAGTTGGCCAGTGCCCCTGTATTGTGAAATACACTTATGCAGCCCTTCACCCACCTTGGCCATTTTCCTGTTTTCTATGAAGCTAAAAGCTGTCCCTTTCCTTAGGTCCTCCTACAGCACCCATAGCCCTGGGGACTAGTAGTCATGTGATGTGTGTGGCCATTGCTCCAAAGAGTTTAAAATCCTGATGAGCAGTGGCCAGCAGATCTGCTCTGTGGTGGCTATGCTTGGTGATTTAAAAGTGAGAGAGAGGTTTAGGTTGAGACAGTGACTACAAAATCAGTGCTGGCATTTATGAGTGTATCTCCAAGAATCAGTCTGGTGGTAGAGGTGGAATTCAGGTATTTCTTCAGTTTATTTATAGCTGTTGAATTATTAAATAAATAGCTGTCTCTCCAATACTTTTGGCTACCATGTTCTCTGGGGACAAAGGGGTGAGCTCTGGATGAGATGCATACTAATTTAGATGTGGCACAACACTTAGACATAGCCTGTCTCTAAACCAAGGCTGCGTGGGCACTGTGATTCCTCATGAGTCTTGCAGTTAGACGTGAGGGTTGGTCCCAGTGGCATTCAGTTTAGTCTCACTGTCTCATCAGTGCTGTACTGTAATTAGCATAAAATTGATGAATTTAATTCCTATACACCTACTAACAGGTGAAAACATGCTTTTAGATTTAACGAGAGCTCTGTGTGTACTCAAGTGCAAATAACTGATGTCTTGCATTCATTCTTGAATTTTATGGTGTGTTTGTGGGGTTTTTTTTCAATCTTCCATTTATTGAGGCCACTCATTAATCTTTCAATTCAAGAACGTGTTCAGTATAAATACAGAAAATGTATAGATTTTCTTCACTCAAATTTGTGAGCATTTGGGTGCCTTACTGCTCTTAGAACTAAGAGTGTACTTGATGTTAACATGCAGTGCTGGTTACACTGAGAAAGGCTGGTGAAGAGACCAGCTGGCTCATATGCAAGCCCTTTTTTCTGAAAGATGTGGCTCCCAGGGGGTCTCTGTGACAACCAAACATCTGTTAAGACTATCAGTTTTCCTCAGTTGTCTCAAGCCAGTTAAAGGCTTTCAGTGGTTATTTACAGGTGAGATTTTTATAGACTTCTACATTATTGTTGTTACTGAGCTTTTTCTACTCCAGATTTTCCTTAAAGCCCAATCCCTTGAACAAGGCGTGACTTCAGCTGTGAACTAGAGGGGTGCTTCACCCACTTAGTTTTTTGTCAGCTATAAGGTCTGATATGGGAGAGGGACTTGTGTCAGGGAAAAAGAAAAAAAAGGGGAAAAAAGGTTAATCTTTTCTGAAAGGCAATGAGATGAAATTGCTACAATTCACACAGCTCTGAGATAAGCAAGTAATAGCTCATGTTCAACAGCAAAACATGTTCATATAGCATGAATAGGATGGATGTGTTGTATGATAAATCTAGACACAGCAAATAAATTTCAGACTGAAAAATAAGATACCACATGAGACAGTATGTGCAGAAGGAATGCTAATGTTTAAGGAAGCAAAGGCATTGGCAGAAATGAAAGTGCAGAAATGAAGAATAGGTATTTTGGTTTGTTACCAGGATTGATTGGGTGACTATTTTTTTTTGTCTTTAAAGCATAATAGCTTTCCCTTATTGTCAAAATTATAATATATATAAAGCACTTCCTGTAATATTTCTCTTCAAAATGACTATTCATCAGTCCCAGAGTCAGATGCTCATATTTCAACTCACAATTTAGTTTAGCAAGTTTATCCTTCAGAGCAATCAGTCACTTCAGCATTTGTATTTTAATACAAATCTCAACTACAGAAGCACGCAGAGCTCTTAAGCATGGATAGATTGGCTAATCCAGATAGTGCTTTGTAATCTTCTGGCAAAGAAAGAGATTATTGCTTTTCAGAGAGAGAACAAAAAAACCCAGTATTATTCCCAGTCTAATAGTGCAGATCATTAAAAGATTGCGGGCAAAAGACTCTCAGTCTTCAGCTGGGCCCACTGCGGGTGTGAGAGTGTCCAGGGATAGCTGAGTAGTTTAGGTGGCTGGGAGAGAGAGTGAATATAAAGGTAGGATAGGTATGGAGTCAAATCTCAGGTCCTGACACCAGCTGGGAATGTGCTGAGGGGAACGACAGTGAATGCCAAATGTGCTCTGGTGGGCTTGATCTGCTACTGCCCTGAAGAGCCTCCATTCACCACTTGTTCTGCTTACACCACAGCCAACATGCAAACACCATGGTTTCTGTGACAAACTTCAGCTATTGTGAAAGCAGGTATTATCTTTGATAGACTTGACCTCCTGGTTTGGCCAAATTTTCATGCTGCAATGAATCCCATTCCTCTGTGTCCCCAGTCTGACGTGGCAGTGAAACATGTGCACCACCTGCTAAACAAACAGCATGACAAAGTCATTAATCTCTTCATTTTTCTTTCTCACAACACATCTCTTATCTTGGTTAAACCCTTCTTATGACTACAGGAGCATATTTTTGGAGGTAGTAGCAGATAGGTATGTTTCCTCTGGGGAGGTGACCTCCCTCTGAGCACCACAGGAAATACTTCTCAGTGTAACATGTGGGCACCTTCCTCTTCAAAGGTGAGGTATGATACCATCCAAGCTGCAGAGAATCATTTGGCTCTGGGTGGGATGTTTCTCCACCGTCATGGCCATGCAGTTGTCAGCCAAAAAGCTGAGTTGTTTTCTGGATTCCTCTACTTGGCACTGTTGAGGCCACACCTGGAGTGCTGTGTCCAGCTCTGGGCTTCCCAGTTCAAGAGAGACATGGACATGCTGGAAAATGCAGTGAAGGGGCAAGAAGACATTTAAGTGATTGGAGCATCTCTCCTATGAGGAAAGGCTGAGAGAGTTGGCACTGATCAGCCTGGAAAAAACAAGTCTTGGGGGGATGGGGGAATATCTCATATATGTACATAAATACCTGAGGGGAGGGTGCAAAGAGAACAGAGCCAAGCTTTTTTCACAGATTCCCAGTGCCAGGACCAGAGGCAATGGGAATAAACTGAAACGCAGGAGGTTCACTCTAAACTTAAGGAAAGCCACTTTTTCGCTGTGAGGGTGACCAAGCACTGGCACATGTTGCCCAAGGAGGTTGTGTAGTCTCTATCCTTGGAGATGCCCAAGAGCTGCCTGGGCATGGTCCTGGGTCTGCTGGCGCTGGGTGGCCCTGTTTGAGTAGGGGATTTGACCAGATGACCTCCAGAGGTCCCCTCCAACCTCAACCATTCTGTGAAATGCTGCAAAGCAATGAGGACTTGACTGCTCCAGTCCGGGGACTGTTTAGGAGCTGTAAAATACAGGAGATTCCTGTCACTGTCCCGGTGTTCAGGGGCAGTGCACCAGACTTTTTTTACCCTTTTTTGTCTTACCTGTTCAGCAAATTATGCAAGCAGAAATGTGGTTTTGTGGGAGCTTTTTCAGTTTATGTGTAAGTTTGCAGGCTTCTACATCTAGAAACACTTCCAAAGATTCCTCTAATTCATCTTTAATTCAGTTTTATTTCTATATCTTAAGAGAAACAGATGAAGAATCTATATTAAAGCATAGACTTCTGAATCTGTTCATTAGAAATTAGCTATTTCCAAGTAACACAGGAAAAAAGGCATACAGCATGTCTGTGCTTAAAAAGCCACTGTATATTGTAACATCACTAATTTGTGGAAACAAATTGCTGAAACAACCTGACTGACTATCTGTGCCAATAATAACACATAATAACTGTGGGCAAACACAGCCTATAGTTGCTAGTATGTTTTCTTTTTCATGTGATGGTTGTAAGCAATTCTTGCCAGATGGGCTGATAATGTAATTAGGAATTGTTGTGTTAAATGAGGCAGTATTTAAATTGGCAACTAATTTTCCTATCTATTAACCAGCTTGAAAAAGAAGAGCTGTTACCCAAATGATTTCTAGCGGCTAATCCCTAACATGAAATGTAGCACTTCTTTGCACCCTTTTTAAACACTGCCTAGCAAATTATTTTCTGTAGGGCTTATTATGTGTGGGACAAAATAGGAAAGAGAGACAGTTAAGAGATGTTACAGGTTCAGGGGTTGTTAGATGGGGTGGACTTCCAATAAGTCAGTACGTCAGGATATGTGGTAACAGCTCATGAGCCAGTAATGGGATGCTTCCTATTTATAGTCTCCACATGTGGACAGGAAAAACAGTTCACTGTGTGGCATACTCCAGCAAGCAGAGTAGGATTATAAACCCTATTTTAAGTCTGTGAATGGGAGAAATCATGAAAGCATAGCAGGACATGATTTTGAATGGCATATGAATGCTACTAGTGCACAACAGTCACTTTCTTTACCGGGGATAGAAGAGAAGGGAAAAGAAAGGAGTGTCCTTGGGTCAAGTTAAAATCCCAGAGAAGACATGACTGCTTGTAGTTTTCATCATGAATTCTTACAGAGCTAGTTTCTTCGGTCTACTGGCTTGTGCAGTAGAAGCTATCAATTGCTTATCATTAAGATTTTGACTGAACCCCAGAGTAAACATAAGGCTGAGTGAGATTGATTATTATATTTATGTCTCTGTCTGTGAAAACCTTATTCCTCCCTCCATGCTTCAGCTGAAGCAGGGCTGAAGACCCAAATACTTTTTTGCAGTCTGATTTTTTTCTGTCCAGTGGTGAAACTTTATTTCTTGACCTATGAGGATCAGACCTCTTAACTTGAAAAAAACAAACACACTCGATTTTTTTTCTGTGGGCCAGTTTTTTAAAGGGGATGAAGATTATCATTAGTTCAGTGTGGGAGTCACATCAACAGCAACAGTGTGACAGGGTTGCACAGAAGCCCTAGGATGCCACACCTGGAAAAGGTTCTGCAATGATAAATCATGCAGACAGGTACTTCAAACAGATGCATTATGCACTTGTAGCCATGAATTTTGTTTTGTGTGTTTTTTTGAAAGTTACTAAAACCTCACAGTCAAACTAAAACAAGAACAAGTAAGGTATAGGCCAGGATGTCCCTACCTGGAGTATGCTGGCAACTTCTATGCAACAGAAATGGGATGATTGCTACATTTAATCACTTTTTCTTGAAAATGTGAAGGGAGTCACTTTCTGAATGCCTGGGGGGGGGGAAGGGGGGGGAGAGGGGAAGGGGTGACTGCAAATTGCTGTTTACCAGGCAGTTAAATGAAGCATAGATAGTGCTGAGTGTTGATGACATCATATTGATGTCACTTGCTGTAACAGATAGAGCAGGTGCCTGAACCACAGGCAAAGTTTTGCTGAAGGAAAGAAAAATGACAGATCAATAGGCTTTTCTTTTTTTTTTTTTTTTTCTGGTAGCAAAATATAACAATATTCAGCCTTGGAAAGCTTAAAAATATTAAAGATACCATGGTAAGTTAAATTACTGAAGCAGGATAGCATACATTAAGTGCTATTTGATGTTGGCACTAAATCAAGGACTGGAAAGTTTGAGGGATTCTTGAAGTATTGACAATGTGTTTGGCTTCCAGTTGAAATAAATCATTGCAACTGTTTGGTTTTTTTTTTCAGTGTGTCTACCCCTTTGGAGTAGAAAAAATATAAAGTTCGTGGCCTAAAAAGGCTTCTGCTTTCAATGTTTGTGACTTTCAGTAAACAGGTTTGGATTTGTTTCTTTTTATAAGCACAGCCTAATGGCATATAGTGTCAGATTTCCCCTTTGTCACTGCAGAAGTGGATGTTACAATCTTGATTCTATAGCAAGGGATCTTTATTAACCTCTTATTAACAATAACAACACTGTTTCCATGTAGGAAATGCATCCAGCAAAATAATCTCCAGGTATGATACTAGGTGCAGGTTTTGTGTCCCATGGCTGCAAGAAAGGTGATGTTCTGGGGGGAAAAACGGCCTTTTGCATTTGCTGTCTGCTTTCTGCTGTATAGATTGGAAATTGAACTTGGAAACCACAATTAAAAAAAAAAACAACCTAAAGCCTTCCTTCTGTGTCTCTAAAAGCAAAAGGAAGGTAGTTTTTCATTGTTTTTAATGCTGGGCACATGATCAGTCAGCAGTCTTTGGGCAGTTTTTTCCTTCATAGCCTCATTCAGCCCTCATTCAGCGGTGTCTCTGAGACCTCAGTTTGCGCAGTCTGGCTTCATCTGACAATCACTGGCAAAACAGGGTGAGCACTAAATAATCAGCTCTCAGTGACAGGAAATGATTCATTTGTAATAAGCCCATGCCTGTAATAAATACAAAGAATGTTCTCTGCCTGCCTACAAAAGCTCTGGTTCACCATCTCTGGGCCTTCACAAGAAGGCAGCTGGAGAGGATGCTACCACCGCTGCTGGCTCTGCCTTGGCATCAGGGTCTTCTGTTCCTGTGGTAGAAAGGTAGAGACACAGAGAGGTATCCCCACACTCTGCAGCCGTCACGGCGCATAGCTCAGTGAATCAAGTTGAGGTGCCATTAATTTCAGTTTTCAGTAGTAAGCTGGGTGGTGAAATTCAGTAGATGAGGAGCAAGCATGCAGTGTATTTGGCTTCATCTTTTGGGAGAGGGCAGTGTTGACCTCTGGAGATGGGGCAGGATGGGAAGCCCTAGACTATAGCTCCTTTGGTTGCTACCTTGTGACTCACCAGAGCTTGCCTTAAATTCTCCCAACAGCACTATTAAACCTTCAGCAGGGTTTATGGAACAAAGTAGGCTCCAGTGGTGACAGCATGAAAGTCATTCTTAGTGACATGTGAAGGCACTAAAGAAAATAGCCAGGACAGAAAGAGAACTCAGTAAGTTATACCCACCCCAAAATGAGCTGCTAATCACTGGTGCTATTGTGAGGATTACAATAAATCAGTGTCTGCCCTGGCCGCCTGCATCTCATTATGCAAACATGCAGATAGAGAATGTCAGCCTCAATAGCGATCTGTCATGTGAATGCTGCTGCGTCCGAGTGGGCTGCCACTTTCATGGTTAGCCAGCTTTGTATTTTTGGTTGGTTTTTTTTTTTTTCCTGTGGGGGATATCTATTTTCTTTTGGAAATGTCGATTTGCTTTGTAGTATGAGTAGTAAATTTGCCCTTTTCTTCAGTGATTTGTGAATTCTGTGGTGATAACATTGTATTTAAGGTGTGGGGGTAAAATATCTTTAATGTATGTCATATTTAGTGACTGAGGGGTTACTTGGGGTTTGGGTTTTTTTGTGGTTTTTTTTCCAAGTCCTCCCCCGTGTATGGTGTCATGCATATTACTGAAGCTAGGGCAACACCTACATGTATTTATGCAGCTGATGTATAGTGCCCATTACTCAAACATCACGGACTGCCTCAGAAAGGCTAATTAATTTAAGCCCTGCAGCACCCCTCTGAGGCAACTTTTGTTGGTCCTGATAGATGCACACATCGTAGCTGCTCTTTGTTATTTATTTTTAATATTATTTCTGTCCCAGAGGGGAGGGGAAATGAATAGTTCTTACTTTATTAGGTAGTTGAAAAAGTGTTAGGGTTTTGGTATCATCAAAATAAAGTATGTAGCAAACTTTGGATTTTACTGCAAGCCATGCCTCAGAGGCTCTTTTTTCTTTTAAAGCCTCATTTCCTGGAGCCAGGTGAACCTGTAGCTGTCCTGTTGTCTTTAAACATCCGTGTCTACCTCATGTGGTTGCAAAATAAATTTTAATGTATTGTCTCAGCTTAATGTAAAATCTGGGATGCAGTGAAGCACTTGACTAAGGTTGTGAGTTTGTTTCTTTTTGGTCCTTAAGTCTTTGCATGATTAGAACTGGGAATACCTATGACAGTGTGTATTTAGTTCAGAAGACAGTGCCACAGATTACCTACTGCTTGTTTTTCTGTTCATACTTTAATTCAAGAGCTTCTCATACTGAATTAACCACGTAAAACAAGAGTAACCATCTCATTCCTCTCCCTCCATGAGTAAACCAAAAGTGTTTTTTAGCATCAACTCACACCTTTTTTTTTTGCTTATGTTTGGTCTTAAACGTATTAAAAAGAATTCAGCCCATCTTCTCCAAATGCTTGATCATCCTTTGTCCTTTCTGAGCTCAGCTCCTTTGTCAAAACTAAATTAATTTCCCCTATCATTCTCTCTTACCCTTCCCACATCCATTTTCAGTGCTAGATCCCTAGCTAACTCACATCTTAAGGATTGATGAAGGCTAACGAAGTGGTTTGTTTGAGCTGGCTTTGAACCCCAGGCAACCAGTCCTCATGCCTTACTCCTTCTTAGAAGAACATTCTGAAGTCCTTAAATTTTTCTGGGGAACAGGTGTCCCTTAGTGCCTAGGGCATAATTTCACAATAATTTTAAGTCATCTGAGACCATACTGCTACCAAAGGAGGCAGTCACCCTTTCTAGTATCTCAGTATCTGCTCCTACCATCTCCTTTCAAGTAGCTGTCTGATATAGCAGATTTTTTGTAGCTGTAGGTGAGGAACCAGATTTGATTGCTTCACAGCTCCATGGGCACAAATGCTCATGCCAAGAAGCCCTGGGAAGCATCCAGCCAAGAACAGGGAAAAAGTGCAACCACTGCTTTTTGGTATCAGTATAGACTCTGACTGATATAAATTATCATTTAATGACACTACATATAATGTAGCTCAAAGTCTCACTGAAAGAAGTGATCCTGCATCCAGCAACTCGCTCCTGTGCTGTTACCTTCTGCTTTAGTACAAGCTGTCATACAGCTGTGGTGAGCCATCCTGGTTACCTGAGCCAAATGGGGAAAGGAGGTGTCTTGTTTTGTCTGTGTGGTTTTGCTAGGCAATTTTTGGCCTAAGTTGTCATCCTAATTAACCAAACAAGTGGCCTGCTCTAAGACTGAAAGCACTTTCAAGCAATGCTTTTCACAGTGTTTATAAATCTGCCATCCTCCTATTTAAAGGCAGTGAAGGCTGTAGTAGGTTGCTGCCGCTGAGGACAAAGTGGCATCATTCCCATGCTTTGTGTTTCTGCTTATTTCTGCCCAGACTAGCATTCTGCCCCTACCTTGAAACCTCATAAACTCTAAGGCAAACAGTGCTTGAAACAGTACTCAGTTCAGCCTGTGTCCCAGATGAGCCAGATTGCCAAAACACATGGATTGAGCCAAAAAGAAATTGGATATGGTTGTGAATTTATCTGCTGTGCAAATACGGGCTAAGTGAGTTATCCCTCTTCTAGGAACAGGACTATTTTAAAGCATTTGAGCATGATCAGCTGTTTTGAAGGGGCTGCAGGAGTGTATCTTTCCCAAAAGCAACACTTTGTATTTATTTTCAGAGCAACTTTTGTCATAATTTTAAAGCTAAAGGTAGTTTACCTAAAAACTCTTAATGATTTTGTTTGGTTGTTTTTTTGCTTAGTTGAGTATGAAAACCATCTTGTCTTCTGTTTTGGCAGTTAAATATTCTGGTTGACACTGGGAGCAGTAATTTTGCTGTAGCAGGCGTGCCTGATCCTGATGTCACCTCCTACTTCAATACCAAGCTGTAAGTACCTGTTCTGCATGCAGTGAGGGGTTATGATGTCTCTTAAATCCTGGCTCCTCCATGTGAAAGAGGATAATGCCACAGTTTCTGGTGCTCCTGTTGCCTGAATGGGAAGATTGGCCTTGCCTGATGCAGAGTCAGGTCCCCCGTGAACAGGCCCACTTATAACCCCACAACTGAGCTCTGAATGCAGAGCTGATTAGAGCTGGAGAAAAAGGAAGAAGATAATATGATAAAAATAGTTTGCAAAATCATATCAATTTCAACAAATTTCTTATCCAAATAGTTTTGTGAGGAATTGAAAGTTTAAATATATTTTCCCTTTGTTAAAAAAAAAAATTAAAACACAGTAATTTTATCTGTCAGTTGACATTTCATCCAAAACCAAAATTAGTCAAAACTGGTAACTTACAAGATACAACTTGGTGGTTTTGGTGCTTGTTATGCACTAAATTTGCTGTGTTTAGCATGAGCTGACATTAGTCAGAGCCAAGTGCAGTTTTGTCTGTCTGAATCACTCTCCTTTCTTCCTTCCTTTTTGCCCTTCTTTAGTTTCAATTATTTCAGGTAAACTTCTGCAAAACACAGTTTTTATCTTTAGCTGAATAATACTTTGCAGACTGAGGCTAGAAAGTATCACCATTCTCCTTACCTCTTTATGTATTTTAACATAAGGTTTTACACTTTTTTTTCCCCAATGAGATGGACTAGTAATGGAAGGAAAGCCAGTTTTTCCATGCTGCTTCCTAGAATAGCATTACCTGCTGCCACATACTCAGGTGTTAATGGAGATATTTCATGTTTAAGTCTGATATGACACAGCACTGGAAAGTACAGAATTTTTACTAGAAAGCAGTTTCTGCACTAGTGCAAAGTTCTACATGCCAGCTGTCCCCTTTCAAAGGCAGTGGCTAGAGGAAACTTAATTGCAAGGAATTAAAACCAAAAGCATTCATTCTCCCTTTTCTCTTGAATGATGTTATTTTGTCTGGGAGGGCAAGGCCTCTCTTGAAAGAAATTTAAACTATTAGAAACAATGACAACAGCAGAGGTTGTGTGTTGAGAAAGGTTGTGAAATTGCTTGAAGGTTACAGTCTCTTATCAAGTGTTCTCAGTGTACACTGTGTTTTCAGAACTTTACTATAAAGTTAATATTGCAACCTTGAAATTTAGGCCCTGAAGAGTTAAAGGGTGCTTTGTAAAATGATTCAAACTCAAGTCATTACAGTTCAAAGCAATTGCAATAGCAATTTCTCATTTGGGTTGGGTTGATGGAGTACTGCAGTCTGCTCAGAATAAAGTGCAGCCATTAACATGTTTGAACCTGGCTACACCATGCTTCTCCCATTTTAAATACCTTAAATAGATTTAAATAAATGTCATCTGGGAAGGATCCTGCCCCCCAGAAATCAGATGTTTCAAAAATGTTGTTTACAAGAAACCTCTGTAGGGTACCTAGTACAAGTCCCAAATGAGGCAGATCAGGTCAGCCACGGCAGAGTCCAGCCAAGTCTTGTAAACATTTAAGCGTGGAGAATCTGTGATCTTTGTGGGCAGAGCACTTTAGTGCTGTGCCACACTGTCCTTTGGAGGAAGTATTTCCTGTTATCCAGTGTGAACCTCACAATGTAAGTCATGTGTTGCCCCTCGTGTTATTGTCTGGCACTGCAGAGAAAGGTTTGGCTGTGTCATCTTGGTAACTGCCTATGAAGCTGCTGTAAACTGCTAAGAGAGGAGAGTTACCAGGCAGGACATGGAGAAGGGAATAGTGTCATTACAGCATCGTAACCTAGGAGGCCTTTTTCTGTGCTTCTGGCTAAGATACCCTCAGTCCTGCTGGAGGAGTTGAATTTCTTATTTTCTCATTACAGCCAAAACGGCTTGTTTGGAATTTTTTGTCCTGAGTGTTTCTTTTAAAACATTTGTCCCATGAATTAGAACAAGTCTCTAGGTTTGACCTCGAAAGAAGTTTCCTTCTTTTATGTCAGTGAGGTGGAAAACTATGTGCTGTTTACAATCAAGAAGATGAAGTAGGAAGAGGTTTTGAGAAACAGAATGTAATCTACTGACACAAGGATTATGTGATATCCCTTCTCACATTAGGAATTTTGCTCTATGAAGGAAGTAATAAGGCCTTCTCATCAATATAGCATTTGTGTGCTTTACAAATGAGATGAGTATCCTCATACACATTTCTATGGTGGGAAAGCTGAGGCACAGAAGTTGAGGAAGTGACTTGTCCTCCATTTCGACCCAAAAGTTCAGCGGCAATGCTAGAAAAGAAACCCAGTGGTTCTGTGTCCTGGTCACAGCTCAGTCCACCACACTGTTACAATTTACAGAAGAAGAGCTATGAGTTGCTGCTGTTGCTAGTCATGCAGTGTCTATATTTGCACTTTTTCTTTGCTTTATTCTCCCAGCTCTCAATTGTCTCTCTGATTTAAGATGTTTCCTCTTCTGTTGCACAGCCAGACACTTTTCTACATGAAGAACCTTGTATTTACTCTTCTTTTTCCTGCCCCTTCCTCCCTTTTTTCATGCCACAAATTATTCAGACTTCATTTTGATTTATCAAATCTATAGCCAGTAGCACAGTGGTGTTCTGAAGGCCCTGCCTGAGCAGAGATGTACCTTTGTCTAAGTGTCAGACAAATGTAGAATTACACAGAAAGGTAAAACAGCATTAGAAGACCAGATACAGGTAGTAACAGTATCTCTGGAATTTGTGCTTTTCAAAATGTAATCTGTGGGGCCTATTATTTAATGTATTTCTGGTGTCTTGGGTGTTGCAAACTACTCAGCCCTGAAGACCCTTGAAGGGTTAGATGTTGGGAGCATCAAAAACTGCTTAGGGTATATCCTGGCCTCTGACTACTCCCTCGCTCCCTAGGTAAGAGGAGGATCAGTTGCATGGGCTATTATATAGCAAATTGTTCCTCAAGATTAAGAGTCTGCTTGAATGGATGGTTGCTGTCTGCATTGCCATCTAAAGGTTGTTCCACATAACAGACAAAATCACACCACCTTCACTCAGGTGAGCTCAGATACAGGGGGCTCTGAAGACACTTAATGCGGCTGTTTCTGTCAGAGCATCTGTTAGATAAAGCTGGGTTGATAAAAATGCCCACACTAGATGAACCACCTCCAGTTTCTGTTGTTTTACAAACATGTAAAAGTGGTGTTATGAAATTGTTTTACACTTGCCTTTCCTTTTTTTTTTTTAATTTACTTTAAAAAAAAGTTGTCAAGTTAAAAGTTTGTCCAGATGAACCGAGAATGATCATCCGTCTCTTCAGAAAGGGAAGCTGTATGCTGAGGAATGGGACCAAACTAAATGGTGAGGGATCTAGAGCACCTGTAGCTCTTGAGCAGTGATGTAGGTGGAAGAAGATTACTGTATTTATACTACAGTATTTTAAAATTACATATCTATTGAGGTTGTTTCTTAATGTTTTTGTTAATCCTTCTCAACAGGATTTTTTCCTTTCTTTGCTTCCCATACTTAACTGCTCCTTTGCCTTCTCTGCCCTGGTCTGGAAGGAACTCCTTCCTTTCCTGCTCCAAGTCAGTAAATAATTTGTTACTAATATCCAAGTCTACCTACTTCCTGATAGATAGGCCAAACTGCAGATTTAGAAAACCTGTGTCTTACTGCTAATACTCACAATAATATTCCAATTTATCCAAAATTGATTTTTTAATAACATTAATGAGGTATTAGTCTACAGCTATTCAGTTAGCTTGGCATTTCAATTTTAGACTTAAATTCAGAAGCTTTTAATTTCCTAGCACCACTTAATACATTCTGTCTCCAATTAAAGAGTATTGCTCCTATTGTGATGGACCAGTCTGAGTCAGGGCCATATTGCATAGGGTAGCATAATAATACCGTGTTGTTGCATTAGCTAGCATAATACCTTGGATTTAAAAAAAAAAAAAAAGAAAAGAAAAAGACACACATTGTGAAGATTTGAGTCATTGATAGCTTCAGAATAAAATGAGGGCCTCAAGATTTTTTCTTTCTCCTTTTTACCACTACAATGCATACCCCTTCTTCTGTGAGTATATGTGATTGACTTTGCAGACTTCATTTTTTCTCTCCTCTCTGGGAAAATTTGAGATTGAATATACTGTCTTGCATTGTAAATGAACAGCTTGTGCATAAGTGTATCTTTTGCTTTTAAAGGTCAAGTACATACAAATCTCAAGGGATTGATGTCACAGTTAAGTACAGTCAAGGAAGCTGGACTGGAGTGCTGGGTACAGATGTCATTACTATCCCAAAAGGAATCTATGGCAGCTACACCATCAACATTGCTACCATTCTTGAATCGGAGAACTTTTTCTTACCAGGCGTTAAATGGCATGGGATTCTTGGTCTTGCCTATGATGCCTTAGCCAAGGTAAATTATCCTTTCGCCAGCTATTGTCTTTCACAATGACAATAAATAGAAATCTAGCTATTAAAATAAATTGAGCAGATGATCTATCAGCATTAGACTCCTTCTTTCCAGCCACTCTTTTGTATGGAACCTTTGTGTTTGTTCCAGAAAGACTAAATTGGGAAGTGATGGTACTGCAGTCACATGTGAGGATTTTGGCTTCTGTGGTAATGAAGGTTCCAATTTCAGGTCCTGTGGAATGAATACGTTTTTACAGAGCTTGTAGTACGAGACTATGAGAGTAATGGATGCTGGCATGTGTTTGAAGGGTGTATATTAGGGCCCTGATGACCTCCCTCAAGACCTGTCAATGTACTGATGAACTTGCTTGGCAGAGCACCTGGCAGTTCTTTCTTAGACATTCTCCATTCACCAAGTAAAAGTTGAGATGGAAGGCATGTATATGGATAATTTCAGAACAAATATTATCTGTGATATTTTCATGAACATAGAACCAAGCACATCCCATTCTCAAGAAAATACAGGTAGAAGTTTAAAACCTAAAATTTATAGTCTTAACATTCATTACCTTGTAATCTAAAACTGCAAATGTGATTGGAATACTATGTTGTCATAGTTTTCAACCCATGCATAACTCTGAGAAATTCACCAACTGAGATATACCCAGTTAGAATAAATAATTCAGTACTGTCCACTGACTATGAAATGAAAATGCTTTATTCAAGAGGTATGTAATCATGGTATTGACTTATGCCATTTTGCTGTCATACACTGTCAACAGACAGACAAGAGCTGCTTCTGAAACTCAGGTTTGGGTAAATAGTGCATTCAAGGCATTTATTTTTCCCTTCTTCCAAAGACTTAAGTGTTGTTGGCTTCTGAGGCTGCTCTGTGCTTTTTGCAGTAAGAGCACTTGGCACCTCTCAAGCTAGCCAGGATCTCTGCCTATCATGAGATGTACCTATGTGGAAGTCAGAATTATAATGAAACTGCAGTGCTCTAGTAACTGCAAAGGAAAGCATGACATGAAATGTAGGAAAGAACCTAATGGCTAGTAATCAGCTGAAGTGAGTGTTCCTGGGTATAAAGTTCTTAAAGAAGAGAAAGAAAGGGCCACTAAATTCAAAGTTCATTAGAATTAAACTATGCTTAAAAACTGAAAATTCTGCCCTTTAACTGTGGAAAGGTGTGAAGGGCAAACTACATTTGACTGTTCTAATAACCCAAAGCCTTCTCCAAACAGAAAGCATCAGTGAGAGTTTCTGCCTGAAACTGAAACTAGTATGTGAGTTTGAAAACTGCAATTGAAAAATAGTCGTGTGTCAGGGATTTCTATGACAGTGATCAAGAGTAAAAATGTTTTTAAAAACAACAGAAACAGAAAAATGACGGATGTTGGGGTTTTTTAATGACTTGTTATATCTAGAATTTTCATCACCTGGTTGCCAGAAATTCAGTTTACTTGAGAAAAGTGGTCTTGTTTGAATGATTTGCTTATTTCTACAAAGAAAAATTTTAATTAATACTTCTTCAATTCTTTTTTGTTTTGTTTTTCAACACCTTCAAGCCTTCAAGTTCTGTGGAGACATTCTTTGATTCTCTTGTGAGGCAGGCAAAGATCCCCAACATTTTCTCCTTGCAGATGTGTGGTGCTGGATTGCCTGTTTCTGGAAGTGGTACCAACGGAGGTAGTCTTGTGGGTATCTGTCAATCTGAGAGGGAAGATGCATCTTCGTTAATCTCTCTCCCTCTTTTCTATGACTATCCTACTTTCAAATTTAGTTTTTAAATGTGAAATATTTTAGATTTTTTTTAAGGAAAAGTTAAGCATTTAAGCAAAATTCAAGTGTCTATTTTCATTCTCCATTCTTATTTTCCTTTTCAAGTTTGAGTAAATTTCTGCATTTCAAGTTAAATTTTAGTAAAGAAAAACATAAATGTTATGGTCCTTCTGCAGGGCAGATTCTGCTACCTTTTTCAAACTGAGTAGTCCCTTACTCAGCTGCTCAGCTTGTTCAGTCTCACCAAAATGCTGCAGTACTTTTTTTACATGATGTGAAAAGGGGGAGAGGAGTCAAGGCTCTTTTCCTTTTTTGTAGACAACATGTTAAAGCAAAAAGTTTGAAGACCAGATTTTCTACTTACTGTTATTCTGGAAAGTCTTTCCATCAGTTTTAGGAGGACTGAGAATTGGCCATTGTTTATCTGGAATAGAGATTTGAATGCCTGTTCCCAAATTATGCTGAAATAAATATATCAGTGCATGAATTGATCACAAATAGTTATTTTGTAGTGAATCCATACACAGTAAATGTTAACAAACATGAGATAGATGAAGCCCAAGAGAGAACTGGCTTATGTTAGTTCAGTTCAATGTCTGATGGTCTGGTATGCTTCCAGTCAGCTTCAGTGTTCATTCTGATGGAAGCTAACAGTGACAGCAGTGATAGGATGGTCATATTCCATTTTGGTTGTGTGTAAGAAAAATGAAATGTTCTTGAATAATGTTAAGGTTTTTCTAATCTGATAAAGTGAATTTATGATGTGCAAGTTTAATATTCTGTCCCATTTTTATACATTGCCTAGATTAAACCACTGAAGATACTATTTTGATTTCAAACAGTGGAACTTTCATAATAGTCAGTGTGAACTTGTAGATGAATGCTGGTAATTTGGCCCAATGTAGGAATTCTGTTTGAAGCACGATCTGTGTAATGTCTAGATGTTTCATACCGCTTTATTATTGACAAAGAACTTGTCAGTAAAATCCTTACAAATGGTGCTAAGTTAAAATTTTGATGCCCTTTTTTGATGTATATCACAGTTGAATATTATGCTTTATTTGTGTGCTTACTCCAAATCTAGACATACAGGATTTTAAAGCATGGGAATTCCTTTCTCCTTTCCTTCAGGTTCTGGGTGGAATTGAACCAAGTCTGTACAAGGGAGATATCTGGTACACACCGATCAAAGAGGAGTGGTATTACCAGGTTGAAATTCTCAAACTGGAGGTTGGAGGACAGAACCTTGAACTGGACTGTAGAGAGGTATTTGCAGTTATGTGTTTCTCTCTAAGAAAAACACTTGATTGATCAGTTTTGACTTTGCAAGCAGGTGTGTATTGCAGTCTCCTCTGAGAATTAAGGCTGCATGGTAAATTTGAAAAGAAATGAATGAGCCATGTGAAATGCAGGATGTACATCAAGCATGCTAAAATTGCTTCAAAGAGGACTTTAAAGCCATTGGTGGTATTCTCAGTAAACTAAGAACTAAGCTACAGTTGTTAAGTGAACAGTCCACTGAAAATAAGGCTGCTGTGGTTTGGAAGGCCTCAGCCTCCTAGCTAGTTTCAGTTGTAACAGAGGTGTCATAATGCTGAAGATGGTGCATTAATTCCAGGAGACAGCAGACTTTAAACAGCTACCATGTATGGTTTTCTGTTACACAGCAAATAAGCTGAAGGGTTTTAAAGCAATTCTGGTCAAATAAAAAAGAGGGAAGATTTTGGACTGACTCCTGTAGAGATGTCTAAGCATGTAATTCACAGTGGCAGTGGACAGGTGTCAACCTGGGACACTTCCCAAAGGATCTCATTCTAGGCCTCCTTTTTTATTTTTGTAATCCACTTTTTATCGCTACAGCCTTGCCAGGTATTACTCCTGATGGGCATGTTTTCTGTTTTTATTAGGAATAAAGTTCTACTATCTCTGGATCAATCTAATGAGACTGTGTTTTTGCAAGTTTTATTCCAAAGCTGTTTCTTTTTTTTTTTTCTTTTTTCTGAAGGATATGTGCATATGTGTGTGTTTTATTTGTTTCCTACTGTTGCTCATTGCTATTCATGATTTTAGTTCTATAATTTTCATGTGCTGTTTTCATTAAACATCTTAATTTTATCTTGTGCTTGTTCTCTTAGTTGGAAATCATTGGGACATGATAATTCTAAAGTTTTTATTGTTCATATAAATTCATGGTAGAAACCTTATGTGTGCATAACTAATTCCATACAAAATACAAAACTCATATTGCCATATAAAATATTTAAAATGAGTCATACTGTCTTTCAACTTAATAAGCAAAACAAAGTCTATTTAAATGCCTCTATAAAGGAAAGCAAAACCACTGGTCCTCTAACATAAATGTTTATGTTTGCTTTTCTTTCTTACCTTAAGAAAGAGACAATATGTTTTTGAAGAGGAGCCCTCCTACTAATGGTTTAATACATGCAGTTTCCAGAAAACAACTTGCTTAAAAATCTAGGAGTGTTACAAAAACTTCCTGTTATTGTTGCTCTTGTCTAAGCCAAGGTTTGTTTTCACATTGTTTGCATTAGCACAGTATGCTAATCACTGGTACAGAAGGCATCATTCCTTTCTTGATCAAAGGAGGTCTTCCTGTAAAAATATAGAGGAAGAACAGTAAACTAGAGCTAGTACAATTAAAGTTTGGCTGGTTAGGGGCTTGCAGAGGATGCATAATTCACTGTATAGGATGATGAACTATATGCCCTCTCTCCTCTTAGATGTTTTCTAGGAAATGGAACATTTCTTTTAACCATCATCAGAGGCTACTCCTTTCCTTGCCAGGGAAAAGTAATCCCCTCGCTTCAATGCTGGGAATCTGTCCAGCATTACACTGCAGATGTGGCCTTGAGCTTTGCAGACCAGGGCTGAGAGAACTACTGAGCTGCCAGCAGTGCAGGCTGCACAGAGTGCCCTGTTAAACATTAACCACGAAGACTAAGAAGGCAAGTTGCTGCCTGCTGCAAGTATGCTGTACACAGCATGAAAATCCAGGTGCTCAGTCCCTAGATGAGCAATCGTGCTGCTCCAGGCATTTTGCATGGGTTTATGTTAGTGATGACCCTTTTGGCTGGACCTTCTACCAACTTTTTTTCCAGGGGTGGCTTTCTAGGACAATGGCAATTGCATATTTGAGGTACAGATCTGTTAAACTGGACTCCACAATGCCTTGATATTTCTCTCCACTCTTTAGAAGCATTCCTGTGTATTCTAAATGGTTTCCTGTTTGCTGTTCTTTCAGCTCTGCTTGGCAGCCTATAGCAGCTCTTTCAAAAAGCAGATATCTAAGTTAGTTACTTTTTTGTTTGTGGGTTTTATTTTCATCACTGTGCTAAAGATATTCTGTATGACTTGATAACATCTAAACCAAAGTATTTTAAATTTGCTTGCTGTTTAACCTCTTCCTAAAATGCCTATGCTCTATATTATTCTCTGTCTTATGATTATGTCATAAATATGTCACTGTTCAGTTATATTGATCCTACTGCCTAAGCTGGCAACAAAAGTAGTTAATTCAAACAGCTGTCACTGCTACTTGCTTCCCCTCCTCCCTCAGTTAATCACAGTTTTTAGGGAGTTCATGAAAAGAATATATACCTTTTAAAATGTTTATTCTTTGTTTGATGTATCTGAAATTGGCTGGAATATCCTCGTCTGAGGGTTTGGGTTTTAATAATGAAATGTTTGCTCAGGGTTTTTAGTGCCAATTTTGAGGCAGACAGATTGAAATTTCAAGGGGTTTTTATACATGGGTTTTTTTCCATGTTTTAGTGGTTTTCAGCAGTCAGGAGAGAAAGGTCTGGCACTTGGCATTTGTACTCTTGAGCCAGTATCAAGTGTGACTTGTAGTGAGGTATAATGCTCCCTGAGTATTCTTAAATTAGGTGTACCAACCATTAAAAGTAAGTTGCTGCATTGTGCTTAAACTAGAATGAGTTGTTTCCATTATGGAACAGACCTTGATTCAGGGCTTGGACATACTTGTAAGCTACATCAGCATGCTTAGCATCTGTCTGTACTAACCATGAGAGTTCTTCTGCCCAAAGCATAAGGGAAGTAAAGCAGATTAGCTCACAGCTCTGACAGGGGCTGGGATTTACTTCTTTTTACAGTAGTTTGGCTATTTGTGCTAGCTGTGGTAACACAGTAATTTTCGGAGTGGTGCAGATAAACTCAATCTTGTGTCTAGGCTGACCATATCCTGCTTTTGCTCTCAAAACTTCATTTGAATTCAAGCTATCAAGTAGAGAGAGCTGCCAATAGGTATGACATGTGGCTTTGGGAAGACAGCTACCAAAAAGGAACAGCTTTGTCATTGTTATGAAACAATGGAATCTGCATTACATAGCTACAGTGTGTAACTTCTTTAATTTTTTCACCCTCCCCAGTACAATGCTGATAAAGCGATAGTAGACAGTGGAACCACGCTCCTCCGTCTGCCCCAGAAAGTCTTCAGTGCAGTTGTGCAAGCAATAGCTCGTACATCCCTGGTAAGCTAATGTCATTCAATCTGCTCAAAATGTTAAATTACTATTAAATAATCACATCTTTGAAAGGAGTGTCATCTTTGCTATCTACCTTGTAAGTGATAGGGTTTTAACCTGGGGGGAGCAGAATCTTTCCTGATCTACTTCTATTAATAAGTGAGGAGCTGATGATAGTCTTAGGAAATGGAAAAGACAAAAGAGTATGTGATGATGGAAAGGGAGAAGGGAAAAGGGGGGTCCAAGTACAAAACAGAAATATGTGTATGGAAATGCATCAGAAATAGTGCAGAGATAAAATATTTTGTTCTAAGCATTTCAGAAACATGGCCATAATATCTGTTGCTCTAATTCAAAGAGTGCAAAAATCAGTCCTTTCATTCAAAATGGAGTGTTTATAAAGTGGAAGAACCTGCTATTGCAAGCAGTTTCTTTTCAATAATGCCTATTGTCGTATAGAATGGATGCCATTCATTAGGATTATTCATATCAAGAAAACTGCTTTTGACCTTCATTATTGAATTATTTATGTTTAAAGGCGTCTTTCTTTGGAAATAGAGTAGGCTTTAGAAGCAGGGCATGGAAATGGTGGATTTCTGTGAATGTAGAGTAACCAAAGCAGCATTTTGTGGTTAATAAAAACTATTCATAAATTTTGGTTGAATACTGTGAACAGCGCCAAGAAGGTTAAAGATTAAGAATAAATCCCAGATATTTCAGTGTGAACAATTTAAACATTTTTGTCATGGATTCACAATCAGACAGCAGTACTTGTTGCAAATCACAGGAAATACAGTAACTGGACTATTGTCTGGCTGCCCAAAAGACAGAATATTTGCCAGTATGCTGATAATTCAAGATTTAGATCCTTTTCCTACCTGATTGAGAGCAGAGATTTGGCATGAAGTGTTCTTCACTGCCTTTAGGTGTACAGTGTCTGATATAAATGTACTAGTTACCTTATGTAGCTCAACTTCCCTAGCTGAAAAGTTTTCTGTTTGCAAAGCACTTAAATATTGACTGAAACAATTTCAGTCAATGAGGGAGGAATTGTAAGAAGCCTACCCAAGATCTCTTGTAATGGCATCTTGTGGTAGGGCATCCTCCTGTGAAGTGGATCGCAGCGGTCCATACTCCTCTCTGGTCTTGGTCAGGACATTTGAACTAAGACCTTCCACATGACAAGTAAATAGTCAAGTGATCAATAAAGTATTAGAGGGAAACCACTCACTTGTTCTGCTTGACAGTTTCTGGTCGTTCTATTAAAAATGCATAAACTAGCTCTTCTCTTTTAGGGTTTCTTTTTAATCTCAAGGACCTTGCTGCTGTACCCATTTCCCTCCACACGCACAAAAAAGAAAAACCAGCTTTCACAGCTCTAAACAAAGGAGATAATCTATTCAATAAGAAAGCAGTTACAAGATGTAAGGATCAGATTCCAGCTGTGTAGAAGCAATGTCAAGAAAATGGATATTTTCAGTAATTGTACCATAGCATCACAACTGTACTTTTATCACTTTGTGCTTCTGTCAGGCTATGTACCACTGAAACATAAAATCATCTGCTGTAGTCAGACATACTTCTCTGACCACAGGTGAGCTAGGTTAACAAGTTCCTGCTCCTAGCAGCTTGTTATGAGCTTCCCAGCAAGATGTTATTGCCCCCTCAGGTATACTGGGATAAAGGAACGCTTCACATGCAGTTATCCAGCTCCGTTAAAATCCAAGGCTCTGAGCTTTATGCTCTTCGGTGGTGCAGATATTTTTTTAAACCTTACTTACTTGGACTGACATCTTTTAGGGAGAAGCTGTAGATGCAGTTTGATATTGGCAAATCTAATGGGTGGTGGTTTGGGTAGATGGGCAGAGGTGAGCCACAGAGGGATGGCATTTACTGCACCTCACTGAGCTGAAGTCAAAACAGCATGTCTGCTCATACAGGGTGAAACTTTAAAGTTAATAACTTGAAGAAAGGAAGGCTCTTATAAACCTAAAAACTTTATTTTAATAATCTTTTAGGTGTCATACAGCCAAATCCCTCCAATGCATTTCTTCAGCGTACAGAAATAAGGCAAAGAAATGCAATGTAATAAACAGTCTTCCTGGGAAATGCAAGTAGACACTTAACACAGAGCACTTTATGGGCTTGGTTTGTCCAGTGTGGGTGTTCCTATGCAGTTTCTTCAGATCACAAGCTCTGCTTTCCAAGAGAAAATTAAAAGAGAGAATAACTGTATTTTCAGCAGATGTGGTCTGGGATTTATCTGTGAGGGGCAGAGCATTCTCTCCTGTGCCAAGAGATGTACTTAAGCACACACTGAGAGCTAAGGGTAAACCCAGTCTGTATGTGAGATTAAGTCTCACTGTGTGCTTTCATGAATGTACACCTTCTGGCCCAAAACCAAGAAAGTACTAAGAGCCTAATGTTGTGCAAATATTTCATTAGCAGGTATGTGGGGTGGAGTGAATACTTGTGACCCGTTAAAATGCCATATAACTAATGTATAAGCTGATGTTTACAAAATAATCAGTATCATGGATAAATACAAATGAGGGGAGTGGAGAGGATCGATTCTATCTTTCTTCTTTCCCAAAGGGGAGGCTTTGGCTGTGCAGCATCAGAACAAGATACTGCCTTGGATGTTCCTTCATGTGGGAATGAGAACCAGCACAAAGTAATGCACTCATAAGGCAGGTTTTTCATCTGATCTGGCAGCAGATCAGCTTCAGGGAGCAGGAAAATCAGGCAAGACATTTGTCTTAGGCAAACAAGCTCTGTAGGGCTTTGCTTTTTGCTTTGTTAGTGATGTATTATATAATATATTAAAAACTACTGTTAATCTTATTTCAAGAGCATGTCAAGTTGTATTGGCAGTGAGTGGCAGGGCAGGAAAAGACAGAGGGATGTGTTTCTTTCCACTGAGTGTAGCAGACCTTGATTCCTCTAGATGCCAGGAAATTCTGGCTTAGCCCTTGGCTTCAAAACCCTAAAGCTGAGTAACAAGTTGTAGGTCTATGAGGAAGTAAGATGACTCCATTACATATTCATGGCTTTTGTATTTTGGTTTGTGTTTCTAAAAAATGTCTGCTGCTTCAAAACACTGGCATTTGTTCAGAGCTCTTCAGAGAAGAAGTAGCTGGGTAGTAAGAGCCTCTTGATGCTTTTCCTCTGTGGTACTGATTTTTCAGGGAGGTTCTACACGTCCATTGCAGAAGTGGAAGTAGTGAGACACAAATGGGGAGGGAAGGAAGAGCTAAACTTACTTTGCCTCTTTCCACTTCTTCCAAATCACAGTGGGTTATGACACACCTTGATTTGTGTGTTGGGTTTTTGCTTTGATCCTTAAAGAAAAAGCTCTTTGTAAGACTTGTGTGCATGCTTTAATTTCTCCATGGGAATTGAAGAAGTATCAAGCGGTGGTAGATATCATTTACAAAAATTTTATCAAAATATCTGTAATCTGTATGCATTTTTTTTTTTAATAGATACAAGAATTCTCTTCTGGTTTCTGGACTGGTTCACAGCTTGCATGCTGGGATAAAACTGAAAGACCCTGGTCCTTATTTCCCAAACTTTCTATATATCTAAGGGATGAAAACTCCAGTAGGTCATTTCGGATCTCTATCCTACCACAGGTCTCAACATTCTTTGTTTTTTCATTTATGCATTTATTTTTATTGTTATAAAGCACATCCTCTTAAAAAAAAATAGGAGCTATTTTTAGCCATAATAGAGAACTGTCTTATTGCATGCAAGGGAAATCTTTTAAAATGACTTTTTAAAAATCAGATTGTAAATAGGGAAGATAACATACTTGTCAAACCTAAAACAAAAACAGAAAACAGTTTCCCAGTGAGTATGCAGTCCATGTAGTTGGGAATGATTTTTTAAAATTATCAGGAAAAATAGGCAAGTTCTTGTTTTGTTTTCATGAGCTTTAACCATATAAAATGTGAGTACAGAATGTGTGTATTTTGTTTTGATCTTCTCATTTTGGGAAGCAAATTGATCTGGTTTCTGTGGCATTCATGTGATGTCTTCACCATTTTCCATAATTAGGTTTGCTTACCTTTTATTAATATTCCATCCCAGCTTTTAGAAAAAAAATTGTCACTTTTATTTTTCCTTTCTGGCTTCCATTCCTGGTATATGTTACATTACAGGCTAGTATCCTCTAATATTGGTAATACAGTCTTCTACCTCAGGGGATGGTCAGGAGCAGAGGGGAGAATGAACCTATTAATTAAGTGTATTTTTAACTTGAAATGTAGTAAAACCTTATGATAAGCTTTTTCTGTATTGATCATGTAGCTTGGCAATCTTTCATCTTCCCTGAGGGCAGAAGGGGTAAAATGTGACTTGAATTTATAAATCTAGTGCCTTGAAGCTGGCACTGAATGCTTTCTGAATCAATTCCATCCTGATAATCTTTTAAATAATAAAATTATTCTCTAATTTGAGCTCATATGCCAAATTCTTTCTCAGCTATCTTTCCCTTATGGAAAATACAATAAAAAGTGGTTCTTCTGAACTTGCTGTTGACCTCCACATAGTGACTGACTGTGTTCAAATTTAAGCTTAGAATCTGAGAGCTTTACATCTTACCTGCATGTAAGCTCTGACCAGTTTTAAGTCATATACAGAAATCTGCTTGCCCCAATTCATTCTCTATTTCCAGTGGAGTTTGAGTGCTTGAATACCAAAATCAAGAAGTCTGAACTTCTAAGTACTGTGTGGTGTTGCTTCTTACACTCTGTCATCTTTATTTTATTTTTTTAATAGCTTTATATTCAACCTATCCTTGGAATAGGAGAGACTTTACAGTG
Organism: Melopsittacus undulatus; assembly: GCF_012275295.1. Classification (NCBI taxonomy): domain Eukaryota; kingdom Metazoa; phylum Chordata; class Aves; order Psittaciformes; family Psittaculidae; genus Melopsittacus; species Melopsittacus undulatus. The sequence goes on along the minus strand of NC_047528.1, from coordinate 89,853,195 downwards.
CTACCGATTTGGCATCTCTTCCTCCACAAATGCTCTAGTTATTGGTGCTACAGTCATGGAAGGCTTCTATGTAATATTTGACAGAGCCCAGAGGAGAGTGGGCTTTGCAGTGAGTCCATGTGCAGGTAAGAGAAATACAGTTCAGGACTTGGTGGGTGAGGAAACACCTGGTCTCTCAGAGAAAACCTTGACACTTATCTGATGGGGAAAAGTGTGATTACTCACGATGTGTGAAGGGTGTATTTTTGAGCAATTCCAAGTTACTCATATTTCAAGGGGAGAAAAGAAAAAGAAAAAGCTGTATTGCACACAAGTCTTTTGGCATGAAGTAAATCAGCCTCAACTCTGGGTATCTTAGCTGCATTATTCCCTCTGAGAGATCTTCTTTCTGAGATATCTGTCTCTGTGTGCAGTTTCCCCAACAGTTACAGGAGGCAAGTTCCTGCTTTTAATGCAGCTTCATTATTGTGTAGTTCCTGTTCTAATTTGCAGATAAATTAATTCTTCAACTAATTTTTTGAATGTGTAGTAAGGTACCTTACTTGCACTTTTCTTTTTAGTTTAAACTGTGCCTTTTCAGCCTCTCTTTCAGTAAGAAAGAGCTAAGATGAAAATGGGACTCAGGTAAAGACTTGTGGTATTTGTGTTGGTTCTAAACAAATAGTTTTCTCAGTGTAAGCACAAAGTCATTGATTTTTTAATTATCTGCTGAGGAAATGTGAAAAAGCACATTTTTTTATTATTTTAAAGTGCTGGTCAGTTTGTCTTTTCATGATTTCTCTTATCAAGTATAGTTAAAAACAGAAGTTTTGAGGTTTCCTCCCCTGCTGTTGAGACATTGCTTTGTCACTACAGGAACATGCAAGTGGGAGAGGAGGGAAGGGACATGAACCCATACCCAAGTTTCTGTCCTAGACAGAAATAGTGACACATGGAAAACATTGTATCATCTGAGATTTTCATGAGCAAAGGACTGCTCCTGACTGTGCTTCTTTAATCCCCAGTATTTATGTTAGAGAGGGTAAGGGCACTAAATAGTTGAATGCTTAATGCAACCTGGTAATTGAGGGGAAAAGAGGAGAGAGACAAGTAGCTGAGTTATAGCTCCAGGGCATTCTAAAAGGCTTTTATTATATTTTTTTTAATCTCTCCATTGTTAATGGGCTGAAAATTGTCATCTTTGAGCTTACTATGAAAGAAAATCTGGATATTGATGTGGACCTCTATGAGGTACCATGCAGCGATGAAAGAGACATCTTGAATGTGTCTGGAAGGAAAGTGTAACTAGACAAATACTACAAACCAGGTTTTCCTGCCTTTCATTTTTCCTTATGCTTTCTAACTGCAATTTCAGCAAGCTAGAGCTGCCTCTTGTCTCTGTCATGCTGCAACCATTAATGGAGAGAGGAGGGGGCGTTTTGACAGAACATACTGACCAATGGGCAGTCAGCAGGGACCACAAGTCAGCTGATACTCATAAGAATACTTTGACAGCACAGCTTTGTTAAGAGAAAGAACTGGTGAACCATAATAACACCTTATTGTTAATATTGCTACGTAAATGTGTAGAGTTTGACCATTCCAAGTAGCTCTGCCAACCGTGTGTAAAAAGGAAGACCTGAGCTTGCTGAGTAGAAATGAAATCTGAATTCACATGAGCTTGGACACATAATAATACCCAGCTGGTGCTAGAAGGCATTTCCTCCTTATTTCTTTGTCCATGTTTCATGCATATGTCTAACCTAGCATCATGGGAGCTTGGTGTCTTGAGAAATCAGATGACACAAGCCACTGACTGAGACAAGATACACTGATTTGTCAGACTCCACTCACGGGGCAGATGACATTTTGCGGGATATGCCAGTTGATTTGAATTCATTCCAACACAGCTTGTGATTTCCGTATTTGACGCTGCTTTCATCAGAAAACCACAACTGTGAGTGTCTAGCAGTCACTGCAGTGTGAGGGATTAAGCTGCCTAACTGGCTTCCTGTGGAGGCCAGCTATGTCCTTCATAGCAACTATATTAATGTAATTTATTTGGAGCCTTTTAGTCTGTTTGTGGACATAAATTAAATTGAATGACTGGTGACACAGATTTTCAGAAATATTGAAATATAGAAGTCCATTTGGTGTGGCTTTGCAATGACCTATGTTTTCTTGTTTACAATAGAGGGTTAACACTAAATTTAAGCCCATGTTATTTATAAGATGTTAAACAGGTGTGTGTTGAATATAAAAATGAGGGGAATAGGACTAAAGGCTTTAACATCATTGAACTTTCTGTTGAGACTTGACTAGACGTGAAAACTGGCTTATTCTGCAATACTTGCACTGTTTTCATTCTCCAGGATGTACCAAGAGTTAGGAGAGTTAGATTCCTGCAGGAGGCTATTCTGTTATAGCAGGAAAAGAAATTTGCTTTTTCCTCAATATGGGAAGCCCTTGAAGACTTAATTCTGCCCATTACTAATTTCAGATTGTTTCGAGATGCCTGCTGATTATTTCAGGGATAACTTACTATTTACGGGATGACTAGAAAAGGCTTGCATCAGGTTCCTTCTTGAGACAATATGTTCAGATCAACTAGGTAGTATTGGTGAAGTGACCTAATGGTTCCTTGGCATCAAGCACAATTAGATGTCTAGTATTTCTGCAGTAAGTGAGAAGATCCTAAGAGCAGCACTTAGATGGTTTGTAGGAAAGAAGTGCACCAAAAACTCTAATCTACATTAAACTGTGATGAGGCAGAATGCACCCAGATTTGTGGGCACTGAACTTGGGAGAATGGATGGCATGATGAGTAGCAGAGCTTTGGTCCAGAAAGACCTTGGTAACCTGGAGGACTGGGCAGCAGAAACCTCAAGTTTCAGTGAACAGAAGTGCAAACGTTCTGTGCTTCAAGCAAAAAAACAGCATTCATGGGTACAGTCTGGGAAGGGACTGGCTGAATAGCAGCCTTGCGGAAGAACAGCTAGGTATTATAGTGAGCCCTAAATTGAATGCAAGCCAAGACTGAGTGCAAGTGAAACTACATAACAAAGGGCAACACCCACCAGTTACATTCAGGAAGGTTCAAGTTGGACACGAGGAATTTCTTCTTCACCAGGAAGGTGGCACAGCACTGAGACAGGCTGCCCAGGGGGATCAGTGCATCTCTATCCTCAGGGTTTTACCAGACCTGGCTGGATAAAGCTGCAAGTGACCTGATCTATTGATGGTGACAGTCCTGCTTGGAGTAAGAGGCTGGACTAGGTGACCTTCAGGGGACCCTTCCAAGCCACAATTTACAATTTTATGATGAATTTGATCTAATTTCAGGTTTGCTTCCTTTCCAAACCACCCAAGATGTTGAGTGTGTTAAAATTCTACACAAATGTCATAAACCAGCATTTTCCAGAGGTGCCATTTTTGTCCTGTAATCATCAATAATGAAAAGCTTACTTATTCGACATCAAGAATTTATTGTAGGTAGCTACCAGATACTCTTGAAAAATATGCAGAAATACTCTAATTCATCTAGTGTGTAATAAGGTATGGGTGTGTGACTGTTAGTTTATGTTAAAGGCTTGTTTGAACAATTTAGGCAAATTTATTCTCTTTTGATTTCCTCTCACTTTCACTGGGGGTGGAAGACAGTGAGGGAAAACTTTTTGTTTTGGACGGAAGAAAGCAGAGGCTGTGCTGCTATCAAGTATTCTCAAAATGTAATTTAAAATGTTGGCCACTATGGCAACAGTTTTGTATTGCCTTTTTTAACAGGAGTAATTGTTGCACTCAAGCCAAATAATGAGTAATTAGGGATTGTATATTTTCAAAGCTGTCTCCAACATGGAAAATTACGCTGCTTTTTTCAGTTCTTCAAAACACTAAATTCCTAGGTAGTAGTAGTTATACCTTGCATTTCACATTAGTATTATATGTTGTTTAGCTTGGTTTTGCTGCAGAACTTCATAAAGACAGATTAAATGGTGCAAGGGGGTGAGATGTCCAGAAAAAAACAATTACATGGTAGACAAGTTGCAGTAGTGGGACTCTGAACAAAACTGATTTCTGCCACAGACATCCTAAGTAGTCTTTTACAAGTCTGTCCACTGCTGTGCAGCTCCCTTACCATATCTGTGTAACAGCCATGTCTTGACAAAGATAGGCTGACAGTGCAAGGTACATGGACCAGTTTATTGCCATCTGATGAGCTGAGATACTACATGTTTGGTATTGACCAGTATTATTACGGTGGTTGTGCATGCAGCCTCAGCTTTCACCCTCTCCACTCCAGCAGCTTATTGCTGCTAAGGGAGTCTTCCTATGCTTGCAGCTGGAGAAGGGGTTGGTTCAGATGAGCAATTCTACAGAAAATTCCTTGTTTGAGCATTCTGTTTGCTATGAAAGGTTGGTTTCTGTCTAATCAGTGAGTTGCCCTGACTGTCCTTGCAGCCAACCAGTTGCTAGCACCAGCACAAGAGGCACTGAGGGGACAAAACTGAGGGCATGCAGGATTGTCTCTTTCAGCAGCAGCCTGCAATTAACTTGAATTAAGTCTCTTAATTTTAATAAGACTTAAAGCTTAAAGTAATATGAGGTGTTAGGAGGCCAGAGACTGAATACCAGCTAAAATCTCTCCCAGTAAATTGCAGATAGAGCAGCCCACCTATTCTGCATTTGTTTCTCCACAAAAAAATCTTAAAGACCACCTTCCTACTTTTCCAAAACACAGATTTCCCTCTTCCTTCTAAAGGGTATTTTATACTAAACTCTTTAAACATGCTTTCAGGAGTCATGTCTAAGATATGTGTAAATAAGAAACACTGTTTTCAGCAGGCAGGATCACTTAGGATTTGGGAAGAATTTGTCTGTGTATAAAATAAACAAGAAATGAAGCAGGAAGGTTAAAACTGAGGCCTTTATAAGAAATACACAAATGTGTCTTGAAGTATCTGATCAGAGAAGTGAATTACAACTGTTTGGAAGGCTAGTTAAAATACACAGACAGTACTAACTTCAGACTGCTAGTTGCCCCAAGCAAGCTAAAAAGTACTCATCTTTCCTTGGCCACACACCTGCAGATATGAAGTGCTCTAAATTTTTGTTGCCCTAGGCAACTCACTTGCTCTGCCTTTACAATACAGGTAGCCCTGTCCACAACTCGGGTGAACTTTGCTGCTCTTGCCACGGTTACTGTGACAACCATGAGCAGCATAACTCTTTTTAGCAGATACTGGTTTAACACGTAGGGGAATGTGATGGCAAGGAAACAAGTCACACAGCCTTGTTACCGAGGTGGGTGGCTGTTCAAGAACGGAGCAGCCAAGGGACTCCTTCATGCTTTTTGCCTTAGCTTTGTCATCTCCATTTTTTGAGCTGCTATGTTAGCTTTTCCCTCCCTGCCCAACAGCGCTGCTCCTTCATGTCCCAGCTCTTCAGTCCTGACACTGACCTTTTTCTCCACTGTTCCCCTTTTCTGGACAGCCTTCACCCAGCTCTTCTGCCTCACTTCCTCTTCCTTCTGAATTTTCACCTCCACTCCCAAGAGTATCTGTGCTGCTTTCCACCCTGCACCTTGTGTTTAGGATACAGCCCTTTAAGGTATCTGTGAAGCTAATGAACCTGCATGCTGCTCCCTAAGACCCTAGTAGATAGCAGACCCAGAAGATGTAAGAATCATCTGAGGTACTCCTCCAGTTGTTTCGAATGCTGGAAATAAACTGCCCAGGACCTGATCTACTTCAGTATAGATGTTGTAGGATTTTTAAGCTTTGTTAAACTGACATTTCTGAAAGGTTAGTCCAGGGACAAAAGGTGAATCAGTGGCTTGGGCTTTAACTTTGTCTGCAAGAGATCTGATTTAACTGTCTGTTCTCTCATTGACATTCTGGGTAGACATGGGAGTGTCATGGTCTCCTTGTGCTTCAGATTCCCATTTTATAAACATGGGCTACTAGCATTTTTATTGAAATGAGAAATATAAGAAAACATGAGATGTAGAATAATGGAGGGAGAGAGATATATAGGTATTTAGGCTAGATCTCATTATTTGCTTTTAAATGGTATCTGTAGACTTCATGTTTTCCTTTTTGTAATTTCTCAGAAGTTGATGGCTCGCCAGTATCTGAGATTGAAGGCCCTTTCACAACAGCAGATGTTGCAAGCAACTGTGTTTCGAACGTTTCTTTCCATGAACCGGTGTTATGGATTGCTTCCTATGCTCTGATGAGCCTGTGTGGAATTATCCTCCTTATATTGATCATTCTGCTGCTTATTCCACCACGGTGCCAGCATCGCTACACTGACAATGACGTGGTCAATGACGAATCCTCCTTAGTGCGTCATCGCTGGAAATGAGAACTTGATCGTCAAATCTGGGACTTAAACAGAATGAAAAAACAAAGTACTTTGCCAAGGGGAAGAAGCCAATGCCTCAGTTCTTTTTACATTCACTGCAAATTGCTGTTGAAATCCAGCCAAATAGCCTGCATTATAACTTTTTAAACTTTATTTCCTAACACTGATTCTGAACCAAAGCACTGTTAACCACCACTTAAGTGCTACGGTACTGAATTTGCTACTGCAGTAAAATGAGCCTTAGTGCTCACAATAGTACCTTCTTTTTTTTTTATAAAAAAAAAAGAAAAACCACACACCATGCTGTTCTTCCACTGTCCATCCCTCTCACAAAAAAAGAGCTGTCAGTATTTTCTAACTAATCAAGCCCTGACTGTAGAAAAAGAGAAAAAACGTAATAATCTTTCTTATTAATTGCATTAAATGAATACTGCTTTATGTTTACATCAATTCATTTTGAAACTGTGCTTATGGTGTGGGGAGGGAGAAAGGCCAGACTTAAGCAGCAGAGGAAAGCAAAAGAAGTCAGGAAGAAATGTTGGTCTGTGTTTTTTTTTCCTCAAGATCACTGCTGCCACTTGAGAGGGTCGCCCTTCCTGAGTGTCATTACAAAATAGTTTGAGGAGGTGAAAACTGGGGAACAAACCTGTTCAGCCTTAGTGTAAAACAAGACTACCTCTCTTAATTTACAAGGATGATACCACTGGTAAGCCTGTGGCTTAGAACTGGTCTTGAAGCACAAGATGCTCCATACAACCAAATGCAACTCCTTGGCTTTGAAGTAGTGGATTTTATAAAAATTAACACTTCATGACTTTCCGCTTCAGTGCACAAAAGAAAACCCTCTCAGTTTTCCCCCTGATGTGAGGTTTTGTGGGGTTGGTTGGGTTTTTTAGAGTTAAGGATGACTGATACTTAGAAAAGGCTGGTCTTCATATGTATTGGACAGATGATAAAGTTAAGGTCTGTGTTCTGCCATGTCTTTTGATATATCTGAAAACAAACATGGTAAAACTGAAAATAGTGGGAGAGAGCAGGAAAGAATGTACTTGACCAGACCTCCACTGTACAAGCACAAGTCTTAATGCCAAGGTCAGAACATGGTATTTTCTTTGCAAATAGGACAATTTTTCCTGTATCAAGTCAGTGAACATTGCAGGACCTCCATCTCTTTCCTATAACACTGGCATAGTGAGGTTGAAAGATAAACAATACAAGGTTGAGGGGTCCAGTGATAACTATTTGTTATCTGGTTTGGGGGCAAGGGAAAGGAATAAAAAAAAAATGGGAAAGAAATTCCTTTGCATTTCAATAGCAGAGCAGTTTGCATATCTGTGTGGGAAACAAGGAGAAAAAAAAAAAAAAAAGAAGCTTGGCTCTGAATCTGCCAGTCCCTTGCCTAGAAGATTTTCTGCCTATAGTCCCTTCAGTATGGCTTTTGATTCACACTGCCTCTGCATCTGACTGCATGGAATAAGCAAAGACTTCTTCTTTTCAGAAATGGTGCTTTTACAGAGGTGAACATAATGTGTGTGAAAATAAAGCACTCTTGGTTTTTATTAACTAAACTCATGTATTTCACTTCATAACTGGAAGTGCCTGTGGCTTTCTTTCCTTTTTAATTCTTGTACTTTGAAATTGCGTGGCTGAATACAGTAAAATGATAGGTGTCGTGATCCAATGTCTGAAAATTATTTCTCTTGGAATTAGGAGGAACTTTTGAGTTTGCCTTCTTCCTTTGCCTCTTAGTTTTTAAAAAGAAAAAAGATGAATTATAATAAATGTAACAAACTGTAGAGCTTAGGTATTTCTCTGTATTCTATTTTCCATGTTTCTTTTTTAATGTCTTATAATTAGAATTGTTAGTCCACTTTATAACAAAAAGAAGTTCCCTTGAGTTTTTCTTAAAGCAGTATAATTTGCTCTGAAAAGGCAGAGTGGTGTTTCCAATTCTGTGATTCGGCTCTTTATCCTCCTCCTGTGTTTGGTTTTACATATAACAAAAAATTTTAACATTGCATTCCTTCTTCTACAGTTTGTTAATATAAGTAATGCTTCTGTCACCTGTTTCAAACAGAAACACAGCGTGAATGTTTCTATTGGTACAGTGGTAAACAATGAGCCCTTTTTCAATTCAGAAAGTAGTAACATTTGTATGCTCTTCAAAATGTTTCTTATCTGCTTCCCTCTCCCTACCCCCTCTGATCTCCTTACCACAAAGAATACTAGGAAAGGTTCTTGGTATACTTTCTAATGGGAAGCAAGATTTATCCTGAGTTGATTAACAAAGTCCTTTCACTTGCTAGATTTTATATAAAGCCTTTCAGTTTTGCCCTTTCACTTTGAATGTCATTGGTCAAGACATTTCAATAGAAACACTTGAATTATGGGAGCAATAATCAAGTAGCACAAATGAAACAGTAATATATTCTTGAATTTCAAGGCATCCCTTGTTACTAAAATTTGGCTTTTAGTAAAAATGCTGTTAGCGACATCTGCTAGCAGCACGAACTTCATCTCAGCTTGTAAATTGATACTTACACTGGCAGATATTTAGGTGAGTATTGCTTTGTTGCTCTGGCAACAAGAAGAGCAATAGAAACCCTTGAGGGTTCATTTTTAGCCTACAGCACATTAAGAAAAATAATGCTCTCAGGCATTTTTCTATGAAAAATGAAATACAGTGACGAATTACAGTGTTACCAGTGTATCTTACTGGTGATCTCTTTACCTGATATATTTTTATTTAAAGAAGAGTGCTGGCAGGTATTTTGTGCTCCTCTTAACTAACTTCAGAAAGAAGATTAGACCATACCCAAAAAAAAAAAAAATAGAAAATAAAAACTCAGAGCATTAAGTAAAGATGGTGCTGGAAAATATTCTCTATTTATTATGAAAGACAGAATGCTCCAAATCACATCAGTCCATTCATTATATACGTATATATGTATCAATATTTCTTGCAGAACCAGCATTCTCCTAATGTTAATGTAATATCATGTACCATAAAAATGTCAGAGACTCTTAGGATGCAGCCTTTAAATAACTGATGCTATCAGTGCAATCGTTAGGAGTTTGAAGATCTGTGATTTGAGTTCAAGTAGTCAAACCTGAGTTCAGGTATGCAAATATGTTAGTTCTATCTCACTGCCTTCACAAGGTTTAGAAATATTACAATAGGCTTTTTGGCTCAATTTAAATGCTGAAGAAAATAGAAGAAAAAAAAAACTAAAAGCCTTTTTTTTCAGTCTCTGTAAAAGAAGTTAGGTAAAGGAGATTTTTCTGGTTTTAAGGTGAAAGAGCTGCAATTTAGGATTTGCATGCTGAATTAATCAAAATTGAATATATCAAGGCAGCATACTGTTCCAGTTCTCTGCTTTGATTCTGTGCAGGTTAACTAGTAATAATCACAGAGCCATCAGTTTTGGTATTTCTCATTAATGTAGCAGTTGCTTAACAACAGTAAACTCTTTATCAGCTAAAGTATGGGTATTCTGCCCAGTTACTTGCAGTGTGTTGGCTGCCTGTGTTTGACTGAAGGATGAGCTGTTTCTATACTAAGCTTTTCATTTAAATATGAAAAGGTTTATGAGAATTGCTTAACACAGCAAGTTTTCAGAGAGAGTGGTCCTTAAATTTTCTGATAATCCAGTTTGATTGTGCTACTGAACATTTCCTTAATCTCTGTAGGGGCTTATAACAACTAGGTTGGTTGGTCATATCCTGATCTCAGATATGAGCCTCATATTTATAAGTAATGATATGAGCTGCATAATGAAGGGCACTGGTACAATGACTTACGGAGGTGAAAATAAAGGAAATTGTGGAAAGATAAATAAGTAAACTATCCTTCATGAAAAATACTAACAGCGTAACAGGTTGATAATTTTAAGAAAGGTCTGTACAATTTACCAAGACATTAGTTCCTGTCAAACTTGACTCTCTGAGAAGTTGTTCATTTCTCACTGCTGATATTCTTGCTGCTGCTCAGAGAAGTGAAGACAGATTGGTAATGGGATATGCACAATCTTCTGAGCCAGATTTTCTGGCTTCTGCAGCCTTATTAGATATTAGTTCAGGCTTGCGAGTAGTCCAGTGTCCTAGTAATGGCTTGTCAGTAACATATCTGAAATACAGTTGTTGGCTTCAGCCAACCCTCTGAGTGACATAGATCAGTACTACAGAAGCCACTGCTATGGCTTGCACTAACTGGCAGAAGGGCTGTGATGAGCTGAAGCTGGCTGGTGTTGTGAACTGTGGAGATGCTAAATAATTGAGTCTTCTTTCAAATCAAGGCTGAGGCTCCTTAGCAGTGCAGAAGCAGAGAGCAGTTGCTGACAAGCTGCTGTAAGTGTAACATCAGTCAGTCGCCTGGCGTCTTTGTTAAGGGTTCACTTGTCTGGATATTTTGAAAGGCAGTGGACTCTAAGGTACCTATTGCTGCTACTGGGAATTATCCACTCAGAGATGAATGAGGGGCATGATCATCTGTAAGTAAATAATTGGCCAGTTACTGAATATCCCCTTCACCAAAATGTGTATGCCACACCCCTAGCAATAGTCTGTCAGCAACAAAACAGGTTATTTTAAAACATGTTGGCATTAGTGACTATGCAGTAAAATAAGAATGTTTTGTGTTTGCTTTTCTTTTTCTTTCACTGTATCTAGACTTTTGCTGGATCTTTGTGGTTGGGTAGTTTTAATACTGAGCATTTTAGATTAGTCTACAAAGGCACATGCAGAATTTCTTTTAGCTAGCCAGAAAGCAGGACACAGAAGGTAATTTTTAGCATTTAAAAGGAAGTAGCCTTCAATAAGTGTTATCTCCATTTCTTTGTAATCACTTAAAATCAATGTATTTTAGCATGGCTACTGCCCTTCTAATTTACTGGCCATAAATCTTCAGATTTTTCTGTCTTAAACTCCTCTCATTCCTTCCCCCCCACAAAAAAAAAAAAAGTTCCTAAAAAAAAGTTTCTAAAAGGTCCTGAAGGCCTCTGTAGCCAAAATTTAGCCTTCTCACAAAAGAGATGTTTTCCTTTGTGACCATTCACAGACCTGTTTTAAAGTAGCTTGTAAGGCTTTAGAAAGTAACTCTATGTTTAAAATATTTGCCGTATTAGGAGGAGAATTGGAGCCAAAACTTCATCTGTGTCAGTGGTCCCTGAATTTGTCTGTGTGCAAAGAACTCCTTTGTGCATTTGACTACCTTTCCTAAACCTCTTTCACTTCCCACTTGGAAATACTTAAACGCTTGGTCATTGATCCCATACATTCTTTGTCTCTATCCTTATGAAATATGGCGGTGGAGAGGAGGATCGCAGATGCTGTGAGAGTTAGTACCATTCCTTAAGCAAATGAACACCCCTTATTTGAAGGCCTTGCCACTTTCTTGTCCTACCACCAACTGTCTTGCACCATTACTATCTGTTGGCTCTTCTTGCCAACTGAGACACTTAGGCTTTTTCCAGTTGACCAACTCAGCCTGCTCTGATTTTAGAGCGTTGCACTTAGGCAGAATACTTGAATAAACTGCATTGTTTGTAACCACCTTCTCATCACATCCCTCTTTGAAGAGAGACATTTTCACAGAGCCATATCAAACCTGAAAAGGATATGTTTATTCCTGTGGTTTTAGAGAGGAATTACATAGTTGAATGTTTAAATGGCTGTATTTGCAACATAGCTGTCCTTTGGAAAATACTCCGAGGAAAAAAATGGACTCAAGAAAGGCATGTTGAAATGGTACTGAAGAGAAAACTTGACAATTTCTTGACAGCACCAAGGCAGGAATTACTGAAATGTGTCATGGACAATATTGCTTCGCTAACCAATATTCTGTGTATGCATAAACTATACAAGGTTGAGTGTTCAAGTAAGATCTGAAATGGGCAGTTCATGTTTTTTTTTATTGAAAAATTTATATGGAGATGCAGAAATCTTTTAAGTCTTTAACACTACATCAACTGTTATTCTATAGCATTTGGGACGTGTGGAAAGGTTTTCACCTTTAAGGAAATTATTTCATCTTGTAGAGGCATTTCTTCACCTGATTTTTTTTTCTTTTTAACAGGCAACGTTTTGAACATTGACTGAAAGGAAAATGGGATCAAAACTTTGAAAGAAAGGTGTATAGTCTTTTTAATTCAGTCTTTGGGTGATGTTAGGATGTCTATCCCAGTTACTGTCAAGTCCTGTTACTGAATTTTCCAAGAATTGATACTTTGTACTTTCAGGTCTTTCCATTTTCAGATAAACATTATGTAAAAATCCAAATTTTATGCTGCATAAAATAAATGATTAATTCTTTGAACTTATTCTGTATGTCTTTTTAAATCCTGTTAAGATGAACTTCAAAGCAGATAAATTATATCCATCCAAATTCTTCCTAGTACTTTATGGTTTTCAAGTCTAACTTCCGGTTTTAGCTCTGAAAAGAATGCAGAACTGTCTTAGATCTCATCTGAACCTTGGAGGGAGGAGAGGAGGCAAGCAACTTTAGGTCCAAGGTGATTTTTCCTGCTTATGCTCAAATAACTGAGATGTTCTCGCTTCTGCTTTTCATCAGTTCATTTCAGTATCGGACAGCAAGCGGGCAGAGAAAACATCAACTTGAGAAGATTAAGCTTCTGATCATCTGGAATGGATTCAAGTAGTATTTTGGACTGTTGTTGTCTACTGACCTAAGCTATAAATCAAGAAGGTATATAAATGGGATGTCCCTGGCCTTAAGATAGTCAGACACCCTGAAAGTGTTGGGTTCTTACCTGGAAGAACCCGAAGCATATTTACTGTGCTCGGTGTTTTGTACCCCGGGAGGTGGCGCACATGGTTTGTTTTTCTCACAGGAGAGTTTTGAGCCCTTTCACGGCAGTTCCTGTTGTCTTGCTTGAATTCTATTCAAAGTACTTTCAATTTCTTTTTGTTTTTTTTTTTTTTTAAATATTCTACCTTAAAAGATTGCTATCATAGGGTGTTATGGTCATTTAGTAATATCCCTCTTCCCTCTTCCTAAAAGCCTCTTTTAGAAATTCCATTCTTTTTAAATCCTGAGCTTTTGTCTTCAAAAAAAAAAAAAAAAGGAAGTATGGTGTATAACTCATGCTAATAAGCTTAGAGAATTGATTAAGCAACACAGATTAACGTCAACTGTTTAATAATGTGTTTTTCTTTCAAAGTTGTCTGGTTTTCCTTATTACTGTTCCAATATTCAGCAAAGGCCACCTATTACTATACATCGTTGTTCACAGGGGTACTGTACAAGTATTCAGTATTTTCCTTGTGCTCCTCTTATGCTTTCGAAATTGCCATCATCTTCAGAGAACCTCAGTGCTTCAGGCTTATTGAATCCAAAACTGTAAAACTGTCTTTTCATTCACACTTGTCTTGCTCATCTTTCCCCACTAAAATTGGCCTAGCTAAAACACCTTGTAAGTTTATGCATGAAGCATGAAAGAATTTATTGTAAGAATATGGCTTTTTTGATGCAACAGTGAACTGAACACAAGTAACATGAAGGTTTACAATTCAAGTGCTCAATGTAATTTTTCAGGACAACTTGCAATTCTGATGGCCACTTAAATTGTAAACATTAACTATTCTTCCATTTCTGCACCAAAACAAACTCTTATTAAAAATAAATAGCTTGACGTGGGCTTTTTTTCCTTCTAGAGGCTTGCAAGTAACATCATACCTTGACTCATAATTTGTTTTTCTAGGAAATTAAATAGCATTTCCTGAGAAATACAGGTTATTGTAAAGACCACAAGAATCTATGCTGCCAGCATATAAACAAATGTTAAACAAGGGATTTAGGTTAGATATCAGGAAGAAAATATTCTTTGTGAGAGTGGTGAGGAACTGGAACAGGCTGCCCAAGGAACTTGTGAAATGGTCCATCCCTGGCAATGTGCAAAGCCAGGTTGGACAGGGCTTTGATTGACCTGGTCTACTGGGAGGTGTCCCTGGCCATGGCAGGGTGTTTGGAACTTGATGATCTTAAGGTCCTTTCCAACCAAACCATCGTATAATTCTATGATTAGCATATTGGATTTTTATAGTTAGCTAGGTATAACTACTTTTATTGTGAATGAATAAGGCATTGTGATTCTTCAGCTTTTTTCCTTTCATGCACCCAGCACTGTTCTGAAGTACTATGCATAAGAATACTATTTACTTTTTCTTTGGCTTGAGGTGTTGGTTTTTTTTTTTTAATTATAAGCCTAACATTAACTTCAGCTTTCCATATTCTTACTGTATGATATATTTTTGTAGTTGTACATCTTGAACATCCTCTCAGCTGGTGTTTTATACTGATTTTTAACTGCTGATGTATTTTTACAGTCTTCCAGTTTACACATATATTCCCTTTCATTGACTAACTTATACCCATGACTTTCCCACAGTCCTGAAATATCAACCCACTGTGACTGCCCTTGTCTGTTGCCATCCTGGCCCACAGGTAAGCAATAGCTAATTTTTGTCTTTCCTCTTCTCTAGAATACAATCTGAAAGAAATCCAGCTCCCTCAGTCTGTGTGTAGGTTGGGCTTAAAAATTGGATTTGCTGTGGTTTTTTTCTCTTTTAGATCTCCATCATCTTCGGGTGACTTGAGCCTGTCACAGTAGCATCAGCCTGGGTCCTTGTTGAGAAATCTTGTTTTGGCAGAATGGTTCAAAGAAGAGCTCCAGGACATAGCAGAGGATGTCATCAAGCTACAGGCACTTTGGGATTGCTGATAGCAGGGACCTTGCCAATGCAGCTCCCTCTGGTAAGTCTCTACTTAATTGAGTGGTCTTGCAGATTTGTTTACATCCAGACTTGTCTGTAGACCATGTGGGATTGCACAGGTTCTGTGCTAATAGAGACCTGAGGCCTAATGACTCTGCTGACAGCAGCACTTCAAGAAAACAGACAACAGAGATGATGTAGGATTGTGCAAAGCCATATCAAGATATCCAGCATTTAATATACGGATTTTCCTTTCCCCCTCCTCTTGTCCTTGCCTTCCTCTTCCAAAAAGTTTGGGACACTGTGAATTAAAGACAATTAGATTTGGGCCCTTAATGTGTTAAGCTATTGCTGCTAATACTGAGGAAACTTTGCTGGTCATCATCTTCTATCTGGGTGACGTGCAACTGAATATATTTTCCTTGCATATCTCTGGATTAACAAAGCATAAGAAAAACACACAAATATGCCCTACCTTTGTATTGTTTAACAGGCCAGCAATGTCCTGGGAGCTACTCACTAGCTTTACAAGTTTTCTAGCTTACCAACTGAAAGTAGTCATTGCTTGCTTTTTTGCCTTTTATTGTGATCTACTGTTGCATATCTGGGGGGAAGGTTTTAACATATTCACAGAAGAAGTAGCTTGAAAGAGGACACCTGTAACACCGGAGCGGAGCGGGGGGAGATCAGCGTCCAGCAGCCTCACCTCAGAGCGATAAGAGACACTGAGGAGGGAGCCTCAAGTCCTCGACAGGACTTGCCCAAGAGCCGGCAGCTCAGCTACCGTGAGGAGGTGACTCACTGGGGGCAGAGCCAGGAGGAGCAGCACCAACTGTGAGGGGTTAAAAACCTGCCCAGGGAGCGCAGTGACCAGGAGCGCGGCTAACAGAGCAGGTCGAGGCAGTTTGCGCGGGCAGGCCAGCGGGATGGTGAGCACTCGCCATATGACCAGGGTCTGGTCTGGGAGCTCTGCCCTGGCCACCCTGGTGGTGGTCAGCGTAGGCACCCAGACAGAGCTGGTAAGAGGGGAGGTTGCGGTGCAGAGCTCGGAGTGTAGAGAGTGCCTGCAATGGCCTGGTGAGGGAAAGGTGCAGAATGGGCAGGGCTGCGCTCACTGCTCCCTGATGGAGGTCCTCCTGCAGCAGGTGGCTGAGCTGAGGGATGTTGTCAGTAAGCTGCAAGATGTCAGGGAAGCTGAGAGGAAGCAGGACTGCTTGCTCCAGGACCAAACAGCACAGGGGCCTCAAGCTTCCCCTCTAACTCATGGAGGAAAGAAGGAGGATGTTGATCAGGGAAGCTGGGAATTAGTAACAAAAAAAAAATACCAACAAAAGGAGGAAGAGAGCAATTAAAAGCAAAGGGCTTCCTCCTAAATCTGCTGTACGTACCCAGAACTGCTTTGCTGTCCTGCAGGGGGCTGATGAGGAAATGCACTTTCATCAGAAACAGTCGGCTGGTGCACTGGTACAGATGATCTCTACTGGTGCCGCCAGGAAAAAGCGGCGGGTTGTAGTAGTAGGGGACTCTGCCTTGAAAGGGACAGAAGCACTCATCTGTCAGCCTGACCCGGTCGCAAGGGAGGTGTGTTGCCTACCTGGGGCAAGGATCAGGGATGTTGCGGAAAGGCTGCCTGCTCTAGTAAGTCCCATGGACTATTACCCGCTTCTAGTGATACATGTGGGTGCTAGGGATGTAAATAGTAGTAGCTTGAGGAGTATAAAGAAAGACTACAGAGCCCTGGGAGAGGTGGTTAGGGGCTCGGGAGCTCAGATAGTCTTTTTGACAATTCTCCAAGACACATGGGAGGACCTTCCAAAGACAAGGAGGATTGGACAGGTTAATAAATGGTTAAAAGGGTGGAGTCATAGTCAAGGGTTTGGGTGTCTTGAACATGGGGTCCAGGTTTGGGTGTCTTGGACATGGGGCCCACATTTGTAGGCCAGGCCTACTGGGGGCTGGTGGAACTGCTCTGATAAAGAAAGGGAAGAGTGGCTTTGCTGGGAGGCTTGCCAGACTTGTCAAGGATGCTTTAAACTAGTTGTGTTGGGGGAGGGGAGCATCATTCCATCCCAACACACCCAGGCAGTTGCCAGCACCTATAATAAATACTTTGAGCAATGTAGTGATATCCTAGCCACTCCAGCCACTGATCTGGCTTCATTTGGAGCTCGGATCAGATGCCTCTATACAAATGCCCGTAGCGTGGGGAACAAACAAGAGGAATTAGAGATGTGGGCACACCTACGGGGCTATGATATAATTGGCATCACCGAAACATGGTGGGATGGCTCCTTTGACTGGAGTGTTGGAATGGAAGGTTACAGGCTTTTTAGAAAAGACAGGCCCGGTAGGAGGGGAGGGGGAGTTGCTCTTTATGTTAGGGATAGGCTGGAGAGTATGGAACTCTGTCTGGGGACAGGTGATCAGTTAACAGAAAGTTTGTGGGTCAGGGATAAGGGGAAATTGGTGATGGGACACATTACTGTGGGGATCTGTTACAGACCGCCTGATCAAGAGGAAACTGTGGATGAAGAACACTACAGACAAATAGGAAAAGCCTCACACTCGCAGGCCCTTGTTCTCATGGGGGACTTCAACCACCCTGACATCTGTTGGGGCAACGGTAGAGCCCAGCACAAGCAATCCAGGAGGTTTCTCGATTGTGTGGAAGACAACTTCCTTCTGCGAGCAATAGAGGAGCCGACGAGGAGAGGTGCCCTGCTTGACCTCGTGCTCACCAACAGGGAAGGGCCTGTTGGAAATGTGACTCTCCAGGGGAGTCTTGGATGCAGTGATCACAAGATGGTCAAATTCGAGGTCCTCAGGACAGTGAGAAGAGCGTGCAGTAAGCTCACTGCCCTGGACTTCAGGAGAGCAGACTTTGGCCTCTTCAGGAAGCTGGTTAGCAAGGTTGCATGGGATATAGCCCTTGAGTGTAAGGGGGCCCAAGACTCTTGGTTAATATTCAAGGATCACCTGCTACAAGCTCAGGAGTGTTGCATCCCGACTAGAAGGTAGTGCAGCAGGAGGGCCAGGAGACCCTGTTGGATGGATATGGAGCTGCTGAGAAAAATTCACAAGAAAAGAGAGGCTTATAAAAGGTGGAAGCAAGGACAGGTGGCCTGGGATGAATACAGGGATGTTGTCAGGGTAGTTAGGGACCTAGTTAGGAAAGCTAAGGCCCAATTGGAGCTAAATTTGGCAAGGGATATTAAAGATAACAGGAAGGGATTTTATAGGTATGTAGCTGCTAAAAAACAGGCTAAGGACAATGTAGGCCCCTCCGGAAACTTTCAGGAGAACTGGCTACACAGGATTTAGAGAAGGCTGAGGTTCTGAATGGCTTCTTTGCCTCAGTCTTCACTGGCAAAGGCTCTGACCGCACCACCCAAGTCTTGGAAGGCAGAAACAGGGACTGTGAAAACTTAGACCTTGGGCCCACTATACGAGAGGATCTGATTTGAGATCATCTTAAAAATCTGAACGTACACAAGTCCATGGGCCCTGATGAAATCCATCCGCGGGTCCTGAAGGAGCTGGCAAATGAAGTTGCAAAGCCACTGGCCATCATATTTGAAAAATCATGGCAGTCAGGTGAAGTTCCTGATGACTGGATAAAGGGAAATATAACCCCCATTTTCAAGAAGGGGAAAATGGATGACCCGGGGAATTACATACCAGTCAGTCTCACCTCTGTGCCTGGCAAAATCTGGGAGCAGATTCCCCTGGAAGGCATGCTAAGGCACATGAAAAACAACAAGGGGCTTGATGACAGCCAGCATGGCTTCACTAGGGGGAAATCCTGCCTGACCAATTTGGTGGCCTTCTATGATGGGGCTACAGAACTAATGGACAGGGATGGAGCAGTTGATGTCATCTGCCTGGACTTGTGCAAAGGGTTCGACACTGTCCCACTTGACATCCTTGTCTCTAAATTACAGTGTCATCAATTTGATAGGTGGACCACTTGGTGGATAAAGAACTGGCTGGATGGTCACACTCAAAGAGTTGTGGTCAACGGTTCAATGTCTGGCTGGAGACCAGTAACCAGTGGTGTCCCTCTGGGATCGGTTTTGGAACCGGTCTTGTTTAATATCTTTGTCGCTGATGTGGACAGTGGGATTGAGTGTGCCCTCAGCAAGTTTGCCAATGACACCAAGCTGTGTGGTTCTGTTGATAAGCTAGATGGAAGGAATGCCATTCAGAGGGACCTTGACATGCTTGTGAGGTGGGCTGATGCCAACCCCATGAAGTTTAACCATGCCAAGTGCAAGGTCCTACACCTGGGTCGGAGCAATCCCAGGCACAGCTACAGGTTGGGCAAAATGAAATTCAGAGCAGCCCTGAGGAGAAGGACTTGGGGGTGTTGGTCAATGAGAAAATGAACATGAGCTGGCTTCAGTGTGCGCTTGCAGCCCAGAAAGCCAAATGTATTCTGGGCTGCATCAAAAGAACTGTGACCAGCAGCTCAAAGGAGGTGATCCTGCCCCTCTACTCTGCTCTCGTGAGACCTCACTTGGAGTATTGTGTGCAGTTCTGGTGTCCTCAACATAAAAAGGACATAGAACTGTTGGAACAAGTCCAGAGGAGGGCCACGAGGATGATCAGGGGACTGGAGCACCTCCCATATGAAGACAGGCTGAGAAAGTTGGGGCTGTTCAGCCTGGAGAAGGGAAGGCTGCATGGAGACCTCATAGCAGCCTTCCAGTGTCTGAAGGGGGCCTACAGGGATGCTGGTGAGGGACTATTCATTAGGAACTGTAGTGATAGGACAATGGGTAATGGGTTGAAACTTAAACAGTAGAGGTTTAGACTGGATATAAGGAAGAAGTTCTTTACTGTTAGGGTGGTGAGGCACTGGAATATACCAGTATACCAGAAAAAAAAAAGAAAAAAAAATAGTGTTAAAATATATATTTAAATCCCTATTTTTTCACATTACTGTTGATGCTATCACAATTCAAGATGCTAAGGTTCTACCTGTATTTTGGGTACAAACACATGGGTGTTATAGCAGCTTAAAGAACTGCTCTTCCTTATTGCCACCTCTGTTGTCAGTGTGTATGTGTATCTGTCCCAAGTCTTGGGTAAAATTAACTTAAGCATCAGTTGCATATTTTATGAAGGTGGTCAAGTTTTTCTGGTACCTCTTGAACTCCTTGTGACCTCTACTAGCAAAAATTTAGTATAATACTCTTTCTCTGCCTTACAAACTCTGCTTCCATTTTAAATGATTAAGTTCTTTTAATCCATCCTAGCAGCAGTAAAAATACATTGTTGGCCATTTGTGGATGGGCAGAAAACATGTAAGTTAAATAGCTACAAGGGCTGTAATGACACTTTTGCTAATTTGCTACCCAAGTGCAATAGATACAGAAATAACTCTGTATAACTGGCTCAAAGGGCAAACAAAAACTTGATCTCTTGTAATTTTACAGTGTTAGCAAATGGCAATAAATTTCTCATAATGACTGCAGCTTTGTGTTGGTAAGACAAGAATAACACTTAAGCACTGTGTACATACATTCACCTGTTCCATTTAGTGTCTGCAAGAGTTATTTGTATCCTGGGCAGATTTACTGTGCTGCTTATCACCAAAGGGTCTCACAGCCTCACAAGAATTGAGAGTGAAGATTCACATTTTGAAAGTTTTTCTCTAAGCTTCCAAATTACAGAATGAATGGTTACAGAGCAAGGACAGAAATGATACTTCAAAAGTGTTCTGCATCCCACATTTCTAATTACTAGAGAAAGAACAGTATTGCTTTTCTTTTGCAGACACAAAACTGAAATACCTGAAGTAAAACATTTCAAAGTTTCCTGGTCCTTTGGAATCTAAATTCCCCTCAGCTAGGCGCCGGTGGATCCCTGGGCTTCGGCAGGCAAGCAAAGCAAATTCTGTGTTGCCTGGTTTTGTAGCAAATGCTTGAGTGTAGTTCAGTGTAGCTGTGGCAGTACTGAAAATGATGAAGCCTACTACAATTTTCTTGTGAGTAAAAGCAGCTAAATTGGCAGTCATCTAACAGACACTGATTGCTAATGATGGGGTTTTCAAGGGAAAGGTGTTGAGAAAGTGACAAAACTCCTAGAGGCTTAACATTTTTATCCATGGAGGCTATGACCCATCAATGTTTATACAATAAATGTATTTCAAAACTAAATTATCCTGATTCTAATTAATTTTTCTTGCTTTAATGAAAGTAGCGATTTTTTTTTTCATCTGGCTACCACAAACTGTAGCATTTGGGGTTTAAGACACATTATTTTTGCTTTAAAGGTTAGAAATGCACTCTTCAATGGTTTCCATCATTTATTAGCAGACACGCCATTTTCTGGTGTGCTGTCTTGCAGGATAGCAGTTCCTGCAGAAATAATTGCATATTTGGAAAAGTAACTCAGACCAGTGTTGTCCTTAACTTTCTCTTGCCCACTCATAACTCTTTTTCCTTTTTGTCCTGTGCTTTTCATTTCTTCAGTTTATTTGTCCCATGCTTTAGCTTTAATTATTTGCACACCTAGGTTTCATTGCATGTTGCTTTTCATTTGCAAGCTCCAATACACTGGAAAATAACCAGCAGCAATTACTCCCTCAGGCTTCACCTGTAATTTATAGGATACTATAATATCCCACTTGGAGAGAAGGACAAGAAACGCCTCTCTACCAGAGACTGGGAACATTTATAGCTTTCATGAGTGCCCTGGGAGGAAGGCAAAAGCCCCAGTCTGGCTGCAACTCTGTATGTGCCCTCATCTGTTTGCTGAGCTAAACATAATTTCTGTGCATCACTAGAGGCAGAGGGAACAAAGAAGCTTAAGGGATACTACAGGTTGAGAGTTTTAAGGGCAAATGCTAATTCACAGTGTAGTTTGAGCAATTTTCAAAATAAAATCACTAGCTTCCTTGTTTGTGTTTTGCCCAGCTTGAAGGTCTTCAGCTCAGTTTCCTGAACATGTTTGAGTGGCTGCTTCAGTCCTTAGAAGCTGTTTTTGATGTAAATTGTAATTTCCTTGGTTCAGAGTCAGGGCTGACTGGTGCTGGTGGGGCTCAGCACCCACACAGGCCTCCAAACACCTATTAACCAGAGCATGTTGGAAACAGGAAGTTTTAAAAACAGAAAAGCAAGTCCACAATGTGGGGATCCTGATGCGCAGGCCCTTTGTTTCACATTACCTGACACAGACTAGAAAATGTGCACTGCCAGCACTGTGCTGTAGTATCACACTCCTTACATCTGGCTTTGGGAGGCTGGGGAGTGGGAGTAAATCATAGAATCAGAGAATGACTTGGACTGGGAAGGATCTTAGAGATCATCTACTTCCCACCCCCTGCCATGGGCAAGGACAGCTTCCACTAGACCAGGTAGCTCAAAGGCCCATCCAGCTTGGACTTGAACACCTCCAGGGATGGGGCAGCCACAGCTTCTCTGGGCAACTTGTTCCAGTGCCTCAGTGGGATGCTGCCCACATCCTGAGTACAAGTGGTGCCAGTTTTTTTGGTGGATTGTGAGAAACCTGCTCAGCAATCAAAATTCCACAGATGGGAATTGTGAAGCAAAGAGCCCTTTAATAGCAGTGTGCTGGGGGCATCATCCTCAGACAGATGAGCACACCCCCTCAGCAGACTTTTACAGTTTATATACCTTTCTAGGTTGTGTTTCTCGATTATGCCCACCCTCATCTGAGAAATTATTTACACGTTCCACGAACCCAAACCTCCCACCTCTGACAGCTCTCAGAGGGTCTCTGGTGGTAGTAGGGAGGAAGGCTCCAAGTCTTCCTCACAAGTGAACTTCTGAACTTTACTTATGGTGCATGCATTCAAGCCTTGCAGTTACATAAACTCCTGATCTGTATAACATATTGTATGCAGATGTGCCTATCACCAACTTGGGGATAATTATACCAACTCCCTTGGCTGGGGCCCACATCCTGGAACCCCATGCCCTACAGATTTTCCATTCTGCCTCTATCTCGCTCATAACAAAACCTCATACATTTTTCTTACAATACTCACGTGGTGATGGCGACTGAGAACTGATCAAGCTACCACAGGGGGAAGGAAACATCCAGACAAGGATCCATGCCACCTTGTCAGCAACACCAGCAGGGCCCACGACAAGAAAAGATGATTCAAGGGTGCAGCCGAGTGAGCTGGTGCCCGTAGTAGGACTTGAGTCATCCCAGTGCTGTGGCGGTGACTGGAGGAAGAAGGGGCTCCAGTGGGACCCTGCTCTGCCGTAGCGGTAGTTGAAACACCAGGCAAACCCTGGCCATTGCCAGGAAAAGGCCCAAGCAGCCGGGAAAGTGACCTCCCCGTCAGATGAAATGCCCCAGGGCGGCAGGGCTCGGCCGGCGGTGCCGTGCCGTGCTGCACCGCCAGCGGCGCCGGGGCGGTGCGGCGCTGACAGGTGGACGCTCCCCTTCCCGCACTGTCCCAGCGGCTGCAGGACGAGGCGGGGAAGAGGGACGAAGACGAGGAGGAAGGGCGGGTGAATGATGTGGCTGAACCGGCAATGTGAGTAGCAGCCCCGCGGGTGCGGGGGTCGCCCCACCGAGTGAGGAGGGCGCCGGTGTCGCCTTCCGGTAGCCCCAGCCGAGGCTGCCGGTGCCTCGCTGTCTCCTTGCGCCCTCCTCAGATGGGTGATCTGGAGCCGCTTGCAGGCTGACGGGGTCAGCCCTGTGGCAGCGGGGACAGGGCAGGACGGTGTTCCCTGGCCAGGGTGAGCCGAGCTCCCGGCCCGGGGCGGAGGGGCTGGTGCCGGGGCTAGGTCTCGCAGCTGAGCCTCGGTCAGCGTCTGAAAGAGGATCAGCACCCTTGGTGTCTTCCTTCCTGCTACTCTTGCCTATCTGGCGCCATGAGTATCGCTGAGTATCTCTGCCTGAGTACTGCTCTGTGGCAGAAACGGAGAGAGAGGAAGGTTTGTGCCACCTCTCAGAGCACAGCAAGCACCTCTGTGGCACGCTGTTCCCATCCTGCAGCGCTGTGCTGTGCCAAGTAGTGGGTTGAGGAGCCACAGCCTTAAAAATCAACAGAAACACTGTCTTGTTTTCATGAATGTAAGTTGGACTTTGCTTTTTATAACTCCCATCTGCTGTGGATAGCAAATCTTAAACTCCCTTAACTATCCTATGTTTGCCTGAGTTTATGGCCTAACTGCTATTGTGTAGGGTTTTCTGCATGCCCAAGCAGGTACTCAAAAAACGAGTATACATGTGCAGGATATGTAAGCTCAATAAAGCTAAGAGATCTGGCTGGACACAGCAGATATGATCAGTGTGGCCTCCCAGTGCATTATGAACCTAAGAAAGGAAAAACAAAGGTTGATTGACAGTGAAAATGTTTTATGACAGTTTTGAGAATTAAGTACAAACTGTGTAGAAGATTCGGTAAATGTATTCCTTAAACTTTAGAAGTCATATTTGAGAAAAGTTTAAGCAGCTTGCTGTTAAAGTAAAATATGGAATATAGTAATAGAAGTTAGTCTGTATTTTCTCTTCTGCTTAGGTAAAACGCTGAATTGTTGAGCCTATTTTGCCACAGAGTTGCTCCACAATTATGATGAAAAACAGTGCTAAATCACTGTAAAGATAAACCTGCTAAACAAACAACAGAAAAAGCAAAACCTGACTTGATCTCATAAAGCTTTACAATGCACCCCATCCCCTGAAAAGAAATAACTGCTGAAATCTTTAAATAGACTTGTAGTTTCCACTTAATTCTTCACGAGTTTTGTCTTTGAAAATGGTGATTTGGTCTCCTTTACAAATTATGTTATGTGTATAAATCTGATTTTACAAATATATATATGTAGTATATATTATATATTTTTATATGTATAAAATATATTTCTTATATGTAGAGAGAGAGTGTGTGTTTATACATATATATATATACATACTCAAAATAGAAAAGCCAAGTAAGTTTCATTCTGCTCAGTTCTGGCAGCTTCCTTCTTTGTGCACGTGAACGTTGTTGGTGTTCTTGTCTGCTTTCACTGTATGAATGAAATGTTGGAGTGATTTTCAGTATTATTTTAGTGCAGGTTTGTATCACTGCCAGTGGTAGAGAGACAGATTTCTCTAGACTGAGGAAATAATTTGAAAATGTGTTATCTCTCTGAAGGTTCATTATATTACTTCCTCAATCTTAATCCTTTGATGAAAGTATATTAAGTTTCTCAGAGTATCTATCTGTCTTACAGTCACATAAATGCACATACTTGTGACTCCTAAATAAAATTACTACAATGTCACAGAACGTTTTAAGGGCTCAGATCAGTATCTTCAAAGGGTTTACTGTCCCCTTTCTTAATTTTTGTCCTGATGCAAGAAATGAGAAACTGGAATTATTTACAGAAGAACCTTCAACATTCATAATTTCAATGTCCAAACTTATTTGTGGCATGAATAATCAGAAGTAGATCCTCCAGAATCATGTATGTATTGGACTATTGTATCTGTTCTGAAGTAAAAGAAGCAGACTAATTTGGCAGAATTCACGGGAGAGTGGTAGGACCTGCAAAACAGGACTTGAGGAGAGGAAGTGAACAATTTGGCCTTATTCTAGAGAAGGGGTAGGGCAGAAATCTTAGTAGCAGTTCCAAGAAGGAAAGGAATGTAAACCGGTTCAAAGAAAATTTAGGCTATATAATACACAATATGTTCTAGCAGATTGGCAAAGTGGACATACTGGATATTTTTGGACATTGGTTCTGTTGAATTTGATTTTCAGGCCTATGAAAATAAAAAATTTCCTTTTTCCTTTTAAGAGATCATTATGTTCAAGGATGTATTTCTTTACAGATCAGGAATTATGACATACAGACAGTTTCACAATTGCAATGTGGTATTTCCTTGTTTATCTTTATAAATTAGTGCATTTCTTCTAGATCAGGAATGCATGTTAGCATTTCTGAGGACGAGGAAGAGGAGATGATACCCACTATGGAATTTATTCATATTTTTCATAGGAAAATTGTGAATCCCATTGTTTTCCTAATGTACAGATGCACTGCTAATACAGCCCAGGGAAGCTGTGATGTAACTGAGAGAAGGTGAAACAGTCACTCTAGTCATATTCAAACGTAGTCAGAGCTCATTGTGTGAATGAAGTTATATGGGCCTTCTTCAGTTATTTTC
The DNA here is from genome assembly GCF_012275295.1 of Melopsittacus undulatus. Lineage (NCBI taxonomy): Eukaryota > Metazoa > Chordata > Aves > Psittaciformes > Psittaculidae > Melopsittacus > Melopsittacus undulatus. Next base: position 89,826,984 of record NC_047528.1, on the reverse strand, counting down.
ACCCAGCATGTCAAAAGTGTGGATGGATAGAGTACGTTTTGTCGTTGGTGTTTTAAACCGTTCCTGTAGTGTCTGCCTGTCACAAAAAAATTAATAGTAACTGCACACTACCCATAAAGTCATGTATAGTATCTGGTACTTAAATTCCAGAGTCAAAATCCCAGGAGAATTAAGTTGAACTTCATGTTTCTTTAGGGTATATAGGGTGTGGATTGAGAGGAGCCTTGGGGGGAGGTCTGTGCTTGAAGATTTAGGAACAACAGGGATTGTCAGAGACGGGAATGCAACAAATAAATTGCCTCTGAAGGCTGTGGTTGACATAGCTTGTCAGAAGTAAAGTGACCAGTTTCTGAAGCAATGCCAGAGAAGATACAAGAGTTTGTATGTTGCTATGAAAGCATCTTTATGTCTCTGTGTTTTTTTCCCCCCCATTCCCTGGCAGGTGTTATGAAATTAGGAAGGATTCTGATTACTTCATTGGCTGCTTGGTGTTTGGGATACTTATTTGCTGTTCTTTTACGCCAAAAGACGATAACACCTATGGCTAATCTTCAAGACATTGGAAGGAAACCAGTGTTGAGGGGTGTGTAGTTGTTTTTCTTTTTTTTTTTTTCTTATATCTGATGTTGACTATTTACATGCTAAATGACAAATGGCTTGTTAATGAACAAATGTTCTATTGTAAGAATGAAGTTGGCTATGTAAAGTACAAGTCTGAACTATTTCTAAGATGCTGTCTTTCAAGAAACACAGTATCAGCCTATATTTGCCAGTATGCAAATATAATTAATTGAATAGTAATATAAGAACACCTTATTTGTTTGCTGCCATATAAGCACACAGCTATAGCTGCAGCTTTGGTTCTATCACATATATTGTACAGTTATGGTAAAGTGTTGAATCACTAACCACACTTTGTAATTAAATTCCCATTACTTTTTCTCTCAGATCTGCCTGGATGGCTTAATATGTACATTTTCCTCTTTTTATGACTATGTTGCCGTGTGAAAAAGGCTTAAAAAAATCATTATTAACTTCAAGCTAGTAAACCTTCAACCCTCTAGGCCTTGTTTCCTGTTATATGAAATATCACAAAATAATCACTCTGTATTCAGATCAAATCAAATTATATAGGTCATTTTTCCCTAAATAATCTTGCTTTTGGTCCAGCAGCTGCTTGAAAGTCAATGATAACTTAAAGCCTGAGTAAATGTGAGATAATGTTGCCATGTGTTGTGGTTTAACCCCAGCAAACAAGTAAGCCCCAGACAGCCACTCACCCACTTCCTCCTCATGGGATGGGGAAGAAAATCCAAAGGGTAAAAGTGAGAACACTCACAGTTTTTAACAGGTAAAGCAAAAGCTGCACATTCAGGCAAAGCAAAACCATTAATTCATTCACCACATCCCATGGGCAGGTGAGTGTACAACCATCTCTAGGAGAGCAGTGCTCTAACACACATGGCAGGTACTTGGGGAAAAAAATTGCCATCACTCAGAATGGACGCCACTTCCTTCTTCTTCCCCTAGCTTTACATGCTGAGCATGACCTCATATGATATGGGATATCCCTTGTGTCAGTTGGGGTCAGCTGTCCCGGCTGTGTCCTCTCCCAACTCCTTGTGCATCCCCAACTGTTGCTGATAGTGTGGTGTGATGAGCAGAAAATGCCTTGCTTCTGTGTAAACAACTGCTCAGCAGAGACTAAAACATCCCTGTGTTATCAACACTTTCCAGCACAAATTCCAAGCACAGCCTGCACTAGCTACTATGAAGAAAATTAACTCTACCCCAGCCAAAACTGGAAGGACTGGGTTCTGTATATGTATGTTTGAGCTTAGCATGTTGATATTAAGTGATTCTTTCCATGAATTAATTGTTTTTGCAGCATTCAGTAAATGATTTTCTCATCTTTCTTCTTGTAGTCCCAGTCCCAAAAAGACAGAAATGTGATCACTGGTCTCCCTGCTCACCAGGGAGCTACGCTTATCGGATTCTTAGTGGTGGTGGCAAAGGAAAGCTGGCTAAAATTTGTTTTGAGGATGAGCTGTGAGTAACAGTCCAACTTTAAATCTAAACAAGTGCTTTGTAGTGTGAAGAAAGGTGTTTTATTTTGGTTCAGTAGCAGAAAGTGTTGTTTTTTTGTTGTTGTGGGGTTTGTTGTTTTTTTTTTTTGTTAAATACCTTGTATCAGGGTTGTTTTTTTTTTTTGTTTCCCTACATAAGATGCATTCAACTGTTAGCTTCAAGTATGATTTTTAGTTTTCATGGTGCAGGATAGCAAGTTTATGGTACATTGAGTGGTCAAAATCTTCTCAAAGTCAGGTTCTTTCATGGCTTTTCAAACTAGACAGGTAGAATGACTTCAAAACCTTGCAATGATCTTTTGTGATATAGTCCACATAGAACACTTCTACAAAACCACATTATCTTGGTTAGGTTTTTTTCTCCTTTATTTTCCTGGCTGCATTTGTATGAAGTACTTTGTTGATCTGGCTCATTTTAAAAGATTAATTGTGCATGGTTGAAGGAAACTGATAAAATGTGGAGATATCTATCCCATAGCTCTTGTTTGCTACAAAGTCTTGAATTAAATAACTGAAGAAAATGTGAGCATCAGTAAATGACTTAGCACTGGTAAATATAACTTTGGGTCAGAGCTTCTCGATGGATGCATTATACTGATAATGTGTTTACTCCTATTCCAGGCTTATAAGTGAAGAGAAGGGTAATGTTGGAAGAGGTATAAACATTGCCATTGTGAATTGTAAGTAAGAGAAAAAAAATGCTAGACACAGACAAACTTTTTTAATGTAATGTAATCACATTTTCTGTGATCTCTGCTCAGAATAAGCCCAGTTCTAGAATGATGTTACTGCTGACAGATTTTTGCCACCTTTTCCCTTCGTCCACATGATAAACCTTCCATTCAGAGTCCTATGTTCAAAAGTATCTGCTTTTATAATTTCACAGTATATGGTTAAAAGATAAGACAGAAAGGAATCAGGAACTACTGGATCTTGTTACTAGAAATGAGCTGATGCATTCTACATGGAAAAGAGCCTCTCAATAGCAGGAATCCAACCAGGGTCTTGGATAACAAAAATCAGTTTAACACAGTTGACATGGATTTAGAAATTTGAAAAGTGTTTCCACTTGTACATGTGTTATTTAAATAAAGATAGCCATCTAAGCAGCAGCATAATTAATGATGAATATTGACCAAAATGTTTTGTTACTAATTGTTTGTGTGCCCAATTTCTCATTCAGTAATGATTAATGTTCAGTTTCTGTTCACCAACATTCAAACGGTATAAAGGCCTTCACATCTGAAACACTGCACAGAATAGTGTTAAGCTCTGTCAGTCTTAGGTGTAACTATTTTTCCTATTTAGGGTTGTGATCTAGTTTAGTATATGTAGATACAAAAACATGGAAGGACACAGAAAAATTAATTTCTTCTTTAAAATTAAAAGTAATAAAAATGTCTTCGTAATTTGATGATTCAAAGACTACATGAAACAAAATATTCTCTCCAAATCTTAAACTGATATTATTCCATATTCCTTTCAATTTAAAAACCTAAGCAAAAGAAAACTCAGAGGCCCAGTAATACACAAAAGTAGAGGTGCCTAGCTTTAGGTGAAAACACCGTATAAGTTGATTGATTTAAATTTGCTCCTATTTACACAACTTTTTGTTTTAATTACAGATAAAACAGGAAAAGTTACATCAACACAGTTTTTTGACATGTGGGAAGGAGGTAAGGAAAGAGTCTAACAGAACTTTTGTCAATGTTTCAGTGTTAAGAAATGACTTACATGATTATCCTGCACTTTCAAATTACTATGATTGCAGTATTGATGGGGATCAGATAGAAACAAACAGCTGCTTTCTTCATAAAATACGCTCAGGCCAGATCTGATGACAAATTTAGCCTGATAAGCTGAATTTCTCCTGCTGATTGAGGTAGTTAATTGTCTTTTTTTTTTTATTGTCAAGTTGTCATTTTTTAAGTGTCTCCCCCTCCATGATTTCAGTCAGGATTAGGTCTTCTGCCTAAAAATGCCTAATTAGATTTCATTTTGAATAGATAAGGCCAAAAAGTGAAACCGGGTTCAAAGTAGGCGGAATGTGATATGTTTGTAATGTGTAATCAGTTTGTAATTGATTCAACAGACCACTCAGGAGAGATGACGGCTTTCATTAAGAATGCACCAGAAGAGTCCCTCCTTTTGATGGTGACTCATGATGATGGAAGCACCCGGTAAGCAAGTTATCCTCGACAGGCTGAGGAACAAAGCGATGAATAGCTTGAAAATTATGATTGCATAATGGTATAAAGGAATGGTAAATTTCATTCTATAGACAGGTTATTCTCTCATTTCCTGCCTAAAAAGTTTTTTAATCCATGTCCATTCAGTGCTTCCCCATATCATGTATGCTGATGATTCCAAAGTGGATAGATAGCATTATATTTGTTTAAAAGAACTAGTTACTCTCCTAAAGGGCACTGTTCTTACCTCTGGGTCACAGAGGTAACCTTTTGTTACAAAGGTGTCTGCATCTCCTATTACAATGTGTCTAGTTTGCATTCCTTCTTACATCTTAACTTGGATCTTCAAGTGTTTTTGAACCTTGAGGGGGTTTTTAGTTAAATTCGTGATATGGTAACTATATACCGCAGAAGACTTAATCATTCATTTGATAAATTGATGTCCTTGTCCTTATTTAATGCTGTGGAGTGGACTCAGTCAGAGATCAATATGATCAGACAAAAGCCATTTATTGCAAAGCATTAACTCCTTATATACTATTGCTCACACACACCTACAGCAATTTGGTATATCATGATTGGATACTTGTCTTGAAGACCCTTAGTGACTAACATATAATTGGTTAAGCACAGATGTTAGAACTTGACCTTGAAAGCTTGCCAACAGTCCACAGTTCTCATAACTCAGTGAATTCCAGCTTCTTATCTTGCTTGCTTAAGTTTCCTCGGGCTTCCCATGGCCTTACTATATCTTTCGGAGTTATTCAGAGTTCATGTACCAAATATTCACTCTCCTGTGAGAACGCTGTCTCCACAATTTAAGAAGGCTTGAAACATCAAATAATATTTGAGAACATTTTTGTTTCTGCTCTGCTGTTATAAACTGGCTGTATTAACACCAGGCATGTGGAGAGGAGAAAGAAAAAGGACTTTTCTCTGGAAGGGTAACAGCATGCTACTGAGACAGCTCTTAGGGTTTTTTAAACTTCTCATTTTTGCTTCTGCTGATTTACTAATGTAAAGCATGATTCAGCATTTTTCACATACTGAATTTTTAACACTTTTCTCCACTACATTTTCCTAGGTTGAAAAATGATGCCAAAAAGTCAGTAGAAGATCTGGGAAGTAAAGAAATACGGAATATAAAATTCAGGTCAAGCTGGGCTTTTATAGCTGCCAAAGGCTTCAAGCTGCCAGATGACATCCAAAAAGAAAAGGTCAGGTTCATTTTATTTTCACTTTATATTTGTCTGTATATAAGGTACAACCTTCAGGTGCAGATTTGATGTGTTAGCTATAACAAGTGTAGTCTGTTCAGTAAGCCTCAGTCTCACAAAGCAAGTTCTCTAATGTGTCATCATTCTTTGCTTTGGATCTGGGCCATGTACAGTACTGACTTCTACCACACCAGCACTAAACCATCTGTACACAAATTTCAGAAGTGACCCGCAATTCTAGAGAGTTTCAATTTTAAAATGTCCAACCTGACATGCTGTACAGAGACTTACATTTTCTTCTGGAAGAGCAAATTCCAAGGATTTCTAAAATGAAGACTATTTTTATATGAAAATTGGGCTGCCACAGACTGGCCATGCAAATACAGCAATGTTTGCATCATAAAACTTTTCTGAATAACATGCCCTCAGGCTTCAGGAGGTCTAAAGATACCATTTTTACATCAGATTTCTGTTTGCATCTGTGACCTTGTTGTATTCGCTTTCTATAAGCCCAGTAGTGCTCATCTGTATGACAGAGGCTGACAGAAATGAGAAAACCCAATACAGAGGTCAGTTCTCCTGATGATACTGACTCCCTCTAAAGGCTCATGAAACTTTCATAGCTGTTTAGTTGGATTTTTTTTCTAAAATACTATTGCAATCTTCTTCAAATACAGAGCTTCTGCAGAAAAAGGGTATTCAATTTAGTGTATATTAAGACAGCCATCTGGGAAATAAGTAAAGCACTCTGTGTAAGAGAGAAACTGGGGGAATTTTCACCCATTATGTCAAGCAAGATGTACAGTGTATTACTCAGCTTCCCAGTCCTACCCCATTACCCCCCTCTGTTGCATGAGTTTGGACAAAGTAGCTCAAAACTGGAGTACCAAATATTGATCTTTTTTTTTTTTTTTACTTTTAAATTTTTAAACAGATAAACCACTCTGACCAGAAGAAGAACAGGTACAGAGGGTGGCCAGCTGAAATCCAAATAGAAGGCTGTATCCCAAGAAACCTGATCTGAACAAATGCATACCTCATTAATAAAGATGATTGTCTATTTTTGTATCTATGACTCTAGGAAATTGCCTCCAGAACCCAATAAGCATCTGAACACTAACTGTAAAATAATCATGTACAGTTTTATGCCTTTCTTTCCTCTGTGAGGTTTTACTCTAATCTGAAAACAAATAGGTATTTTGATAATATGTAGAAATAAAGTACTTTGGTTTAGAGTGTTCAGAAAGTCAGTCATAAAATAGTAGGATTTTTAAAAGTGAGTACACGTTGCAATTTTAGGGTTTTGATTTTGTTTGTTTGGTTTTAGCACATGTTCTCCTTAGCTTCCCCTTAAAGACTAATATGCAAATAAAATTTAATCTGAATTGTAATATAAAATCACTAGCAATAAAGTAATATTTTATGTTTATTAGCAGCATCACTTCTCTTCAGAAAAAAGTTCAGAAAGAACAGTTACATTTATTGAGCTGGTTTCAGTGATGTTGGCAACATGGAATAGCAATGTTAATGTGAAGATCAAGTTACTTATATTATTTTACCAGATTTAAGCAGCAAATCTATGTGGTTTGTTTTAATTATTTTTTTATTTCCTGTAAGTTTAACTTACCTACTTAAAAAAATGTAGTGACTTCGTGCAAGCTTAAGTGTTATTCTTGTAACTGTAGAATCAAACACATGATTGTAAAGAAACTGTAGAAGCCATTTACTCAATCTCCCTTTTTCTGAAGCACATCAAGTATGTCTGGACCCTTCTTAACTGATGTTTGTCCCCCTGTTGTTCAGAAGCCTCCCATATCGTAGATACCAAAGCTTAAGCTGCTTCCTGTAGCATTTCACTGTTATAGTAGTCATTCCCCAAACGTACTGAATTAACCTAAAAGGACCAAGCCAGTTATATGGAGAGTAAGTCATCATCATTCTTTTTATGTCAGTTTATTATGGATCTGACTTTCCTCATAATCTCTCCTCCCTAGACTGAAGCTACCCAGTATATTTAAATCTTTCTTTACATTTTTCTCAACATTGAAAGGTTTGTTTTGCAGCAAGTTTCTTAATGTGCTGTGCTCCAAATGGGTCACAGCACTCTATGCAGCTACTTATGACTGTCCTGCACTCTAGACTTCAGGCAGGAGAAAATAAGGAGCAGTGACCTGAGAGGGTGGCTGCCAACAGCCAGATTCAGTCCGCTCCTGCTCTCCACTGTCTGATTGAAGCCCTCTCATTGTGCTTCAAACCTCCACCACTGTCACAGCTGCCATCACCTACTTGTAGTCACTGCTGTGCTCCCAGAAGCTTTCTGATACCACATTTCTACACCAGCCCCTAAAGCTATGTTTCCCTGGTACCAGTTTGCAAACTGCTCTGTAATGCAGGGACTCTGCCAAAGAAAGCAGTTAAATTAGTTTGACTCAGTTTGATTTTGGCAGACTCACAATGGTTGCTCCTTATCACCTTGCTACTGATGAGGTGGTTACAAATTGAGTGCTTAAATAGCTGTTTCAATATTTTTCCACATCTAAGTAATTCTTTTATAATAATAATAATTTATTCAGGCAGTGTTCATGTTACTGGCAGAACATTTATTTCTTTACATTGTAATCACCCTTTGTTACATGCCTGAATTATAAAAATAACATAATTACAGTACTAATATATGACAATTCCCAAAATGCCAAGCTCTCAGACAGTCCTCAAATTCTGTGCAGTCTGACAGTTACTGCCTTCTACTCCAGGCCACAATTAATCTTTCAGTTGCAGCTAGATTTTACACCAGTTTCTGTTCAGTAGTTACCATGAAGCGTGCAAGTACTCCAAGTTCTCCATTCTCTGCAAGTACTCCATTCTTTAAATTCACTTGCTCTGTTCTTCACACTCTGTGCAAGTATTACGTTCTTTACAGATGGTCCACAGTAAAAGGTGCATACCCATAATCTGAATCAATGATCAAACCACCCAAGAATCTTTCACAGCACAAGTCCCTACAGAATGTTCTTTAACTATCATGTTTTCACATTTTCAGAGATCATTCAAATCATCTAGGCAAGAGTGTTAATAATCTGCAGTGCTGAATGGCTGCCACAAGTTTTGTTTTGCTTTGCTCATACCACAATGTTTAAATATGGTAGGCAGAGGAGCTTCCAGTACTTTGATAACTCTGATCTCAAGAAATCATGGAAAACTGGTCACTTGAGAAAAAAAAAAGAGCCACTTTTTCAGACACTTCAGATTAGTAACAGTCTTACAGAGAGTTGGTTTGAAAGTAGGTGTTCAACACAATTTGAACACAATTTGAACACTTCTGAATGAACCGCCATCTGTAGAGGAGTGAAAAGCTTTTTCACAGAACTGTAATTCTGAAAATCTAATCATATAATCACTGAATGGTTTGGGTTGGAAAGGACCCTGAAGATCACCTAATTTCAACCCGCCTGCCATGGCAGGAACATCTTCCACTAGACCAGGTTGCTCAAAGCTCCATCCAACCTGGCCATGAACACTGCCAGGAATGGGGCATACACAGCTTCCTTGGACAACCTGTTCCAGTGCCTCACCACCCTCACAGTAATGTGGGGAAAAGTTAAATAGCTTTGGACTTAAAAATAATTAATAGAACATGAAGTTAAACATTTGATTTTATTTGTAGGCAAGGCCATAGGGTGTAGGATCCCTAATACAGATGTCCTGCATCCTTACCTTCTCTGTCATGTGCTCTAGACCACAGGTAAACCCCAGTGGTGGAGGTCAATGCTGTCGAAGCAGGGTGACACTGCCAACCACAAGCAATGGGTAGGAAACGATTGTGCTCTCATGCGCCAGAAAGGTGCTGTGGTCTTTACCATGCCTTGTGAACTACTTTTGTGTGGTTAGTGCAGAATGCAGAACCACTACAAGGAAATCAGGTTAAACCCTCTAAAGCAATTAATCTTTTTCTAACCCTAGTAGGCAAATCATGGGTAATGGGAAAACATGAGCTTTCGTATCAGTATTACTCAGGGCTTGGGTTTGTGTATTCAAAATCAAAGTAGCACAGCAGGTGGCAGCAGTGTCTTTCCAGAGGCGCTGCATGTACGGGGAAGTACCCGACCTCTCTGCGGTTACCTGTCCTGCAGAGACACTGGAAACCACAGATACAGGTCTGGGTCACCCTGCCTTTTGCTTGCGGCTGGGAGGCAAGCCAGTAGCTTTGCTTCTAACATGCCGGACCTTCCTGTCCTGCACTTTGTCAGTGGCAGGCTCCTGTTTCAAATATCCCCAGCCAGCATCAGCCAGCTGGTCAGTATTGCTCACATTTAGGTAGACATTTCAGATAGAAGCAAATAGAAAAAGCAGCTATCATTCCAATTATTCCCTCCAGTGTGAATATGACAACCCGTCCCATAAAAAATGAAGTACATGGACAGCTGCCATTTTTTTATCTCTCCATTCAAGAGAATGAGCAGCATCTCAGGGTCTTGACAGGTCTCTTCAAAATCCCTGGATTCCTAGCAGTTCAGTTGGATGGCAGCAGTAGGAAATACTAATCAAATAGCAGGCAATATTTTCAGTTTCTCAGTGATAACTGTTTCTTTTAGGTTCTTTTGTAATGCTGTCTGCCTCAAAATGGGAAGTTTCCACTATATTCAAAAGAAAAAATACAAGAAGGGAAAAGTTCTTCAGCGAAAGATGCCCTTTTGCATGCAGGCTGTGCTTAAAGCAAAACTCCCACTGACTGCAATCCACTCAGAAGAGCAAAAAGGAGCTGATGCTTTTACTTATGCATAATGCCTGGTGGGAAATAACATATAAGTGTCATATTTCTGATCTCTTCTTAGCTGCAAGTGAAATGCTGAACAATTGCTAGAATTCAGGAGATTAAGATGGGTGTTTTTAATTATGTTTAAGTGACAGCAATTCCTCATTTCCTGGGACTCTGAAGTTTTGATTTCTCTTCTCCGATGTGGTTTTGTTTGTTTGTTTGTTTGGGGGGGGGGGGGAATATTTATTTGGGTTTGGGTTTTTTGGGGGGTGCAAGGGTTATGTGAGGTTTTTTTTTCTCTCTTTCCAGGGGAGATTTTCAGCAGCATAGAAAACATAAATTCTCCCCCTTCAAATACAAACTTTACACTAGCAGCTCTAACGTTACTTTTTCCTTCCTCCAAAGATGAGAGCATAGAGACAGATGCTTTGGCCCGTCCCAGTCCCCACTGCAGGTCTAATTAAAAAAAAAAAAAAAAAGGAATAAGTAGTTATGTTTCAGCCAAAAGCAATGTGCATTCCAGCCTTGTACTTCCTGTATAAATCTTAAGTGGTTATACTTTGTTTAGCTACTTTCTATCTCCTAGGCATTCCCTATGAGAGTTCTTGGGAATGAGACTGAACTTCTACCTTCTCCCCCAGGGCCAGGAGGTCTGTGACAACCAGGACTTGGGAAAGATGACTGAGGTCTTGAGTTAAGACTTTCCAAAGGGTTATTGATGCTATGAGGTCACATCTAAGGAGAAATTCCAGTTTTGTCCCACTGTTCTATCTGAACATATTTTATTGCCTGCAAGGACTGGATTTAGAAGAATTAGACCATGATTATATCTGCATTTTGCAGCCAGAACAGAAAACATCAGCTTCTGATTTTTCTTCAGATAACTTACAGAATAGAACTGGAGCCCAGTAGCAGAGGTCTGCTTTCTGTGACACTTGTATCCATCACAGTGCTCCACCTCTCTGGACGGTTAGTTAATTGCTGAAGTCTCTACTTGCCACACTTTGGCTCACCAGCTAAGCAGACATTCCTTGCAGCAGATAAACAGGAGCTCAACAGTCCCAAATCAACAGTCAAAAGACTGCTGATTGTTGAAAATCCCCATTGTAAGAAGAATGGAAGAGAAAGACCACTCCTCCTCCATTCTCACCTCCTCAACATTCATGAGGGAGATTTCTGTGCAATGTAAGGTATTCCTGTCTGCTGGAGATACAAGGATGGCTAGGGATGTTAAGGATAACAGGAAGGGATTCTACAGGTATGTAGCAAATAAAAACTAGACTAAAGACAATGTAGGCCCCCTCCGGAAGCTTTCAGGAGAACTGGCTACACAGGACTTGGAGAAGGCTGAGGTTCTGAACGACTTCTTTGCCTCAGTCTTCACTGGCAAAGGCTCTGACCGCAGCACCCAAGTCTTGGAAGGCGGACGCAGGGACTGTGAAAACCTAGACCTTGGCCTACTGTAGGTGAGGATCTCGTTCAAGACCATCTTAAGAACCTGAATGTACACAAGTCCATGGGCCCTGATGAAATCCATCCACGGGTCCTGAAGGAGCTGGCGAATGAAGTTGCAAAGCCACTGGCCATCATATTTGAAAAATCATGGCAGACAGGTGAAGTTCCTGAGGACTGGATAAAGGGAAATATAACCCCCATTTTCAAGAAGGGGAAAATGGGTGACCTGGGGAATTACAGACCAGTCAGTCTCACCTCTGTTCCTGGCAAAATCTGGGAGCAGATTCCCCTGGAAGGCATGCTAGGGCACATGAAAAACAAGGTGCTTGGTGACAGCCAGCATGGCTTTACTAGGGGGAAATTCTGCCTGACCAATTTGGTGGCCTTCTGTGATGGAGCTACAGAAGTGATGGACAGGGGTGGAGCAGTTGATGTCATCTACCTGGACTTGTGCAAAGCATTTGACACTGTCCCACATGACATCCTTGTCTCTAAATTGGAGTGTCATCAATTTGATAGGTGGACCACTCAGTGGATAAAGAACTGGCTGGATGGCTGCACGCAAAGAGCTGTGGTCAACGGTTCAATGTCCAGCTGGAGACCAGTAACGAGTGGTGCCCCTCAGGGATTGGTGTTGGGACCGGTCTTGTTCAACATCTTTGTTGCTGACTTGGACAGTGGAATTGAGTGTGCCCTCAGCAAGTTTGCCGATGACACCAAGCTGTGTGGTTCTGTTGATACGCTAGAGGGAAGGAATGCCATCCAGAGGGACCTTGACACGCTTGTGAGGTGGGCTGATGCCAACCTCATGAAGTTTAACCATGACAAGTGCAAGGTCCTATGCCTGGGTGGGAGCAATCCCAGGCACAGCTACAGGTTGGGCAGAGAACAGATTCAGAGCAGCCCTGCGGAGGAGGACTTGGGGGTGTTGCTGGAGGAGAAAGTGAACATGACCCAGCTTCAGTGTGCGCTTACAGTCCAGAAAGCCAACCGTATCCTGGGCTGCATCAAGAGGAGCATGACCAGCAGCTCAAAGGAGGTGATCCTGCCCCTCTACTCTGCTCTTGTGAGACCTCACTTGGAGTACTGTGTGCAGTTCTGGTGTCCTCAACATAAAAAGGACATGGAACTGTTAGAACAAGTCCAGAGGAGGGCCATGAGGATGATCAGGGGACTGGAGCACCTCCCATATGAAGACAGGCTGAGAAAGTTGGGGCTGTTCAGCCTAGCAAAGGGAAGGCTGCGTGGAGACCTCATAGCAGCCTTCCAGTATCTGAAGGGGGGCTATAAGGATGCTGGTGAGGGACTATTCATTAGGGACTGTAGTGATAGGACAAGGGGTAACGGGTTGAAACTTAAACAGGGGAAGTTTAGATTGGATATAAGGAAGAAGTTCTTTACTGTGATGGTGGTGAGGCACTGGAATGGGTTGCCCAGGGAGGTTGTGAACGTTCCATCCCTGGCAGTGTTGAAGACCAGGTTGGACATAGCCTTGGGTGACATGGTTTAGTGTGAAGTGTCCCTGCCAGTGGCAGGGTGGTTGGAACTAGATGATTTTAAGATCCTTTCCAACCCTAACTATTCTATGATTCTATAATGTTGCTTGACTGGATTTGGTCCTTCCACAATAAACCATACGCCCTAAGGGTAAGTCCTTTCTTCAGTAAATTCTCGCCCACTCTGCTGGAGCCTCAGTAATTCTCTTGAGATGGAAATTAAAAAAAAAGTAATTTTTAAGTAAAAGGAAAGGGATATATAAGAAAAGGGAATGTACAATTCACAAATCAATTTCCACTGAGAAACTTTTGAAGCCATTGGGTGGAGATATAGAAGCAGAATTAACAAAGATAAACTACATTTAGTTTCAGCTCTATATTAGCCAATGTGGGTAGGTCACAGAAACTAGCCATAGCAGGATGGAGCTCTGCAATCTAATGTAGGCAGTACTTCAGTACCTCATGGTGCACTAGCTCAGCTGCTGGCAAAGCTGGTTTCAAGTCGACCCTTGAACTTTCTCATCTGCTAGCTCTTTCTGGAGCTGCAGCAGAGCAATAACACTTACCACAGCACCATGCAATTAACTGTGCAATTTACTGGAGGACTTGATCTTCCATCAATCCTGGAGAATCACAGCACTTGAGAACAAAAAAATAAGAGGCTTTTCCCTCATTTATTTCACTAGTTTTTCTTAGGCATTGTCCTAGCAGCAAATAATCTCTTCTTAGACTGTTCGTGGATCATAATTTTAGTCCTTTCCTCTTGTTTTCTTTTTGTGCTTATAATTATGCTGTCATTTTTAAAAAAGGAAATATTGGAAAAATATTACCCCTAATATTACTCCATCTGAAAAACCATTTAGGCATAAAGAAGCACTCTTATGTGCAGCTGGGACAAGTATTAGCCATGATTATCATCTGCTCCAGGAAATGGTATAGTGATATAAAAGGTAATATTTATCTAGATCCTCTGAGACCTGAACTGTACTGTTTACTAAAGGCCATGGCATTTTATTTTATGCCTTCAGTTTTCCTGATTTTTTCCTACAGCTCTTCACATCTTTCACTGTGCTTTGATTAATACCATAATTAATTTTTTCCAGGTTATTTGCAAATAGTTGAGGTTTTAAGAAAATTGCCAACAACCCCACCATTCGTACCCACTACCACTGTACCCTCTGCTAAGCGTGCCTAGCCCTGTAGCAGAGGTGGCAAACACAAACATGTCCCCAGCCAAACCGTTAAAATACATAAATAATCCCAACCTGCAGACCTGGAGCTGGACAGAACTGGTTTTGGGGGGAGCAAAGAGAGCAAGGAAATTATATCTAATGTGTAAATGACACTGTATATAATAAATTCAGATGTAGCCTGGAGCTGCAGACCAGTGAAGAAAAAGAAAGGTGTAAATATGTGTTAGCAAACATATATATATGGCCCTAAGTAGAGGAAGGGGGAGAGGCAAATTAAAAAAAAAAAAAAAAAAAAAAAAAAAAAATAAAATAAGAAAAAAGAAAAGAAAAGAAAAATTAAAGGAGAAAAAAAAAAAGAAAAAAGAAAAAAAACCCACCCAACAATGAATCAACACAAACATTGCGTTCCTCCCTGTGAAGGACTCCAGGTTCTGACAACTTGCTGTAATATCCCACTACCAAAAGCACCAGCATGCAACCACTGACCTTAGAACCCAGAGAAACAGTGGAGGAATGAGCTATCTTACAGTTTTGATTCTATCATTGTTATTATTGTGACTTTTTCTGTATATAAGCACCCTACCTGCATTATTGTTCCATTTCTCAGTAATAATTGGCTCATGTAATAATGATTCTTGAGTGAGTCTGTTAAGATGTCCATTATACTAACAATCACTGATGGCTTTATACACACACACACGGTGCTCTTCTTTTTTGCCCGTAAACAAGAACTTCAATGTAAGAGTTTTCCAGCTCTTGCTTGCGGTGCACTTTCTCCCTGGTGACCAAGCAAGAGTAGAAGTTTGTGCCTCCTCTACTACCAGCTAAAAGCTGCAAGAGACAAGTTCTCAGACTGTTTTATTGTGTCTCCCTTTCCCTTTCCAACTGAGGTATTCCTCTCACTGCTTTTTCAGTGAGCGAAGCCCCTAACCTATGACAAAATCTGTCTTATTCTTCAGGTAAGCTATCACAGCAGAACATGAGGATGTACAAACAGGTATTTGCCTTCCTTCAAAGCTGGAGCCATATAAGATTATTTTCTACAGACTCAGAAGCACCGTATGTTATAAAGGGTGTCTCTGTCTGTATAATGTTATTACTCTCAGGATTACAGATGTATATGCGTGTCAAAATGCATTCCCAAAAATACATCTTCTCCATGTTCAAATGGGGATGTTACCCACTGATTTATTTAGAGATATGACTTGGCTAGTGCCATTGAGAGGCTGTCTGGGAATCCCTTCACTTCTCACCTTCCTCACAACCCTTTGTTTTCCTGAAGAAAATAATTGCAGTGTGGCCTTGAGAGTAATTGTGTCAGCCCATATGCCAGTATGTAACAGCATAGATTCTTCCTCATTCCTCCCACAAATATGTAATATGGTAGGATGGTCTGTAACCCTCTTTATCCAAGTTCTTTTGTTCTGCAACGATAGTCAGTAATGCCATAGGTTTTCCAGCATTTTCCAATATGTGAATCATTTAGGAATAGCAAATGGGCTTAACAGGGTCTTGCATACAACTAAACTTCACTGATCTATGCCGTATTTACGTTGCCTTAGGGTTTTTCCAAGCATGAATGTGGAAGCAATGCTGAGGAAAATGAACTCCATTGAGCAGGAGACAGAGAAGTGGTAAAAGGGAAGAGAGAGCAGACTGTTCCTGAAATGGGTATGCCTGGCGCCTTGGCCCCTGCTTGCTCAGAGCTCAGCTTTGGTGTAAATTGTCACTCTGTGTCAGAGGAGTCAGGCTTCTCCCTTGCTCTGTCATGTACCTGGCAAGAACCCAGGACTCTGTCAGTGATCAGAGGCCTCCGCCTGATGATGGCAGCTTCCCTGGGATACTACAAGCAAAAATGCAATCTCTGCTGTTCCTTTTTAGAACAACATGGGAGGAATAGGGAATATGAAAAGTTTAAGGGGTTAAATAGACAAAAAGCACAGAGCAAGCCCAAAAAAGCCTCCTGGGGCTACAAAACCCAGACCTGTGTTTAGAATAAAATCCTTTCACACAATCCTAATCAAAGTCTCCTTCTTCTGAGAATAACAACCCTGTCTACAGAATTAAGTTGTTTCACCTCCACTCAGAGATGACAGCACACAGCGGTCTTTCTCCATGCTAACTTCACAGCCCTCATTTGCTTGCTCTCTGTGGTTCTCTGGGGAGAATTGCAGCTCTACAGGAAACACCTCCCATGCACAGAAAATCTTTTCAAAAACCAGGACACTAACTTTTATAAATAAACCAACTTCCCAGCCCTTTACAGCTCTCTCTAGATTCAGCAACTTGTGGCTGATCTTCCACGGCTGATTTCACAGTCCTGAGCATCTAAGATGTGAAGGAACCTGCTTTCAATGGTGGGTCATGCTTGTCTAAATACACTTTACACTAACAGCCATTAAATCTAGGTCTAGAGACAGGAGACCCGATGCTCAGTGTATTCACAGGTGTGTTTATTCAGAAGAGGTAGAAAAAAGTCAGGAGAGAAAAATAACCTCTTGCTCACCTTGCCTGTGGTGACTGTATACCACTGTAGCTGATGTATTCAAGGCAAAACAAGAGCAACTCCCTCACACGGAAAAAGTGAAAACCAAATGTTTGCCTCTAAAGGCCACAGATATGTGACTCTTCAGGAGTCTGTCTTTTATAACCAAAGACACCACCCATAATTGTTCTGCAGTTGCCTAGTGTTGAAGGTCAAGGAAACAAACACTTGTCATGGTGCTTTCACCTGACACAGGATTTCCTGATCAGGCCTTTAAACCCCTTCAGTTAAAACACAGTGATTTTTACTATAATATATGTGCATGTGAAGGTACATAATAGTTTTAGACCTGTCATTCAAGCTGGTAGCTAGGTCTGACAGACAGGGTTGGGGGGCACAGCTACTCACAGGCTGGCACAGCTGAGAACCCCATTCAGTTTTACCTGTTCCTGGGGTCACAGATACTGCCCTGCTTCCCCTCCAGCCCATTTGGGCACTGTCTGGCTCCTTCAGCATGGATCAGCAAATCTGTGGGGCAAAATACTCGCTGCCAAGGCCCCAGACTTTATGAACTACAGCTCCTGGGAGAGGAGGAGGAGGTTGCTTTGGACAGCATTTTGTTGGCTGTCAGGGACTGTACACCTGAAAGTGACTGAGGTGTGTTAGGTGCACTCCTGGAGCAGACCTGCTGGCTTCCTCCCATCTAGAAACAATATGGTATGGAGGCCCCGAGTCTCCTCTCTGACATGAGGCTGTAGCTGGGGATGGTCACAAGATTTGCTTTAGAAGCAAGTGAAAAGTTAGTGAGCTGAAGCAAAAAGCACCCTTGTGCAAAACAGTACTGCCTCTGCATGCTTTGGTACTGCAGGAGACTTAGGATGGAAAGCTGATATGGTGAACTCTTACTGCAGCCTCTGCAGATAGGACTTTTAGGATTGACCTTTACCCGACAGCCATGCAACTGCTGGCAAAGCCAAGCCCTCTTCTGCTCTGAGCGTTCTCAAGCTGTCAGTGATTTCAGTGCAGGGCCAGGCCTTTTCCTTTCATTCAGCACTGCTGTGGTTTAAGCCCAGACAGTAACTCAGAACCATGAAGCTGCTTGCTCACTTCCCACTTTCTTTTCCCCCTCCAAAAAAACCTCCTGCTCCCCGAGGGATGGGGACAAGAATTGAAAGAATGTAACTCCCATGGGTTGAGATAAGAACAGTCCAGTAACTAAGGTATAACACAAACCACTGCTGCTACCACCAATCGTAATAATGATAAGGGAAATAACAAGGGGAGAGAATGTGAGACTAAAAAGGGAAAAGGAAAAGAAAACAATAAGCACAAGTGATGCACAATACAATTGCTCACCACCCACTGACTGATATCCAGCCCTACCTGAGCAGTGATCTGGGCCTTCCCCCCAGTTTCTGTACTGGGCATGATATGCTGTAGTATGAAATACCCCTTTGGCTCGTTTGTGTCAGGTGTTCTGTCTCTGCTTCCTCTCAGCTTCCCATGCCCTGCCTCACTCGCAGAGCATGAGACTGAACAAGTCCTTGATCAGGGTAAACTTAGCAACAATTAAAATCATTGGTGTGATCAGCATTGTTCTCATACTGAAGGCGAAAACACAGCGCTGCACCAGCTACTAAGAAGGAGAAAAATGACTGCTACTGCTGAACCCAGGGCAAACACCCAAAATAACATCTGGTTTCTGATATAAATATATATTTATATATATTCCCTTATTGACAACAACGGAAGCTTAACTGCTGTGTGTTCAGTGGCTAGTCTCCCTACGTGCAGGGACTGCCACCACAGTGTTGGCTAAAAAGGAGTTATTTGGCAAAACAGCTATTATAGCTCAATACCACATTTGTAATTCTGGACTAGTAAGGCATCATTACCATTGGCACTTCCTCTCAGACACACTCCAGTGTATCATAAAGGAGAAGATCAGCATATTCGATACACAGTGCAAAGAAGTGATGGCTCAGACCTGTAGAAGCAGGCAATGTTTCCAGTTGGGGCCAAAAAGGGTTCTACTGCAGGGCTTTTTCTGAGGGCCATTTCCCTGAGCGCATTTGATCTGAAATTAGGGCTGATCTGTTTATCTCTCAAGCATGTTGAAAGGTTCCCTATTGCAGAAGAAAAAAGGACCACTTGCAGGAGTCATACCTATGCTGAATGAGGAGTTCCTCCTGAGTGTTTGTTATTGTTTACTCTTTAAGCTAGCTTTTTATATCAAGTACACAATCTGTACTGCTCTCTAGTCATCACAAGAGGGTTGCAAAAACTCAGTCAGGCATGTGTGGTGATTTCATCAGCTGAAAAGTCCTGTACACTCCAAGTTTTTTCTGCACAAATAAACAGGCGATTTTTAAAGTGTTTGGACCTCAGATTTGCCAGGACTTCACACTTCAACAGCCACAAAGCTAGCCTAAGGGCACCTCTGCAGCACCCAGCAACTGCTTTAGAGTGATCTCTACTGACAGTCCCATCTCTGACTGCTCATATGAACAAACTGTGAGAGCATTTTGATCTCTCTTCTCTAGGATAGGATCCTGGGATCCTGCTTCATGTCATCTCAGAGAAATTGTACATGAGCACAGAAAAGTCAGGTCCAGGTGTACCTCCCTGTCACAAAACCCATGTCCACACACACAGTGTATGTTGCTCCTCCCCTCCCTTGGCTAACAACCCCATGGACATAAAAGGGAAGTTTTATTTTGCTGTTGTTCTCTTTACACTTTTATAGCACTGTACTAAAAATGAGAACTCAAGGGTTTTCTGTGATATAATTTCCCTCATTTTTCTTGCAGGGCACCTTGGTAGGGATACAACACGGAGTTGGCTCTAGTTCCGTTAGGGATGTAGTAAAGCTAAGGAAAAAGTGGCTTCCTCACACTGCCCAGCAGAGCATAAGAGACTTCTTGTTTATGTATAGTCATTTATATAGTTTTATATGTAGACGTTTTCTGATGCTGCTGAAACTAATGTGTAATATCCCAGGGATTTTTCACAGAGGAATCTGCATATAGAGTTTATAAATTAAGGTATTTTTTCACATATGTACAATTTAGCCACAAAACTTCAGTGAGCTATATATGCATCAATCAAGGATTCCATTGTTTTTTACAAAAAAGCGGTTTCTGCAGTATTTAACATTTGCAAACCATACCTGATGCAATTCAGACATGAAACTGGCCCTGCAGTTTTCCTTAAGCCATAGAACCAAAGTTTATTCCCAAGATGTGGTGAAAGCATTCTCCTTTCCCAAACCATTGCTTGGGTCTGCACCTTCATTTGTTTTGCTTGAGTGAAGCTCAAACAGCTTGAGCTACAGACAGATTTCATAGCAAAGAGAGAGCATTAATTTAGTTCATAACCTGTTTTGCTGGCATGCCACAGAAGGGAAAATTCAACTGTAACTGTTCAGCAATGGTCATTCATGACCAAGATGAAGCCTGGCATGGGGGGCAAGAAAGGGTTACCCTGACTGGAAGCAGGGCTGCCAGAGACAGGACTGCTCCCTATGAGGGAGTGAAGTTTCACTAGGTGACGAGATAAGAAATGCCACAGCACTGTGTTGTAGCAGGGATGCAATGATGCACCTTTGGACAGCAGAGATGGTGCTGGAGGGATGGACCATGGGGTACTTGCATGGTGGGTATAGGTGCAAGTGTAAGGAATCAGCCTGTGGCACATATTTGTGTAGTCCTTGCACAACCGTTCCTTCCACTTCTAGTGGGAGAACTCTGCTCAATGCGTTGTTCATTAAATATTTTTGCACAAATATGTAATATATAATAAATATTTAAGCACAAATGTATGTTTCATTAGCTGCAAGAAGTACAATAAAAATTCTCCAATGCTATTCTGCCAGATTCTCTGCTACCATTTATTTTCCCACTGCAAGTGCTAATTTACACGAAATTAGGATCTCATTTTAGTAATTTTTAGTGTAACAAGACTAAAGGAACAGAAGCAGAGTAAGCATGTGAAAAGCTAGTTGCATCTGAGCAGTCCATGGGCAAGCATACAGACTACCTGAAGTGTTTTAGGCTTCAGATTTCCTCCACCCCAAATTGTAACACTAAAGGGCTAAACAGCTGTGAGGAACTGACTTTATTTGCTCTACCTGTAACAGATACTGCTCTTCTATTCCTTTCTCATTGGCAGAAGCTAGGAAAGCAGCAAAAAAAGCTTAGGGAAAAATATCACCACTTGTAAATATCTAGATGTCAGGATCTGTTATCTCTTGGCCATCATCACAATGACCATTAACAGATTCCAATATCCCTGGAATAAGTAGGTCCAATACTTGTTGAGATTTGAGCCCAGCTGGTAACTCAGTGCCACACAGCCATTTGCTCACTCCTCCCCTTCTTCTGTTCCCTGCTTCAGCAGGATGTGGACGAGAATCGAAAGAATGTATCTAGACAACACCCTAGATAACACAGTTTCACTTCTTAGGCACCCTGCCTTGTGGCGACATCTTTGGAGAAATTTACATAACCTCTAATATGTTTCCACAAGCTTGATATTAATGCCAAAGACTTTGAATGTACATCATCTGCTCATTGCTCAAGCCACTCTGTGAGGACTGACAGAGTTTTCTACTCTAGGCTCACACTGCTCAGAATAGGGGTGCAGTAAGCACCAAACCCCCACACAATTCCCTGACAGCACAAATCTGTGCTATGCACTGAATGTGCAGCCAACACAGCTGTGACTACCAAAAGTATGCTTTTGCAGGAGCAGAACTACAGTTGTGCAGTTTTACAGGAGCTACTGGGCAGGTCTGTGGGATGAAAGTGCTGACTTTCCTACTAGATGTGTCTGGAACAATGCCCCAATCAACTTCTCTTTTTCATATAAAAATGCCATTACTACCTGCTTCACCCTGCTTCTGTGTGGCTGGAGCTCAAGAGATGGTGCAAGAGACTTGAAATGAGCACCCTTCCCTTGCCAGGTTATAGTTAGATTCCCAAGTTGAACAATTTTTCGGCAGTTTAGGGGTTTGGTTTTCCTTTTTGTTTTACACCAGTTTCAATATTTTTCTTATTTTTTTTTCTTCTTTCCCCTTATTTTTGGTAGCTTCTATTTGGGGGTTATTTATTTTGGCAGGATGTTTGTTGTATGGTTTGGGGGGTGGTGCTCTTTCACAAAATAGTTGTTTATAGGGTTTGCTTCTTTACTGCTGGTGTTTAGGTTTGTTCTGGTGTGTCTGTAGGACTTTTATTTATTAATTTAGGTGGGGGTTGTTTTTTGAAGGGGTAGTTCTATGATTAAAGAAAGCCATGTATTCAAAACAATCACGTAACAAAGGAACTGCTGAAAGCTAGTAAGCTGATCAGTAGTGTGACTTAGAAGCCCATTTCCACTCAGATAAGTCTCCTTTATGCTTGAGTGCAAGAAGACAGATGATGGAGAAGGCCAGAAGAGGGATGGTGGAGGAAGCCAGGAGAGCTTGAAGGTGCAGTCCCCTGCAGTGGCCCATGCTGGGCCATGTTGGTTCCCATGCAGTGCTGGATCTTTGTCACTCCCTGCCATGCACCCACAACCAGAGCTCAGAAACAAGCCATCTGAGTCACGGATAGACAAGGAAGTAGGAAGAAGGTCTGGCTTAAGTGATCACTGTGACTGCTGTTTGGTAAGGCGCACAGTAGTGAGCACGTCAGTTTGAAACAAACCAAAACTGCCAGAAACTGAGAGCAGCTGATAGAGGTAGCAGTCAACACCAGAGGGAGTGAGAAGTAAGGGCTGATCCTGCATCAGAGTTGCAAAGCCCCTGCCAGAACAAAGCAAGCTGATTTTGCAAAACAGCTTTGAGTCCACAAAAAACATAAAAAAATGGGGGCAGAAGAGCAGAGAGCAGGAGAGGAATCATTCTGACCCAGTAACATCAAAAAAGCAGTACAAGGACCTAAGAAAGCTCAAGACCTTGACTGCCCCAAAGTACGCATAATGCTGATAAATCACACTGTGTCACTTTGCCACCGTCTAACAACCTCAGTTGTACCCTGCAGCCTCTGAGAGCAAAGGTGCAGTCCATGGGAGCAGTGGCACAGCTTGCCACTCTGGCAAGGCTAAAAAGTCTTGCCGTGGGTTGGAAAAAAATTCTCCTTCTCCTGTGGAGGAGACCCTCACCCACTTGCTTTTTGCATGAACGGATGAGGAGCCCGAAAAGGTCCTTCAGATGGTGCAGTGTCAGCATCCCTAGCCAGCAGCACTCATGGGAGCAGGGCTCAGCAGCTTGCCTGGTCTCTGCTCATCCTGTTTGGTTTCACCCCACATACAAGAGAGCTGACTCGGTGAGATTACTTTTTGGAGGAGGAAAGAGGATGCTCATGGGCAATATTTCCAAGTACCTCCACCGTTTGCCCCTGTCACCCTGCCATGCAGTACAGCCAAGTGAGGAGGCAGCCAGCTGTGTCATGAGGAGTGTCATTTCTGTCATCCACTAAACAACAGGAGGAAAGTCAGCTGATGTATAAGGAAATAAAAAACCAACACATGGCACTATTATTTCCAGAGGTACCATGAAGTGAACCTGTTTTCATGTTGCAACTGGTTTCATTTCTCCTGATTTTCATCACAGTGTGTAGGTGGAGCCTGGAAATATAAAAGCACCAGAAGAAGTTGAAAAGAAGTTACTGCTTCTCCTTACTACAGGACGCTACACAGGTAGAAGTTTCTCTTTTCCTTCTTCAAAAATAGTCATGCAGGTTTTGACTGTTATCTTTATTCTTTTCAATATGTGAGAATGTGAGAATGCTGCATAAGGTTCTAAAGTTAGTGTGGTTAAATAAGACAGCCAGAAGTAGGATTTGTTGTTTCTTGGGGTGAGGAAAAAGACATTAGTATTTCCTCTTTAAAGGGTGAACACTGAGAGACAGCATTTAAATTAGAACACATTTTTTAAAGTATCTACTATGTGGGAGCAGTGTTCAGCAACATGGTCTAGCTGGCAGTATTCATATGTAGCATCATAAGCTTTGAATTGCTTCATTCTTTTTCTGTGAAGACAGCTTGAATTAATAAATGTACAACTCAGAGACCATGTAGTTTACCCAAATATCCTGAAGTTACAGGATACATCAGGCAGAAGTCCATGTGCTGCTCTAGCTGGACAAAGAGTGAATAAATGCAAGATCTGTGTGGGTTCAGTGCCACAGCTTTGCACTTTGGGTTTGATAGCTAGTTTTGTTATTACCCCTCAAGATGCAAAGCTGGGGTTGTCAGAGAAGAATGAGGCAACTCGTCTTCAAGACCATCAGCAAGTTCATGCTTCATGCTGATGTGGTTGCATAGCTCAGTGTTTTGTGTTGTGTCAGAGGATATTCGTGACACACAGGCAGACAGACCTCTAAAGGTAAGGTTCAAGGAAACCAATACTGTCCCGATAATGGAGACAGAAGCAGCTCTGGGAAAGAGGAGTGTTATCAGACTTTCAGTAGCCATACGTCATTCAGGTGTCATGTTTCATGTATAGATTCTGGCCAGTTTCAGAAAGGCACTTTAAAATTGAAGCTCTTTTTTTCCTCTCCTTCTATCTCTTTTTTCATATGATGCTGTCAAGGCACAGCACACAAAGAAATTAGTATGTCTGTATGGCACAGTGAGGGATCACACCAACCTAACTAGCATTTTTTAGGTCCAGATGAAGAACAGATGTGTAGCCCCATACTTGCTGATTACTGTAGATAAAGCATTGCTTACTGTAGGTATCTTTGTTAGCCTATGTATCTGTGTGTGCATGCTGTGGTCTGTACTGTAGACTTAGCTAAAAACCCAGGTATAGGGTTAAGATACAGTTCTTGCACTAAAACATTTCAAAGTTGGCACTTCCTTTGTCATACTACTTAAATCTCAGTTTCCCAGATATTACAAGTTTACCTTGGAAGATCTTTCTGGTTTTATTTTTCCTGGTGGCCTTACTGCACCATTTTTGCATTTTATCCTATTAATTACAAGGATATCTAAAGATGGCTATATAACCTCTTTCTGAAGGAAACACATCCATGTTTAGGAGGCCATATGCTAAAATGAGTACACTAATAACTCAGCCCAATGAATACAAATAATATTGTAAAAACGATAGAAAATTGTTCTCAGATAATATTTACATTAGATTAGTAATTCATAGGAAGTGTTTGGTCCACTAAATTGAAACATAGGTAGGGAATGGGGAATAGGAAAAGTAGTAAAAGGGAATACCGTTAGAAAAATTATTACCAGTAAATTATTTACTGTAGCAATAGCAAATCACTAAAGAGTTTGGTGGCCAGTGAATGTGGAATGTATGTTTGTTGCAGATGAAGCACTGAGACCTGATTCACAGAAGAAGAATCTTTGAATTCATTAATAGAAAAAGGTTCATACTGAAATATTTAAAAAAGGGGAAGTGTGGAGAAAGATGAAGTGTAAAATAAGTAATTACAAAGAAATGAAAGTAGTTCAGTTATCTTTTATTGCTGGCCAAAAATGATTAAGTTTTCCCATAGGCTGTTTTTTGGGATTTTGTTTTGTTTTGTTTTTTAAAGGGAACAGGAATATCTGCTAAAAAATATTGCTTTATTTAAAAGAAAGACCAAATAGCAAATGTGGAATTAATCTTTTCTTTTTTCTAAACTTGTTTTACACTGAAAGTTTAACTTGGGTCTGATCATCCTGTTTTGACACCTGCTCAAATTAGAAAATCTGTAAATCTATTTCAACCAAAAAAATTTTAAAACCAGAAAGTATTTTTGAGAAAAAAATATGTTCCTCCAAATTCATTTTCCCAAGTATTTGATTCAAACAGGGAAGGGAGGTTTTGGCAGGGAAAGATTAAAAAAAAAAAATCTGTCTTTGAAGAAATAATTCTGTGTTTTTCTCTTTAAATCATTCTCACTGGAAACCACTTCCTCTGCAAATGTCCCATCAAAGGCCTCTGGTTTCTTCAGTTACCCATAGAAAATATATTAATAAACTTTAATAAAATGGAAAGCTGAAAAAGAAGAAAAAAGAGTCTCCTAGTTGTCCCTTCTGTAACATCATATCAAGCAAAGTTTGCTTTTTGG
This sequence comes from Melopsittacus undulatus, assembly GCF_012275295.1. Taxonomy (NCBI): domain Eukaryota; kingdom Metazoa; phylum Chordata; class Aves; order Psittaciformes; family Psittaculidae; genus Melopsittacus; species Melopsittacus undulatus. The sequence goes on along the minus strand of NC_047528.1, from coordinate 89,801,050 downwards.
AGTGGGTTTTAATTTATAGAAGAGTGGGACTAAGACACTGAACTTCTAAAATAGGTGTAAGACTTGCCTCTGCCAAGTGTTCTACTGCAAGAGAGGTGAGTTGGCCTCACAGAAGACTATGGCTTGATGTGTCCTACTCGCACTGCCATTGGCCCACCCATGTAAGACCCTCTTTGTGCAGCGACACAGCCCTATACTCCTGACCCCAGGTGACTGAAGTTAAGCATTTGCACACTTTCTCCAACCATGCCCAACAGCTGCTAAACTGACTGAGGTCCTCAAAACACCTTTCAGCATAATATTTCATTGAGAAAAACTGCCTTTTTGCAAAAACAAGTGTAATTTTGTTGTTGTTTTGGTTTTTTAACATTCTTTTTTACTTTTTGACAAATCCTTTTTTTGAAACCACAAAGAAATCATAAAAGAGGTAAGGAGAAGTGTTTCAGGTCTATCCTCTGGAGAGCAATTTTAGTGATTTGAAAAGAGCTGTGGCAGTTGATATCTACTGAGGGTTTGAATCAGTAAATAGGTGTTTGATTTTCTCTGCTATGATAACTGTTATAAGCTTGAGTCACTCAGTGTCCTACGTTTGATTTCAGGAGCTATATAAAGGAGTGATTGGATCAAATAGCAATGACTAGTAAAGCACTGAGGGACAGTCTACCAGGTAAGCCAAAAAATCAGCAGGCCATGGACAGTAAGAGGGTAGTATTCAACCAACCTTTTAATGGAACAAAATTTGCCCTAATGAAAGATGGTTTTGCATCTAATTCCTTATAACCATCTTTCAAAGCTTTTGCAGTACCTCTTCCACCAGACTTAGAAGACGAAGATATGATGACGGATAACGCGATGGAGAGAATGCCTAACTGTGACCAAAAGGAGCTGAAGAAACAATATTATGGAGAAGAGGACAAAGTAAGGCAGATACGAGAAGGTGGCATAGATGCTCCCCATTGTTATTCCTTTGTTTCACTTTGTACTCCAAAATGAATTTTGTTGTCTCTTTGGGCAATCTGATCTTGTTAGGCCTAAACAGAGGAGTATTTTTGGGATTAGGGCCAAGAAGTCCCTTGTGTAACTAGGAAGATAAGTACCAGCAATTAATCTGCAAGCATAAAAAATGCAGGTGTAAAAAATAGGATGGCAGCAGCCTAGCAGCCAATTTAATGTGCAACATATATCTGTTTCATTGGTAACAATTAGCAAATGTTGAATAGAAATCCTTTTGGGGATTTTTTTTTTTTTACTTGAGGCTCTTCTACCTTCAGTAGAAATATGAAGAAAGATTGATCATTATCTGTGTTGAATATTTGACACTGTTTGGTTTTCAATCTGTGTCATAATTAACGAAGTTCCTTGAAATGGTTAGGACTCACCAGCTAGTAAATAGCATAATGAAGAACCTTACCAATAAGGTTTTAAAATACCTGCCCCAGTAATGTGTGATATCTTTCTTATCTTGAAAGAAAAAAAGCTGCTCTGTTTGATTATATACAATTGATAGACGTATTTTCAGCGGTGGTTTTCTTAGACAAAGGCAAAGGTGGGAAATTCCTGGTTTTCTTTGCAAGAAATTAGGTATGAATGTGCCTGACCCATTAGAGTTTGTAAGATACTGGTGTTATCAGAATTACACTTTTAAATGCAGCAGCCGGACAGGAATATGGAGACAGGAATAGGGAGAAGAAACCAAGCTGAACTAACTTTAGCTGACCATATTTAACAGCAGGTGGACCAGTTTTGTAAAGGGCTGGAAACTTTTTGGTTTGTTTTTGTGAAAATGAAGAGACTTTGTTCATACCTGGCATATGTATCAAAACAAAAAAGATAATAATAATCTTTCATTTAAAACAAATCATTCATGCTTTACCCTAGCCTAAAATGAGGCAAAGAAAGAAGAGCCATGGTGAACTAAAAGATCTTAGCCACCTATTAAGGATGCTAGATCAGAACACTTTTGGTGTCTGTGTAAAAATTGAACCATCAAACTTCAAAACAAACATTTAATAAGCTATTGTGTACTAAATTATCTTACTACTGGGATTAGATTTCAGGGCATACACATAATCCGGTACAACTGTAGATGAGTGGAAGAAAACGGTAGTTATTTTTTATTAAAAAAACCACAAAAGTAAATTAACAAAGCACATTTAGTAATGAGTCTCCCTTTACTCTTTACCTTCTCACAATAGCTTACTAAGCTTGATATTTTAACTAAGGATAATCATTGAGCCAACCTCAACTGATTTTGTCCTGTTTACAGACAGCTGTGTATAACATGGAGGTGCAAGGATACATAGTGGTATGAACTACAGCCTGACCAGTACATAAGGTTTACTTGGGAATGATGAGCCAGAAAAGATGCCTAAAAGTGGGATGGCTTTATGTGGAAACAACTTCCTTTAAAATAATTCAAAATTAATTGTAAGTTTAACTCTAACAGGCAGCAGAACGTACCTTGTATAACCAATATGAAGAAAAAATCCGACCCTGCATTAATCTCATCGATAGCCTAAGAGCTCTTGGAATAGAAAAAGACATGGCTTTGCCTGCAATTGCAGTGATTGGAGACCAGAGCTCTGGGAAAAGCTCTGTCCTAGAAGCTCTGTCTGGTATTGCTCTTCCTAGAGGCAATGGTAAGGATTCACTTTCTCAGAACTCACCTGAATTTCACTTTGTAGAAAGGATTTTTATTATTTTATTTTCTAGAATTGGATAACTCTATGACTGAGACTGTATCTAAATTGTGAGATTCCAGGGGCCTTCTCAGCTCTGGTCTCCAGCAGAAGAAATGGATGTGCAGGTCAAGCAGCACAGGGTAACTTCAACAAGGCACACTTCCTGGGTGGTCAAGAGACGAGGAGTAAGAAAAGTATAGTGTAATGTACTTGTCCTCAGATGTGGCCAGATTGAAAGGTATCATCAGCTGATTCTGTATGTTTCCTAGCAGAGAGTAGCACAGTAGAGTATCGGTTTCACATAGAACACTAGTTTTGAAATTTGCTTTTGAAGTTGGTTTGTGGGTTTTTTTAAACAAGATTTTTTTACAGATACCTATTCTTTTTTTGTATGGAAAAAATGTACAAAGATCTCTATTAATAAATATGTGTCTTCAATGTTACGTAAGTCAGAGAAGATTGTTGGAAGACTTTGCTGCTCAAGAAGATTTGCCTTCCAGTTCTCTGTGTGTGTATATACACAAACATAAGGTCTGCAATTTCTGTGTGAGTTGACAGTGCCATCTAGTCTTTCAAGATGGACTTGAGGAAAAGGTTCTCATAGGATGTATGCGCAGCACTGAAACAAGTCACTCAGAGAAGTGCAAATCTCAATCCTTGGAGGTTTGCAAGAGAAACCATGGCTGGACAGAGACATGACAGACCTCATTAGTGCCAATGACAGTCCTACTCTGAATGACAAGTCAGATGACAGCCCTTTGTCAAAGTTTTCTAAAACATTTGTGTCTCTGTGTAAAGTATTAGGCAACCCTATGTACACCATGCAGTCCATAGCTGTGTATCATGCATAACAGCTCCTGAGACAGTTACCTCTGTCTTTGGAACTGCTGCAGGTATTGTTACTCGATGTCCCTTGGAACTCAAACTGAAAAGAACACCTGCCACCCAGGAATGGAAAGGGAAAATTTGTTACCGCAACTTGAACATAGAGCTCCACAATGCCTCTGAGGTGGATAATGCAATAAGACAAGGTGAGCTGCAATGTATTCCCCTCTGATATGGCTTTCTCAATCTCCTCTGAATCCTTTCTCATCTTTTCTTAGGCTAAGCAGCAGTCCCCAGACTGTAGTGATTGCACATCAATGCAGTGACTGTAGCCAGCAGTAACACCAAGAGCTGGATTTAGAGCAGAAGACGGTGGGGAAGCATGAAATAACTCTCTTATGAAAGTTGTACCATCAATAGTGAGGATGACCTATGATGCCCAGTAAAAGGCCAGGCTGTGTCCTCAGCTGGATGCTGTCTGCCTGGTTTAGGACAGTTGTCAGTCAAATACAAAGCCCTAACTGGTTCCTGTCATCGGCTCATTCGAAGAAAGTTTGAGGTGTCTGTGGCTGTAAATCTTACGATTTTGGAGAAAATTGAAAGAAGGTAGACTAGAAAGCATAATGAGCTTCTGCCAGCTAGTGTGACTATAGCCTCAATCACTGCTCTTTTTATGTCACAGCTTTGATTTTACGGTATTTTATGCTGTGTAAGGAAACATTTTTCTTGCCCAAAGGATGATAAGGACTTTGTGAGAATTGGATTGTTCTTATTTCTTTGACAAGCACTGCTCTGCAACATTGTTAATTGTCCTAATGTCTTTCCATTAGCTTTTCAATATATTATTTTGGTATTTTCAATATATCCTTCCAAAACTGGGCAAGTAAATGGTATGAATTGATTACAGAACTGAAAATTCCTCATGAGAATGACTACCGCGTTTCCTTGCTTGTCTGTACTGGTCACAGTTCAAGCATTATCGCCTTACAAGGTTTGGGAAAAATCACTTGATCTCTCAGCCTATCAAAATGTGAAGAATATAGAATGTTATTAACTTTCAAGGCAGCCAAGGATTAATTAACACCTACAAAGTGTCTAAACATTGAGAAATCTAATTTCAAAAACTGATTAGTATTTTGTCCAGTCACTTTTGTTGTGGTTTACCTACATGTACTTTGCATATATGAAAGTTCATAAGTATATGCTCTGTAAAATATTAAAGTTCACACGGAGAAAGGACTTCATGTATCCACAAATTGCATAGTAATTTATATATATTTTTACATTAATGAATTTATGTGCATGGCTGGATGCCATGTCTAGAAAAGCCAAGCCTAAAAGTATTTTAGTTGGTAGCAGATATTTTTCAAAGTCATTGTGCTCAACTTGACTTTCATGCGTTATTTGAAGCTTCTATTCATTGCCTCATTCTTTTCTTCTTCAGCCCAGAATGTTGTGGCTGGTACTAAAGGTGCCATTAGTGGAGAACTAATTTCCCTAGAAATTTCATCGCCAGATGTACCAGATCTGACATTAATTGATCTTCCTGGAATTGCCAGAGTGGCTGTGGGTGACCAGCCAAAAGACATTGGGGAACAGGTAAAACTCAGTCTCCTCATACGCCAGTCTATTCACAGGGTCACTTCTGCAACCTGCCTCATATACAAGCTTTTGGTGTAGGATACTGAAGTTATTATGCAGGGCTTCTGAGCCAGCAATAAAGCTACACTGACAAACAGGCCTGTTTTTCAGGCAAGGAATTACAGGAACAGTGAAGCCCAGGGTCTTTTGTCTTGCCCTGTTGTGCCAGAGGGAGTTGCCCACACTAGCTGTGAAGGAGCCACATCAGGGGCTCTGACACAGCCTACCCATGGGAGCATGCAATAAGCCACCCATATGGACCCTGAACACAGTGTTGCCCCTCTGTCCCTTGGCTAGATTGCATTCTGGAAGATAGATATAACCCAAAATGAGTTCTCTTACCAGCTTTTTGGATGCATTTGGCAAAGGTCAATAGATCTGAGCTCTTGAAAGCTCTCCTGGAACAAGGCAGCAAATTGTCCCTCTTACAGGTTTTTTGCTCTGTCATCCCTTACTTATGGAGCTCATCAGAATCAGACCCATCCTGGTTTTACTCACCCCTTAAGGGGTCCCAGCAGACCCTTTTTCAAGTAAACAGAATATGCACTAAATTGGAAGGGATCTCTGCTCTTCTTCTGGCTGCTTTTAGAAGAAATGCTGGGGAATGCAGATAAAGCTCTTAGTTGGACAAGGCCATCTGTAAGGATGATGTGCAGGAGCTGGGTGTACTGTTTCTCCTAAATACCTTTAAACTGGAATTTGGAATAAGAGTAGCCCAAACTGACCTAGATATATCAACAAAACTGAGACAAGATTGGATTATCTGAGCTTAATTCCCTGGGAGAGAAGAGTAATTTTGTTTCACACTTAGATAGTAATCTTTCTATTGTATTCGGAAGAAAGCAGCAGCTATGACATATTCCACACATTTTCAGCCTGCATGCCTCATAGACAGAGGCTATAGCATTGTAGCATGTTAGAAATTGGGATGGTTGTGAAGTAGAAAAGAGAGGCACCTTTACCAAAACTCAGGAGAAAAGAATAAACTTACTTTAGTATAAGCACAATAGAGGTGTGTAAACCTTTTGTAATACAATACAAACTATGACAAACTCTTTTACTTTGGCATTGAAACATAGAAGCAACACCAAGTGGATGACTTGTGTGACTTGGGTTTTTTGGTTGGTTGGTTTTGGTTTGAGGTTTTGGGTTTCTTTTTTTTTCCACAAATACACCACTGAAATATAAGACAAAGACATTTTCTCTCATTTCAGAGATACAAATTTGAGATTTATCAACATGATCTATCTTGCTTTCTTTCTGTGTGTACCTCTGTATTAGAACTTGTTTTTCTCACACGCAATTATTTGCAAAATATCTTCAATATTTCCATGACAGATTATATGCATGAGAAGTTAAACTGCACATAGCTCTCAGGACAGGTATAACATCCAAACATGCTAGATGTTTGGATTAATCTTGACATAGAAAAAGAGGCTGCATTTTACTGCCAACCCATTTCCATGCTATCCTTTAGTATGTCATACTATCCTCAGTAAATGTGATATTTAATGCCATTAGACAGTGGCTCCTATTGCTAGAAATAGTCACATCTTACATGGAAGTATCTAATTTCACCAAATTTTGTTAATGCTGTATTGCATTCCAGATCAAAATACTACTTAAAAAAACGATTCGCTTCAAAGAAACACTGAATTTGGTAGTGGTGCCATGTAATGTGGATATTGCAACAACAGAAGCGTTGAAAATGGCTCAAGAGGTGGATCCCAGTGGAGAAAGGACACTAGGTGAGACAATTTTTAATCTACAAATTGAAGAGAAATGTGAATCTTGTTTCCATGAAGGTCTGATGTTCTGTGTTCCATGCTAGATCTGTAGAATTAGCTACTAGAAGAAGGAAAAAAGAAAACAGCCTAGATGAACTATTTACAAAGCTTGAGATGATCCAGTAGCTCAAGGAATCCCTCCACTTTGAGTCTTGCTGGCATACATGTTATAATTTCGGAAAAGCTTTGCTGCTGCCTGTTAAAAAAGGATTTGCAAGACAAAAAGAGGGTGGGAGGCCAACTGTGGAGCAAGTTTTACAGTGCAAAGCCCAAGAGCTGAGAGCTCTCTAGAGGAGAAAAAAAAAAAAACAAATGAAGAGAAGTTGCTTTATAAAATATGGTACAGAGTATTCCTGCTCTGGGTGTGCCTGCTACACCTCTCCCACCTTTAACCTCTGAGCTTTCTCTTTGGGTAATTTTCCAGGGATCCTCACAAAACCTGACCTGGTGGATAGAGGAACTGAAGAGTCTGTCATTAAGATAATGCAAAACAAGGTCATCCCCCTCAAAAAAGGGTACATGATTGTGAAGTGTCGGGGACAGCAGGACATCCACAACAAACTGTCCTTAGAGACTGCTATCCAGCAGGAGAGAAAATTCTTCCAGACTCACAAACATTTCAGGTACTTCTCACAGCAAGGACCTAATAAAAAATATATTAAAGTCACTTCAAAGCTTCCCATTGACTTGCTGAGATTTAAATTAGGGTTAGAAACAGGTATTAATGATACTCACTATTTCTCATTGCCCATGTAGTGTTACATTCCAGGGAGCCAGAAGAACTTTACACGTCAAATAAAACTTTAAAATGCATTTTGGATGCAAGTTTGATATATATATTTCCCCTTAACCCTGGGAGAAGTGCAGTGATCTTCAAAAGTTCAGAATAGTCTCAAAAAATCTAATTTAATCATCCTAAGTGCTTGAGCACTTCAAGCCAAGCACTGAAGTATTTCTATGCACTGGGAAACATGGTTAAACTCAGTATGAGAATGGTTACTGCCTGTGCTAAGGGCACAGATTTCCCCAGAAGATGACTCAGCAGCAAATCAATCATAATATAGAGAATGGCAGGTGAAAAGGGTTTGGAATCACTGTACTTCACACATGCAGAAATAACACAGCAGCACATTAATCTGCTGTTACAATTTGCTATTTTCAGGTTCTTCCCTGTTTCTGTTTGCTTAGCCAGTAGCAGTAGCTGCCAAACAACTCTTTCATAAAAAGCCCGGAGTCCTGGGCTGCTGTTGCATCTGTGCTTGCACTGCCCTGACAGCCCTTCTTTTACTCAATTTGTGTATTTACTCAAATTGTGTACAACTAGTGAAAACAGACCAAAGCATCTGTGCTACCTCCTTTCCCTGCCCATGCAGTCTACCCAAAAACATCTTTTCCTCTTTTTTGCAGCATTCTGCTGGAAGAAAGAAGAGCTACTATCCCTTATCTGGCAGAAAAGCTCACAAATGAACTTGTGGGACATATTATTGTAAGTAACAGAAGTGCTATACTAAGCTGTTTGTGTTAGTTACAATCTAGAAATAAGTTCAGCCCTTTAACCTTTGGTTACAATTGATTGCAATTGGATTGCATCTTTATATGCATGGAGAGCTCTCTAATTATCCTTCAGTCTGGCAATCTGAGGACAAATTGCACTGAGAGTTAAAGGTGAAAAAAACTGTGCTCTGTTAATCTTAAACTGAACGTTAACAACAGGCAAATAATTTTATTTGTGACTCATAACTCCTGCCTTTTCAATGACAGACATGTTATTTCTTTTTGTGTTGATAAGACTGGGTGACAAGTTACTGCTATGAGCTTACTAAAACACAATAATTTCTATTTAACTGAAAATGTCTTAAAAATTCAAGATGTAATTTTTTTATTATATTATTATACTAATGTAATTATATTGGAGTTTTAATTTTACAGACATGTATCTGTAAGTAATATATCTTATTCCATTAAGGGAAAATGCTAAAATACAGGGAACCTCTAAATTCAATACTGAAGGAGAAAAAACAATCATTCACATACCCTGATGCAACTAAACAGCTGTATTCAATCAGGTATTTATCAGGAATGGAAGGGTCAGTGCATTCCCCACATCACCACCTCCCTGGCACAACCTGTGAGGACATAGTTTTTGGCTCACTATAGATGAAATGTTGCTAGGGACTATTGCTAGGTTGCCTAGGGACTGTAGCTACTTTGCCCTACCTCACAGTGAGGTCCAGCTTGACATCTCAGAGAGGTCTTAGCCCCCTGCCTTCTCTCAATGAAGGCCATATTTGCATTTCCATGGTATCCCACTGTCATGTGTGGGATGCAAGGACAGCAAGCTCTTAGACTTCAAAGAGCAGCAAAGATCTTGTCCAGGTATAGGTCATTCTTAGAGTGATTTTATTTTCCTCCCAAAACCAGACATGTTCAACTTACCTAAATATCTTTCTTCACTGTCTACCCACCAGAACACTTTGCCAACACTGGAGAACCAAATTCATGAGGCACTCCGAAAAACTTTACAGGATCTACAAAAGTACAGAAGTGTCTCACCCACAACAGAGTCTGAGAAGCTGGCTGTCCTCACCGATGTGAGTATCAGTATTGATTTTGTCACAAAGCAGAATGAAGAGGTAAACGTGGGAGAAAAAGAAATCACTTAAAGTTAGGAAACCATTGTCATGGAGCACCAGGAAGCTTGTGGTATCTGTCATCGAAGTGTTTCAAGAGCAACACAGACAAACCTTTGGCAGGAATACATCATAGCTGCAAAAATAATGGACCACAGGAGATCATGGTCCCTTCTAGCAATATTTTTCATGTGATTATGCGATGAGAACTGAACAACAACTCGGTTGAAAGGTCAAACTCATCTCACAGATGGAAAAATTACACTCCTGCCCACCCAGCATTTTGAAGGGTTTATATTGTTTACAGCACTCATAAAATCAATGCATTCTTGATATCAAAATACGGTTTACTAATCCATCTAAGTATCCTATCTTGGGGAACTAATCCCTCACAGAAAGCTTTTGGGAAGCCAGCAAGGGCACATATGAAGGCTCATCAACCTTCAAAGGTTTCATACAAGTCTGGTCAAATAGAATTTGCTAAATGGTTTTACGAGTCCACAGGAAAGGAAAAACAAAAAAAGTATCAAGTTTGTTCTCCTCCCCCTGTGCTGGCTTGGGGACAGCCAAACAAAAAACCAAACAAAACAACAGGAGTTACAAGCATAAGAGATGTAAGGAAGGGGTGTTTTCAATTAACCGTGTTCCTGCTTTAACATCAAAAGATTGCAGATTTGTTTTACGGATGCAAGTCAGTCTGAAGAAATTAAACTTTACTACATTCTTGCTTGTTCTTTAATTCACTACAGTTGATCAAACTCTTTAATCAAGATGTTGCTCAGACAACACGTGGAGAGGAGCAGTTGGTTGGAAATGAAAGCAGGCTGTTTACAAAAATCCGCAACGAGTTCCAAACATGGGAAGGGGTTCTCCTACAGTGTGCTGCAAAGGGTAAGCATAGAAAACCATTGTTTGCAGCTGACCTGAGATTTCATTCCCTTGCTTTTAAATCAAGACACAGCATTGTCAGTGGGCTGTTCCAAGAAAGTAAAAACAAGAAGCTGGGAGCATGCATCTGTTGTAGTGTTAGGCAAGTTATGCTTCAGTTCTTGAGGAAAAAGATGGAGCTTGTGTTAAATGCTGTCATTATGGAGAGATCAGTGAATGTCTCTCTTCTCCCAGCAAAGCAGTAAAATCAAGAGTATGGGCCCTGGCACAAAATTGGTTGGTATCTGAACCATTCTTCTAAATAATAACAATAAAACAAACATATCATCATCATCATCATTATTTTAAACTATATAATGAATCTACTATAATTCTATTACTATTTTGATTATTACTATTATTAGGAACATTTTGCAATTTTGATCTTTTTTGTTCTACTTTAGCTCTGGTTTAATACGTGGAGAAAGCAATTCTGAGCCTGAAATCACCACACCTTGTAAAGAGCACACCTTTCTTTGCATTTCCCACTTTTCTAATTGCTTAACTGAACTTAGATCTAAACTGAGGCATAGGGTGATGCATGCAAGCTGAACTCTGCCGTACACTCAACATCTTTTGCAGCATCTCCTTCATCTTTCAGAGACCCCATCACTTGCTCTTAGAGATGAAACAGCATCAGCTATCAGACAAGCAGCAGCTCTTGAAGGAAGTTCTATGCACATCTATGTCAGCATTACTAGTCACTCTAAAATGATAGGTACCGCAAGAATGACATCAACCAGAGACAAACATATATATATATATGCATATATGTGAAGACAGACAGATATTAGTGTATGTTAACATCTCTTATGTCACATCCATGAAATATCAAGCCAATCAACATGATTTTATGGAGAGGTATAAAAGAGTAAGATAATGAAGGCATGACGAAATAGACATAAAAGCAGAAAGCACTAGCAGAAGGATGCAGCTTCTTCAGAGGACAAGAACAACTGAGTTACATTACAAGGCATTCTAAGGCTGCTGAACCACAGTGGGAAACCCTCTGGGCACTTCCAGGTTATCCCCATTGTTTTAAACTAATACATCTAACTTCTCAATAGGATCAGGTAGCAGCACACAGCAGCTCTTACAACAGCATAGCTCTTGCTGACAATATGCTACCCCAAACTCATGCATATATATGCTCAGATAAAGTATTTACATGTGCAGCAGATTAAGTTCGCTTACATAGCTTGAAAACTAGAGGTAGCTTTAGCGAGCTCTTCCTCAGCAAAAAGCACTATTATCAGTCACCTCTAGGATTTCTGAAGGTACATATCGCATGTCAGATGACACTGTTTGATCTTTCTTACGATGAATGAAAGTACTAAGAGTAGTAGACACTTTTGATATTTGAAGCCTTTAACTTTCTGTTGCAAAGCTGATAGACGTTCTGGTGGCCATGTTACAACTTTGTACTACCTTAACTGTACAGGTTGGTTCTCAGACTCTGAAACAGATTCTCTGCATCTACTTCTGGGGTTTTTGTGGAGTTTTTTCCATCTATTTTTTTTCTTTTTAATTATCCAACTATGGATTCGTGTATCTGAATGTTAGAGCTGAAAGCCTTTATAGCTTGACTTCTACTTCCACATCTGCATATGATTCACAAATTTGACCCCCAAACAGGGCCATATTGAAAACTTTCGAAACACTCAGAGACCTGTCTTTGCCTGCATATGTAAAACAGTTCAAAGAGATATACCCCATTTCAGATGACAAATTCATATAATGTTAACAAAGAAATATTGACCGTGATCTTAAATAAAAATAGTCAACAGTAGATTTCATGGAATAAGACAGTTTAGGGAGTTTGGGGTATTGTTTGTTCCATGAGAGTAGCAATTCCAAGAACCAGTATTTTTGAGCCACATCATGGTTTCTGGGTTGCTTCCTGTCATGTAGGTGGTTGTTCCACTGTGTCATTAACTGAGCAATAATGTGTTAGCACAGTTCTGTAGTAATGGTTTTGCTTGAAAGATCATCTCAGTAGTTGCTCTTCTCAAGAGCATTTTAAAGAGGAGAAACAGACCTCCCCCATAAATCTGAAATTCATAAATTGAGTGATTAGTTGTAAAGCAATGTTATGTTAATATTGCAGTTAATGAAACTGTGCCCGGTAAAGCATGGAAATATGAAGAACAGTATCGTGGAAGAGAGTTCCCAGGTTTTACCAATTACAGGACATTTGAGGATATTATAAGAGAGCAGATCATGGAACTGGAGGAGCCAGCCATTGAGATACTGAACAGAGTGATTGGTATGTCTCACAGGCCTCATGTGAGGCTGTTGCATGGGAGATACTCATGCGCCTAACTCTTTTTTCTTTCGGGATGAGCAAATATTCTCACTGCTGGAGCAAGAGCTCCAGCCAGGATTCTTCAGAGGGGGGAAGTGAATTTGATTCAACCTGGAGTCTTACTTCTTCTCTAGAGCCTCCAACTTCTACATGTGGTCTCCAGCATTTATTAATACTTTTCCCAGTGGCTGGTGGAAGAAAGTTAGAATGTAACTATAGTAAAAAACAGCGTAAAGTAATAGTACAGTAGAAGCACCTGGTTACAGCCCAGCAGCTTGATATTCCCAAACCCAAGGAGTGGCATTCACAAACCTGAACGGGGAGCCCAGCATCTTTGCCAGTTCTTTGCATGCTGTTGTACATTGTATTGTACTTTGTATCATACAGTGACTGCTGAGACTGGGGGGAAGAGTTCATAGTTCATCCAGTAAAAACCACCCAAAGAAAAAGAATGTCATGATCCTCTCCTATGCTTGCCTTAGAAGGCAGCTATGGTGTCTGTGCTAGACTCAGTGATCTGTCCTATATGTGGCTAGCCCCTCTCCCTGCAGGGGCAACTCAGGGGGTGAGATGCAGGTGTGCTTACATGGCCAAGTGATGGCACATGTTTTCAAATACAGCTGTAAGCACAGAAATTGTTTTATAAAAGAAATCTCAGGGATATTCAATCTCTCAGGTGTTAAGCGATTACAGCAGGTCTTTAATGTCTCACACTCTTGGACCTAGAAATCTAAATTCCTACTTGTTTGTATTGGTCATAAAGGCACAGTGCATCAGTACAGCTGCCCAGCTATTTCTGAATGAAAATTGGTAGTTTTCCCAAGTCTCATATTAACAATAGCTTAAAAACCTCACTTGATTACTTGACATTATTTTGTCTGTCTGTTCTTCTGTCTGTCTGTTAGGACTGGTTGAAGAGAAGTTTACGGAACTCACTATAAGGCATTTTGGTAATTTCCACAATCTAAAGAGAGCTGTTAAGGTGAGACATTACCTATAACCTAAGACAAGAGCATGACAGAATGGCCTTTGTAAATACAGCCATTTGTAAAGACAGCATTTGTAAATACCGCTTAGAGTACCTATCCCATTGCATTATCCTTATGCAACCACTGAATTTCTTTCAAGCCTATGTTTTTTATAAAATAAGGAAGAACATGAAAATGATAGCACCTTTACAATGGGACTAATGAAAGTGCCTTTTGCCTTTTGGTACAACTTTGACAGGATATAAAACATACATTCCTCATTCATTCTGGTCACATTGTTGATGCATACACCACAATGCAAAGAAAACACAATATGAGAGCCTTGAAGAGTTTATAATTAATTTAAATTTAAGTCCTGCAATGATTTGTAAGCATGTGGGTAGCTGGGTAGCCTAAGAGTACTAAACAGTGCTTTCCCCTCTCTGAAAGGCAAGCCATGTTGTTAGCCAGTGCAGGAATCTCATTTTCAATAAAAGGAAGCAAGAGCAGGCAAGCTAAAAATCATTTCACATGAGAGTTAGAAGATGACTGTTCACGGTTTGGGGTAGAGTTAAATGATATGGATGTCATTCAGCCTTTCTCACAGAAAGATCTTTGAGGAAGAGATGAGAAGCAATGCTGGACAGCAAGGAAGCAGTGTCCACTCACAGGGTACTGCTTAGAAAGGAAACTCGAATGCAAATGTGAGTGAAATAGATGGTTTTCTATTTTACTTGCATGGCCAAACCCTACTGAGCTCCCAGACCAACCAGATACCAAGGTAATAAACTATTTCAGCCAAACACAGAAGTATTTAGGGAGGGCCTTTAGGCATAACACAGTGAGAGAGATGCAAAGGGAAGAAGTTCTGGTAAACACTGAAGATGAAAAAAAGATGAGATGCTTTCTTAAGAGTGCTAAGAAAGAGTGTTAAGGGATTTTGAGGATGACTGAGGGAACTTTGCTGCCATGCACAGACACCTTTGCAAAAAAAGCAAATGTCTGAGAACTTGTTCTTTTCTTTTCTAGACCAGAATTGAAGACGTTAGAGAGAAACAAGCAGAGGAGGCTCAAAATCGTATCCGGACCCAGTTTAAAATGGAGGGAATTGTATACTGCCAGGATAACCTTTACCTAAACGATTTAAAATCTGTTACTGGAGAATACTTTAAGAAAGTCAGCAATGGGAAAGAATCGCAGGCTGGATCTGGTTTGCAACAAGAGCCCTATTTTGTCCAGCAACTGGTTTCTCATACAAAGGCTTACTTCTACGTGAGTTTACAGATGACCATACAGCAGTTGTTCTGTACTTTGAATGCTATATACTCGCTGTGCAGATCTCACTGTAGTTAACATATTGAGCCTTTCATTCTACTGCTATGCAGGAAATAGTAGCCAGAGGGTATAAGTGTCTTGTCCAAGTATATGCATAGCTTCTGTATGAACTAATCAGAGCTTCTGACCAGTGGTGAAAATGCCAGGACAAAGCTGGTCAGAAGGCTGTTTCAGCACAGTTTCTAGGGATAAGTAGTTGCACAGTGCCAGATACAGTGATTAGAGAAGCCTGCAATTTCTTAAAATGACAGTTGGTTCCTAAAGCACGTGTTAACTGCCTCCCAGCCTGGCATGGTTCCCTGATGCTCCTTGCTCAGGGAATACACTATGGGCAAGTGAACCCTCTTTTCTAGCTTTTCACAGTGAAGGGAGTGGCTCCTGCTGACTACACAGCCCCATGCCAGTACAATGTTCTCTCAATCACTTACCAGGACGGAGGAGAGGATAGGATGAGGAAGAGCCCTCGGCCCCATAACTACAAGTTACTGATACTCAGTTGATGGCAAGCTCGCCTCTACAGCAAAGGAAGCAACAGGCCTAGGATAGCTTTCCCCACTGCAAGTTTGTATCACATTATTCAATTAACACTAGTTTCCATGAGCTTAACATTATGTACAGCACTTCAGCATTTGGCATGGCATCTGAGAGCTTAGGTCAGCTCAGGTCAGCCTTAAGCCCTTCTGCATATTCCTTCTGCCAGCAGAAAGCCATGTCAGGGGCTTGCAGTCAAAGCCTAAACTAATGTGACAGGAGGAGTGATAGTAAAATGTTAAGTTAAAATGGATTCAGCTATCTGTAGAGATCACAGTGTGTATGCTGCATTGCAGAGAGCTCATAGAAGTTAAGTCTCTGAAGACAAATGGGATGTTTTAACAAAACAATGGGTTGAAGAAAGACAGCAAAGAGAACATGCAGTATCAGTATTTGCCTTTGATCTTTGTTTTGTAAAACTCTCCCAGAAAGCAACAAGTTCAATATTAATAATGCAGTAGGAAGGCAACAGCTCACCTTGAATTCCAATAGCAAGATTTTGACAAATTCCTGCATTAAATGTTCAGGCTGCTCAGGCTGATGGAGGGAGAGAAAACCATCAGCTTTTAGAGAATGACACAAAGGCAAAACTGCGTAAACTCTTCCCTGCCACCTCACTATTCTCTCTGCTATAGCACAAATGTCTCAGAAGTTAGTTATACATTTTTGTAAATGCCCTAAGAGCCATTTTCAACAATAACAAATACCAGAGCATCATATCTCCATGGGACTTACACAAGGTCAAAACATTTTGAATGCAATGGAAGCTTGTAAGTGTCCACGGCCTCTGAAAACGGCATGCGTGATTCTGCATCACCTACTGCAAGATTGTCAAGATGCTGGGTGGAGTTTGGCTCCAAAAAAACACCTATATTTAAAGCATGTAGGCTTCCTTCTACCAGAGTCAGTAGTGCCTAGTGAAGCATAGGCTCAGTAAGTGCTTTAGCTGACTCAGCCGAATTGCTTGCTATTGACTAGATCTCTGCAAAACAGAAAGAAAAACTAAACATCTAGTCTTAGGTATTTTTCAGCTTGAGTTCAACCCCACCTTTGTACATGGAGTATTTGCACCCACTGAGCTCCAGATGTATTTAGAGCCAGAAACACCTTAGACTTCTCTGGAAACAGGCTGCCCAAACCCTATAGGACAAATCAAATATGCCTCTTCAAGGTCTTCCCACTGCCATTTTCAAGTCAGGTGCTGTAAGAAGAAAGGAAGACAGCACGTTTCTTAATCGCAGTCAGTCACTCAGGAGTAAGTGCTCACCTATCACTAGGAGGGCTGGAGGCAGCTCCCTCACAGAATTGGAGGTTTCCAACCTCCCATTGTCCAAGAGCACCAGCTAAGCCCCTAGGGCCTGCAGATGTCTCCCGAGAAAGCAAGATCTTCTAGGTCAATGTTTCAATTTGCATATATAAATAGAAGACCAGTTTGTCAGCTTAGCAGAAAATTATCTCATTGAGATATCAATAGATGTAATGTAGGCAAAACAAAGCCTCACTACTGATGAAGGCATTTTCCCTTAAACCTAATGCTTACTCCAAAGTTGTCTCACACTTAAAAGGACAGCCACATCTGTCTAAATACACATTATGTATTTAGAAGTATCATCTAAATACATAAACTTAGCATGTTTAGTAAAAATCACTCTTTGATTTCCTGTACCATAATGGATTGGTAACATTCAGAGAATACACATTTGATGCCAGAAATTGTTCAAAAGTACTATTCATCAGGTATGTCCTCGGATAAGCTCTTACCAACAATAGCCGGCAGAGCCAAGTGGTGAACAGCCTGCCTTGGGTTTAGTTCACTGAGAGAAAAAACCAACAGTTGACATTCCCATAACTCTTAGTTTTTAGACCTTTAGGTACAAAAAAGACTAATGGCAAACATTTTTTTGGTTCATAGAAGCACTCCTTTCTTGCCCAGCAACTCGGTGCTTAACATTTTAAAAATATGCTGTCATTTCTTCCCATACTGCCTATAGCCCCTTCCTTTTTTAGTTCTTTCAGGGAAATAAGTCTTCTGCCTTTTTCCCCCTTTTTGCAGGGAGCAAATAAACGCCTCTCTAATCAGATACCTCTGATCATCCTGTCTTCTGCCTTTCATGACTTCGGAGATAGCTTACAGACCACAATGTTGCATCTTTTGCAAGAAAAAAACAAGTTAAGCCATCTCTTTCAGGAGGACAGTGAAGCTAGTAAGCATAAGAACTACCTCAGTGAACGAGCTGATCGTCTCACCAAAGCCCGCCAGTACCTGCAAAACTTCACCTCACTGCAGATTTCTTAATTTTTCAGTCTACTAGTTTTCTAGCATTATTGAAGAACTTCATAAAATCCCCTGAAAATGTAACATCAGCACTCATGTCTAGTGTTGTTTGCTTTATTTTCCATAATCATGTTACACACCAACACTTACCCTATGTTAAGTGTTCTTTTGTGGGAGTTGTGATTGAATAAATGCTGTCCAATTTCTAATCATTTGCTTTATAAACTTTGTATAACCATTAAAATAAGTATTAAAAAGCTAGAGCTCTTGAGGGTTGTGGTGTTTCATTTGTTTGATGAGGATGAGGGCTTTCAGCTGTATAACTCACGAACTGTACAAATCACACTACCTAACTAACTTTTCTAGGTGAAGCTTAGTGCACAATCTTAGCAATCCCACACTTCTCTTTGTGTTTTTGCCTCACAGTGATTGATATCTTTCCTGCCATGGCCTGAAAAACAACTCTGCAAGCTATTGCCACTGTCCCAGCCCAGTAGGTAGAGAGAGTGTACACAGTGGGTATGAACCAATTCCTAGAGTGAATGAAACAAAGCCTAGAGGGGAAAAAAAGTGAATTACATCTTATCAGAACATCTACAGGATGCTGTTGGCTCTGTTCCTCCTTTGTCAGTTCTCTGATTAGTAGAGAAAGGCTAAGAGGCTATTTCTTTTAGAAGCCTGGAGCATCACCTGAAATTTTGGGACTGATGGGTAATTCAACAGATGGCAGGATTTGGATGTCCAAGAGATTAAACCATCCAGGATGTTAAACATTAGAAGGGTGCCCCTCCCCAAGGAAAGGAGAAGCTTTCCTAAAGCTCTTTCATTTCATGAGGGCCAGTGCAAAATATAACAATGCATGCTGTACTCACAACACCTTTCATATGCAGGATTTATTTTAACAGGCAAAGGTGTGCTTTATGTAGCAAGAGTAATGTCTGCATTCAGCTAAGAAAAAAGTGCTTATGCCAACATGTCATGCAGTAATTTAGAAGATGCTTACCAGAGAAGCCGCCTCTTCAGGCTAGAAATGGTAGGTGTACAGCCCTCTGGCATGAAACAGCAGCAGTAAAGGGCTGACTTCTGTGGCACAGCTTTCACCCCAGTACAGTGTACAATTTTTAAAACTCTGTTTAGCACTACAGCCAGTTTTCCATATTTCAGTATAATGCTTTGCTACTATTGACTTGTAATGCTGCAGGTCAGAAGCCATAAAGAAGCCTGATACCACAATAACTTACTTAATCTCTATTTTGAATGTACTTTCAACTTGTTGACTACTTCATGGTATCCCCCAAGGCACACTTGATGCTCATGTGCTATTGAAAACACCCTGTCTCACATCTTAAGAAGACAGGCAGGCACACATTGCTTCAGGCAGCATGAGATGTAATAACAAAATAGGGTGTGACTCCATCGACCCACTTCCTTTAGGCTAAACTTGCTTATTTAATTCGATTTCACAAGCCACAGTGATTTCATTAGACCCAGACACTAAAACACATGCAGCATTCATGGACATCAAGCTCTCTTGCCTTGGGATTGTTCAAAGACCTTAAAAAAAAAAAAGCCTCTTGGATCACCCTCTTGTGTTGTTTTAATTTGTTTTGTATTTGAGGGGTTTTCTAATTGGATTCTCAAAGCACTTCAGACACTGAATGCAGCAACTACCTCCAAAAAAAGAATTAAAAAAACCCAAAACCAAATCCAAACACGAAGCAAAAAAAATACAAACCACTACTAAGGAAAAAGATTCATAAAAAAAGAATTTATTTGGTGCAGTGTTTACATGCAAGATAATTGCACTTCAGTACTAAAGGAGAAAACAAGACTAGTGGAGTCATTTCATTCAAAAGATTTATCAGTCTTAAAATAGACTTGTTATGGCTTTTTGATCCTTTGCACTATGAATATAAATGATTTTCAAAATCGTACTTGAGGTGGCACTCTTGACATTAATTACATTTTGCTAAAAAAATACATGCAGATACATAAAAGGAGAGCTGTAAGGAATTAAAAGCCAAATTTTATAAATGAGGTAGCTCATCTGGTTACACAGAAATGCAAATATGTGTTTCTTTGTATAAAATATCCAGCCTCTGTACATGTGTCTGCAATCAGAGGTCTATCACTTGCAACACAGCCTTACTGAAAAGTTTTGCCTATTGCCTTTCTCAGCAGAGAGAGTTCAAGACTCAACCTCCATGTGCGCAGCCAGGAACCTCTCCTTTGGGACACTTAATTCACTGCTTCCTGCTACAGCTCTGGAGCATAGCCTGCATCAAGAGTGACAGCAGGTTTTGCCTTTTTGGGTTCAGAGAATCTTAAGGCAGAACAGCACAATCCGACTGGTCTCACTTCAAACAATCTGACTTGGACAACTGCTGTGCTGAGATACTGAGGGCTTTTAATTATCTGAATACACAGTTGGTTGGGGGTTTTTTGTGCGTCTACCATAATGCATGAAAACTTCCCTTCATGCATATACTCCTCTCCTTCTACTCTGTTCTCGTGAAACCTGACCTGCAGTACTGCGTTCAGCTCTGGGGCCCCCAACATAAGAAGGACATGAAGTTGTTGGAGCAAGTCCAGAAGGGGCCACAAGGATGCTCAGAGGGCAGGAGCACCTGTGCTGTGAAGACAGGCTGAGAGAGTTGGGCTTATTCAGCCTGGAGAAAGCTCAGGGACCACCTCACAGCAGCCTTCCAACACCCAAAGGGGGCCTACAGAAAAGCTGGAGAGGGACTTTTTGCAAGGGGGGGACAGAACAAAGGGGGATGGCTTCAGGCTGAAAGAGGATAGAATTAGGTTATTAAGAAGAAATTCTGTACTATGAGGGTGGTGAGGCACTGGAAGAGCTATCCACAGAGAAATGTGGATACCCCATCCCTTGCAGTGCTCAAGGCCAGGTTAGACTGGGCTTTGAGCAACCTGGTCTAGCAGAAGGTGTCCCTGCCCATAGCAGGGGGATTGGAACCAAATGGTCCTTAAGGTCCCTTCCAACCCAAACCATTCTGTGATTCTATACCAAAAAAACATTTCTTTATTTTTAAATTGCCAACCAGCAGCTCAGAGAGTCAACATTCACATTACTTAACATTTAATTTAAAACACTACTAAACCAACTGTCTCATCATCCTGATACAAAAATCTTAGATTTTGATTAAAATTGCCATTATAAGCCTGTACCTGATTATCAAGTCAGAGTTATTCAACTAAAGAGAGACATTTCATCAAGCAGGTGACAGAACAGTTTCCGCCAGGCACAAGACCACCACAAGAAGAAATGTGATCATTGTGATAATCCTTCATTGATTAAGATCAGTCACTGTAGCCAGCACAGAACCGAGTGTGCAATCCTTCATGTTATTTTTTAAAATAATTCAAAGAGGAAAAAAAATCATTTGCAAAGTGAATAAATATCCCAGGCACCCATGGCTTCATTTATTCTTGTTCTCAGAAACATCGATCAGCAAGGAGGACAGCCAGCATTGTCATCGGTTTGCCTGTGTAGGAAAACCAAACCAACAAAGGTTCAAGTTCTGTTGACAGCTGACTGACTATCTTATCAATTACTTAGATGCATCATAACAGAACAGCCCCATTAGCAGACAAGTCACATTTATTTATTTATTTATTTTAAAAAAAAAAATCAAGGTTTAGAATTTTGGACATTTTCAATTATTAAAACCACCCAAATACTTTACCTGCATATTTTTATAAATCCAATCTGTAAACACAGTCATATTCCCATACACTCCTGGCCTATTGGGTGTAGCACAGCCAGATCCCCAGCTAGTATCTCCAACCAGCCACCACAAGGAGTTTTTGTTAGTTACTAGAGGACCTCCACTGTCACCCTGCACAAAATGCAAATGTATTATTATCAACCTGGCCACCAGAAAAGACACAATCCATTTCACTTCAGGAATACAGGTTAAGTTTCAAAAAAAAGCTAACCACCATTGTAAGGAAGTCGCTAAAACAAAACGTGATGGCAATTACAATATTAAATAACGACTGCTTGCAATAATGATGAAAATTGTTTGCCCAACACACTAAATGATACAGGCATTACTGACTTTCTTGTTCACCGACATAATGGTAGGCTATCACTGTGGTTATGAAGACCATTCATTGAACTTTAAATACCAGATAACAAAACATCCTTGAAGCATTCAAAAGGACTGCCTCACCCTCTTTGGTTCTTTAGTGACAACTCAGAACTGGCAGCCATTCAGAAGATGAAACAAAATCTTGCCCTTTTTAAGGGATGCACCATCAAAGGAGCTAGAAACTCTATCAAAATGTTACCTTTCCCCCCATCACACCCCCCTACCCCCCCATCTGTTTGTAATTAATAGATTATTACAAAAGCCTACTAGTGAGACCACAAAAATAATCAGATGATTATTAGGTGGTAATGAGGAATACTAACCTGACAGGAATCAATT
Organism: Melopsittacus undulatus; assembly: GCF_012275295.1. Classification (NCBI taxonomy): domain Eukaryota; kingdom Metazoa; phylum Chordata; class Aves; order Psittaciformes; family Psittaculidae; genus Melopsittacus; species Melopsittacus undulatus. The sequence continues at coordinate 89,778,691 of NC_047528.1, read as the reverse complement.
CCTCCTTCTAGATATCCAGCACAGATCATTGTGGGCAAAATCGCACCATTATAGACAAAGATAGAATTACACGTAGACTGTTCTATTAAGGACACCCTAACATAATTCAAGTTATTTGATGTTTTACCTAAAAATGAAACATACACAAAACCACACATACAAAGACAAAATTATAACAAGCATCACATTATGTCACTATTATAAATCTCTTCTGCTAGCACTGTTCAAGATTAAACATACTAGAAACATTGGGATGGACACTTAAGGTATATGGTCCACCACACAGATAATGTGACATTAAAACTCCCTCGCAAGAGTTCAGTGAGTTACCCTGCTTTGCTGTCAGTGAACTGTAAAGCAAGAGAACATGCCACCTACCTGCCTACTCCAACCCCAAATCAACTGTGTTATCTACAGGGCTACTAAAAGCACATGAAATCTGCAAGGGGCAAAGAACACCTCCCTACAGTTGCTGTGGTTTATGCAGAAGACTGAAGCATTCCAGAGCCACTCTTTACCTCCTTGGCTCTCTGCTCCCCATCCAGATATCCAGCACTCTTGATCAGGCTCAAACATCATTCCTGGGTTAGGCAGACAAACTGGCTGTACAGTATCTACAAAAGAAACACAGTTACATCTGTAATCCCAGATGTCCAGATATAATTCGAAATAAATGCATAACCATAATCGACCACCACTTCAATACATACACACCATGCATTTTACCTGTACTTTACGTTCTGCATTCTCTTTGTAAAACCCTGCTGAAAATAATTACAAAGCAAGCAGGATTCAATGGCTACATATGAGAAGCATGAAACACAAAAACGTGATAAACAGAGAGTAGCAGCAGCAGAAGAGCTCCTCCAGTTTACTTCCAGCAGAACTTCAAAGTGATGAACTGAAATACAAAGGACCTGTACATAAAAAGCACTTCAAGTTTAAATAATGGTTTGTTCTCTGTTTTATACTGGTTGCTTACAAAGAACCTACATCTACTTTTAAGACAGACACTTCTTGGAACACTTAGTTTTGGGGCTGTTCTTTTGATTTTCCAATTGTTATTTGATACAAGTCGGTTTGGGGTTTAGTCAGTTTCCCACCTCTGTGTCCTGAGCCTGTATATATAGGAGTGGCAACATGTAAGCACTGCACAACATTCTGGGGTAAAAGTAAGTTATTGAAATAAGCCCAAACTCCTTTACCATGTACTAAATTTAAATAAATTCTACTTAGAAAATTGGAAGGTGGGCCCTCTGCTTCTACCTCTACCCTGCCTCTGTCTCTAACGCGTCTTTACCCACGTTATTCCCATATAAATATCTACAAGGATTTCTTCATGAACTTCAGAAGTTTTAAAGGACATGCTCATTGCGATCAGATTTTTTCCCTAAGAGCAGGATACATACCAGTAAAACTCAACGATGTCTCTAACTTCATAAGGGCGACATCATTGTCTTTAGAATCTGTATCATAATCTGGATGGGAAATTATTTGTTGCACTTTGTATCCATTTTTGATGATCATCTCATTCTGATTCAGAATCCCAGCATAAACCCTCCAGCTGTGCGCTTCAGAAAATTGTCTAGAGGAAAAACAAAGATTAGAAGGTTTGCTTCTCTGGTAATGAGTCACAGATTATGACCTTCAAAAAACAGTCTTCAGAAACAGTAGTCAAATGCATGTGTGACCAAGAATGCACATGCATTTGACTACCATTTCCAAAGAACAAGGTAAACAAATTGCAAGACCTCTCACTTCGGGAAAGCTTGACTCTTATTTCATAAATATATTAAAAATGAAAACAAATGAAAAAAATATATTTGAAATGGAGTAAGTATCACTGTCTGTCCCCTTAGTTACTGAGCACAGAGAATTACAGTCTGAGTCTGCAATACTGAAGCCTATTGATTTCCATGGCTGAGGGATCAAGCAATTTATTTTTGAGGTCTCACATGTTTGCGGTATCACTTGTGTACTATCTATCCAAAGCGCACAAGCCATAAAAGTCAGAAGTAGTAAAAATATGAAGGAATTTCACTATCTTGAAAATGCCAGATTTGTCAGGCTTTTTGTTGTGTGGTTTTGGTGGCTTTAAATGTTGAGCATGTTTGCTAGATGCAATTTAAGTAGTCTTGTGCTCCAGCATAGTTTGATAACTAGAAAACTTCCTGCACATGTTAGAACTCCTTCCACAAGAAATGCCAAGGCAGTAGTGGTTGCAACAGCTGTCCCTCTCTCAAAAACAAAACAAAACAAAACAAAATAAAAACAAACACACACACACACCCCCACAAAAAAAACAAAACAAAACAAACAACTCAAACCTAAGAACCAACAAACAACTCCAATCCCACCACAAGAAGACTGAAAAGCAGCTTTGTACCAGCTATGGCCTGATTGCTGTTCCTAAAGCTTTTGCATCTTACAGAGCTCAAATCAGAAAACAAAGGAGGGATAAGATCATCACATAAGAACACACACTTGCATTCCTTTCTCAAGGTTAAGGACAAAGTTATTTTTTCTTGGCTTAGACTCAATTGTGATCCAGTCAACCAACCATTGAAAATGTTTTTCCTTAGTGACTTTTTCCTCCAACAGAAGTGGCCACCTTTTAAATATATTCTGCCACTGTACATAGGTACCACAACACCCTCAACACTCCTTTACCTGTTAAAAATGTACCAAGTACCAGTCATTTTCCTTGTTTATGCCAATTTATAGTGCTTCTTGGACAGGTATAAACTAACATTTAATACGGACTTGGGCTTCACTACCATGTAGCATGAAGATATGAGGAAATAAGTGGTACAATCATCTTCAAATTGATCATGTCTACAGCTGTGTGATATTTGAGGGTTTGGCTTGCTCCCCCCCCCCCCCCATTTTTTTCCCCCCCTTTTCTGTTTTTCCTCACACTGCAATTTAACATCTTCATGAAACCATTGTACTGTCTGGTATTCAGTTTTGTGCCTTGAGTTTACATCTTCAGTTGGGTGGGTACTTGTGCCCTACACCACCATCCAACTTAATTTCCACCTTTAACTAGAAAGATTTTCTTCCTGTAGAAAATAGATGATCTACAGCCAGCCTCCTCCAGACCAAATTTTCCCTTAACAATTGAAAATCATATTGCTACATAGACAAAATACCATACCTAGCACCTGCATTAAAGGCAGGGGGGAGAGGAGGAATGGTATTTCATTCAGTTTTAAAGGAAAAAGTTGTGAGGCTTAAGCAAATTAGTGTATTTCACCATGGAGCAAGAAAAATCACCACCCAAGAGACAAGGGACAGAAACTTACCCTTCCACGCAGTGTGCAGCCGTCACTATCCACTGAGGCGTGATGATGGAGCCCCCGCAGATGTGGGTGCCCTGCACGTGGAGGCTGACCTGCCATGGCCACTGCCCCAGCACTGCCCCGCTGCCACCCACAATTCTGTTCATGATGTTGACGCTTTTAGTGGAGAGGCCGCACTCTAAAGAGTCAGTTACACACACAGAGGCATTAAAGAGCGAGCTGGTCTGGAAGATGGCTTCTGCAACTCAAGGCTTCCCTAGCAGAGAGGAGCACAGACTCTGTCTGACCTCTGCGCTGCTGGCCTTCAATTTGCCTTAGCTTGCACCCCTGCTTTGCACACCAAAATAGTGAGTCTCCCATAGCCTATACTCCCTTCACACTGTAAACATCAAGATGAGTATTTGGTAGCTGCTGTCCTCAGTTTACCACAAACCAGTGGTTCTTTACACCCCTGAATGTGGTATTCAAGCATCTCTGGCGAGCCACACAGACACAGTGCTGTGCTGCGCCACAAAACAGACAACAGCCAGGAATTTTGCCTCATGACAGCCATCACCATCAGAAACACACTGCCCTTCCAGCGTCTGTGCACTGGAAAGCAGATGTGCCATAGATGTCCCACCACAACTACTGGGTAAAGGCTACAAAGCTTCACTGCAGGCAAGTAAATTTAAAGGAGCTGGTGGCAGCAAAGACAAAAGCAACTGGGAGTCCAACATCCTCATCTCCTCTCCCTTCCGGCTCTCACCTTTTACCATCTGAAACTTGGAAACCAGAGTTAAATCATCTGCCCATCAAAAGATAGCAATTACTTATGCATATTTGAAAGGATTTCCCAGTCAGGGTATTTCAAAGCATGAATAAGCAGAAGCCTGAGCAACAGTCACTTACGTATGCAGCGCAGAGAAACCACCTTTCCTGATGCACAGGAATCACTGCAATAGAAATTTTAAAGAAACAGGTTTTTAGGTATACAGTGAAGCAAATGGTGGGCAAAGATCACCCTCCAGCTGCTTCTACCCTTTCCAGCTATATGCCCTGCCCTCACTTTCATTTTCCTGCCCAGAGTTCCCACTTTTATTTTCCCTTGCCAGCTACCCTTCCAGCAATCATCTGGCCTCCACCATTTCTTGCACAAAAGGTCTGTGAGCCTGTTGAGAAGCAATATGAAGAACAGCGTGAGGAAAAAGTTGAGCTGAATTATGAAGTAGCTGTAGAAGAATCTAAACAAGGAAGCCACAGGAACTTCGCAGGCACAGCAGTCTACAGGTTTAGGAACCAGACACCTCAGAGTTGTTTAATGAGAATAAAAATACTTTCCACAGTGAAAGATCCATTTTGTGTGTTCATATGACTAAAAAAAACAAACCCAAAGCTGTACCATCTGCTGGTAGCTATTGACACCATATAGAAACTCCTGTTGATGGCTAAAGAGCCTTAGAAAAGTATCTTTGACATGGCAGCCTCCTAGGCAGCATGGAGGACAGGACGGGACATCTCTTTTAAAAAAGAAGAAAGGAAGGGTGGAAAAATGACAGCTGTGGTTTTAAATAGGAGAACAGTTGCTGAAATCAGATGAAAAACAAAGTCTCTTTCCTTCTAAAAACCCCCACTAAAAGATGTGCTTGCATTACACTACAGGAAGAAACTACACCTCTTACAAAGCTAGAAAGACGCTGATAAAAGGAAGTAAGATTGTATTAAACAAAGATACCTGCAATACAGCTTTTTGTACAAATCTACATTCCCAGCACTTTCATTCAGCTTCATGTAGCTTTTAAAGCCATCTTCAGTTGCTACTCCTTCACTGTAGTAGTATGTATCTCTGCAAAACAGAAAGTCCGTTATGAAACCCACCAGGTTCAGTTTTCAAACAAAAAACAATAAAGCATGCCAAGCTACAGTTTCTCGCATAAGTAACACCAAAAATAGGATTTTTTTTTAATTAAGCACAGTACCCCAGGGGTGTTGTACAGTGCCAGAGACTCAAGATTCTTTAAAATTTTGTCAAATTCAATTTCCCATCAAACAGTTCCTAGATTAAAATATTATTTTTATCTAATATGCACACTCAGCAGGAATCTTCAGCCTCATGAGATAGCACAAGATGAAGAGATGCCTTTGCCAGTACATTTACATAGCATAGCAAAGTTCAGGTCCAGTAAGTCATGACAGCCACATTTCTGTGGCACAATGAGAGCAGTAGCAAGTGGTGCTGTTCTGCCAGCCTTTCCAGGTGAGGACAAGCTCCATGTTGTAAGACATGCTGCTGGGCTTTCTTACTAGAGTTGGAACTGCTGGGGTCATTGCTGGTTCAAAGACCTGAATTCAGAGTGCCATGACAGAGTGGGCACACACAAGTTCTGCCTGGGCAATAAATTCACCCCACTACTCCATGCACAACAGTAGACAGCATTTGACAACTGCAACAAAAAGATGCAACATCAAGTGTTTCAACCATAGAAGAATTTAGCCTACAGCATTCTGCGAGAAGGACACAGGCAGCACGCAGGGCCTCAAATGTTTACGTCGATTTTCCATGTGAGCTTGTGTTAACTTGTGTCCTCAGAAGATCAAGGTTTTCTATGCAACACTGGTGATGATTGGTCAAGTCAGACTGGATGTTACTGAGCAATTATAATGATCGGAAGCAAGCTCTGGAAGACGTTTGTAAGTGAATGTATTGGGTACAAGTGACTCCACTGAATTACTACGGCATGCATGTCAGACCCCATAACTCATTGGAGCCATATTTCATTTTGATTCTGTAACAACTACCACTGTTAAAATAACACTCACCTTCTTTCACAAAAACTAGATTGCCAACTGCTTTTTGTTTCAGGTACACATTCTTTAAAACAGCAAGAGGGAAATTTTAACCTTTCTGTGTATGTGCAAAGGCTAATGAATGACTTACACACTGTAGCCCATGTCTTTACATGCAGTCTTCCCATAATCATCATACCAGTCATCTTGACAAACAGGATACCAGGATTTGCTGACAGGTGAATAAACTTGCAGGATAAAGTTTGGTCCAAAAAGTCTAACTGCCAGAAAAAGAAGAAGAAAAAAAAAAACAAAACAAACCAAGAACATCACACACTACATTACTGCTCTCTCTCTCCTTAAAAGTATTGTTACCCATAATAGTTGTTTGTATGTATGAAGTGGTGTTAATTTAATGCTGTCTTCTATTCCATTTCTGAAGAAATACCAAGTAGATAGAAATACTGAAATGACTTTATTACTTTTTGTAAAGAAATTTCAAGAACTGCCTGTTTAAAAATGCAAGTGTTCAAGTCTGTTCACCTTTCATTACAGCTTTTAAGCTCAAAATTCTCTTTCACATTCTACCACAGAGAAAGAATGTAATAGCCTCATCATCTACACAACCATGTATTTCTTAATATATCATGCATTGTGTATAAACAAAATATAATCTGTTGTAATATATTTTTATTGGATATTAATAGATAAAATTTATTCAGAGAAGTGCTTATAGTGCAAGAATGTGACAAGCAGCAATTAGCTCTGACACTGCATATCCCACTGTGTTTTGTATCTCATATGCATTGTATTCCATATGTAATGTGCAAAATTATTTGCATATTAATTTAATATAAAATAGTTCAAGCAAAAGGATGGAATGAGCAGGCTTCTTCAAAAACCCATTATTTAACCAAATGGAGAGGAACAGCCTTAGAGCATATGCCAGCAAATGCTTCCCTTGCACAAGACGTGCAGAAAAAAATTCCCAGAGACATTAAAAAAAGAGCACAGACAGAGTTTTCTAGAGTAGCACTGGCACAACACATGTGTTAGAAATGAGATGCCGTGCCTTTGGAACAGATAAATTGATGATGTTTCCACCTTCAGCTCTGCACTAAAGCCTCCCTTGGCATCTTTTCAGTTGAAAAAACTGATCAGATCAGGCTTTCTTACACAAAGGAGTTATGAAGTAGTTGAAGCATTACTGGGAGAATGAAGAATGCAAAATATATGGAAAAAGACACGCCTGACTGAAGACCACCAGCTTTATATTATCAGCTGAAGGTCTACTACGAAATCAACTATGACTGTTCATTCCAGAGACAATATTACATTCAATTTTGCACAAATCCCATTCAAATTAAAAGGTGATATTCTAAAAACTGTTTCAAAGTTAAGCCATCACAAACCCCTGAAATCAGTCACTCTGTTTCAGCTTTTCAATCGGTCTGGAAACAAAGTGAATATCTAGACACAGCCTTCAAAGCATTCAAACATCCTAAAACCATTTTAGAGGTATAATTTAGGCTAAAACAGCCCCACTGTAGCTTAGGCTGGCTTTAGACTAGAAAATCTGTTCAAAAACCTCTCACAGTTGGCTGAGGGTCCCCATGCTTGACTGCCAGCACTCACCACACCGGTTTTCGTCCTCCCCACTGGGGCAGTCACTCACTCCATCACACCATTGCGAGGGTGGTATACAGACTCCTGAAGATCCACACTCAATTAAGGAGCCAAGACAACGATTCTCTACTGCAGGTAGAGAGCAACACAGACATTAGACTGAACATCAATTATCCTAGCCTTAGGTGACTACTGTTTACTCTTAAGGAGTGTTCCACTTTGATAAAGCAAAACATCAGAAAGAGCTCTAACCCTAACTCAGAGATGGGAGGAGACCTAGCCTGACACAACAGAAGATGCTCTGTTCTTTACATCACTTGTCAAATTAAGTCACTCATGTAGCTGATTGTATTTTGTCCACTGCCTCCCGTGAATAAGCAAGCAACATTAAATTGTCTAAAAGGAGTCAGCTTTACACTGACAAAGCATAACACTGAGAAACGGAAAAGGAGGAAGACAGCAATTACTCCAATTACATCCTTTTTCTTTTGCTGCCATTTAAAACAAGATTACATTCATCCTGTATAAATAAAGTGAGTCTCATCCTAATAGTTTTAAATTAACACCCTTCTCTCTTCCTTTTGTTTACTCCACAGAATAGAGAGGCTCCTAAAACCGTAACAATTTGTTTTTTAGTTTCATTCAAAAAGTGGCTTTCATGAAAGGGAAATTAAGATAGTACAAGACAAAGCTGAACAGAAGTGTTCTAGCCCAGCTTCAGAGTTCAGTCACCCTGGCTGCAGATGACTTCCAAAGTGAAGATACCATTTGTGGTAAGGGTCACAGTGGTGACACAGGCTGGCCTCACAATTAACACACTTTCAAAGCAAAAGCCTCACAGAAACATATAATGGATGCTCCAATCCCATAAATCTGCTCCAAGAGAGATCCCATTTTATCAAAATAAAAGGTATCTTGACTGTTTACACTCCTGCAGTTAAGGTATACAAACTTACTTCAATCTTCCTCCTTCACCTGAATTTACATGAAGTTCAAATTCAGAACAGTTACATTTCAGAAAAGATGCACAGCAGTGACTTCCTAATGAAATGCACTGCAGAACATGTTGGCAACACACAGCCATGTGCCAGCTATCCCCCAGTGCAAAAAACCCTTGCAAGAGCTCAAGCTACTCTTTACTAACAGCTATGGTGCTGCACTGTTATACTGCACCATCTTTGCAGGCAGACTGGAGCTTTCTAGAGATACCAATTGAATAAGCTGCTCCAGAAGAATCAAAAAGCAGATGACATCATTTATGTCAAAAGCATATTCTCTTGGTTAAAGGAAAGTGACAGCAGCATTTTTCAGAAGGAAGGAAGGAGGGAAGGAAGGGAGGGAGGGAGGAAGGGAGGGAGGGAGGGAGGGAGGAAGGGAAGGGAGGAAGGAAGAAAGGAAGGAAGGAAGGAACCCAAACAGAACAAAAACACAAACTCCATTAGGAAGCAATACAAGTTCATAGAATCATAGAACAGTTAGGGTTGGAAAGGACCTTAAGATCATCAAGTTCCAACCCCACTGCCATGGGCAGGGACACCTCCCACTAAACCATATCACCCAAGGCTTTGTTCAACCTGGCCTTGAACACCACCAGGGATGAAGCATTCACAGTTTCCCTGGGCAACCCATTCCAGTACCTCACCACCCTTACAGTAAAGAATTTCTTCCTTATATCCAGTCTAAACTTCCCCTGCTTAAGTTTTAACCCATTACCCCTTGTCCTATCACTACAGTCATCTCTCAAGAGACAGGTAATGAAGGCTTTCTTGTCACAAATTTGGCATAAAATGGAAGAATTTATATTTCTAACTTTAAAAGTTTAATACATCTTTTCTTTCAGAACAAAAAAAAAATAATTCTTACCAAAATACCAAATGAAGAAAGCAGCAACTGCACAACAAATTACTATTAAAATAGTTACTATAATGATTATGGCTTTCTTTACACCTGAAACGAAAGCAAGAAGAAAAAGAGAAATTATGTTCACAAATAAGGTAATTTCAAACCACCAACACCATCTATTTTCTTGACATAAAAACCCCACACTTTTTTGCCAGACAGACTTTCCTCCATTCCACTATCCTTCCTCCAAATTGCCCAAGTTCCTGTCTAGTTATACTGGTATCCCAGCCAGCTATTACTTCTTCATCCACAGGGAGGTGGCTCCTTCAGTACCAGAGCTGGAAGGGAAGATCGCTTTTATTATCTTACTTAGGAAGACCTTAATTCTAAATTTGGAAGAAATCACACCAAAACTTACCTGATGAACATGTTCTCCTGGATGAATGCGCTACTGGCCTACTTGACTGATAGGTATCAACCTTTGGGACATAGCTTGGCACTGATGGAGCATTTGTTGTGAAGTACGGGGGATACGGGTTAGCACCTACTGGCTGCCTGGCAGAACAGACATTTTCTGGCTGAAAGCCACAATTTTCATAGTATGGCCGTGGACCCTAAATGGTAATGTTGAGTTGAAGGAAACAGGAGAAAATTAAAAACAAGAGGCAAGAGAGCAATTAGGACAAAGTAAGTTTCAGGTGCCATTTACATTCAGAACCCTACTAAGTAATACTGCCAATTCAGAAATACACCATGCATGCATACACATCCTAGTCACTCAAATTTGCACAGAGAAAGAGATTTACAGTACATTCCTAATACGTTGCATTTTGAATAATAAAAATAACAGAGTGAGGCTGGAAGGCATATGAAGGGATCAGTCTCCTGATCCAAAGCAACTCAAGAAAGATTCTTGAGCCCAGCTTTCCAGCTGGCTGCACAAACCATTGCATTAGAACATCTGACAGGGTAGAAATAAGCATCAAGGCCAGTTTTAGATAGCACCATCATTGAAAGAAACACTGACAAGTACCAGCCTTTCCGGGTACAGTTGTCTAGGTCTAGGATGAATGTTTACTGTCCCATAATGTCTTAAAACACCACCTAATGTAATTCTGGCCTACAAACAGGTTGTGGAATATTTATCCTGAAAGAGCATTAAGAACTAGTTAGAGCCCATTTCAATCTATACCTCAAAAACAAGCTTTAAAAGCATAAATCTCTCCCAGGAGCACCTGGCCATTTGAAGTGCTAGTTAATTCAAGACTCTTACTCTTGCCTCAGTGTCACTTTCCTTTTTTGCAGAAAACACAATTACTCCACAGTTTAAAAGACTTATTAACTACAGGACCACTCAACAGGCTGTTACCTGTAAACAAATAAAATCTCATTAAGGAAAAAAAAAGCAGAGAGGAATATTTTGAATATTTTACTTACTACAGTAGAGGTCATCTTTATCAGCAATATCAAAACAATTCAAGTGTTTGGAAGTAAAGCCTGAACCTATATAAAAATAAAGAACAAAACAGAGAACAATCACAAACAGAAGCTTTGCCATATCTCTTGTCAGTTTTCCCTTTGGAAAAACACCAAATCTGCAGGGAAAAAAATACAGACGTATTTCAAGAGAAGGTCCAAATTAAGGTGCAGCATGAAATCAGATCTCAATAGCCTCTCAATACAACCTTGAGGATTATACAGTGGCAACTATTCATTAACACGAGCGCCACACAAACCAAGAAGATTAAGTTAGTGCTCACTCTCACTGACAGAATGAGAGTTAAAGAATATCCTGGCAACAACCCACATGGTGTCAGTACCAAGTTCAGGTCCTCCTGCCTCTCTCAACAGTTACTCATGTATCACTCTGAGGTTTATGACACAGAAACGAGAACATGAACAAAGCATCAGGAAATACAAATTCAACTAACTCATTTAACAATGCCACGGCTAGCAGCCCACAGGCCACATCTTTTTCACTCTTCCACACTGCAAACAGTTGTCATCTCAGTTGTGTGTTGTAGCCATCACAGCAAAGACAGGAAAAAAAAGTACAGCAGGGAAACAATATGCCACACCAATACGGAAGTTTTTCACATAGAGTAAAAGAGAGGAACAACATCCGATGTTTCAACCATATAGCAGTTTATTTTAAAGTTAAACATTAACATTAAGTAAAACCACAGATTAGCAAACACACAAGAAACACAAAATGATTTTGCTACAGTTCTAAAATAGGCAGTTACACATCTCTATAAGCAATCATTTTAAAAAATAATTTAATCTACTGAGTCCTCTCGTAATGTTACTCTACACGAAAAAGCAGCCTAGGAAGTGCGTCAGTCATGCACTTAGAAATACCTTTCTCCAGCTTGCAAAGCAGTACCCTGCACACAGGCACACTGCCATGACCCCTGTTGAAAGCCATGACTATAAAGAGCAGTTGTATTAAGACACAACATAATTCAGCCCAAAGTATAAGCTTATGTTTCAGAACATGTGCTAAGGCATCATCTCACCCAAAACTGAATTGTACATATCTCGACAGTGGCTTGGCTTGAGCATGCTAATACTTCATAACAATTTATGAAGGCTCACTCTGGTATTTGCTTATTAGTGCTAACAAAGAAAAGTAAATAATAATGCACTGTTGAACTCTCATTTGCATGGCAGACAGGTAAAAAACAAGCCTTATTCCTACTTACAGCAAGTCCATCAGATTGGTGACTAAGGCTGCAGGACTTATGCTTTATGTTGCATCCATTCTTACCCAGCTCTTCACAGCAGAGTCAGGAAGTGCAGCTCTGCACAGATTTAGAGGATAAGTAACAAGTCACAGGAAGGAATTTTTGTTCCTTGTTCTCTGAAAAGGAGGGGGGGGAATTATTATGAAGTTCAGTGATAGCACACAGAAGTAGCGATTCTAAGGTACTGTGACAAAAGAAATACTATGACCAAAGAAAAGTAAGTATTTTTTACATTAGCATTTGAAAGGCTTTGGAAATCTATTTCCCATCCAGCTTCTGATTAACAACAGTTTTCCATTATCACACCAGAAAACACAGGGAAGTCATAGGTTGTCCCAGGTTCAGCAGTAGCAGTCATTTTCCTTCTTCTTAGTAGCTGGTGCAGTGCTGCGTTTTTTGACTTTCAGCCTTGGAACAATGCTGATAACACTGATGTTTTTAGTTGCTGCTCAGTAATGTTTACCCTGACCAAGGACTTTCTGAGTCTCATGCTCTGCCAGGGAGGGGAAGCAGGGAGGAAGCAGAGACAGAACACCTGACCCAAACTAACCATAGCACAGCATGCCCAGTGTATAAACTGGGGGGAGTTCCCCAGAAGGGCTAGATCACTGCTTGGATCGGGCTGGGTATCGGTTGGCAGGTGGTGAGCAGTTGTATTCTCTTCCCTTATTATTTCCCTTATCTTCATTATTATTGGTGGTAGCAGTAGTAGTTTTGTGCTATACGTTAGTTACCAGACTGCTTGTATCTCAACCTGTAAGAGTTACATTCTTTCCATTCTCCTCTCCATCCCTTCCTGAGCGGGAGGAGGAAGAGGGGGATGGGGGGGAGTGAGTGAGCAGCTTCATCTTTCTGAGTTACCAGCTGGGCTTAAACCACGACATAGGTACATACAGATTTCTATGCTATTACACATATACATTTGCCATACTTTTGCCAGTGCACTAAAAACAGATTAAAGCAAAACCACTGGGCTCCCGTTAGTACACAAAAATAGTTTAAGGCAAAAATCCATGTATAGCATCCAATAATGATATAATCTAGTTTTCCTAAACACACATTACTGACAACCCTCAAAAGGTTTTACAAATACACCAAGAATACTGCAACAACTTCACAGATAAGGAAGCTGGGTCATGGAGAAACAAACAGACCTGTCAAACACTCCCCATCCCAGCAGCTATATAGCTGGAAGAGACTGGTCCATCTTATCTCAGTCCAATACTTTGGCCTCCAACTCACCTCATACATCAGACAGATCTGAACAGATCCCACATAAAAGTATCATAAACTACTCTCGTACATAAGAGTTTAGTGGGAACATATACCTATCCTTCCCTCCCACTGCCAGTCATTCCTCCTGATGTCTGAAGAGATATAATGGCACTTTACTGGGTATATCTGAAGAAACAAACCTCAAGAGTCCTTTAAAGTGAGCTAGTGGAATTAATGTATACAGCAATTTTCAGGCAAGGAAACAGGGATGAAACTCCCTCCCCCACAACAGACTTGAAGGTAAGGAAGACAGGGCCCAGGAGGCCAGGGCCTTGCAGATCAGCTTGCTAACAACTTCTGGAGCTTTTTTTTTTTTTCCTATGGATTTCTGCAAATTAATTTTTCATATTTAAGCAAAAGTTGTAGTAGAGTTGGTCTGTACTTCATTTGATAAAATACTACATAATTGAATATAAACTTCCTAGACTATTAGCCATCCAAAGGCTTGTCCTCCTCCCTACCACAGTGACAGTCACTGTCCCCTGGACAGGAAAGCCACCAAGCAAAGGGTCATGCTGCTCTGCTGTAAGTGGTCCTCAATGCCACATCCACCTCCCCTTTTACCTCCTCCTCACAGCAGCAGGTCATGACTCCTGTACATTGCATGTCCTTCACTAGCCAGGAGCCCAACATCCCAAAAAGACAAAAGAAAGAACAAAAGGCAAAGAAATGCTAAAGATTTAACCATGATTTTGTTAATGAAACCGGAATTGCTAATTGCTGGCTTCTACCCTAGTTCTCCATGCAAGAAATAATAATCATACTTCCTTAGTACACTATTCTGTACTAGTTCTGTGCTAACTCCTGATGTAATTGTCAGTTAAGAGCAGTAACATGCTTTGGAGGCATGGAGCTCCACAAGCACTGCTAGCTGTATTAGTTTCCACAAGCCTTTAAACAGATATCACTCTGTTGTTTCCATGCCTAGGTCAATTAGAATCAAGCCATTAACATCAGATATCCTAACGCAACACTGAATTCAACTTGGCCGGTGAAGCCAGAGTTATATGGGCAACAGCATACTTCCTGAATTTATGTATTACTTCAATACATATTTTGTGGTATTTCCTGAAACAGAAACAACATTAGCTGTTTGCTAAGCTCTATGATAGGTATATACAACCGAAAAACAGCAACCAAAAAAAACACCAAACTAGCTCTTCACAGTTAGACTTATGTGAAAGCAACCACATGCAAAGTAAGGAAGGAGAGGACAGAACAATTAAAAGCCAAATGCATAAAGTCAAATCCAGCTTCTAAAAGGCAGAACACAACAGCACCCAAAAAACATGAATACTAACTCAGTGTCATATCCAAGAAATCAGCTGCTCCCTTTACCCAGATAAAGAAATATAATACTTGCAAATGAACAAACTGGAAAAGCTTATTAAGATAGCAAACGAGTAATTCCAGTGAAAAAGCTCAACCTTAAAAAGGACAAGCCAAGAAATTATGGCTTTTTTGATGACGCTAGCAAGGAAGTATGCGTCATCCTTTTTATTCCAAACAGTTTTATAGCCACCTACAAGTTTCAGTAGCATAATCTTAAACACAATATAACCATGGTATGAAGGTGGGCAGAAAAGGGAGGAGGGGCAATAAAAAAATAAGGACAGAGAGAATAAGCAAAGAGGTTATTCCAGATTCATTTATATGATCTTTTCACACAGTGGGCAATTCCTGCCTCTGCTATCTGGACAAGAAAAAAGAAACATGGTCAAGATTCCTGTTTAACAAGCAACACTAAAAATTAGCGTGATTTGCAAATGAAGTGTAGAAAGATTTAAAAAAAATCAGTTATGTATGAAAAAGAACAAAATAAGGAACTAATGCAGATTTTTCATGTCATTTGATTAACAAGAGCTCCTTGATACTTCTTCAGGATGTAGTACTGAGTATTTTTATTGAGATGATTCACAAAATGAGTAACATTTATTGCACAGGGTAAATTTTATTTTTTGGAAGGGATCAAAGACAAAGCAACTGAATGTCTCAAAGTATTCAAAATCAGGTTTTTCCAATATCCTGGCCTTTCAGCTAACCTTCTCAATAAAGATAAGCTGTAACCCGTGTGCCTATGCAGTAATACTACACATCTTGCAGAGAAATACATGAGGCTGTGTAAATAGTTATATGAAAGGTTGCAACAAATGGAGCTTTAGCATTCTTAGATCTCCTAAGAAAACGCTTTGAGCCTACTCTAGATTAACTCCTAAAATACCATTAAACTGTACTACTACTTATAAACAGTTGTCAAAAAAAAAAACAGAGCCTCCTGACAAGCACTACCAGCCACTCAGAGTCCACAACAGTATTCCCAACACCAGCAAACTAAGGTTAATACTACTTCCACACGAAAAAGCTCTGAGTGTAGCAGTCTTGTTTTAAACAGTTATAGGATGCTGTAGTCATACTATGGATAGTCAACTATTTGTCTTTTCTGAACAGATGTTAGAATGAAACTTAGCCTATCATGAGTATATCACATGCCTTTCTTAGGAAGGGTGGGGTGAGAAAGGAGGCCAAAGTGGTGTTCCCTAGCTGAGTGCATGATAAGTGGCAGAATACCCTACAAAAGAAAAGCTATTTCTGAAATAGAAAGGACCAAGAGCCCAGAAGAGCAAGATTTGCTGGCATGGTAGGAGATGGATCTATTGGTCAGGCAACAACTGCAAA
Organism: Melopsittacus undulatus; assembly: GCF_012275295.1. Taxonomy (NCBI): domain Eukaryota; kingdom Metazoa; phylum Chordata; class Aves; order Psittaciformes; family Psittaculidae; genus Melopsittacus; species Melopsittacus undulatus. The sequence goes on along the minus strand of NC_047528.1, from coordinate 89,762,457 downwards.
GGCAGCAATTGCCCACACCACGCACCACCTCGTGCACAGATCGATCACAGTGTTGCTAGAGGATACAGCAACAGGCAGCCTGACACTTGGATGCTTTCTTTCCCTATGCTAGATCCCCAGTTCTGCCTCTGTTCTCCCCCATCCATGGCAGAAGCAAATAACCTCACCTGGCAATAAAATTCAAGTCTCTGTTTACAGCACTGAAAGACTCCAGCAAGGAAAAAAAAGCTATCAAGAATACTTGTCTACCAAATTAGAGTTGAACATGAATATTGTATGAATATGGTACCAATAGCTACCCATTCTGCAGGAAAATAAAAACTAGCCGTATTAACAAATCAGACTTACTTAGGTATTTCCCCGGGTCAGCTGTTTTCAACTTGTGAATTAGTGATTCTGAGGAGCTGTAAACCACTTCCAAGGGCTGTATGACATGGAAGAAAGAAAAGCAAGCCTGCCGGAAGGAGGTCTGAATTCACTCCCCAGGGAGGCTCCTATTGCCAGAGACAAGTTTAGGGATCCAGACACCAAAGACATGGGAGACGTATGGATACAGTAGCTTGGACGAAACTGAGCTACCATCGCAGTACTGAAACTATTCGGCGTGGATCAAACCTTGCCTGACACAAGGAAGAGCCCATACGTTCAGGAGAAGGAACTCCAAGATAAACGTTTTGACCAGAATTCCAGAATACTGTTTTGCTTTGGTTTTTCATCAACATCCAGGAATGTATTTTAAACTTATTTCCGTTTTCAGGCTAGACTACTGTGACAGATTTGCTCCAGGAAGACTTTTCTATGTATCAGTACAATTTTAACGGTTTAAGAATTAAAGGAAAAATGAAATAAAAGTTAAGTCCTACTTTGACATTAAATTTAACCTTAGTTCAACTGTCTTTTGGCTTTACATTGATATCTGTAATAGCCACTGGTGCGATCATTTCCCAGTTCCATTGACCTATACCATATATAACATCTATCTTGTTCTTGGCCTAACACTGTCTTAGTTGATACAAGTCAGCCTTCAGAGGTGAAGCTGCTTCCTTCAGCTGTTCCTAAAGCACTAAAAGCATTAGTGTCATTTTAATCAGGGCAAACAGTAATAGGACAAAGGCACAGCATGAAAATGGTCTCTAAAATTCACTGTCATGCACCCACCCAGAATCTCAATGTGAAACTCAATGTCCTGGTAAGCTGTGACAGTCAATAAAACCACCTGAGGGGAAGTGAGGAGTGGAGCTGATTTCAGCTTTCAAAACTTTGGCCGAATAGTTTCAATGCTAGGGCTCCTGTGGGAAGGCAGTCTATCAAAAAAGTTACTCCTCCAAAATTACTTAACAAGTTGGGACAACGATAATCAGAAATCAGTGCTTTTGCAAGGGAACACAATGAAGAGCCCCAAGAGCCAGATGCTGTCCATTCTCTGTGTGGGCAACTGCTCACAACGTGACCTTGACAAAGCTGCCTAATCTCGCAGCGTCTCGTCTCCTTCCACCACGACGCAAGAAACGGACAACCTCCATCTCGAGAAGCCAGAGGTGGGCCAGCGCTGGCGTGAGTAAAGCATCGAGCACCTTTCCTCCCGTACCTCCTGAAACCGCGTTGTTCACTGCACAATAACCCGTTCACCTCTCCTGCGCTAGTGCGCAGCTCCCACCTTGCTTTGCCCACCGCTCCGCAGAGAACCGCAACTTTTTCGCGTTCATCTACCACCAGAGAAACCAGCTACGGAAAGGAAGCAACTGGGTAAAGCACAGGGAAACGCCGCGGAGAGTTTACTAGCCCCCAGGATTTTATCCACCCGCACCTCCTTTTCTTGCTCTCGGGAGAGGACGACATACGTGTTCCGTCCTCCCCACTTCCCCCGGCCCCTATGTAGGACGGCGATTTTCAGGTGCCCCCGGGGTCCCTCCGCTCTCCTCCAAAGTAAACTTCCACAACCAAAAGCCAAAAACCACAGGCGCCACTCGGAGCGGCCTGGCCGGATCTCCCCCCCTCCCCCCTCCACGAGGAGACGGTGCTCCTGAGCCTGTGAGAGCCGACTGATCCCAGAGAAATAGTCCGTGTGAGGCGAAGGGGCCACGGCGGGGAGCACCGCGCTTACCGGAGCTGCCCTTGCCGGAGTGAAGCCCAGGAGGGACGGAACCCGGTGCACCGAGCCGGGAGCAGCCGGCGCTGCCGGGGAGGAGTTACCCGGCGGGGGGAGCAGCGGGGAAGGGCAGGTATCGCCAGGTGGATGCGTCGCCCGGCCCCTTCCTACCACCGCCGGGGAGGAGGAGGGTACTGCCCGCAAGAGGACGGCGCCCAACAGCCCCCTGGGGAGCCCAGCCGTACGACAACCCTTTGTGCCCGGTCGGGGCCGGCAGCCGTTCCCAGTCAGACGGCAGATAGACGGGGGATCCCTTTTCCCCCTTCCTTCCTCTTCTCCCCCCCGCCCCATAGTCTGCAAAACGAGCAAGCCGGATGGAAGGAAAGGGACCCCCGAGAAGGGCCTGCAGACCCCGTTGGCCGCGGCAGCCCGGGGCCGCTTCGGTGATGGTGCCTCCCCTTGCGAGCCCCGCTCTGGGCTGATGTGCCCCGGGTTTTGCGGTTTCTACTCTAGCCTAAGCGGGCTGGGGGGGGGAGGGGGGGGGGGGGAGGAGGGGGGGCTGGGGCGTGCCTTTTACTTTTTTGGATCTTCACATCAACCTGTCTTCCCCGGGTTTCAGGGTGCTGTGTGCAAATAAGAAGCCACAAGGCTTCCCTGAACAGGGCAGGTCAGGAGCTGATAAAGATTACTTATAAAACATCCAGCTCAAGCAAACTGCTTCTTTTTCTGCCGTTTAGGCCATTTAATAAAGAGGCACTCTGGAAAATCACTGCAATCTCAATGGTCACGTTACTTACAACGCCCTAGTGACTTGCGGTAACTCCCCTGTAAAGCAGATCTACACGAGTGAGGTTTTTCTCTGCCAAAGCTGAGCTCCAGTGGAAAAAAAAAAAAAAAATTAAAAAAAAATCCACTTGTATCCCAAAATCTCAGAGTATGACTGGAAAGGTGCATAGGTGTTTGACGAAATTCCACTCACTTTTAATAAAAGTGCCATGTTAGCTACAGTATTGCTGCATGCTAATCTTAACATCTCTGTTTGGAGACTACAGATAAGGCACAGTATGCAGTTTGGCTTGATAAGTGTTTGGGGTTTGTTTATATTTCCAAATGCATATCAGGGAGTTACATTAAGTACAGCAAGAGGCTAAGCTTGTATGTTCAGTATTTTTCCAGCTTTATGTGTTTATTCAAAGAGAATTCTATGTATCTTCATACCCTTTAGTATAAAAAACATAAGTAGTATTGAAACATCCTTAAACTTTAGCTTAGGCTTTTCAGCTGAACCTTTTTGTAGGGCTATTTCTTCTCATGCTCTCCCATAAGGAATCAGTGAGATTCAGTAATTTTCCAGTATGGATTCAGTTGCAGGAACTGGACCCTAAATTTCACCTGAAGCAAAACACAAAATTGTCACAGGTCAGAAATAAAATATACCGTGGCGTCACCTTCTGTAGTTCTCTACTATGTCCGTCTCTATGGCATGTCCTTGTCTTTAATCTACAGTAACTCTGTTGGTGGCCTTCAGAGATTAGAAGCATTTTAGGTTTGAAGCTGGCGATATAGTCGTAAGATTTCCTTGTTCATTTTCCTTACCAAGGGAAAGAAACAGCCCTGAAATTTGTCACTTGGCATCATGTCCACAAGGAGAGATGACTACATCTCTCAAGGGGAGACCCCCAAGATTTATTCTGTTCTGCAGTTGAACCTGAATATTTCTCTACTTTGGAAATTCACATCTTTTTTTTTCTTTGGAAGTCATTTGGAAGCTATGTAGTGCTGTAGTGATGATGTCTAGCTCCTCCTTCAAGACAAAGCTCATCTTTTGCGCTTAAGAATATTCTGGATCTTACTTTGGATTTGTCCAAATGTCTTGCACAATGGCTACGGGTAAGGAGAAAGGGAGATTTAAAATACATAAGCTGGTTCCCCTGTAACTTGATGTTGTCTATATGCAGCCACTTCTAAGGTACTACATCAATTCAGGTATTAAAAACAAAACTGGGGAGGACACGATAATAGGTAACAAATACGTTGTGCTGAAATACAGTGTACTCCTCTACCAGAGAAGTTTTAAACTCTTTAAGAGGACTCACATTGCTTTTTGCATTAGAAAACGATATCAGACCTGCAGTGGGGGGGATTCAGGGCAGCTCCATTAGAAAGAATGGCGCTCTACTTACTTACAGACTTGAAGATCTGGGCATCAGCCAGCAGCTCGTTGATTACCCCTGTTAACACCTTTTCTTCTCAGAGGGGGCCGAACCTGTCAGTGAGCAGTGCATTCCCATCCTCTTTCCACCAATTCCTCCCTTCCTCCGGACTGGTATCTGGGTTACCAAAGTGTTGGCCTCTCAGATCTCTAATGTGCTAAAAGCTTTTTTCTTTTTTTTTTTTTTTTTTTTTTAGATTGGGTTAATATTCCCCAAGGTTAACTCAGTTTGCTAACAAAGGTCAAAGGAATAGGAAAGCTGGATCAGTGGAAGCAGTGAGGTGGAGGTGGGGACGGGGACACTGCCTCCTCTTGGCAGCAGAAGCTGTTAGGTCTGTTCAGCTTGTATTTTCTAGTGAACGACTAAGCTCGTGGCCCTGTAAATCTCTTCCCAAATAGTTATATGCGTGTATTCTTGTGTATTCGTTATGCTTTTGCAGAGCAGAGTGCTCACTGTTCATTTTACTAGCGGATTGCAAGCAACCTTTACAGGAGAGGTCTGGCCAGGGTTTAGTTTTCCAGGGTGGCTGCGTGCACTGGGAGCAGCAGGTGAGTTCTCTGGAAGAGAGACTTTCTCTTGTTGAGGACCCCAGAGTTCGCTGCCCAGAATGCCAGGTGTCTGAGAGCTTCAACATGGCCCAGCCTAACACTGCTCATCTCCACACTGCAAACACCTTTCTCTCACTTAAAATTAACAGTTAAACGTTCAGTGAAACACTTCTTCCTCCATATTTTTGTGCACAGGGGGCAGAGGAAGGATGTTTGGATGTTTTGTTTTTTACAAGGAGTAAAAGCAAATGTTTCTAGAGATTCGTGCTAAGCATCTGCATTTCAGCATGTAAAATAAAATGATCTTTTTTAAGTATCTGGTATCACCTACCATTGTACATCCTACTACATGGTACCTTTCTTGGTACATGGCTTCCTATGACACCTGCTTTATTTTTTAAAGTAGCTTTGCCTAGCCATTAATCATAACTCACTTTGTTTCTGCAGCACTTTGTCATAGCAGTTCTTTTCCTACTTTGTTAATACTGAACATGTCCTTTGCTCCATTGTCTTTCCTACTTCTGAAGTTTTTCCTGTGTTTCTAGTGTCTATTTAAAACCCCAGGGGAGTCATTGATCGCTCCAAAAATAAGGTCACTCCAAATACAACCTGCAGAGTTCGGACTGAAAGCATGCCAGGATGACCTTGCCCTTGCCACTTCAACTACAGCCCAAGACTTCCTTTTACTACACCAATAGGACTAGAATTAGAGGTGTCTCAAGGGAAATTCAGTGCTAAAGCCCACAACCGGAAAAAAAAAAACCACCAAACAACCCACAAACATTCAAATGAGGAATTGGCTCACCCAGCTCAACACCTCCTTCATTTGCACAACTCAGCTTTAAGCACCAGGTACCACCTTATGCCCTACAGTGGTGGAGTCCTCTATATGCATTTTTTTTGTCACCTGTACTATGAGAGAGAGCTCTGTGGTTGACACTTTACAACATATGCTACAGTTACTCACTCACCCATAAACCAGTATCAAACCTGGGAGCTTAATTAGTCATTTAATAACTAAGCTTAAACTAAATGTATGTTGACTTTGGAAGTGCATTTGCATCAGCTGATATTACCAAGAATACACACACAGAAATTTACCTGCTGCAGGTATTTTGAAAAACAGGCAGATATCTTGGAAAATTGTTTGTTTGGGTTTATTTTCTAACTGTTAAGTGCCTGTGAAAGAGGAGCTAGTCCTTTGTTACAGTATTAACTAAATATGCTTGAAAAACTACAACTCCTTAAACCAATTACCCTGTTATGGGAACTAGGAGAGGGCCCCCACGTCTGCATGTTAGAAAGATACGTGTATCCCCGTGAACATTCACACTTCTTTCCCAGCCTGTCAGAAATTTTTTCAGGAGTTTTAGGCCCTACACAGATGGAAAAACAGAAAATTGCCATGGATCTTCTTGGTTCTCCCTTCCTCCCCCCCTCCATCCCAGTTTAGCTTTCCTGTGTAAAGACAAAGTCACAGAGTTATGAAATTCTTTGCTTTCTCCCTGAGGGAATAAACTGTCAGAAATAATAAGTGGCCTTAACTTTCCTTTAGGTGCATGTTGTTTCAATGGGTTTCTTGTTTGTTACTGTAAAACAAGAGACTATAAATTCAAATACTGCTCTTTGTTGCATTTTCCTGGGTGTACCATGTAAATACAGCTGCACTTTCCTACATCAGAATGGAACTGGACCTACAATTTTTACCTGCTACCCACATTCAAATAATGCTGCTGTTGTGGCACAGAAATTTAACGACAACTTACACAACTTTATTGTATGGCTTTTCCTGATACCTGTGACTCTTTTTTTTTTTTTTAACTGATCTTGTATTTTAGCTTTGTTTTTGCACTTGTAACACAAAGCAGCCATAAATCCAAACTACTCAGCCAGTTAGACCAGGTTTATAGTTACTCTTGTGCCAGCAAACAGGCCTGAAACAACTACAATGCACCAGTGACTATGGGATCTCATGCAGACTGATCCTACTCTTCTTATAAAAAGGAATTACATAAATATTAAATTTTAAAATATTTTATTTAATATGAATTTTCAAAAGGAAAATTACTTAATTCTTATGCAATTGGATTTAAATAATTAGTGAAAAACCCGTGTTTCAGTAGCAGTTAGAATCATAGATATGTGGTTTCCCTGATACATGCAGAAAAATACCAGTTGAGAAAATAAAAACAAATTGTAATAAATCTTAAATTAAGAGTTAGTTCTTTTTTTCAATTAGAAACCAAACCTGATGTTTTGGATCTGAATGTGAATCAATTAACATTGATTTAGTGGAGCCAGATCTTCCCAAATGATCCTTTTGAACAGCTGAATTTTTTGAATACCTGCATGAGATAACCAGAGATAAATCCTATCTGAAAAGAATTGCCTTTTGTTTGAATAGTAGAGAGGTAGGGTTTTTTCACTTTCAATCCTTGTTCAGCTCCAGATTTGCTGTATAACTTTGGGGAACTTTTTTCCATCTGCATCCATTTCCTGCTCTGTTAAAGGGAATTACTGGTATGCATTATCAGGAAGAGTATAGCTATTTTCACATTTAACCAAATATTTGTAAAAGTGCTTGGAGACTTGTTGATTAACCTGTTATAAAAGGGTAACAATAAAGTGTCCTTTTTATATTTACCTGGAGCTAAGCAAGCTTCTATGGTCTGTTCCTGCATCAGGCATAAGTACTTGATTTTTATCAACAATTGGACATTGTTTTAATTCCATGATAACCTGTGCAGATGAAGGCAGAAAGCTGTAAATCACTGATGGGTTGCAAACAAAATACTGATCCAGTTCACTGGATCAGGCTAGCTATAAGCAAGTGAATATGCAGTTCAGTTTCACCTGTTTGTATTCTTCAGCGAGCCAGCAATTAACTTGGGGGAAAAAAAGTATTTCATTTCAATTATGAGGAAGTGCTGTTTGCATATGCAGATGGTATATTTCAGTTTCTGTTATTGCACTTCTGAACAAATACTTCTAATGAGTACTTTTGCAGTTCTGTACCATTCAGGAAGCTGTGCTATCCATAAAAGCAGCTAGATGTGTTGTCCATAACATTTCACAAGGCAACGTTGTGGTTGTGAGTAAGACAAGATTTTACAGTTTGATTCCAATATGTTCGGTTATTTTTCTTGACCCTTTTTTTTTTCTTTATTGTAACTGGAGTGGATCAGTGAAGCCCTATTTGCAATATGGGTGCATTTTGGAGTGTAGAAAACAATGATGATTTCTGAAATAATTTCTGAATCACAGTTACAACTACTCTACATCTTAGTATAAAAAGTATTAACCTGTAGTAGAACATCACACTTTTAGCACTTTTACTGCTTGCTACAATTTATTAATCAATTTAATCAGTGACTAAAGTATGTTTGCATTTTTTAATCTTACTTCGTCTTTTTAATTCAGGTCTGACTCTTCATTGGTTTATTCTGGTTCTGCAGCTACAGAAATCCTTCAGAATTAATTCCTTTAAGAACTGTTTGTTTGCCTGCTGCCTATGTAAAGAAGTCTTATTTTTGAAGGCACAAATAAAACAAAGCCAAAATGTTTCTTATCTTTAGAGAAGGTAGCATGAGAAAACAGATCCTTTCTGGTGAGTAATGAGAACTATGGCATCACTATTTTTCTCTAAGAGGTGAAAGACTGATGCTTTAATTCTAGCTTTACTTGCCAATTTAGCATTAAGGAAGTAAATTCTTGAATTTACTTAGTTTAACTGCTCGTTTACCAAACTTTTTCTTATTAGTTCTGTAACTCCTTTAGGATCAAATCCCAACCACATTGAAACACGTCAAAGGTTCCATGAAGTTAAAAGAAGATAGCTGGAAGTATTTTTTTCTCTGTCATTGATTTCACATAGGTCATCAAACTCCTCTACAACCACCCAGTGAGTAATTTTCAAAAGGAAATTTGAACTCATCCTGAGAAAGGAGTACAAGCTAGCCAATACAAGTTTCTGCTGGTGATGGACCTCTTAAATACTTCTGTGGTAGGAACAGCAATAGTCCTCATGAAACAAATACCAGCTAGGACTGGCATCTTCATTGCTGTTTTGTTTAAAGCCATTCAAAGTATAGGTACAATGAAAAACACTTAGATTGCATGTACACTGTAGAAAATGTCCCAGGGAAATTAATATTTCCATCAATATCCAAAGCTGACAAAAATCTATGTTTTAGCTCTTAACACTGTACCATTATTACTAATTGACCAGTGGGGTCAGACTGTGGTGGGTTGACCATGGCTGGATGCCAGGTGCCCACCAAGCTGCTCTGTCACTCCACGTCTCAGCAGGACAGTTGAGTAAAAAATAAGATGGAAAAAAACTCATGGATAAAGATAAAGGCAGTTTAATAAAGCAAAAGCAAAGGTCACATGCAGAAGCAAAGGAAAGCAAATGATTTCTGTCTAGTTCCTATCAACAGACAATGTCTAACTACTTTCCAGGAGGCAGGGCTTCAGTACATGTAGCGGTTGCTCCTGACGAAAAATGTCATAAGTAATGAATGCTCCCCCTTCCTCCCACTTTCTCTTAGCCTTTATTGCTGAGCAGACATCATATGGTATGGAATATCCCTTTGGTCAATTTGGTCAGCTTCCCTGGCTACATCCCAAGATCTTGCCCACCTCCAGCCTATGGGGGGGAAGAGATGTTAGAATGGCAGTGTTGATGCTGTGGGAGCACTGCTCAGCAGTAGCCAAAAAACCATTATCAACACCATTGTAGCTACCAATACAAATGAGTTTGCCTTTTCCTATGAGAGAGAAGATTCCTATGTGAGGAATCCACACCACCTTCCCCAGCCTCTTCCCCGTGTGCATTGCGGGGACCTTATCTCCTCCCACAGTGTGTAGGAGTTTAGTTTGGGCAGGACCAGGGTGGTTAGTAGGTATTCTGCTGTTAACCAGACAAGTTGCTTCTACTAAGTTTATATCCCTGTGTTTCCATGCTCCATTGCCCAATACTCTCAACATAGTCCATTATATCTTTTAGTCTTTCCCGAGGTTTGTGGCTGACAGGGGCTGTGATACATACACTCAATGCCGTGAACAGACTTATAGAATTTGTTTGCAAAATGCTTATTATCTTGAGTCTGTCTGCACAGGTTGTGAAGAATAAAAAGCAGAATAGAGAGCATAGATAGAAGGCAGGTAACAGAAGTGGATCAACTGATAGTTAACTTTATGAACATGTTGTGGCTATACTAAGGGTTTTCTTTCCACCTCTAGTATCATGAGAGATGTACGAATACTAGAACTGAAATAATAACATATAAAAAGTCACAGTAGCTAGACCACATTATTTTGGAAACCTATAAAAGATTCAGGAACTGGTAAATATTTAAAGTATTTGGAAATCTAACTTCCCTGCCTGTTTTATGTTTTTGTTTTTAAAGTACAATGTAAGTATCTTTACAATAATTTACTAATCAAAATTCAGGTTATTTTGCAGTTGTTTGCATGCACCTATAGCTATTTGAAAGTTTAGTTGCTTCCCATCAATCAGTATTTTCATGTACTATTTTTGTATTGAAGATTTTAAAAGTAAGCAGTTGTTTTGCTTTATTTGAACTCTTTATGTAGTTTTACTAAACAAGACTACAGATCGCATGTTCTTATTATTCACATAAGAAATAGGCATGAAAAATTAGGTTACTTGGTCCATTTCCCATTAAAAAAAAAGTCTGTCTGGAACAATCTTCCATCTTCCCAGAGTTTTTCTACTATTTTGCTTATGTGTCTGTTATGCTAGACTAGATTTCCCTCTTTCTATTATTCAAGCTTTTTCAAAGTGTTTTCTATATCCATAGGCCTCTTTTCACATGATTCTGTTCAATTAGTCCTACTGCAAAGCATCCCCTCTCTAGTAGCATTAATGTATTGCTCCAGCCTTCATAAAGCTTGTATTGCTACTGACTGCATAGCTGTCTATGCAAAGGTACAGGTACTGAAGTACCCAGGAACACATGGAATATTGCAAGAACATTTGCTTGAGGTGTAGAAAGATTGTCTGTGAGATAACATGCTCCTGTATCTGGATTGGATTAATATTGCCACTTTTTTTTCTTTTGCTGTTACATTGCTATGTAATCCCACAGATAACAAGAATCTGAAGCAACTGGAGTGTAATTGTTCTGGGGGAGTTGTACTTCCATTTCTTGTTTTATTTTTAAAGTCTATTTCAAAACCATCCTCCCTTATTCAGATTTGGAGGGGGACACATTGTAAATATCTAATGATGAGGGGGAGTGTGTAATTTTCATTTATTTTGCTGCTTTATTAATGATTCTGTTTTTGTTTAATTTCTGTTTGTGCTTATGTCCATGTGGCAAATGTTACCAACTATACAATAAGTGAAAACATTATCTTGTTTTATCTTCTATCCTGTTGGATCTTCAAGACAAAACAATCCCCTGCCCTGTTTCTAGTGAACTTGGTTCTACTAAACTACTCCAGCCTGATAAAGAGGATTTTCATATCTTGGAACACAGCAGGAATGCTGCAAGGTGCCTATTGTATGAAAACAAGGAGTTAACCTCTTCTTAAACTGGCTGTGCTGAAGTGGGAGAGAGAGCGTTCTGCTTTCAGATTGCTACTCAGGAATGAGCAAGGTCTTCAGAATTAATGCAAGAGCTTGGTGCTTTTGTGTCCTGCTGCTTCCTGACCTCTCCAGGCTTATTCCTGGGGATAGTGGCTTATCAAAAGACTGCCAATGCAGAAGCTGTGAGGGTCAATTGATAAACATGTGAAGGTTCAGATCTTGGAAATAAATTCAAAAGGTGGTGGGTTGGGTAGCCCAATAATCTCTCAAAGAGCGGCTGGAACAGCTAAGGTAAATGGAAACACTTGGGTGGGTTAGATAACATATAGAGAGTTTTAACATATTTTCCCTATGGCTTATAAGTACAAAATAACCCTGTTAAAATTATTCTGTTCTTGTTCATATATCTTGATACCAGCCAGATTTGTTAGAAAAGCCTGGTCAATACATGATCTTTCAACACTGGACTGAATTTAAAACAAGAATGGTGGGAATCCATGCAGAAAACATGCTTAACCTGGTATCTTTGCAGGGATTAGAGCTGGAACTCTGAGAGGATGTTACCTCGTGAGTGTTGGGAACTGTCAGATAACCTTAAGGCAAAGAATCCACAAAAGAGACAGACCTTTAACAGCCCATTACATGCATCAGAAGGGCATGTAATTACATGCACCATTACATGCACCAGAAGCTAGCCATTCAGGAGAGTGCCCTGTACTTTAGCAAGACAACACTTGTTTGAGCCCAATCTGAGAAGACTAGGAATTTTTGCCTTAGGTATGCTAAAGATGACCAATTAGCCCAGATGCCCTTTAGTCATTTCATTCAGCACATTGACTGACTTTCAGACATTCAGAGTTAGTCGCTTATAAAAAGACTTCAAGGAGGCCACAAGGTATCCTGCATCCTGTGCACTCAGATTAGCTCAATCAACCATGTGTATTTTAAATGGAACAAGTCCACTAATTATAAAAAAAAATAAATTAAAAATTAAAAAAAAAGAAGCAGGAAACAGTATAAAGACATACCTCCTGTCCCATGAGAGAGAGACAATCCTGTTCTAATGGTCTTATAGGCAATAGGGCTCTTTGCCTAGACTGTTAGCTAGATGGGACACCCATGCTATCTGTCAAGCTTCAAACGAGGCAAAACCAACAGGTTTTGGCTGTGGTGAGATTCTAAGATTTGCATGTGAACAGGGAAGGCTAGTGCCACTGTTTCTGCATGGAGGCACTTCACCATCATACTCAAATAGCTCCCAGAAAGACCAGCAATAATTCTTTAACAGTTTCTTCAGATGCTCCCTTCCGAAGGAATAAAGCAGGCTAGCAAAAATTATTTCAGTTGGCTGAGATTAGACTGCTTGTCTCGTGAAAGATTTGCAATGCCAAGTCCCTGGAGGACATAAACACACAAATTAGCCTTTACAGCCAGGAAGGACCTGTGGTGCAAGCCCAGTAAGTTAGGATTTTGTATCTGTCCATCTGCATCAGCAGACTGTCCTGATAAACCCAGCCATAGGCTGTCCAGAGGTAAGTGGAACATGTAACCCCTGCCCAGCAGGCTGAGGATGGAGGGCTTAGTCTGCTTCTCTTGAGGCAGAGGAGGCTCTGTATGGACTATGCTGCTGTGAAATGTAGTATAAGCTAAAATAGGGATAGGTTAACAGTGCAAGTACTTATTAAGAGTATAGTGTCTCTTGCTCTTGGACATCGTATGCAAGCACACGGTGATCCAGGAAGATCTGTTAATCCAAAGAGGAAAGCAACCTTACAAAGCTCTGCAAAGGTCAGACCTATACCTCCAAAACAGGATCTCCCTCCCTGAAGCAACAGTACTGTTTTCAGCTAGGAAATTTTTGTATCCTGTTGTCCTGAGCAGCATCTAGTGTCCCAGTGCAGAAGGTGAGCAGTTCTGTGAAACACCACTGAAACTGAGTGTCCATTTTTATAGATGCTATTGTGCTCCTAGATGTATACACAAAGCTAAAACCACAAAGTGAAAGGCAGGTAGCCTGTCATCCTTCTTGTAACATGTGGTCCATGCAGGCTTATGTCATCTGTGAGCATAAAGCTCTCATAAAGCTCTGCCAAATGACTCATGTCTTACTCAGACCTTCAGAGCTTGGGGCTGTTCATCTATTCTGGCAGTCTCTTTGAACTGCTCCATTAGGACCTGCTCAGGACAGGACAAATTACTTTGTTCTGGGCTGCTGGATAAAAAAAAAAACATAAATTTCAGGGAAGAGCCCTGCTGACTCTATGACACTGCCTGCATCAAGTCCTCTGTTTGGCTTTGTCCCAGACCATCTGAACTGAAAGCATACAAGGATGAAGTTAGAGAGAGGGCTTCTGCAGGATGGTTTGAAAGATGGAATATAAAGAGTTCACCACAGAAAATCTTCCACGTTCTCCAGAGACTGACTGATGGACAGATATCCTCCTGGGGAGACAATCTGCCTCTACAGCCTCAAGGGGGCCGACAGTTGGAACAGGCTTTTCACACTAGGACTGCACCGACCTCAGGAAAAGAACGGGATATAGAAACAACCCTCATCTGACAAACTTTTAATGGAGTATTGCATAAAACTCTCTGCCACAAGACTACTTGAAAGACTTGTTTCAGTAATGCTGTGTGGGAAACAAACAGAAAGATATTTTGTGTCACACAATAGGTTTTTTTCTGCGGATTTTTTTGTTTAAAGTGGGTTAGCAAGTCTAAAGCTAGCATGTGTTTTTTTGTGCTTCAGAAACTGGTGCATGTCTTACCTATTCTGCTAAACAAAAGTCAAGGTTGCAGGACTTGCTTTTATGTTGGTTTTTCTCAGGCACTTTTGTCCGAGGTGTGAGATGCTAGGACATGTATCACTGGTGCCAGCACAGATTTTTGATCTTTAGTATTTTTAGTGTCATGCATCCCTTAGGAGCAACTAAAAGGACTCAGATCTTATGCAACATTTCACACACTATAGTAGACAAAATCCTGTTCATGCCCCACCATGGACTGCCCCTGTCATTCAATAATACATGTATAAATATTTAACCCTAAATATACTGCACTGTAAGTAATGTTCACTTATTTCTAGCTGAACTTAAAAGAGACATTCTTGGGCCTTCCTGTAGTAGTCTGTGGCAGAGTATCAGATCACACTGTTGGCTGTTTTCTCTTTGAAGACTGAGGAAGAAGAGGAAAAGACTTGACCTATTTGTAGGCCTCCAGGTTTGATCAGTAGGTATCAGTGGGGCCACAGGCCGTCCTTTGACCAACACTTCTGGTAACTTGAACATTAAGCCTTATGGGCAGCAGTTCTCTCAAGCCACTGAGAAACACTGGAATAACGTGCTATATGTAGCTTGGGTTGAGACTTTCCCTGGATAACAAAGTGTCAAAAAGTGGACTACAAAGGTTTCTTATTAAAAAAAAAAAGGCAGGAATTTCTGTATGTTTGGGGCCTTCAGGGACATGTAAGCAAGTGAACTGAAAAGGGGGTAACATAAATTGAGAAGTTATGGCCTTGGAAATAGTACTAGATACTGTAATAATCTGTGGGTGCAAACTACAGCTCTTTATTCACCCGAGGATCTGACTTGGTTTGTTGTTGGAGACTGCCTTCCTGCCCTCCTCTTCCCTTCTTTATTTGCCCATCCTGGTTGGTCTCTTCAAAAAAAGAGGCTTTCTGTTTCGCTTTCTGTTTGGTAGCTGCTGCTTTCTTTCATCCCTTTTTCTTAATAAAATCTGCCATAAGAAATGAGGCTTTGCTGACCCAAACACCTGTCTCACTTTCATGTGTGCCTGGCAGTGTGATCCACATCCACCTGTTGTTTTTCCAGCAAAACCAATATAGATGGTTTCCTCTTCTTTTGCTCCAGCTCTTTCTCTTCCTGCCATGTTTTTCTGATCTTAAATTTGAAGAACCATCACATTGTTCCCTTCGGGTCCTTATAAAAATATACTTCAGTAATAAAACCCCACCTATTAACACAAGAAAAAGTGGAAACCTTCTCTCCGAGTGTGTTGTCAGTAAGAAGGAGGGTTTCAGAACCCTTTCATTTGCATTTTGTTGCGAACTTCAGCCAACTGTAGTTTTATCACTATATTAAAAGATTCTAATATTCAATCTTAGAGATTATTCACATGATCAGCTATATAACTACAATGAGCAATCAGCTTTTTACTTTGTTGAAATGACAAAAATTCATATATTGAAAATAAATAGCAATAGCCAGGTCCTTCCAAATCCAGTTTGTTTTTTCATTTAAAAAGGAAGACAAGGTATCTTCACCCTTATCAAAAGGGGCTGACCTTACATAGCTCAGTGTGGACAAGCACGCATCGCTTATAACCGACTGTTTCCTCTTGAAGTTAATCCAGTGGAACATGTTTCTTAAAAGCACAAGTTTAAGATTGCAAAGGCACATTTTTGCCCTTGATTGCAACACAGGTGAAGTACAGTTAATACCTACCTGCAACGTGGCCCCAGCTATCAGTTTTAAGAACTGAAGTTTCTAAGAACAAACAGAGGCTCTGAGCCAAGGGCCCCTTGCTGGGGAGGCTGCCCCCAGGCACCCTCCACTTGGGCAGCCCTTGCTGCAGTGAGAGCTGCTTTGGTGGTGGTAGGTGGGGAATGCAGAGGGCAATAAAGTGAACCCCAAGAGACCTCTGCTTTCTAACCTCAGGCATTTTTTCACAGTATAGATAAGGTCCTAGACATTCCTCTAAAAGGTCTCCAGGGAGGACTTCTGGGCATGGTGGGTTTGTACAGTCACTGCATTGCTTCAGGTTATGTTAAGCTTGTATAGGTGGTGTACCGAAAACAGATGGCCTTGTGTTTCATATCGTGAACATAGCCAAAAAATCCATGGGTGCTCAAACCAAAATCGTTGTTGAAGACACAACAATGTGCCTTCAGAACAATGTGTCTTCACACACCAAGCTTGATTTAAAGTGGAATTGGACATGGAAGGGGTTTCATTAATGATCCAGAGGGAAGATGGCTTAATTAAAGCCATAACAAAAAAAATCAGGCTATTTACAAGATTTAAGTATTCTTCAGAAAAGTGTTTTCATTTAACTGCTACAAGGAAGAACATAATTTGCAAAATTAAGAACTTCAGTTTAATTTATCTTTCCCTATCCACCCTTAGTTTTCTGGCCAAAATCCTTAAAATTGATTCAGCTCTCAGGAACAGGACTTTCAGAATGTCAAATCTTCCCCTTTAATCCAAACCCCAACCAGGTAACTGGGAAATATATATAGTTTTTAATAGTATTTAGATAATTCCTAAATACAGAAATAAGCACCACTTTTTTTTTTCTCTATATCTTTTTTCTTCCTCAAATTTATGTCTTGGATGCTTGACTTACCAGTACCAACATTTACATAAACACACAGACAGATCCATATTTCTGAAGAAAAAAGCTGTGTGGGTTTAGTGAAAAAAATTAATGCTACTCTAGTTGTTCAATACTACCATGGGAAAGAGCTTTCCCGCATAAAGGAGAAAAGATATTTATAATTGTACTGCATACTTTCTACTGTATGCCTTGTTAAAGCTGATATTGTGCTAAAGAAAATTGAAAGGATGAACGTATGTGGGTTTGCCTCCACATGACTCCTGACATTAAACAGAAAATAATGATCAAAACAACAGTGAGAGGTGTGACTTTTCTTAGTCATTATTCATTTTTACTGTCATTGTTGTATACAATATTTGTGGTTATTTTAAAATTGAACTGTACACATAAAGAACAGTGCATATAACCATTCCTACTGTTGTAGATCCTTTGTTTGGCCATAAGTTCTTAAATTATCAAGCAATAGTTTTTCTAAGATTAGCAAATTTACATTTCAAATTCATGTGCATGCTATTGCATGAGTAAACTGAATGAATCACAAGTGTCAGAATAATAACAACTGTAGGCAATATTGGAAGGAGAGTTTGCTTTAGATTAAGGGTATGTGAGAGAACAGTGAAAGGAGATTTTTGGAGGCGGAGATCTAACTTGGACTTCCTGCTACTCCCAAAACCTATGATTAGTAACATGATCAGAAACTTACTAGGATTATAAGACCAGACTAGAAACTTTGATATACATGAGTAACTGTGCTGAGTAATCCTGCTGAATTCCCTGGTATTTTTTGTGCCAGGCATTGCTCTCCTGCTTATGTGAAAACAGGACAAGCTCCTCCCTTCCAAAGGTACTAAAAGTATAAATATCCACTGAGTCTCAGTGGAGATGGAGATGAGCTGTGGCTCACAAGTTCTTAGTAGCTGCCCACTGTTTCGTTTTCCAGGAACGTAGCCAAATCTGTTAATCACCTTAGTAACACCAAGAATAAATGGTATAGCCACGTGCTATTCTTTTTGGTTTAAAAGGCAGAATGGGGAAAATGTCATTTGTTAGTTTAGTATATACCTGGAAATACAGACCTCTGTGCCTTTTCCCAAGAACCTTTGCCATAAAAGTAAGTGAGGTTCCCGAGACTGGAAAAAGGCAAATATCACACCCATCCTCAAGGTCAAGAAAGAGGATCTGGGGAGCTAGAGGCTGGTCAGCCCCAGCTCAGTACATGGAGGTTCACACAGCAAATCCTCTTACAAGCCATTTCCAAACACAGGAGGGACAAGAAGTTGATTTGGAACAGCCAACATGGATTTACCAAGGGCAAATCATGCCCTTCCAGCCTGAACACCTATGATGATACAACTGGCTCTATGGATGAAAGGAGAGAAGTGGGAATCATATTCCTTGACTGCAGCAAGGGCTTTGGCGCTGTATTCTTCAATATCTTTATTGCCCAACTAGTGAGTTATGGAAATTCAGTGCAGCCTGGAGGACTTGGGGGGTGTTGGTTGATGAGAAAATGAACATGAGCCAGCGGTGTGCACTCACAGCCCAGAAAGCCAACTGTATTCTGTGCTGCATCAAAAGAAGTGTGATCAGCAGGTCAAAGGAGGTGATCCTGCCCATCTACTCTGCTCTTGTGAGACCTCACTTGGACTACTGTGTGCAGTTCTGGTGTCCTCAACA
Source organism: Melopsittacus undulatus (assembly GCF_012275295.1). Classification (NCBI taxonomy): domain Eukaryota; kingdom Metazoa; phylum Chordata; class Aves; order Psittaciformes; family Psittaculidae; genus Melopsittacus; species Melopsittacus undulatus. The sequence goes on along the minus strand of NC_047528.1, from coordinate 89,744,019 downwards.
TAAGAAGGACATGGAACTGTTGGAACAAGTCCAGAGGAGGGCCACGAGGATGATCAGGGGACTGGAGCACCTCCCATATGAAGACAGGCTGAGAAAGTTGGAGCTGTTCAGCCTGGAGAAGAGAAGACTGCGTGGAGACCTCATAGCAGCCTTCCAGTAACTGAAGGGGGCCTATAGGGATGCTGGGGAGGGACTATTAATTAGGGACTGTAGTGACAGAACAAGCGGTAACGGGTTGAAACTTAAACAGGGGAAGTTCAGATTGGATATAAGGAAGAAATTCTTTACTGTTAGGATGGTAAGGTGTTGGAATGGGTTGCCCAGGGAGGTAGTGAATGCTCCATCCCTGGCAGTATTCAAGGCCAGGTTGGACAAAGCTTTGAGTGATATGGTTTAGTGTGAGGTGTCCCTGCTGGTGGCAGAGGGGTTGGAACTTGATCTTAAGGTCCTTTCCAACCCTAACTATTCTATGATTCTATGACTGTGTAAGTGGAAGATAAGGTGTGTGGAATATTGGCCGAACTGCTGGGCTCAGAGGGTTGTTTGTAATCCATCAATGGTACAAAGTTCTACTGGCGACCAGTTACCAGCAGTGTGCCTCAGGGATCAAACCAGTGGTGTTTTATGCCTTTATTAATGATGAAGGCAACTGGAGAGAGGGCAATGTAAGTTTCCACTGCAGGAGCAGTCAATAATTCTGAAGGTCGTGGCTACTATTCAGAGGGACTTTGGCAAGGGTGTAGCTGGAAAAACCAAGGAAGCAATCCTTCACCTCTTCTCAGCACTAGTGAAGCCAATCTTGAATGCTGTGGCTCCCAGTACAAGAAAGTTATGGACTTACAGCAGGAAGTTCAGCACAGGGTCACCAAATTGGTCAGGGGCTGGAGCACAGTCTGAGGCAGAAGGTCCTGGGACTGTTCAGCCTGAAAAAGAGATATCTCAAGGGGAATTTATCAGTGACTGGACCTAGCTAATGGGAGGTAGCAGAGAGGATGGAGCCAGGCTCTTCTCACAAGTACATGGTGACAGGACAAGTGGCAATGGGCACATGTTAAAACATGGGATATTCTGATTAGATACTAGAAAAAAATATCACCACCAGGCTGGTTAGACTGGGGCCCAGAGGGGTTGTGGGATCCTCATCCTTGGAGATACTGAAACCTCAGTTGTGCAAGCCCTGCGCAACCTGCACTAACTGTCCCTCCTATAGGCAGCAGGTGGTACTCAATTACCTCCTTTCCAGCCTCATTTATTCTGTGATCCTAGTGATTCTTCCTATATTCTGGGATGTCCAAATATTGTTTCACTTTTGTTCGTTAATGTAGCCAAGTGAGTATAGATTTTAAACATTTCTAAGGCAAGAGAAAAGAGTACTGAAGGCTTGGACAGGACTTATTTCCATAGCTTGTTGCAAGGACATATCTGTGGAGTGTAATAAGAGGAAGAAAGCCTAACCTGAGTTTCAGGAAGAATATCAGGTCTATTTATTTCTCCATGACTCTTTTATTTGTTTATTTTCTTAAGGATCAAAGGAGATCTTGTTTTAGCATATGTTCTCTCCAGAGCTCCTTTTTCTGTTCAGTTTTCTGTCCAAATTAATTTAATGAAGAAGGCAATATGCCTAGCAGCCTGGTTTTGGCATGAAGTTATAAACAAGAACCTAATTATAGTAGAATTATTTTCCATATTGACTTATACACACAATGCAATAATTTTGTTTGAAGTTTGATGTTATACCATGTACTTTCACAGTCATAAGGAAGGGAATATGTTTTTCACATCTGCTTAGTTGCCTGAGGAATTACCGTAACGTGATAAAGGTTCTTAACAGTTAAACATAAAGCTGAGCTGAAAGTGCCCTTTAGTGCCTCTTAATATGAGTGAGTCAAAACATTGAATGTTAACATTTCCATTGGGCTGGTTTGCTACTAGAGTGATTTTATATTTTAACCTTATAATTAGTAGTTGCACAACTCTGTTCAGCTTTGCCATGTAGCCAGTCAACTGTGCCTGTCATGTGCTGGGCTTTGGGACTCTCCAGGAGTTTAAGGTACACAGAACCAATTTAACATACAGCAAGCATTTTAAATGAAGGGCTTGCAGAAATGGTTACTAGGAGGAAGTAGTGTATTCAAATGGACTTTACAAGTATAAATGGAAAACATGGGACTGTATATTTGGAGTCATCCCTACGAATGGGTGCGTGTGCCGAGGTACTCCTTCGTAGGGGTTTAAGGTGTAGCCTTAGCTTTCTCCTTACAACTTGTCTTCATTTTAATAGGAAACCAGAAAGGAACGTAGGTACAAACAAAGTCTTATGGACTCTGCAGGAGTCTAATGGAAAGAAGTAGTGGGCATGAGGGTAAACATGTCCCTAAAGAAGGTCACTGATATGAATATGGGCACCCTTCATACCTGTGAAGTAATCACCATACCAGCATAGGGAAGATTCACATTCAAGTTACGGCCACAAGTCAGACAGGAGGTAGACTGAAATCTTTCTTCCTGTCCATGTGGCAGCTAGTGTTTCCCAACCTGCTGCCCATCTCACTGACTGGTGGTACCTGCTTTCTGGATCTGACTACCTGGCCCAGGGAGCACATGCTGGGGATGCATGAGCCTGGCAGCAGACAGCCCCTTGGCACTTCTGCAGTTCAGTGTGACTGAAGGCTCCAGGTGACACAGCTAAGAGGTACAGAGAGATAGATGGCAGCTGATGGGGGCCTGGAGTGGCTTCAGTGTCATTAAAAGTCTGGATTTGAGTACTTTGGCTCTATAAGACTTGACCTCACTTTTTTTTGTCTTCTTTCTTTCAGCTAATTAAATGAGAGCAGACAGCCTTGTTTTGTGAGGATAAATACAATAAATACAGCATCCAGACCAAGATGGTAAATGTAGATTATCTTTTATAAAAATAAGGAACGGCTAGGTTTTCTAGCAAAAAAAAGGGAGAGTGAAGAAATTTGGCCTCACTTGGGCTAACAATGTGTATGTCACACACACGTGTAACTCCTCTGTGCTGGGGTGTTTGCATTGCATCAGCATGTTTGTAATCTACCAACAAGCACTAACTGCTCAACAAAATGTAAGCCATCAGCTGTCATCTAGAAATATGGTACAAACAGTGTTCTCTCTCAAGCAGACAGGATATTCATCAAGCATTGCTTCCCCCCATATTTTAATCTAAGTCAATGTATGTAAGAATGGGTAAAAATGTGTAGAGATAACCTGCTATAATTTGTCACATGCGTTTACACTGTTGGCGTTGTTCTTTTTGGGTCTACTCCATTTTTCTGCCTTTCCTTCTGTGTTGCTCACTTTCCAGGTCACAGCTAGGAGAACAAATAGCATAGTTAATAATCTCTGAAGCGTAAGAATCAGTAAAACATGCTATCTTAAACTGCAGGTTAGCTATAAAAATAGATGCAAAAATTAATTATAAATATATAATAATATAGAAATATCGCGGGCAGGGAGGCGGAGGGGCAGCTCTGCCCAGCTGGTGTGAAGCCATATCCATGCACTTTGGAGACATAACTATGTTGGGGCACATGTTTTCCTTCTTTCTGTGACTCTGGAGAGCTCCTATAGCCCCTTAGCTAATGATCGATGGAATTAAAAATAGGTGATAAATCCTGCTTCCTGCTTCAACCTGCACAGCCTCTTTCCTCCCCTTTCTTCCCCTTCCTAGTAACACTAATCAGACAAAAAGAGTTCACTGGGGATTTACATTTCTCCACCTTTTCCCTTGCCTTCACACTGCATCCCTTTGCATCTGCATTGGAGATTGCTCCAGAGCTGAACAAAAGGAAGGGTCTTCAGTGGGAAGAATGGGGGTGGTATGTGTATAAATAAAAACACATCAACTGTTTTTCTGTTTTTCCTGGCTTGGTGCTACCTTAGTCTGCCTGACATTCTTAGGGAATTAGCATTAGATTTTAGGAAAGAAAATCCCACCTTTCAACTCAGCAAGTCTCAGATCTTCTGCATGACAAGTCAGTCTCATTTCCCCCTTCTGTGTCTGTGGAACAGGATTTGTGGAAAGAAATCAGACAGATACAGATAGACAGAATATCAGGGATAGGACATGATTGCAGATACACATGCCTACATTTAAGTTACTGGAGTGTAGATGACTTCATGTGAGCTAAACTTCTACATTAGGATAAGATGAATTGCCTCCACAATGCTGTTCATTGTATAGCAGAATCTTAGTCAATAATGTGAACTTAAGACACCTGCATTTGGGGCTAATTCCCTTCTTTTGGCTTTCTGTCCTAATCTGAGTAAAGCTTTCAAAATCCATTTAAAATGACACAGTTTTCATATTTTCTTCTTTTTAAAGGGTAATATCCTGCTTTAGGGTAGCAGGCAGAGATACAGCATTGACTTATTTTGACAATTTCATTTGATATTTGCATTACTGTTAACTATTTCTTTGATTACATTTCTGTAGGTAAGTCAGTAAAATATATTAATCTCAATAAATCTACTGCAGCAGAGTGGGAGTAAAAACAGCAGTTTTTAGCGGTCTATTGCCAAAATGGTGGAGAATTCTGTAGAAAAGACTTCTAGGTCTACAGGGGGTCAAAAGCTGAGCATTATTCAGCAATGCCATTCTTTTGTGAAAAATATTAACACACTCTAGAAGTATAAATGAGAGCATTGCCTGGAAATGGGAAAAGGAATCCTTCCTCCCTGCTTTATAGCTGATAAGGCTGAAAGTTTGCATTTGACATGGCAGGGGGGTTGGAACTAGATGATCTTAAGGTCCTTTCCAATCCTAACTATTCCATGATTCTATGACATCTCATGAACTAATCAAGCACATTTAAAGAAAGCTCAGAGGAAAGTTGTAGGAAAGATCAGTAGCAAAACCTCCCTCCTGGGACTTCCAAAGAAATACCATAGTATTGGCTTAAAGCAGATGAAGTTGAGGACGTGTGTAAAATCTCACATGTCTAGAAGCTGGAAAGTGTAGGAGTTTCAACATCACTTCAGGACTTTGCATGCAGACCAGGTTCATTTTTATTTCTTTGATATGTATACCCTGAAGGCACTCTGAAGACCAAACAGTATTCAATCAATAATTGTTGGTCTGAAAGGACAAAATCTGCATAAATGTTTACAAACCCCAAATGATGTCACCATGCAGGTGAATGGCAGCAGAACAATTATGAGGGCTGCTCACTTCTGAGCTACGCAGTTGTTCCTTAGCAACTGCAGAGACGCTGGACAGCCTTTGAAGCCAGTGCAAATGGCACCATTTGACAAATAACTGAGAAATTATCTCAATACAATATTTCACAGAGGAGATACTGTTAAGTAATTGTCTATTTGTAATTTAAAGATACTACTTTCTGCCTGTGGGTAAATTATTAAGTAAAAATTCCTCAAATTAACAATTATGTTATTTCATTTTGTATTTGTGCTAGTATTAATCACATACCTTTTATATGCTAAGGTATTTGAATTACAGGGAGATAATTTAGTGGCTGCTATTATGTAAGAAAAGGCACACTGAGATGAAGTTTGACATTAAGATAAACTGATCAAGCAACTGCTAAAAACTCAAACACCGGTTGCTTCCCTGGCTTGGCACTGGATCTAAAAGCATAGGCACAGAGGCAAAACAGAGAAAGAAGAAATGTACAGGCTTCATCTAAGAGGCCCAGCTATTTATTAAATCATCTAATCATGACATACCAGCCCAGCTACTGGTGCAAGGAATACCATGGACTAAGCCACAGCGATGCTCAGGGGTCCCAACAGATGACAGAAAGCTGCTCTTTGCCTTTTGCGTGTGTCTGACTTCAACAGAGAGCAGATCACCACAGCTTCTGCAGCACTGCTTCCTGCTCTGCAGAGAGGAATAAACCCCAAGAAACCCAAGTGATGCAAAATGCAATTGCTCATCACCCACTAACTGATACCCAGACCAACCCGAGTAGCAATCAGTCTCTTCAGGGTAACTTCCCTCTAGTTTATGCACTGGGCATGACATGCTGTGGTATAGAATATCCCTTTGGCTACTCGGTCAGGGGTCCTGTCTATGCTCCCTCCCAGCTTCCTGTGCCCTTGCTCACCGGCAGAGCATGAGAGACTGAAAAGTCTTTGACCAGGGTAAGTGCTACACAGATATAACTGAAGCATCGGTGTATTATCAACATCCATCGTTTTCACACCAAGTCTAAAACACAGCACTGTAGCAGCTACTAGGAAGAGAATTAACTCTATCCCAGCCAAACCAGGACACATATCATAGAATCATAGAATCATAGAATAGTTAGGGTTGGAAAGGACCTCAAGATCATCTAGTTCCAACCCCCCTGCCACCAGCAGGGACACCTCACACTAAACCATATCACTCAAGGCTTCATCCAACCTGGTCTTGAACACCGCCAGGGATGGAGCATTCACTACCTCCCTGGGCAACCCATTCCAACACCTTACCATCCTAACAGTAAAGAATTTCTTCCTTATATCCAATCTAAACTTCCCCTGTTTAAGTTTCAACCCGTTACCCCTTGTCCTATCACTACAGTCCCTAATGAAGAGTCCCTCCCCAGCATCCCTGTAGGCCCCCTTCAGATACTGGAAGGCTGCTAGGAGGTCTCCACGCAGCCTTCTCTTCTCCAGGCTGAACAGCTCCAACTTTCTCAGCCTGTCTTCATACAGGAGGTGCTCCAGTCCCCTGATCATCCTCGTGGCCCTCCTCTGGACTTGTTCTAACAGTTCCATGTCCTTCTTATGTCGAGGACACCAGAACTGCACACAGTAGTCCAAGCGAGGTCTCACGAGAGCAGAGTAGAGGGGCAGGATCACCTCCTTCGACCTGCTGGTCATGCTCCTCTTGATGCAGCCCAGAATACGGTTGGCTTTCTGGGCTGTGAGTGCACACTGCTGGCTCATGTTCATTTTCTCATTGACCAACATCCCCAAGTCCTTCTCTGCAGGACTACCATGCATTTCCTTTTTGCTCAACCTTTAGCTGTGCCTAGGATTGCTCCGACCCAGGTGTAGGACCTTGTCATGGTTAAACTTCATGAGGTTGGCATCAGCCCACCTCACAAGCGTGTCAAGGTCCCTCTGAATGGCATTCCTTCCCTCTAGCGTATCAACGGAACCACAGAGTGTCATCAGCAAACTTGCTGAGGGTGCACTCAATTCCATTGTCCATGTCAGCGACAAAGATATTAAACAAGACCGGTCCAAACACTGATCCCTGAGGGACACCACTCGTTACTGGTCTCCAGCTGGACATTGAACCGTTGACCACAACTCTTTGAGTGCAACCATCCAGCCAGTTCTTTATCCACCGAGTGGTCCACCTATCAAACTGATGACACTGTAATTTAGAGACAAGGATGTCATGTGGGACAGTGTCAAATGCTTTGCACAAGTCCAGGTAGATGACGTCAACTGCTCCACCCCTGTCCATTAGTTCTGTAGCCCCGTCATAGAAGGCCACTAAATTGGTCAGGCAGAATTTCCCCCTAGTAAAGCCATGTTGGCTGTCACCAAGCACCTTGTTGTTTTTCATGTGCCCTAGCATTCCTTCCAGGGGAATCTGCTCCCAGATTTTGCCAGGCACAGAGGGCAGACTGACTGATCTGTAATTCCCTGGGTCATCCATTTTCCCCTTCTTGAAAATGAGGGTTATATTTCCCTCTTTCCAGTCATCTGGAACATCACCTGTCTGCCATGATTTTTCAAATATGATGGCCAGTGGCTTTGCAACTTCATTCGCCAGCTCCTTCAGGACCCGTGGATGGATTTAATCAGGGCCCATGGACTTGTGTACATTCAGGTTCTTAAGATGGTCTCGAACCAGATCCTCTCCTACAGTGGGCCCAAGGTCTAAGTTTTCACAGTCCCTGCGTCCACCCTCCAAGTCTTGGGTGCTGCTCTCAGAGCCTTTGCCAGTGAAGACCGAGGCAAAGAAGCCATTCAGAACCTCAGCCTTTTCCAAGTCCTGTGTAGCCAGTTCTCCTGAAAGCTTCTGGAGGGGGCCTACATTGTCCTTAGCCTGTTTTTTACCCGCTACATACCTATAAAATCCCTTCCTATTATCTTTAACATCCCTTGCCAACTTTAGTTCCAATTGGGCCTTAGCTTTCCTAACTAGGTCCCTAACTACCCTGACAACATCCCTGTATTCATCCCAGGCCACCTGTCCTTGCTTCCACCTTTTATAAGCCTCTCTTTTCCTGTGAATTTTTCTCAGCAGCTCCTTATCCATCCAAGGAGGTCTCCTGGCCCTCCTGCTGCACTTCCTTCTAGTCGGGATGCAACACTCCTGAGCTTGTAGTAGGTGATCCTTGAATATTAACCAAGAGTCTTGGGCCCCCTTACACTCAAGGGCTATATCCCATGCAACCTTGCTAAGCAGGTTCCTGAAGAGCCCAAAGTCTGCTCTCTTGAAGTCCAGGGCAGTGAGCTTACTGCACGCTCTTCTCACTGTCCTGAGGACCTCGAATTCAACCATCTCGTGATCACTGCATCCAAGACTTCCTTGGAGAGTCACATTTCCAACGAGCCCTTCCCTGTTGGTGAGCACGAGGTCAAGCAGGGCACCACAAAGTAACTCTAATGTGTATTAGAGGACAAATCAATTCAATTACAAATTTCAGGATTAAAAAGAAGTGCGCAAATCCTGGACTGCAGGAACATGTTGCCTTTGGCAGAGAAATTCTCCTTGAAGAACTCCTCCTGTCCTTTGCTGCTCATTCCCTGGCCACAACATTTGCTGGAAATATCTGTGGCTTTGCTTGAAACAGTGTCTCTGAGATAATTTGGCATAAATCTCTTATGTTCTCTTTTATTTTTTTTTTCCTGAGCTTATTTTTTGCAGCCTAGATAATTCCAGAATGCAAACCTGACACATAAGTAGTTGTACTGGGAGGACCAGCAGTGAAGTGTGGCACTGAGAACCAACATGTTTTGTAACACTGCCCTCGTCTGACTAAAATCTAGTTAACCGACGTCTTAAACTGGAGTGTCCACCTCAGAATTAAATAACTCATGCCCCATGTATTTTAATTCCACAAGCATTGCAGAGAGAGTAGGAGTAGAGGGGAATTGAAGACAGAGGGGCTTGAAACAACTGAGATGGAAGAGGCAGATAGAAGGGCAAGTAACAAGTTTTGTGTGAAAGAAAGGACAACTTTTCAAGGGGAGCAAGGCAAAGGTGGTGGTGTGGAGGAGCAGCAGCTGAATTGAAAGGGAGATGCTTTGAAGGAGACAAAAACTGGAAAAGGATGTGTATACGTAAGAGGGTGGCTGTGAAGCAATGCAAGGGTAGGAAGGGTAAAACAAGAGACTGAAATGTCTCCATCTGTAACAGAGGAATTAAGCTATTGCCCACATCTGGGCTATAACTTCTCAAACAAAGGGGCTACTTACCTATCAATACTGAAAGGTTACAGACAAAATACTTTATCAAGCATTATTGACCCCAGTCTTTAGCTAGAATAAAAAAACCCAACCCAAACTTCTATAACTGACATTTTAAGGACCATTATGTTGCCTGGTTAGTTGCAGTCTGCTATTCTGGGATTATTACTTCTCATTGTCTCTCTAGCTTTGGACAATGCTTCAGTTCATCTGGAAGAAACTGTAGCCCTCCTACTTCAAAAGATTTGCCTGGAAGCAGCAGGGCAGGTTGTGGTGCACCTTAGATCAGTTGCTTGCCGCTGAAAATTCCCACTTGCTCTGATCTTTTTGTGCCAGATAAGTTCCGTTAGCTGGTGTACCAAGAAAGACCTTACACAGGAGCAGTGGGTGTGGAGGGAGCACACACAGGATCTCCACTTGCAAATTTGAACCACCCTAAAAGATATTTTTACTTGCTCCCTACAGCAGAACAAAATTGCCACAAAACAATAACGACTATTCAAGCTTGTGACTTGCCCCAAGCACAGCTAGAAACACTTTCTTCTGCAAAGCCAGACCTTTACAGCTCAATCATGTGAGAAAGTTCCCTGCAGCTGTGATTTTTAAAGGCTTCCCAGGTGGTTTGCATCTCCCTTTCTACACTGGCAGAATCCGTATAAGGTGGAGAGTGAGGAAAGCTTAGGATGTTTATTTTTTTTTTGCAGCTTTTGATTATGTCTGTAGCTGTTTTATGAAAGGCATTGGGCCTTTTGGGTTAATATCTGCAATTACTACATCTTTCCTCTGTCAAGAGAGACCTCTCCTCAGAGAACTAGTTCTTAAGAAAGCAGGTAAAAATGAAGCAGCTTAGGGTTATTGTCTTTTGTGTTTGCTTGATCTTGCTTTCTGCATTTTCAACATGAGTCTGCCTGTGGACACCTTCCTTTTTAAACAGACTGGTAGATGAAAAGGTTAAGTTTTGCTTTAGTAAAAGGAAGTTACTTGTTTTCAGTGATCTGCCTGATGGTGCCTGTTGATAGCTGCAGGAAATGGGGAACTGCAGGTGAAGGAAAGCAGGTGGATTTAGAGCACTCTGGTTTCTTCCTTCAGCATGGAGAGTTAGTTAACACAATGTGAAATATGTGGGCGTGAGGTTGGTGAACTCACCAACTAGGGTAAATCAGAGTTTAAAACAGAAATATTTCATGCAGGTATACTTGAAGTTCAAACTCTGACCAGCTACTTTAATCTCTCTTATGAAGACAGACTGAGAGAATAGGGGATGTTCAGACTGTATGAGAGAAAGCTCTGGGGAGATCTTAAAGCAGCTTCCAGTGCCTAAATGGATCTAAAAGGTATCTGGAGAGGGACTTTTTACAGGCATGCAGTGGTAGGACAAGGGGGGGGGGGGGTAGCTTTAAACTGAAAAAGAGAAGACTTAGGGGATATATAATGAGGAAATTATTCACCATGAGCATGGTAAGACACTCCATTTCCAAGAAATAACTTTCATTTGAATCGTTAGCGCAGGGTGGAAGACAGGAGACTCCTCCCTACCTAATGGCAGCTCGCTAATGCTGTCCGCCTAAGTCTAGTTTTAAGAGGGGTGAGGTGGGGACACCCCTACCGCCGGGCGCCGCCCTGTGAGCTATCGGTTCCTCCCGGCCATCCCCGCCAGCCTTCCCGGGGAGCCGCAGGCTGCCGATCGGCCCTGGCTCACCCCGGCGGGCGATGCAGTCGGCAGAGGGCGCCGCCGGTCCGGGGATGGGTCTGCGGCGGGATGGGAGAGGGAGCAGTGCCTGAGGCGGGACCTGGAGTCTTTGCTGTCTCGCGGGCATGGAGCTGCTGGAACAAGTCCAGAGGAGGGCCATGAGGATGATCAAGGACTGGAGCACCTCCCATATGAGGACAGGATGAGAAAGTTGGGGCTGTTCAGCCTGGAGAAGAGAAGGCTGCATGGAGACCTCATAGCAGCCTTCCAGTATCTGAAGGGGGCCTACAGGGATGCTGGAGAGGGGCTATTCACTAGGGACTGTAGTGACAGGACAAGGGGTAACAGGTTCAAACTTAAACAGGGGAAGTTTAGATTAGATTTAAGGAAGGAGCTCTTTATTCTGGTGAGGCACTGGAATCAACTAAGGAAGTTGTGAATGTTTCATCCCTGGCAGTGTTCAAGGCCAGGTTGGACAAAGCCTTGGGTGACATGGTCTAGTGTGAGGTGTCCCTGCCCATGGCAGGCAGGTTGGAACTTGATGATCTTAAGGTCCTTTCTAACCCAAACCATTCTATGATTCTGTGAAGCAGCTCCTCTATGAGGGTGACCAGGTGAGCAGGGGAGGATGGGTGAGCTTTGCCTTCTCCATAGGGGCTGTTGTGTGTGGCCTGTTCATGGGACAGGTTGGTTTGGGGGTTTCCAGAGCTCATCCCCTGCAGAGTGTGAGGGAGATGTAAAAACGCTGGCCTCCATCCCAGGGGCCCCAGTGCTGCTAGGGTGGTATAGCCATATTCGGGCCACTGGAGCAAATAGTGGTCCAGGCTCTGTATGCAAAGCATCTTTCTTTCACTTTTTCATTTTAAATTGCACAGATTGGAGAAGGTTTAAAAAAAAAAGTTGCATCAAGGATATTGGGAATGTAGATGTTGCATGCTTATTGTGTACCTTTGTCATTACGTGTCTGGCATTCACATATTAGTACCTGACTGGCTAACAGGGAAATTTAATATTGAAACCACACCAGCCTGAATAAAAACAACACCAGTGTTGTAATTGTGCCTTATTCAGGAAGCTCCTGGATGAGAGTTCCTTGGCTGAGCCTCATTTTGAGAGCCTAATTCTGATCTGAACAGTTTAGTGTTTGATCCTTTGGATATTATGCACTGAAACAGTGAACAGCATTGCTGCAGGGGTTCAGGCCTTATGATAGTTTGCAAATATGCCTCTTCAGTAGATCTCATTAAAAAAACACATAAATACAATTCAGAACTCCTTACTGGCCACAATGTCTAGACCAGTGTGTGAATTTACTCTCTCCACCTAGTCCTGTTTGTCCACTTTCTCACATGGGATATCATTCCTGAATTTGAGGCTGTGAACTTCAGGTCCTGTGTGGAAGGGCATGTTTTTATGCTGCTTGTTTAGGTGGTGCCTTATATAATGGTGTCCTTACCTGAAGGTTCCTAGTGCTTTTGGGTCGCAATAAATAAACTCTTTCAAAGAGTCTATCAAGTGAGGTAATCTGAGAGATGCATTTGTGTGAGAGCTTGTGTGGCTGTAACAGAGCAAAGACACATGCAAGGAACTGATGATGTTTAAGCACTTTGCAAGTGAAGACAACTAGCTGTCCAGGAGGAACAGAAAAGCTATTGTGGACCTGAATCTGCCTGTCCTTCTCTGATGCTAGTGCTTCACAAAGCATCCATTTTGTATTTTAAAATGTTATCCAGCTTAACAAAAAGTACATCCTGGGACCAGTCTGAAAACATAATTAAAGAATGTTCAGCTTCCATCTCTCATATAAAGGTCATGTATTTGAATTTCAGTTAAAATCAGCCTCCAGCATTCATGAAGTGTCTGATGTTCTCTTAGTGCTGTGTAAATAATAGCAAAAACAAAACAGAATTAATCTGCAATTAACCCAAGACATTCATAACAGAGATTAGAACAATAAACAAGTTTTATAGTTATCTTTCCTCTGTGTGTATGAGATTATTTAAACTCTTCAGACTAATCAGAATTTGTCAAGTTAATTGGAAATTCAATATTGGTAATCTCACATTCAGAATTGACTTGAGCTTCATCCCCTCCTATTCCCTTGTTATTATTTTTAATTTTCAAGCTTTTTCTTAGCATTTCTGAGGTCTGGATTTTTTTTTAAAGAAACCTGAGATTCCTGCTTAATTGCTTCCCTTTGGGAGTTCAGATTTTAATTAAAAAAAAAAACAAAACAAAACCAAAAAACAACATGGGACAGTTATGATAAAATCATAAGAACTGGCAACACATTTAAAATTTGAAGCCAGGTAAGGAAGCATCGCGAAGGTGAAGAAAACAGCCTGTCAGGAAACTTTTCTGATGATGAAACCCTGTGGGATTACAGATGGCTTGCTGTGGTGCCTGGAGGGTGTAGAGGGGAAATTATAGGTCACCTATACCCACACAGGGAGATGTGAATCTTCAACCATCAGGATTGCCTTGTATTCATGATCTTTACTAGGTTAAGTCTTCCTGCCCCACCCCCCATCAGTTCATAATCTTTCCTTATGATATGTGTTTGAAGTGCATGCACTTCTGGGGCAAGGGTAGTGCCGGCACAGACTTTGCCAAGCAGATGCTTGGGGAGAATCCACAAAGCTCAGGGCAAAAGTTGAGACCCTGACTGTTTCTTATCAGGCTGTATTGTTTAAATGATGATTCATTACTAGCTCAGACAAGGAACTGGGCCAAGGCTTGCTCCCTTTCCCCAGAAGACCCTCATGATGGAGATAGTAAAAGGTCCTCTGTCAGAGATGCTTTAGATAACACTGAACCAAGCTATTGACTACGTGAATCTGAAAAGGAGATAACCCAGAAGATCTCTGGTTTTGCATTGTGGTTTAATTATAGGTGAGCTTTACTGTCACACAGCTGACCGTGTTTCTGGGTGCTGTGAAGAAAACTGGCAATACCTTATTGCTGTGACTCTTGTTTCAGCACAGCAGCACACACCTCCTGAACAGACATGTCTAGTCAAAGAAATAGAATGATGAGAGGTATTAATTCATGCTCTAATGCACTTGTCATACCTCTGCTTTTTGTATTTTGGTTCTGAAATTCATAGCTTTTTATTGTGAATGGGTGGCTGAAAAGTGTCATTCTCCTAGCATGAGCTGTGTGCTTAAAGTAACACCACTCTCTCGGTAAGAAATTAAGAATTGCGGTAACAATGGAGCCTGTATCCTGCTGTTAACAGTACCTAATAATGGAAGATCATTCAGTAAGACAGCACCAAGCATAGTATGGGCAGAAGGGAAATCTTGTTCAGAAAGGCTGATCTATCACCCAAGTGAATGGAAAGTGGGTGATCCTTTAACTCCCCAGAGGAGCAGTGTCCTTATCTCCAACTTGAATTGTAGCCAGGGATATGGCTCTGCTTTTTAGCCATAGTGCTCCAGTGTGCAAGCCAAGGTGGTGGCTCATCCCCTTGCCTCATTCTCTTCCTCACACTCCTTGTATTCAGTATGTGTGTATGTTCTTGTACCTTCCTTATACTCAGCATTTTAAAATGAAGGCAATTTGATTTTGCACATTAAAAAACCTAACAGTACTGTCTTGTACCAGTGGATTATCCTGCATGTTTTTGTGAATTCACCCAGAGAGAGACTAAATAGTGGTCCAGTTACCAGTTTCCCATGGATTTTCATACCAGAAAGAGATCTGGAAATATCCATTGTGAATTCTGTCATTAGAGCTGCTTCTCCATTAATCTTCATGCACTTGTGCATGCACACACGCATGTACACACTGACCTTTTTCAGGCTGGTGCTTGCTTCTTTGGGGAGCTGCTGTGCTTGTCTTGCCATCAGAAAGAGAGGAAGAGAAATGGCCCTCAGCCATAAAATCTCAGTTGTAGGACTAAAGCAGAAGATGGACTGAGATTTCCAAAGTGACACACAGCATTTAACTTTGGCTTTTTAAAAATCTTCTCACACAGCTGCAGTAATGCAAAACAAAAATGCTGAGCTTAGAGAAATCCGAAGGTTAAAAGTGCTTTAGCCTACCAAAAAAAACCCAAAGCACTAGCAACCAAACGGCCAAAGGTCAGATTACATCATAAAATATCTTGTTATTCTTGCTCCAAAGTATAGAAGTCATGAACTGATTTCTAGTGTCCTCTGATTTAAAACTCTGTCAATCTATTTGCAGTCAGTATGTTAGTGATTCAGCAATAAGAGACTTAAGCAAGTATTTATTTGTTTTTCTGTTGACAGGGTAATACTTTAGCCATTAGAAATGGGTAAACATGAAAAGTTCTGCCTGGCTCCAGTTTAAATCATTGATTGTTGTTCTACAGTTTGGAGCTCTACTGGTAGTTTTGAGGCTATGGAGCCCTTCTAACCAATAATGCTGGTGAGCTTACTGTTGCTGATTGCTTCTACTGATGGGTTTAGGTCCGTGAAGCACTTTCAAAATATGGCAGTGAGCCTTTGACCTCAAGCTCCGAGAAATACCAGTCTAAGCAAAGAATGTGGAAAGGTAATGAAACCAAAGCAGTGTGTGGTAGCACAACCAAGCTTAGAAAACATTTGGGGGAAATATATGAGATTTTCTTTTGTGTAGCGTCAGTAACTAAGTTAAAACGCAAATACTTTTTTTTTCTTTTTAAGAAGATTTAATGGTAATAATGGGTTTTAATAAAACGTTCTCTGATAGAAGAAAATTGTTGGGTTTTGGTTTGAGTTTTGTGTGTGGTGTTTGATATTTAAGAAAACACCACTAGGTGTCCTCAGTCAGTAATTTGACCTGAGAAGTTGCAGTTTCTCGTAGGAGAGCTGTAGTCCGAGGCGGGGGAAGCAAGCGTATTGCGGTTTGGAAGCCTGCGAGCATCCTCCTCCACATACCCACAAACAGCCCTGTAAATCGGCTCTGGCCCCGACATCATACATGTCCCAGCTGCAAAGTACTCATCCGTGTCTACGTGCTACAGTGAGATGTCTTTAAATGGAAGAGGGTAAATGTATTCTTCTGAATATGTCTTGACATAGTGTAAATGTGTTGTCTGCTTGCAAGCACATGGATCATGCTTTCCATCTTAGATGCCAGATGAAGGAATAGCTTTGAAGAATCTCATGTTCCTTTGGAGCATAGATAGGCCTGTTATAACCAAGGAACTTGAACAATCAAAGAAGCTCAGTGTTTATAAGCATTAGCTTGAAAATAACAAAGCGTTAAAATCTGAGCAACCAGATTTTACTTGAACTTGCAAGCCTCTTGAGTCAATGGAGGTCATCAGGAAATCAGAGGGCTTTCTTCTGAGTCTTTTGGTACATCTTTTTGCTGTAGAGCTAGGAATACCCCAAGCACTGCTTTCCTGCTACTGTCTCAGATCTCCCTCTTCCCTTTGCTGGAGGACATGGGAGGTCTGGATAACATTCCAAGTGCATCCCTGCTTAAGTGAACCTATTTCATCCTGTTTGTTGCCTTTTGGGTTGTGTTGATAACAGTTCAAAATCTCTGTAGAAAACACAGCTGTTTCAAGTCTTTCAGACAGAAAATTAGCATGTTGACAAGGTTTTAGAATGTCTGAATGCAAGATTTAGCCTTGCTAAATAAAAAATTAAAAGAACAAAGCAAAAAATAAAAACAACCCTCCCCCTCTCCCCCATCCCCAACCCCCAAACATCCCACTGGTGATTTTCTATGTAATTCTAGCAGCCCTTTGCTACTGTTCCTAATGAGTTTCTAAATAATCTTTAAAAGTAACCAAGATCTGGATTAAAGCTCTGTGAGGGGCATGGTGACCTCATGGCAGAACCTGGAATTATGCATCTGTGCTCAGTGTTGTTTCTGGTCTGTTTCACATCAGTGCCAAAGGTTGTTGGATTATATGTTCTAGGAGCGAAGTGTATGGAGGGGGGGGAGGCAATTGAAACACAAACCCAAGCACCTTTAGGTATTTATTCCACTGCTGTGTTTGTTTTTAACATTGAATACTGCTTCTGAAACATTTTAATGTTTTAGTAATATTTTAGTAATCTTTTTAATAAGTCTGAACAGTAATTCTCCATGGGACCTCACATGTTGCTGCTTCAGAATATTGAAACCCTTCTATACTGCTAGAAGAAAATTGCTTCTAATGAGCAGAGACTGTGGTTCAAAATATATATTAGCAAAACCCAGATTATTAAGCCAGTTAAATGCTCATGAGACTTGCAAATTGACAACTTTGGAGGAGAAAGTTCTCCATATAGCCACAGGGCAAATGAAGCAGGGGCAGAAGAAATACAGGCCCTGACAAAGAGCTGTAACATTGGCCCCAGGTTGTCCCATTTCCGGCATGGTTGAATGTTCAGCCTCTCTTCCTGAAGGCTGAGACTGTCGCTCTTTCTCATTGTTTTGAGTCCTTCAGGGCACATCTGTTGCCCTGTAACCTCCTCTGAGTAATTTTTTCCCCTCTTCCTAATGCTGATGTTCTTAATATAACCCTGGAACAATAAACGGCTCTGGCACCTTCATGTGTATCTTGCTTTAAAATGTAAGGTTGGACTTCCCTTGAGTAGTCACATTAATTCACTGAATGAAACCAGCCATTTCATGGGGGCACTGGAGAGGGGAACTTGGCCCTTTCAGCAAGGCAGACCTCCTGTCCTAAAAGGCAGGAGTCAGCATGACTCACTGTAGGTTTTAAGTGGTGTGTTTCATGATCCGATGTTTCTTCCAGTGTATTTCTCATCTCATTCTGATCTTAGTCATAAAGTTTTATGAGTGCTTTTCTTCCTGGCCTTTTTACCCTAGCTCAATGCTGTTAAGCAGCCCTTTGTTCCTTTTAGTCATCCACCCACTGCTTTCCCAGTTTTATTAGTGCCAAAATGAATGTTCCTACTTCTCTAGGCCATTCAGCACATATTGATTCACCCAACTTCTAATCAGCCCTTTCTTATTCCTTGTGTCGGATTGGGAATTATCTGAAATTTAAATAGAATTCTGTAGATTAGGATGTCTGCAGAAGCAGATCCCCTTTTGTATGGTGCAGAAGATAAGCTTTAGGTTTCTAAATGCTCCAACAATCTTTCCGGATTACCACTCCAGGGAGTGTTCCTGTTATCCAGAAAGGCTTTAATTGTGCCCTTAAGGTACTGTGGGGTGGGAGGGGAGCCGACCTGTGTTAGGAAAAGATAAATCATTTATCACATTTCTAGATGTTTGCTGGGGACTTTCAAAATGTCAGGTTGCAGCAGAAAGCTCAGCAGTGTCAGGCAGCCCCGCAGTGTCTCACAGCTAATTGCACTGACAGAGAAGGCTGACACATCACCCACCTCTGAAAGAGATGTGCTTCATTCAAGGCACTCACTCTTTGGGAAGGCAAGGCAGCTTCTTGGGAAGGCAAGGTGTGCTGTGACTGCACTCTCTGCTACTGTGCTGGTGGTTCAGGGTGGGTGTCAGTCCAGAGACTCTTCAAGGGCAGTAGATTTATTTGTAGCTCCTTTATAGGAATAGCTCCACAGCCCTGAGGAGAAGGACTTATGGGTGTTGGTTGATGAGAAAAAGAACATGAGCCGGCTGCAGTGTGTGCTCACAGCCCAGAAAGCCAACCGTATTCTGGGCTGCATCAAAAGGAGTGTGACCAGCAGGTCGAAGGAGGTGATCCTGCCCCTCTGCTCTTGTGAGACCTCACTTGGAGTATTGTGTGCAGTTCTGGTGTCCTCAACATAAAAAGGACATGGAGCTGTTGGAACAAGTCCAGAGGAGGGCCACAAGGGTGATCAGGGGACTGGAGCACCTCCCGTATGAAGACAGGCTGAGAAAGTTGGAGCTGTTCAGCCTGGAGAAGAGAAGGCTGCGTGGAGACCTCCTAGCAGCCTTCCAGTATCTGAAGGGGGCCTACAGGGATGCTGGGGAGGGACTATTCATTAGAGACTGTAGCGACAGGACAAGGGATAATGAGTTCAAACTTAAACAGGGGAGGTTTAGATTGGATATAAGGAAGTAATTCTTTACTGTGAGGGTGGTGAGGCACTGGAATGGGTTGCTCAGGGAGGTTGTGAATGTTCCATCCCTGGCAGTGTTCAAGGCCAGGTTGGACAAAGACTTGGGTGACATGGTTTAGTGTGAGGTGTCCCTGCCCATGGCAGAGGGTTAGAACTTGATGATTTTAAGGTCCTTTCCAACCCTAACTATTATATGATTCTAACTAGTTCTAAGGTTGTATCTTTTTTTCTCTCCCTGTAGAAGAGTCCCTGCTATCAAGAAGCAGCAGTTTACATAGAGGGAGCAAGGGTGTAATTTTTCTCTGGTCTTTAATTAGTGGTGATTTTTAATGGTTTCTTCACAGACTAGCCCTTTAGGTTGTTACTATTTGACTTGTCTGACTCTGCTGTCACCTCTCGCTCCCTCTATGTGCTAACCCTCTCACTTCCATTTTTGTGTTTTGCCTTCCTTTCTATTTCTATTTCCCTCCCTGCAGATTTTTATACCTCTTTATGATCTTAACACCTACCACAGTCTTTGCTTAGCCTACAGAAAAGATCAGCTGTTGAAGAACTAATGTTGCCATTGAACTGTCATCACTGTTAACTCTGCCATGCTGAAGTTGCTGTGAGAAGGCCAAGAGAGGTCTAGTTGCTGAGTCATTGTTTGGAGACCTCTGCAAGCTTGGGTGTGTGTGAATATCTCTGTTCTTTTTTTGGCAGACCTGTGACAAGCAAGGGCTAGAGTCCTGTCTATTAAACAAACAATGAAAACCAAAGCAACCCTCTCACACACACATGGCATCTGGATTTCTATCTAGAGCAAACTGGGCTTATAGACTACATGCTCTGCTGCCTTTCTGCGGAGGCATGTCCTGAGTTTTGTGGAAGTTCTCTTCTGTTGTGAAGAGCAGGTTGGACCTACAGTTAGGAGTAACACTGAGACTGATATTTAGATGGGATTACATCTTAATATAATGTAAATTGATACATCTTACTATCCATGGAAAGACTTTATGTTTCCATAAAGTTTGGAATTGCTTGCATACTGGGTGGATTCTAGAACAACAAAAGTCCAACTGCAGGTTTAGTTATGCAAAGTGGGGAGCATGACCAAGAAGCTGAATGTTTCATTCAAGGATATTTCTAATGTAGCATTAAGACAACTTATTTAAACAAATGGTGCACTTGAGTCAATTCTTGCTAGTCAGCAGCAACATCAGGTTCCATGAAGATGAACATGATGCTTAAATAACACTAGAAGCTGAATGTTGCCATTTTGCTTCTCATACAGAGCGAGCATGGAGTAGACCAGGTGTGTATTAAGCAAGCAGAGGAAGAGGTGACTGCTCACAGACCAAACCCTGGTTGTTCTTCCTTGCCCTCCCCTGAACACCACAATAGTCAGGGTGTCCTCTGCCTGACTACCTGCCATAGGGTGGGTGGAGGGAGGAGGAGGAAGGAAAGAGTTTGGGAGCTTCCACTTCTAGTAGCAACAAGTTACTAAGCCTTGATATGAACTTCTGCCTTGGAGCAGATTGGGCAGAGCACAGGCAGAACAGAGGCAGCAGTTACCCCACTGGTCGTGGTGAGGTTGGTGCTAAGGCAAAAGCTGGGACATGACCCTGGGTGGCACAGCAAGCTTGGGATTCCAATCTTTAGTAGCATCTAATAAATATATAGAACCTAATGCCAGTCTTTAGTCTGGTGGAGCAGGTGACAGTCCTCCAGTCTGTGCTCAGAAAGTCTATGACAAGATTGTTTGCAAGGAGGAGAGAGAGAGAGAAAGACTTGGGGGGCAGCAGTGTGGAGAGCAAAGGGGACAAACAAAGAAGTGAAGGTCAATTAAAAACTACTTTATTATTTAATTTCTCGAATTAACGGGATGATGGAAATTATCTTCACAAACACTGACAATTGGAATTTTTAACTTGAAAGAATCTGAAATGGTCTGTGTCTTCTTCTTGAGGCTTTCTTATTTTGGTTTTAGAGTATGATTTGAAATACCTTCATTAAGTAAATATATTCCCAAATACCAGGTTTCTGGGGGGGGGGGGGGGGAGGGGCCTGGGGGTGGTGGTGGTGGGAAGGAAAGAAGGAAGAAAGGACAATTATTTCAAAACCAGGGTGTTTGGGGGGGGGGGGCTTGGGGGAGGAGGAGAAGACACGCATATAAAAGTCTGTCAGTAACTTGCATGAAATATGTAGATTTTAAAACAGTATCTTTCAACACAGAAATCTAATTAATAAGCACAACTTAATTTTTCTTTGATGAAGTAATCCTCTCTAAGGCTGTTATGCCAGCTGGGAGACTGAGCTGAGAGTTCAGGTGTTTGTATCAAGTCACTAATGGGGTGCTGAAAGAAGTGACCTCTTGTTTCTCACAACCAAGGCTGGCTTCATAATCATTGTCTGTCCCCCTATGCCATAAGGTAGAACCTGGTATAGACTTATTTGCATTGTAATGATGATACATTATTGATACAAGCAGAAGGTTTTTCACCCAGTCACGATGCAGACCTCTCCCATTATATTGTCTTGTGCAAGTGCATTGAAATATCTGTTGACACTGAGTGTGTCATTATGTTTCCAAACAAGCCACTCCTTCTCCCCATTGTTTCCTAAACCTCTCTCCAGAGAAATTATTTACTTCAGGGTTAACTCACAGTGGTGGGGGGGAATATATATATACATATATATATATATATACACATATAAAGGAAGCCCAAGAAATCTGTAGGAGGACACTTTTCAACTAGTAAAGAAAGGAAAGGCTTTTGGGGAGTGTGGTTTTAGGAGATCATTTCATTAAATTATATATTTTTCTTTATGATGGAATTTCTTCAAGAGAGGGAGAATATTCACACTAAGCAGATCCACTGCCTGAGAAGCGTCTCATCTTAATTTCGATAATTAATTGCCCTCAAAAGACTTTTATTGCCACATTGTTTTTCTGCCCGAAGCATTAATACTTTTGGATGGTAACTTGTCTGTTGACACATTGTCTTCCTGCTTCCCAAAGTACTCATCCACATTTAAAATACTTTGGATTTTTCAGGGGAGGGGAGACATTTTTTATCATAGTGTTTAATTATAAGCAGTACTAGATTGCATAAAAACATGAAACAAAGGGAGCCTTTCATATAAGCACATGTTTATTGTCACCACAGGAATGTCTTGAAAAAAATTACAGGGGTCAATGCTTAAGGAAGGTGAATATTCTGTGTATCTACAGATATGAACAGATAAGATTTAGAGGTGAATGAAAATATATATACCATAAAAAAATTAACTGTTCTGAGAAGTTCAGCTCAGCAGAAAACAAGAAGAGCATGGTGTACATTAATTTCTATACTGTGTGGCTGATGTTCGAAAGGTGGTGTGAAGCTGCCCAGAAAAATCTGAAACTGCACAAAATAAAAGATTTTAATTCTGAGGTTAGAGCAGTGTTTCATCCAAACATATTTTGGTTAGGAAACCTAAGCTTGTGTCTTTTATGTATGAAAATCACAGACATTTTTGTGGAATTATGCACGTACACTTGTTGCCTCCTGTACATATTCTGTAAAGCAGTGAAACAATGACAAAATCCAAGTGAGTAATGGCTTTTTTTTCCCCTAAGAGTTTATGCAGGGATTTATATATCCTGTTGCAATGTGGCTGAGTTACCCTGTGCGGTAACTTCAAAAATAGATTCAGCGTGAACTTCCTTGCTGGCTAAGGAAAGTTCTATACATTCACATACCCATTCAGTAAAATGCCAGATTACAGAACAAGTTCTCTAATACTAATGGTAATGCCAAAAAATATATCTGATGAGACTGGAGGAGTGTTGGTCACCCTGCACCTTGAGTGGGACAGGAGGCTTGGCCACTGTACAAAATTAGCAGGAGTTTTAAGTTTAATGCATTAGGTCAATTTTGAAGTCTGAGTTCATCTACATTATGGAAAGGAATTCCTTGGATGTAGTGCACCAGTCAGCTTTTGAGTGCTTACACAGAATCACAGAATGGTTTGGGTTGGAAGAGATCTTAAAGATCATCTAGTTCCAATCCTCCTGCCATAGGTAGGGACACCTTCCACTAGACCAGGTTGCTCAAAGCTTTTTCCAGCCTGGCCTCAATTTATTTTCATTTATTTTAACACTCTAGTCATGCTAGCTAAACAGTAAAATAAGATTAAAACACGCATTCAAAACAGAAATGTCCATAGTGCCTTAAGAGTAAGCTGGCTTTTGGCAGCAGAAGTCTGCCTTTGGTGGCAGAGAGATGGTGTGCATGTGCTTTGGTTGTTTTGGTGCCAAGTGGTTGCCCGTAACAGGGTTTGAATTAACCTGTGAGCTCAGCCCTGGCAAGGTCAAGGTGCTGGCATGTGGTCTGCTTTACAGCATTGCTGGTGGCTGGCCATGCAGTGCAAAGGCCTAGGTTACAAACAGCTTAACAGATGGCATCCTAAATTGCTGCTATTAAACCTGGCATTGCATACTTGACCCATGGCCTTAAAAGCTTTTCTGGAGCAGATCTCCTTCAAGCCAGTAACAAGACCTTTGCAATTTCTGAGCTTGTTTTAGTAAACTGATCTTATCTGAAGATCAAACTAGATTTTAAAGGTGCCAAGTGCTTGCAGAATATCTCCTGCAACAGCACACTTGTTGCAACATTTGGAGGTTTCAGACTGAACAGCACATTGGGCTCAGTGGCATTTTGCACTCCCATCAGCTTCAGTGAGGCTGCAGGAGGGATGCAAGCCCTCCCATTGTACAAAGTAATGTGACTGGTTTGGGGGCTTTTTGGAGTACACATTGCACTGTGGTCTCTGGTTCAGTCTGTGGTTATTACTGTGTTTCATAAGGACAGTATTTAGTTTGACACACATGGTGTTTTTCCTCTTCTGTATCTTAGTATTAAATGCCTGGCTGAAAGCACGTTGTTGCATAGTTAGAAATAAAATATCAGGTGTTTGCAAGGGGAATCCTTTTCTATCTATTCAAAGAAATAAGAGACATCTTGTAAAACTTGCAGTGTTTTCCTTTCAGCCTCTACTGGAATGAAGAATGAATTCTGCAATAACTTGGTGGCAGAGGTCTGTGAGGGTAACAGGGGTTTACTTTTCCATCTTCAGAAGTGATGTTTCAGTGATGCTGAAACACTTTACAGCACTTTGAGGGTGTTATTATATAACTTCAGTGTGTGCTCAGGAGTGGGAGAACTTTGACCAGGAAGTTGGGCTGGGGAGAACAGTCATCACGGGTCAGGCCTGCATTAGGGTGTGTGGCTGCTTGCAGTGAGGAGGAGGTTGGGCAGCATTTGAGTCTTGGAGCAGAGCTGGATCAGACACACCGCTGCTTTAAGGTTTCTTCCCAAACACAGTGGTGGTGGAGAAGCATTAAACCACAAACAGGATGAGGCATCTGTCAATCTGCGGGCAGTGCTGGGGAGAGTTGTCCTGAAAGCTGAACAGAGAGGTGCTTTGTGACCTATGCTCTAGGTCGTAAATGTCTGCTTGCGGGCAGAGCTGAAATCAGTGTGAGCAGGTGGTGTTCAAGTGCTTTCTTCACCTCACAAACCCTAGCTGTCCACACAGCCTTCAGAAAAGACAGCACAGGATCACATCTTTGCACTCTGCATAGTTACAACTCTTTATGGGATGGGAGATGATGGATAAAATCCAGCCACACACAACAGTGCATGCACCTGGTGGAAAAGCTCCTGTCCATAATATCCAAAGGAGAGGTAGGCCTTCCCTGCCACCATCTCCAGAGCATGCCCAGAGTCCACAGTGAGTTTGTACTTGTGCACCTTGTAGCTATGCTCCAGTTGCAGCATGAAGCTACCCCCACCCCTCCAAGGTGTTTTCTATCCTATGAAATACAGGAAGGGCTAGAAAAATATAGGCTTGTCTAGTGCTGTTTTGTCAAAATACAACCAGGACAAGTGCAAACTAAGTAGAAATCTAGACAACTCCCATATAAAACGCAATGGTGTGTCATGTGTGTGCCAACACGCAAAGTCATTACTCAGTTGTTGTTCAGGCAAAATTCCCACTGAGTAAGATCAGAGTAATTGCCTCAAGATCTAGCCCTCCTGTGTGCCCCTCCAGTTGCCATAGTGCTTTCCATGTGATGAGCACAAGGTACTTTCTAATCTTGGCTGGGTGTGTGTCTTGCACTCATGGCTTTGCTGAGTCAAGGGGAGGCTTGGCAAGGCACCTGAGCATCACCCGTCCTCTCCAAGAGGAAACAAAACCTTGTGGACTTCTGCACGTTGTCCTTCTGCAGGCCCCTCCAAACCTGTGCCGTGTTACCAAAATTGCCACAGTGATTAGGTAATGCTGCATGGAGGTTGCTGTCTATCAGAGTGATCACAGTCAAATTGTCCTCATTATCCCTTCATTTCATCTTCTCCTGCCTTTTCATACTAATGGGCAGGCTAACTGGGGGCAACTGGGGCCATGCCTTTCACCTACTCTTCCCCAAAAGCCCTGCCTAGCTATTTGTCTCTGCTATAGCCACATGCTGCCTCAGCCCCTGGCCTTGCATCACAAGTTCCTAGAGGCAGGTGCATGTCTTGCTCTGTTTGTACATGTTTGGGGCTCTCTTTGTACCTAGGGCTTCTCTTGAGCTCCCACAGGAGCAGTAATGGTAGAGCTGTGGTATTTTTGGGTGCTTTCCTTTGTGTGTAGAGGTGCTTCTTCAGTGCCCAAGCCTGCTCTTTCCTTCTCAAAGCCTCTCATCTGCAGCTGATCTGCTGAGATGTATCAGGCCCTTTACATACCTTTTCCCAAGTCAGTGTTATTCCTCAAAGCCTACCTTCATTGCCAGTCCTGAGCCTTGCTGGTCTCTCTGGAGGTCCATGAGTTGGTCTGGCTCCCTTGTTGTGGATCAGCTTTCAGGATATGGACCCAAGTTCTTGATATGCAGATGGGAGGAAAAGGTGGGCATATTTTTAGTTTGAGGGGTAGGACTCTGGTATAACTCCAGTTCTTTTAGAAGCCTGTATCACCCTCAGTGTCAGTACTATGAACACTGTTAGTCAGGAACTGTGTCATGCTGTGTTCCCACCCTTCTATTTCAGGGATTTTCAGTTCCCTGCATCCCTCTACCCCCACTCTGCCATGTCCCTGCAAGGACGGATTGCATGCTTAACTTGAATACCAGGGGCTCTTGTCATCCTTCCATTGCTGCCCATTCACCACACTGGCTGAGGAGCTATGTTCATCTTGCTTTCTCCTGTACTGTGTTATCCCTCCTGGGTCCTTAAGGCCTGCCCCACACCAAGTCCCCTCTGCTCTCTTTTCCTCCCTGAGCTCCACCCAGCTTTATCTTACAGACAGACAGATATGACACACAGCTGTGTTCAGACCTTACTTCACTTGGCTGATGATCTCTCTCCAATTAGCTTAAATGCATGCTAGCATAGCAAGATGGAGAGGAAGTTTAGGAGAGCTTGAGAAAAAGATGTTATGCTCTGTGGCAATAGCAAAAGATTAAAAAAAGGATTTGATTTACAGCAAAAGGAAGCTGCAAGATGGACTTCTAGGTGGGTTAGCAAGAAAGCATGCAAATTTTGGCCTTGATCCTTCAGTTGCTTGTGTATAACAGCTCATGTCTCACCATCCTTGGTCAGATGCTTATGAGAGATGTAGCTATTTCTGTTTGTCCCTTTCTTTGCTTTGCCTCTCTGCTGGAGGTTGGTGTCTGCGCAGCAGGGCAGCACTGAGGGCAGGAGGATGTACAACCCAGCTGCTGCTCTGTGTTGTCCAGCCTAGTTCCTGAAATCAGTAATGGTGCTAGGATTGCATTAAGATGCAGTGAACCTAAAGGGCTGCCTGGTGGGCATAAGGCATTTTCTGGCCCTTTTCTCAGAAAAGATACCCTTTAGAAAAAAAATGTCTGGTGTGTGGGAACATAATGTCTTGCCCATGAGGGCTTATTCGCAGACAGGACGATTCCCATTTTGACTTCGTTTTCATGTGTTTAATACTGACTTTCTCTTTACATGCCCCTGGCTTGATGGAGATATACCTTTTGAAGTTGCATAACAGCAATGCTTTGGAAGGAAATGTCTCTGTTTATGCTTATGTGGGTATTATGTATGGCTGCTGGGAAGGAAAAGGCCAGTCCTTTAGAAGAGCCTCATTAAGGGAAACCAGTTATTATCAAGTATATATGGAAAGGGTGGGGTTCCTCATTACTCCACTCATTTCAGCATCTCCTATCTGCTCAGGAGTGCATCATGGTGATATCAGCCTTTATTAATATAAAACTCAGTATTACGCACCCAAGATTACTCCACAGGTAGCTAATTCAGTGGGTCTCTGACACTGCAGCCTATCTGATTAAAGTGGCAGTGGAGCGATCAATGACTGCAAATTAAGCAGTCAGTGTCTAGGAGCTTTAGGTGTTATGGTATAAACTTTAAAGGATATTCAAGGATTAAAATGTGGGAGACTGATCTAATTAGCTGAAGTTTATCCTATGAGTGGTTGGGACGTAATGACTTTGGAGATGTGGATATGAAAACTCCCAGTGGCCAATTTTCTCTGTGGGAAAGTGAGAAATTAATTGGGTTTGGTATGTGCTAAATGACTTTTATGTGTGCTTTTTCAATGGGTTCTGTCCAGACTAAGGAATATGCCACTGTGTAAAGGTGTATTAACTTTAATTCTTTTCCAAGCAATTATGAGTTACAGAGTTTTCCATCCTCTCCCTGAGGAAAAATCTCTTTATCTGGTTCCTGCCTTTATTATGGGAATGACCATGAAACTTATTCAGGGGAAGCATATTTTGAGTGGTGGATTTTTGATTTTTTTTTAAACTTTTTTCTAGTAGAAAACTTCCCTCAGATATTCTGTTCAGTTCTATTTAGCATACAAACGTCCAGTGTTTCAGATCCTGAGAGGCACAGTGTGGCTTTGGATGTGTTTTAAGGGCCTTAGCACTCCTCAGAAGTGAGGAGTCACACACTGAGTCCCATAATACTTACCCAGCAATGAGACAAGCAGGTGTAATTATATTGGCCTTTATCATTTTCTCATAGCTGTCTTGCTGATAATCTCTCCTTGATGAAAACTGCTCACTCACATTTGATGACAAACTGGCATGTTTGCATGTGTGTACCTGTGTGTGTGTGTGCACATGTGTGCATGCAGACACATGAGGGTTGCCCACCGGTACTATTCCCACCCAGCCTCAGGGCGAGGTGGGACTCAGATCTCTTCCTGTCAAGATTAAGGTTGGGTTTTTTGTGCTGTTCTTAGTATTGTGGATTTTTTATGTGATTCAGTCATGGCTCAGGACTCTTCTTGCTGTTTAATCCTTCTTCTTCCCCCGTACTTGCCTCTGTGAAGTGAGGTCCCTCAAAGCTTACTCTTGCTTCAGAGAGTTTGGCACCCAAGCTGTCACCTTTCTGCAGAACTGAAATAAACCACCTTGTCTGAGTGCCATTATGCTCCTTCCTCATGAGAGCTGCTTTTTTCTTTTTCTTTTTTTTCCTCCCCTTGATCCAAACCCAGGCTGTCTATGTGTAAGCAGAGCCCAGTCATTCTGCTCTGTCAGTGGGCTCACAGCATGCTCTTTGTCTGGCAGCAGGTGATGGGAAGAAGGTTTTTGTTATCTGGCAGTCAGTGGATGCAGGGAACAGAGGATAATACAGAGGGCTGTGTTCAGCTGACACATGAACAGAGAAGAGAAGTCAAGCTGTTTTTTAAAGCAAAAGATGAGCTGAAAAAAGCATGTATATATCAATGACAGTGAGAAAGTGATATAAGGGATGAAAATATTTGGGTGCAGCTTAAGAAATGAAAAATGTTCCAGATCTAGATTCTTTATGTTAGTATTTAACTAAAACTTTATGCAGGTGATATCTTGGGACCCGTATTTATGTTTCAAAGTGTGCCTTTGACCTACTTACGTGACAGGCTTACTGCTTGGTGTCTAAATAAAAGTTCTGATGATAAGTAAATGATGCTGTTCCCAAGTGAACTGTACAAGAAATATGCAGATTATTAGCTAGCTCACTTTTCAGCTTGGGAGGCAGACATTAGAGTGGAAGCTGAGTGTGAACTTGATACCGTAAGTGTCAGGCACTGCAAACGTTCATCATTGCTCACAGATTGTTAAGTCATCCTCCCGTTCCCCAGTACTTTTCTGTTCTTACTTTGTCAAGTTTTCTCTCTTATGGGATGTATGTCCCAGTCTCACCTCTCTCATTCCTCTTTCCTTCAGCACTGTGCTTCCTATTGAGCTTCCTTATACCTTTAAAACACTGCCCACATCTACTGCAGTCAGGAAATTCACCATTCTTCTCCACATAATCACTTGGGAGGAGGAGCAAAAGTATTGAGGAAGATGTGAGGAGTTGGGGTTTACATCTTTTGCAGTGGGTTTGGGGTTGTTATTTTATGGGCAAAACTTGTGATTTGCTCAGAACTTATGTTCATGTCAATATGCATTTTGCAAAAATGAAGTCCTCGTTTCAGTTTTTCACTGGGGCTTTTACCATATCCTACTTTCTGTATTGGCAAGGAGAAACAATTTCTCCTTAATGCTTCCTTCCATTTTTCAAGACTCTTCTTTTCACTCTGTTAATTTCCAACATGTGATAGACCAATTTGTTTACTTAAGGTTTGTCCTGGTTTGAGCAGTAGCAGTCAGTTTTCTCCTTCTTGGTAGCTGGTGCAGTGCTGTGTTTTGACTTTCGGGCTGAGAACGGTTGCTGATAGCAAGTATGTTTTGAGTTACTGCTCAAATGTTTGGTTTGTCCAAGGCCTTTTCTGAGCTCATGCTCTGCCAGGGAGGAGGGAAGGCCGGGAGGAAGGAGAGACAGGACACCTGACCCAGGCTAGCCAAAGAGGTATTCCATACCATAGCACGTCATACCCAGGATGTAACCGGGAGAGACCTGGAAGGGCTGGAGCTCAGGGGGGATGGAGGAGGTATCGGTCGGTGCTCGGTCAGGCAGGGTGGGGTGAGTTATGGGTCCGTGGCTGGTGAGGTGTTGTATTCTCTTCACCTGTTATTGGCTTTATCATTATTATTTGTAGTAGTAATGGCAGTAGTGATTTGTGTTATGCCTTAGCTATTAAACTGTGCTTATCTCAATCCGTGGGGGCTACATTCTTTGGATTCTCATTCCTAACTCTCCAGGAGTTGGGGGAGCAAGGGGAGGGGGTGAGTAACGAACTGTGCAGACTTGGTTTAAACCACGACAAGGTTTTTCAAGATAAAAATGTGATTTGACATGTGTATCAAAACATGCTAGTCAAAAGAATAAAAATAAGGAATACTGAGATTTTTTCAAGTTCTCAAATCTATCTGTATTAATTCTCACAACAAAAGTTTTGTGAATTATTTTAGAGACTTTTCATGTAATGGAAACTTTTCCAGGCTTTCCCTCTTGATTTCTTTTTCTTCCCTTAACCAGAAATTCATGTTGTTTAGGAGTTGTTTGCCCAGTGCCATTTTTTTACTCCTACCATTATCTGCCATGCATACCTTTTACTTTAAGTATTTAATTGATGCTGGAGACTGTGCCGTGTCTAAAAACAATTACATTAATTCCTATATTCTTCACGTAATGTGTCTGCTGCAGTCCACAAAGGCTTAATAACATGGCTAAATACTGTATGTGGGTGCAGTGAAGATTAAGCTGGGCTGAATATGGAAAGTGCAGACACTAAAGTGAAGGGGAAAGGCTTTTGTTCCACTTGAACAGGGTGAGAAACCTTTTCTTTACCTGGTGCCACAGTACCATATCGGTGGCTCCTGGAGTAGCACATGCCATTGCTCAGTAGCAATGAGCTGCCCCAAGCTAGGCATTGGTCTATGTGGAGTTGGGAAGCAGTACCAGAGCATCATTTGGGTGAAAGTGGCAACTGGACAAAGATCAGTAAAAAGGATGTAGAACAGACATGGGACTTCACAGGACACCACACTATGCTGGGGAAGTTATCATGGAGGTGGAGTTTTCACACCTCTGTGGTAGAGAATCAGCTTTTAAAATACAACCTAGCAAGAAAACAGTTCAGCCCTAGCCCTGTGCAATGGGAGCTCTGTATGCACAGGTATATCCTCTGATGTAAAATAGCAGCTGCGGTTGCAGTAGAGAGAGTTGTTCATCAGTCTGGGGAGGGTAATGGCAGGAAAGAAGGAGGGAGGTCCACACTGCATACAGACAATGTGTTGCAAAATGATAGTTGTGTCATCTTGCCCGAGGGGATGTGACCCAGAGAAGATAACACAAAATATGAAGGAATATTTTTATCTTGGAGGAGCCTCTGTTCCCTGGCAGGAGGGCAGCTGGCCAAGCCATGCAGGTGTACTAGGGAGAACTTGTTGCCTTTAGCCTCATTCTGGGGGTATAGATTGTGTAAAATGCAGATTTCTTTACCCAGGATTTGATTTCTAATTTCTCTTGGAGGATAAAATTCAGAGCTATCTTGTTCTTCTCTCTTCCCTTCTCCCCTCTCCCCTCCCCTCACCACTTTGTGACACCCTAGAAAGGAAAAGTAACCAGCTGATGTTTAAAGTGTCTGACACCAGTCCTGATGCAATGGCAATACAGGCTAAAATAACAAGTTGCAAACCCTGCCTGGGAGCATGGAAGATTTCTGGTGCCATGCTGAAGGACACAAGCTGCTGTCAGTGCCCGAGCCGTGGCTTCCCAGGCAGCAGTCGCACCCTTTTAGCCTGTGGTGTGGGCATTACCTCAGCGAGAAGCGCTGAGCCAGTTGCTGTCTATTTAGGTAGGGTTCCCAGCCTGTCTCCTAAGGAAATTTGAGTTGCGTAAGGATACAAGTTGGAAATTTTGCTGGGATGCAGGGGAAAGGGAAGATGATCATCCACCTCCTGATTTTTTTTTAAACTTTTGATCTGCTCATGGTTATGCTCTTCAGCCTGATGTAAATTCCTGTTCTCTCTCCTATTCGTATCTACTTTCTTTTCCATCCATCCCTCTGTGCCATCACTAATAGCTGCTGGAAATGTCAGCCACAGTCTTCAAAAACTGAATGCCTCCCACTGGGTTTGATTTGTTCTGGAGACTTGTGTACAAACATGTCTTGTGCCCACATCTGGATAGGCTGGTGGGTGGCTGTGAAGAAATTGTCTCACTAAGTTCCTTACAAGCACTCATGCAGTCATGCACACAAACCCTCCAATTATAAAAGGGAAAAACACAGATACTATGAAAGGAAGGTCTGTAACAGACCTCTGTGGTATGGGAAGAGATGTGGGCTCTGTCTGAGGGATGGAGCCTTGCACTAAACAGACATCTTGCTCTCCCAAAAGTCTGTTGGAGAAGCAGCCAGGTTCCTCCAACATGACAAAACCAACTCATCTCAGAAATGGGAGTCAGCTAATAATGGACTGGCTATTTCAGTGTCTGTCCTGGTAGTAGAAACTGATTAAATAATCCAAAGGTGGGAGTTAATTGAGCGATGGTGAAATTAGCCAGGTCACTACAGTAAGAATTATGGATTTCGGAAAACTTACGGAGCTGCTCAGTTGTTATCTGGAGCAACAGTCTAAAGGGTAAAGGATGACTAGCAATAAGATACTGTATCCAAAACATGCCAGTAGACTCCTGAGGTAGCAGCCAGCTGGAAAGCTTTGTTTGAAATGCCCTGAAGAACCTGGAGAGGAGCTTAGCATAGACAGAAGTGCTTCTGCTTCAGGATGCAGCACAAACTCAGGTGTCGGGAATAGCTCCTTGGCAGCAGTGGATACCAGAAGGATCTGGTTGTGAACAGACTACAAAGGATGTCCAGTTGCAAGTTTGACCTTCAGCAAGAATGGCCAAAGTCTAAACAGGCTTACGATCCTCTATGGGCTCTCTGAGTTTGTTTGTGTTTTGAGATTCCAGCACGTTGTATCTTGAGTGTTTCATGTCCACAGGAATGTGAAAAGCATTAAAATCAAGATTAGGATGATTGATACAGTGTGGTTTGTTTGCCAACCTGGTTACAAAAGGTGTTCTGCTTTGTAGTGTGCACTGAATTATAAATGAAAGTAGCCTGATGTCTGAGTCTGCTCTGAAACATGTATAGTGTAACCAGATGTTCACAGTGCCCCTGAACAATGCTGAGATGTTGGCCGTTCTGCAGTCTGGGGATGTGAAGATGTACTCACTTTTGCTATAATAATAGTAATAGCAATAATAAAAAATAAGATATTTGAAAGAAATCTCATGTAATTGGCAAAGTCCTCCAATTTGGTCACACTTGTTATTTTGTAGTTCTCTTACACCTAAAGTATGTTCTGTTAGCCAATGTTAGTGGTTCCTTTTACTGTTACAAAGCTAGATCATGAAGAGAAATATGTGCCGTGTCCAGCTTTTCCTGTTAAGGGAGTATTTTTTTTTCCATGATGTCTAACCTCTCTTTTGCTGAACTGTCAGTAAAGCCAGACCACTTTGGCTTGGCATTTTGCCCACATCCACCTACATATTTTTCTTAACAGCAAACAAACTAATTAAATGCCTTTATCTTATGAGGCATTCCTTTCTCTGGGGTAGTTACTGATTAAAAAAATAAATAGAACTCCTCACTATTTTGAGAAAACAAGAGATGAGTCAGTGTGTTCATAGCCTGGTTTATTATTAAATAAGAACCAGGATCAAAAAAAATGAGCAGGGTGGAAAAAAATGTTAGTGCCATCATATTGTGTTTGTGGCCAGTGAAAAGACTCTGTTCTCACTCCAGTGAGCATTTCCAATATCTATTAAAATTCATGAGCTTTACATTTGCACATGAAGGTGGACAGGGGTACATAAACGAGGTAGAGGAACCGCTCATGTGAGAGATTACTACAATAAAATGTTAATTTATAAACCATAGTTTGTATTGCTTCATGTTAGGCATGTGCTTCAATGGCCTTTCCAATAATGCTAACCTGAAGTAGAAAGGCAATTATTCGGAGTCAACAGAGTTCTTCTAAGTGAGTAGAAAATGAGAACCTTACTAACTGAAGCTTTGTTTTCCTTGTAACTTAAAAAAAAAAAAAGAAAAAGTGCACTTATAAAAAGAATTAATTGAAAATGGAAACGTCTGGGGAGATCATCAAGGCCAACATCTGCTATTGGAAAAGCGGGGGGAAATAACAGTGTATGTGCTCTGGAAATTATCCTCCTAAGCAATTTGTCTGTGTTCTCTGTATATGATTTATCTTGTCTAAGGGTTGTCAGGACATGTCTGGACTGCAGAATAGCATAGGGTAAAAAGGGAGCAGGAAGCAAAATAGCCTGGCTGGGTGATGCCATGGCAGTGGGGGGGCTTACACCTATGCAGCTCCACATGCTGAGGTGCAAAGTTGCTCCTAGATAGCCTGGTGAAGGCAGGTGGCTCTGGTGTTACCAAACTAACCCACATGGACCTCCTGGGCCTGAGCCAAAATGCGTGTTTGGTGCCACTGACTGCAGCACCCTGATTAACCCAAGGCACCAGCCAGGTAATGACTGCTGAATATACCAGCAAGCTTCCTGCCAGGGCAGCATCCATTGTAACACTCTAAGCTTAAGAGAGAACAACAGTAAAGAGCTCTTCAGACCCTGTTGTCTCTTTCCCTGATATTAAGCCCAGATCTAGACTCGGCTGTGTTTGTCTGGAGAACAATTTGTGCCCCGAGACAAACCAGGAGACTCTTGCTGCTATTACCAGTAGCCTTCATTCTACCTCAGGAGGTGTTGCAAAACATGCAAATCCGCTTAGCTCTTCATCTTTTGGTTTCCTTAATCAGGTCTTCAGCTCCAGCCTTTGAAGCAGGCTTTACTTACAACAGACCTATTAAGTTATTTGCTCCTGCTATTGTATATCCAGGAGATCCACACATGCCCCACAGTTACACAGAAGCCATCTAGACTGACACCAGTATTTATGCAAGTCTGCAGGATTTATCATTTGATGTAGAATTTGGGCCAGAGTGCCAACCCTATACTTAAAAACTACTGTGCCATGGAGAGTATCCCAGCAAACTCTCCCTGCCCCAGAAAAAAAAAAAGGCAGGAGCTATTGGCTTCTAGTGGCACCATCTTTAATCCCAGCCTCCAACCCCTGAATGATTCAGAAGCAGACTGAGATCTTCCATGCATTTTTTTTTTGGTCCCTAATCCTGCCCAATCCTTCTCCTTTGATATGTAGCAGATGACAGCTATGGTGACTGGCTGCTGTTCGCCAAAGGGTAATTGAGGAGACACCAGCTGCTAAGATGTGTAAGCATTGGGCAGGGTAAAGTCAGTGTGGCCTGGAAAAGGAGATTTGCTGCTGGAGCTGGGAAGATGCCATGGGTGGAGCTGATGGTGAGTTTGGCCCGATAATGCTTACTGAGATGGGCTAAATAACCCCAACAGCGTGACACTAGCTTCCATCCTGCCTTCCCACTGTGCCAATTACAGCAGGAAAACAGGCTCTTCCAACCCAAGCATTAAGTGTGTGCCCATAGACATATGTAGGAGTTGCTACCTCATCCCAAAATAGTCCAAAAGTCATTTGCTCCTTTTAATGCTAGCTCACCTCCTTCTTACAAGCTTTGCAAATCACTTGTGTTCCTCTTGTTCCTAATCCTGGCTCTCATCTTAGCACAGGACCTCAGGGAGCTCATCCTTATGGAAAACAATTAAACCCTTGAGGACACTGCGCAGGCTCTCATCTCAGCCCTCAGATTTATCTCATGGTAAAACAGTGAACTCCTTGGCCCCTGCTGAATGAGGCCCTGCCCTAAGCTTTCTGGGGTGTTTTCATTGCCTTTGGGCTTTGATTAGCACTGGTGCCATGTGGGTGGGGGTTTGTGGCTCCTGTATTGAGACTACATGGAAAGGAAAGGGTCTAAAGAGCTGCATGGGTCAATATGTGCATGTGCCTGTGAGGCTAAACAAGCAAAAGTGAGGGTGGCATCCTGAGGGAAAACATGGATCTTTGATTTGTTCAGGTGTGTTTTGAAAAAACACGGCAGAAGGCATGATGGTTAGGGTTTGGCTTAACATGGGCTGAAGATCTCCTGGGCTTTGTGTCCTGTTCTGCTGGGTTTTGTTATACATTTAAAAGCGGGATGGGCACTATGAGGGTGAAAGTATCCTAATTCATTTTGTACTAATTCAGGGTCTGCAAGCAAGGATATCAAGTCTATTGTTAGGGCTCAAGCTGGCTCACAAAGAGGTGTAATTTGTTTGAGGTTTGTAGTCCTGTAAAACCTAAAAGTTAAAATCACCTGGTGCAAAAGGGTTGTAATTCATTTAGATTCAACACAGCATCACTGGTCTATAATGTTAAGAGCAGAATCTGACAAGTTTGATATAATACCTGCAGCACCAGTCTGGCTAAGATAAGGGTTGCATCATGTGGAGGAAAATCGCTTTTGATTTGTTGACGAGTGGGATAAGATTTTTCTGTAAGGCTGAAATGAGCCAGTACCTCTCTGTGTGAATCCAGTGTTGATTATTCTGGGCCAGGTTCAACTCATTGAGAAGGCATCATAGTTTGCACCTAGCATACAGGAAACTGCAGTGTAAAAGCAGATGGGGTTGTGGCCTAGGCTTAAGACAAAGGGTAAGATGGATAATAGGTCTCAAAAAAGCAGCAGTTATCCTCATTGTCAAGTGAGTGGCAAGTCTGGTTGATCACTGAGTGAGACGTTAGTGCCAGCAGTCCTGAATGGAAAATATTTGTTTAGGACAAATAGAATTGTTTGGATGTATTACTGGGAAGGCTGAGAGTATCCCTTTCTTACTACTAACTTCCGACTGCATTCTCTTTCTAGACAATGTTGTTTGGGTTATTTATTCTGATCCTGTGGTCCTTAACCCTGACTCTGGCCTTAGCAAAGCAGCTTAATCAAAGCACACACTGATAATCCCTGCTGGCATGCTGCCTCATCCTCCATCTTTAGGCTGCATTTGATTCAGTTCTGGACTTCCTCAGACCTACCTGTACCAGTGTGGTGGGTTGACCCTGGCTGGATACCAGGTGCCCACCAAAAACTGTGCTGTCACTCCCCTTCCTCAGCTGGGCAGGGAGAGAAAATATAAAGAAAGGCTTGTGTGTCAAGATAAGGACAGTGGAAGATCATTCACCAATTACTGTCACAGGCAAAGCAGGCTCAGTTTGGGGAAATCAGTTTAATTTATTACCAATCAAATCAGAGTAGGATAATGAGAAATAAAACTCAAAACACCTTCCTCCACACCTGCCTTCTTCCCATGCTTAACTTTACTACCAAATTCTCCATCTCCTTCCTTGTAATGCAAACCAGATGATCATTCAGCATCTCCCTCCAGTCGAAACCTTCCCTATATCCAGGAATCCTCAGCCAGTTTCAGAATTACATACAGCTTTTCAGAAACTTGTCTCCATGCCCATGTACCCAAAGTCATCTTTTGTTAGGGCAGCCCTAAGCCTCAGCCCTAACACAGGAGACCACTTCAGTGAAGCACTGCTAGCTCAAAAGCTGATGACACAATTACCCCTAGAGACAGCAGCACTTACTGTAGGTCTTTAGGTCCTTGCTTTTAACATGGTGGTAGATCCAGCTCTTTAGTTCCTTCTGGACTTGCCCATAACCCTAACCCCAGAGTTAGCCCAATAGCTGTGTCAACTCAGCCCAAACTATTAGATAATTAGCTTTGACAGTGATCTCACAAATAGCGATCACCATAGGAGGACCCATTGAATGATATACTTGACTCTGCTGCTGCCACAGTCCTTTTCCTCCCTCAAGAGACTGCAATGCACAGTTCCTACACCAAACCTCTCTCATAACTCCAATGATAGCCTGAGATATGTCACAGGAGCTCTTTATTGTTGGCCTTTCCTGAGGCTGTCTGAGCAACCAAGAGTAGGCAGCCTTGGTGGGATTTGGGTCTCCTTACTTTGGCCAGCCCGGCTTCCCAGGGTTCATCTGGACAGTCTGCTCTTTCTCTCTGGCCAGTGCAGGGCACTGAGCTCACATAGTGAGCAGCTCTGTGTCTGAAGAAGGTGGGATAAATAAATATACTGGGCTTTCCTCTTTTTCTCTCCCCTGACAGCCAAGGGAGCTTCTGCACACTTGCAGACTATTGAAGGCCTAAAGTTGAGTGTGCTGCCTTCCACATGGCTATGAAAATTTATATTTAATGAATAATGTAAGCAACTGTGATCAAGTGTTGCTGACTAGCCCTATTCCCCCCGTTTTATTAGCCTCTGACTTGGTCATATATTTCTAGCACTTGCAGATGTGTTCTTCTGGTTGTTCATTGGTGCTCTCAGTATATAATTAGTAAGCACATTACCTGCTACGGTCTATGTACAGCTCCCTGCACTGTGATCGAGGATGTGCAGGAGGGGAGCCCATGCTGCAGGGGCTTCCTGGTCCTGCTGCAGGAGGGCTGTAAGCACAGGGTCTCAGTGATGCTTGGACATTTGGTGGCATGGATTTCAGCTTCAAGGAGCTGAGATGCTGTGCTTAAGGTTGGCAGCTAAGACCTTCCTTGGGGCACCAGCCACTTCAGAAAATGCTTCTGAGACCATGCCTCCATACTCCTTTAGCGCACACTGAGCAGGAAGGGCTGATAAGGGGAGGCCACCGAGAGGTGCAGCATTCAGAGGAAAACAGAATATACCCACAACCTCCTTTTTGTTAGGAGCTGTTGGAGAAACACCTGGTGGAAAGCTGATTTCAGCTGATTTCAACTGTTACCTGATAGCAGCTTGATATTATGGTGCCATCCTAGGTGGGGTCTTTGCAGAGAGCAGCTTTGTTACAAGAACATTAAAGCTTTAACAGCTGGCTCAAACCATGTAAGGAAAGGGAAATAAAAGGGGAGGATAGGAAAGTAATTGTCATAATTAGGCAGGAGGAGAAAACTGAATAGGCTGTGGTGGGGGAGCAGAGGCAGCAAAGCACTGCTGGGCTGCCTGCTGCAGATGTTGAGCTGTAATGGCAAAGTCTCAAAAAAAAAAAAAAGAGTTGTGTAATTAATACTCCATGAATAATGCAAATGGGTGCCCTCACACGTAGCTGAATAACTGATTTTGTTACAATGGTGCTGCATAATTCCACAATGTCTTTTTCTTCCTCAGCTGCCTTCTTGATTTTCTTCCTCCTCTACATTTCTGCTTCAGGACTTTGCTTTCTTTTCATTAAATCAGTAGGTTTCCTGTGTCTCATCTCGTTTCATTGTTACTTAGAGAGAGATCCTTAATAACTTGGCCCAGCCAAAGTGGGAGGAAGTGAGAGAAGGATCTCTGGGGACCGCCATCATAGAATCAAGGCTGGAAGAGACCTTTAAGATCATCAAGTCCAGCCTTTACCCCAGGACTGCCGAGACAACCTCTAAACCATGTAACTAAGGGCCACCATCCAGGGATGGTGATCCCACCACTTCCCTGGGCAGCCTGTTCTAATGCTTGAACACCCTCTTTGTGAAAAAATTTTTCCTAACATCCAGTCTAAACCTCCCCTAGCACAGCTTGAGCTTGTTACATCTTGTCCTATCACTTGTTACTTGGGAAAAGAGACCAGACCGTATCTCACTACAATCTTCCGTCAGATAGTTGTAGAGAGGAATCAGGTAGCTCCTGAGCCTTCTTTTCTCCAGACATGATAGGTGGCAGAGGAGAAAAGACTCTGCAGAGGAGGAAAGAGGGGAAAAAAACTGTAGTGACTGTGCCAGGTTACAGGTAGGCTGAACTACAGAGGATGCTGGCAGCTGTATTCCAACAACACTGGAACAGCTTCTCCAGAGAAGGAGGCACGCAGTACCTCCACCATCCAGAGCACACATACAGCCCTGCAGGATGCAGGGTAGGAGAAAAATCTGCTCTGGCAGCTGAAACACATGGCCTGTCCCTTGTGTTCGTTTCTGTCCCTCACCCTTGAGAGTCGCTGAGGCTTCACCTTTCAACTCTGGATGCATTCAATTACTGAGGACCCAAAGGGAAGAACCCAGCAGAGGAGCAGAAGGTGAAGACAGCAGGCTTAAGCACCCTTCCATTGGCTGCTGGCACATCTGAGGAAGAGAAGGGTAGGCTGGGACATTGGTGTGTGTGGTGACTGTAGGCACAGCTATGTGCCCAGGGGGTACAGCCAGATCACACTGTTGGTGATTGTACCCCTGACACCTGCTGCTTTCAGGTACCAGCAAACACAAGCATCTAGGAAGCTGTCTTTAAGGTCTGCTGGGTTAAGTTTGCAGGCAAGAATGAGGTCAAAGTAAGACAGGACAGATATTTTTGCAGCTTAATGGCCTTTTTAAGACAAATAGCATTTAATGTAACGTAGGCATAAAGTAGACACTAGCTTGGAGCAGGCATTACATTTGCATATATGTTAGAAAAATATCCTAGCAGGATGTGATCATTTCCAGTGAGGAACAAGTATAGCTTCCTGGCCCAGGTTCTTTTAATGGCTTGAATAAAGACTGGGATGTCAAACAGGACTAAATTTAATCCATAGTTAAAGGATTATTTCTTGGCTCTTCATCAGTTATATATTCAGTAGAAACTGGGTGATCTGGGGTATGTCACAATAACAATAACTTCATTACATATTAACCGTGTCACAACTTGGATCTGCAGCCAAACTCTGCTGGCAGCAGAAGCCTTTGTACTGACACCTTAACTTCACTCCTGTCAGCCAAATGCCTTTGAGGCAAAATAGGAGGATTGAATTGGTTGTTCAAGAAGGTCATTTAGTTGTCCCCCAGCACATGGCAGGGGACAACCCCCAAAACTGAAGCTGCCCCTGGGCTTCTGGCAAGTTTCTCCAGCAGCAACTATGACTTTCCTCCTCTGGCTCACCCACCTCCTATCCTCTCGTGGGGAGTAGCAGAGCTGCCCCTAAAACCCCAGCATCGCTCATGAGCTGGCCTGCACCTCTCCCCAGAACAGGCCCCTCCAGAAATGAAGCTTGCCAGAGAGCCGAGCTACTGGGGCTCACTCTCCATACAGGCAACCCTGCCTTGCCCAGGCTGGGTTTACTCCATCCCTTGCTGTTGACGGGAGCTTTGATACCTGGTTAAAGAAGGTAATTAAAGACATCCAAGAGACCTTTGAGGAAGCCATAAGATTCTGGAATGTTGATGGGGCACAGCTGTCACTTGCTGCACAGCTGGTGAGGAGTGGCTGGGGCTCAGCATGGAGCCCCTGGCAGCCACCAGGCAGTGGAAGGGGGCAAGAGGACACTTTTAGTTGAGAGAAATAAGCCCAATTGTGCTGGGGGATGAGGTCCACTTGGCTGGAAATTTTTGCCCCTTGCATCATGCTCTCTGTTAAATTTTGTTAATCTGGAATGTATTTAGGGCTTAGAGCAAACCTGGGAAAACAAATGGAGCTTGGGAAAACAGCAGAAAGGCAGG
Organism: Melopsittacus undulatus; assembly: GCF_012275295.1. NCBI lineage: Eukaryota > Metazoa > Chordata > Aves > Psittaciformes > Psittaculidae > Melopsittacus > Melopsittacus undulatus. The sequence goes on along the minus strand of NC_047528.1, from coordinate 89,702,659 downwards.
TGTCTGTCCCTGCCCATGGCAGGGGGGTTGGAGCTAGGTCCTTAAGGTCCCTTCTGAATCAAAGTGTTCTATGATTCTACGATACATTGCTGCTTGTAAAGGCAGTCTAGGACTGCAACTGACTGCTTCCTCTGGGTGTGCACGCATGCATCTGTAATGGGTGAAAGAAATACTCAGTAAATACCTTCTCTTTGGGCCAAAGACTGTCTTTTATTGTAAACTCAAGGCTGTTGTTGCATAAGTAGAGACAGTTATTTAAAGGTGTGTTGAAGAAGGCAGCTAGAGTACAGGTGGAGGAATAAACCACTGTAAAGATGTAAGGTCAAGTTACTTCCAGCTCTTTCAGTCCCCTGTGATGCAGGAGCAGCAGCCATACATAACATTTTGAACCCAAGCCCTTGCTGCTGGGTTTGGATTGGGAGCCATTGTCAGCAAGTAGCCTCATAGAGGAAGCTTAAGTGTTTGTATCTTGTATGTCATGTGACTGCTAGAAAGAGAGGTAAAGACAGCTCACTCTGGCACAGCAGCAGGAGGTGGAAGCAGAAGCCAAAGGAAGCATGTCTTTAGAGCAAGTAAGTGCTTTCAAGGGCTTTCACATATATATACACACACATATGTATGTATATGTGTGTATATAAACATAAGATCAGTCTTGTTCAACATCTTTGTCGGTGACATGGACAGTGGGGTTGAGTGCGCCCTCAGCAAGTTTGCCAATGACACCAAGCTGTGTGGTTCAGTTGATATGCTGGAGGGAAGGAATGCCATCCAGAGGGACCTTGACACGCTTGTGAGGTGAGCTGATGCCAACCTCATGAAGTTTAACCATGACAAGTGCAAGGTCCTACGCATGGGTCGGCGCAATCCCAGGCACAGCTACAGGTTGGGCAGAGAAGAGATTCAGAGTAGCCCTGCAGAGAGGGACTTTGGGGTGTTGGTCGATGAGAAAATGAACATGAGCTGGCTTCAGTGTGCGCTCACAGCCCAGAAAGCCAACTGTATCCTGGGATGCATCAAAAGGAGCTTGACCAGCAGGTGAAAGGAGGTGATCCTGCCCCTCTACTCTGCTCTCGTGAGACCTCACCTGGAGTCTTGTGTGCAGTTCTGGTGTCCTCAACATAAAAAGGACATGGAACTGTTGGAACAAGTCCAGAGGAGGGCCACGAGGATGATCAGGGGACTGGAGCACCTCCTGTATGAAGACAGGCTGAAGAAGTTGGGGCTGTTTAGCCTGGAGAAGAGAAGGCTACGTGGAGACCTCCTAGCAGCCTTCCAATATCTGAAGGGGGCCTACAAGGAGGCTGGGGAGGGACACTTCGTTAGGGACTGTAGTGATAGGACAAGGGGTAATGGGTTGAAACTTAAACAGGGGAAGTTTAGATTGGATATAAGGAAGAAATTCTTTAATGTGAGGGTGGTGAGGCACTGGAATGGGTTGTCCGAGAAAGTTGTGAATGCTCCATCCCTGGTGGTGTCCAAGGCCAGGTTGGACAAAGCCTTGGGTGACATGGTCTAGTGTGAGGTGTCCCTGCCCATGGCAGAGGAGTTGGAACTTGATGATCTTAAGGTCCTTTTGAACCCTAACTATTCTATGATTCTATAAGAAATGTGTGTATATTTATTTGTATATAAGTATTCAAGAAAGGTAACTGTTGAGAACAGTATAGGATTCTGGAAATATTTAAGTGTTTATTATAGGTAATGTGAGAACTGGGATGAGTGACTGGATGTGGAAGGCAATTTTCCTTATGAGCATTATATATACATATATATATATATAATTTTATTGCTTAGAGCAGGATTATGTTCTGTGTCTTTCTTAGGTTTTTAACACAGGAAACTGAGGAAAACCACTAAATTTTGGGAATGCTGCTGGTTTGATCCAGACTGTGTTTATTGTGTTGGGAATACCTGAATGGGCACAGCTATACCAGTGCTTGTAGCTATGCAAGTGCACGTTTCTTCCTCAGCCAGGATTTGATTTATTTCTGACAGCATCAATATCTCATGAGAGTGGCTTACAGGGTTGTGGCAGTGTTGTGATGTCTTTAACTCAAACCTTTGGCAGCCTCAGGGGACACACCCAGAGGCAGCTTTTAGCCATTTGGATGCTCTGATAGACCTCAGAGAGCTGGGACAGAGTAGTGTAAAAGGAGATCTGCAAACTGCTGTGGTACCAAGTGGTTGGTGGGATTGGGTTAGCAAAGAATTACAAGAGCAGTGGTTTGTTACTGCCATCTCCTTTCTTGGTTTTATAGCCCATTTCTGAAGGCAAAGGAGCACTGCCCTGTCTGTAGGTGGTGTCTTGGGCTGGGGTGAGTTTGGTGGATATAGTGGTCTGAGAGCTCCCTGCCTTGAAAAGTGGCTAATTTTCACCATTAAAATGAGAAATAAATATTGCATTTGTGAACATGTGCACGAAGCTGCGTGTACGTGTGTACGCAGCTGCATGTCTGTGTGTGCGCAGCTGCCATGCCCGTGTGTGCAGGCAGAGAGCAGGCACGTGTACACCTGTAAACCTGCGTGTGCCTGTGTGGGTAGTTACACATGCACGGGCACCCGACCGTCCCTGTGATCACAGTGAAGAAAGAGCCACATTAAAAAGCTGAAACAGCTTGACATCCCATCCTTATTGCCTCTGGTCTCCTACCTCGCCCAGCCTCACCCTGTCCCACGTCCCTGTTAATTGCCTGCAAACAGCAGCAGGGACTCAGCGGCAGCTGGGGTTGGTGCACACTCGCCATAGGGCTAATTGGTGGAGATCCTTTTCTGCAAGCCATACCGCCTTGTTGGAGATGCTTGTGCCAACCTGTGGCACCAGCTGCTTTGGAGCAGTCAAACAAAGGGCAGAGGGAAGAGGAGCCAAGGCAAAGCCTTGCTCATGAGCTCACAGAGGGCACAAACTGGTGGCACACACAAGCACCCTATACAGCATGCCTCAGAGCACAGCCTGGGGAATGTTACATGGAAAAAACCTGACTTTAAGCCCTGTGGAGCCTTATTTCTGGGTACCTTACAACATGCAAGGTGCTGTTGGCTAGAGGGAGGCAGCAGGTGCTGTGGTGCATTCCCCCCATCCCAGCCTTTCCCTGGGACAGGAGGCAGCAGAGGATGTAGCATCTGAAGGAGCAGTCCCAGCTGCCTGTGGGCATCAAGCATGATGCTGGCCAAGTCCCTTAAGTCAGCGTCCCTCTGGTTTTAATGGGAGTCAGATGCATAAAATCCCTTGGAAACAGGTTGCTGTCATTAAGAAAATGACAGCCTGCCCTGGAGCAACTCTTCCTAACCCACTCCAGCTAGGAAGTCTGGGGGCTGGCACAGCCACATCACCCCCAAAACATCATGGAGCAAAATAGTCCCTTGCTGAGGGTGATCTTGGCTAGCTGTGCCACTGCTGGGGAGATGCACCCTCTGCCCAACCCTAAGCCAGCCCTGCTTCGCCCCTGCCTTTCCACTGGCAGCTTGCACCCCAGTGGGGACAAACAGGAACTCCTCTTCAGGCATACGTCTCTGCCAGTGGGGAGAAGCTGGTGTGTTCCTTTGCATTTGTTGGCCTTTTAGTTTATTTTTTCTTTCAACTCCTCCAGGAAGGAGGCAACTAATTGAGAGGTGAGGGAATTTCAGAGGGAGGAAGGAGAGAATCAGGGAGGACTCAGCTTCCCACTGGCACAGGCTGGTTATGAGCCATGATGACTACCCAGACATTTTGCTTTACTGGGTGTGCTGCCAGCACAGCTAATTACCACTGCCTTCACCACTGGGCTTTACCTTGGCTTAAGGCTGAAGCGGCCGTTCTGGTTGCTAATGGGGAGAAGCAAATGGAGAAAGTCAAGCGGCATCTGCAACGCTGCCTCCCTGCCAAGAACCCGTCTGGAAAACCTCATCCAGCCTCGTCTGTGCGGGAGTCTCCCTTGATGGAAAGGCAGGCGCTGTGAGCCGGAGCCACTTGTAGCATGGTGCGTGCCGGCACACGCCACGTGAGCTGCCAGGGTTCACCATCCACCCAGGGCAAAGGGCTGCCACAGAGCTGCCTAGTCCTGGCAGGCCTGCGAGGAGGAAGGAGAAAGGGTGCTCCACCGAAAGCGTGTCTGGGGCTGTGTCCTTGGCACTGCTGCGGTCCCAGGAAGGGGATGCCGGGAGCAGTACTGAACCTCTCCCTTTCCCCAAAGCTGGCAGAGCCAAGGATGGGAAGCAAGCCCTTCAGTTTCCTATTCTGCAAAGAGTTTTACTTTGGAAACGTCCCAGACCTGGGACCTTTTCAGTAAACACTGGTGGGAAAAACCCAAAACACTTTCATCCTACCCAGTGAAAGGGAGGGCAAAGCAGGCTGAGAGCTGTAGCTGTGGGAAGGGAGCTTGTCTGTGTCTGTGCCGGCTGGCTTCATTTGATGCACTAAAGCAAACTTCTTTCCTGGGAACTGGTGTGCTGAGAAATGTGTCAGAAGCCCAAAGGGTGAGGGAAGAACAGGGATGGTCCTGAAAGCGGTTTGACTTGGAGAGCAATAGAGCAGTACTGCCTTTCCTTAATTAACCACCATCCAAACCTGGATTTAGGTGAAGGGGAAACATAAAGCCCTGGCTGCTCGTCAGTGGTTGGTGGCTCTTTGTTGCTCTGCCCCCCAGGCCATGGTTACCACTATAGCAGCAGCTGTACAGTGCAGCTTCCTCCTCTGTCTCTTCTTCTCTGCTGCACCCAATGGTGGAGCTCAGTTGAGGCATAGGCTTGCACATCCACGTGTGGAAAAACAAGAAGCTTTAATGTGGGCAGAAAGCCTGGTACCTCCCACCTGTGCTAAAGGCACTATACAAGTTGTTCCCTGGGTGCACTGGGTAAAGGGATGCTACTGTGCTCAGGAATTGGAACCAAGTGAGAAAATACTGGAGAATGAAGGCTTTTCTGCTCTGGAAAGCCCGTGAGCAGGCTGAATTAATCTCAAGTCACCCAGTATCTTCAAGAAGGGGAGGACTAGTCTGCTCTTTAGATTTAAAAATACCTACTCTTTTTTATAAGGAAGGTGTAGGAGATTTTCATGAGTCCCTGAGACTGGCAAAGGGGCTTCAGGTTAGGCTGAAGTCAGCCTTTATATTCACCACATACAAGCTACTGGATTTTGCAAATGTCTAAACCCCATTGCATATGTGCCTTTGGATATAGCTACTGTGCTAAATGTTCCAAATGTCACTTATAATTGTGGCCTGCGTAACCTCCTACAATGCCATTAGCTAAGCACCTCTGATACTTAAAGCCAACCTTACTGCAGGGTTTAAAACACATGGCAGGTGTCTGTAGTGGCAGCACAGGACTTGGCATGTTTTGCTTGTTAGTGGACTAAGAAAAGCAATCCTATGTAAATAGATAAAAAGAAAATTTGTTGGACCTGGTTCCTGTTGAGGCAGGGTCAGGGCATGAACTCGTGAAAACTGGCTCTGTCAGGATTTATTTCCTCCTTTCTGATTAAGTAATGAAGACTGGGGGGGGAGTTCATCAGGCAAATTTCTCTGTCACGTATGTTGTGAGTGCAGTGTGTGGGCCTTTATTCCGGCTGCTGTCAAGGGTTTCTCTCTGCCTGTGGGGCAGAGCCTGCAAATCACTCTTGCCTGCTCTTCCAGGGAAGAGGGCAAAGCATCTTTCCGCTTGTCATTGCCACATCTGTAGTATCCATCTTTTCCTTCTGCATGTTTCTACTTGAGCCTCTCAGGGCCTGGTGTTTCTGTGCAGACCATGAGCTGCCGTTTCTTAGTGTTTAAACAGCCTTTGGTCTATGTAACTGCAGAAAGACTGAAAGGCTCTTCCACAGCTCTTAAAGAACACATGGTAAATAAGGCAGTGTGAGCAGTGATTTTTAAACCCTAGTTTTGCTCGTTTCCTACACTCTCAGGACTTCTCTGGTGCTGCAGCGAGGGCTTTGCTGCCCATGCAGGCATCATGCCAGCCTCCCCAAGGGCACAGCCTCCCCATGGGCACAGCCTCCCCATGGGCACAGCCTCCCCATGGGCACATCCTCCCCACGGGCACAGCCTCCCCGCGCCGCTCCCAGCTGCAACACGCTGTCCCCCTGCTCCGCGTCTCCGAGCAATCGCAGCAGCCCAACATGTTGGGATCTGCCCTGTGCCACCTCCCCTGTTGAAAAGTCTTCCTGTGCTGTTACACTGCCCTGTTTAATCAGCACTCCCTTTGGGTTGTGAATCTCTCCCTGGCTCAGGGTGGCGATAGGAGTGATGGTGTTTGGCATTTTGCCGCAGCTGCTGGGTTAAAGCATGGAGAAGGGAGGGAGCAGAGCAGTGTCGTGCATGATCCATGCCTCTGCAATTCCAAACTGGTGTTGCAAAGGCAGTTGAAGGCTTCATGTAGGCACCCGGGTGCACGTGCAGGGAGTTTTGGCTGAAGAATAGGACAGGCTAAGTGTCGCTGAAATCTTAGCTCAAAGCAAGGACTGGCCCTAGGACTTGTGTATAAAGAAGCCCAGCTCTCTCTTCTTCCTTACTTGTGTGGGTATCCTGCAAAGAGACAGGTCAAAATTAGTGCTGCCTGAAGGAAGTCCTCCCCGTGTTAGAAAGGAAGGGAAGGGGAAAGGCTTGCCAAGGCACTGGGATGATGGGATCTGATCAGCAGCAGGGCCCAGTGGCAGCCGGGGAGATGAGACAGGTTTGCACCCCAGCAACAGAGCACTGCAGCACCTCAAGGCTTTGCCTGTGTCTTTGGGGACACCTGTGAATCAGTCTACATCTTATGCCAGCCAGCAGGGCTTAAAGAAGCATGGGGGAGAGCAGATATCCTGCTCCTTACACCTCTCTGCTAAAGGAGACCGTGTAGAGCAGCTCCCACATGCCTTGTTTTTCTGGCAATACTGTTGTGCAGAGCCAAGGTGGTGCAAGAGAGGAGGCAGGAATGAAAGGGCTGAGGTTTGCCTGCGGGCCTCTTTGCAATCACCCAGCAATTCTCTCCCCTCGCCGCCACCACCTTTCGAGCGTGTTTGAACCGCAGGCTTGTCGGGTCCTCCCGAGGCCTGTAGAAACACGGCACTGCAGCACCTCGCGCTAAGTAGCAGGTAAATAAAGCTACCGGGTGCTGGGAACAAACTGTTGCACAGACAGGTAATGCATCAGAGCCTGCGCTATTCCCCGGCGGCGGAGGCTGGGATGGAGGAACGAGGAATGGGGATGGTGTGAGGCACCTTCTCTGTTGCTGGGGCTCCTGCACAGGGAGCTGGCACCAGTGGGTGCTGGCTGAAACCCAGACTGTGGTACCGCAGGCATGCAGGCCGAGGCCAGGCTGAAGAATCATGTCTAGAGATGAAAAGGTGAAGCTTATGGTCACTAACACCATTTCATTGTATCACTTTTCTTAAGTTACTTCTTGGGCTGAAATAGCCACTGGGGCCACGGTCAGAAACCCTAAGGAAGCAGGTTAGCATGGTGTACACAGAAACCCTGCAAGCAACCTCTACCTGACTTGTTAGCGGGCAAGAGGTGCTGAAGTTCGTCTTGTAGCCCTTTCTGCCACAAGGGGGTACTTGGGCAGTACTGGGGGACCCGGAGGAAGGCTCAGCTCCATAGAGCCCCTGGTGCCTTCATACCATCTCTCAAACCCACTTCCCATGCGTGTGGGGTTTTGTGCACATTGTAGGGGTTTGCATGAGGGCTGGAGCTGGTGGTGAGTAGGTAGAGCCCAGGGCTTAGGAGCTGGTTCACGCTGTTGTCTTGGCTTCCTTTAGGGTGGGAGCTGAAGCATAGGGAGGGAAGCTGGCAGAAAGTGGGGTGGGAAACAGGTTTCCTTTCAGACTTGGGGCAGCTGAGTTCAACCTGCCAACTCAACTAGAGAGAAGAAGTCAATATTGAGTGTGCAGTAAGGCACAACCTGGAGATTTCTCTTTTCTTTTGGTAGAGTGTGGTTTGGTTCTTTTGGTGTTTTTTTGGTGATGGTGGTTTGGTTATTTTTTGTAGGTGAGCAGTGACAGCCTGATACTGCCATTAGGTTCATCTGTATTTTTTGAGCGCTGTTTTAAAGAGGCAAAGAAATGCCTGTCAGCTTTAGGTCAGCTGCCCAGTTAGGGCTTGAGCTCAGTCAGGGGAGTGAACATAGGACCAGGAAAGTCACTCGCAGGAGGCCTTTACAAAACAGCAATTTGTAACTGCCACATTAGTCCTAATTTAGCACCCCCATTCACCCCTCCTGCCCCAAGGAAGGCTGGTTCATGGGGATGAATACCCCCTCCAACACTGCCATCATGGCATTGCAACCCCTTCGTCGTTTTTCTTTCCCCGGTGCCAGCTGTGTTGCCTTCTATGCAACTCAGCTGCTGCCTGTTATTGTGAAAGAGGGCATGGAAAATAAAGACTCATGAGTGTGGCCTCATGTTTAATTAGAAGCTAATGTGCTATTATTATTAGGCACTGAAGGAATGTACTGGCAAAGCAGTGCTTGAGCTGTTTTAAAAGCATTTTAAAAGTGTACTTTCCCCTCGCATAGCTGGCAATGCACCACCTTTATTAGGAGGCACAAGACTGTTGCTACCTCATCTTACAGCTCTTTTGCAGCTCAGGCAAATACCACTGGAATTAAAGCATCTCAAATCTCACTGGTGGGAGGACTTTGAAATAGAAGGGTATGGTGTGTACAAGGCTAGGCCAAGTGTTTAATCATAGTGGCACAGGGCTTGAGAGGCTAAGTGGTCTGTGGTTGAATTTGCTATAAAGAGTGACTGATTAAGTACAGCTTAATGAAATATGACAACCTTATTGGTCTCAAAAGAAGTTGAAAGGAAGCAGTAAGAAAATTACAGCTTTATTTGTTTAATGAGAAGTTTCACTGTCAGCACCTTTTAGAAGCTTGCTGTGACTGCCATGCTCCAGTAAGAGGCACATTGCTTTGCAAGCTCCATATATTGGCATGAGCATGGCTTCACCGTCTGTTCTTTAATAGTTTCATTAGACAGACAGTGAACTCTCCAAGCTCAAGAAATTGAACTAGGGAAACTGCGCACAGAGGGGGCCTACTTGGAACAAAAAACAGCATCAAAAAGCAGCAAGCACCCAGCCTCCCTTGGTTATTGCCTTCAGCCACTACCATCTCCAGTGACAGGAGGCTGGGTTTGGTTTTTTAAGAAAGTACTGAATTTTATGGGGACTATATTCCCAGAGGAGCCCTTTGACTCCTAAAATCATTCCTATCACTGTCGCCAGGTATGTGCAATAAAGCTCTGGAGCAGGAGCATCTTTCCTGTCAGGAAGGTAGGAGCAAAGCACCACACTCGCTGCTTGTTCTGTGGCACACATGGTGGGAACACACCACCAAGGAGAGGTGGCGCAGCAGCCTACCAGTCACCAGGAAAGATGCAAAAGCAGCTGACTTGGCTTCAAGGTGGAGAAGAAAACCAGACTTCCTGAACAGCTACAGCACAGATTAAATGGGGCTTCAGTCTGTAGACTTATTCTGTAAAAACACCTCAAAGTCATGTAAGCTCCTTACCTCCCATATAAAAGCTATGGAGAATGTGAAACTGAAGACAGCCTTCCATGTTAACAGTTTGAGATTCAGTATCATTGAACACATTAGTTATGTGCTGCTGCTGGTCAATGGCTTTTCAGCTGCTTTAACAACTACAAAATACAGAAAGCTATGGAACAATCTTTTATTAATAACAGATCACATCTGAACTTTGAAAAGAGTGAAATTAAAAGGTGTATTAAAACATACCCACTCTATGCAATCTATTTTCTTCAGTAGAAAAAAAGCATACAACAGCTAGAAATACTATATACACAGTATATCAGTCTAGTCATCAGCCCTCCAAGCATGCGAATTGGTATCACGGTGTTAGAATACACCATCCAGTTACAGTCCAGTATGAATTTTAGCTTTTGACTTTTTAATTTAATACAAACCACTAAGCACCTAATTCAGCTTACTGATCTTAAAATACATACAGGGTGGTACTGTGTATGAAGATACCAGTGTTTTTACTTTTGCTTCTGTATTTTAGGAATCCTGCCATGTTAGTATGTCTATCTGATCAGTTTTGAGTACATGGAAATCAATGTCTCCACTGAACAGAGTACCTTCTGACACAAACAAACATGGTTAGCTGTATCTTAAGTAGCCTTTTCCTCATCCCTAGCATTTATTTCAAGCGGATTTGTGTTGTGTTTATTTTATGCTGGAGGCTTTCAGCCCAAAATATAGATCACTGCAATAAACCAGTAATCTACATCATCCTGGTTCTGGGTTGGTTTGTTTTTTTTTTTTCCTCAGAAAAATAAAAAAGCAGAATGTTAGCTCTTAAATTAGTTTGGCACATTAAAAAAAAAAAGCATAGGGAAACCCACAAGTTGCATCCTTTGCTCACAACATCCTTGGGAGAGGAATGTCAATATACAGACAGGCAGGCACACGCAGAATGACTGATACAGACCACAGTATGGCAGACCCCAGCTCTTAGCTTTACATCCAGTCTTAGTCCATGTGTGCTCTTACTTGCACATTCAAACACAAGTAAGTTCTGCTGGCTCCACCTCAAGTCCATCAGCTGACATGCTCATGAGTGGGTCAGTGCACAACTGGAGAAGTCCCTTGCATCAGGCTCCAGCAGCCTTCTTGCACCAGGCAGAAAGGTAGCAAGTTCTGTCCCTTTTATGTCTCACTTAACAACACAGTAACTGAACTACTACTGCCCTGCTGAGCAAGCTGTAGCAGGGTCTGACATGTGGGTCTTTGCACGTCTGCATATGCCCCATGCTTCAGAAGAACCTCAACTGTTTTTGTGTGCCCTCCTCGTGCAGCCAGGTAAAGAGCTGTCAACCCTTCACTGTCAGAAACATTGATATTTTCTGAACTGACAAGTTCCTCTACTACTTCGGAGTGCCCGTTTTCTGCAGCAAAATGTAATGCTGTCCTATTTAAAGGGCCCCTGGCTAGAACACTGGCCCTTTCATCTACTAGCAGCTTTGTCGTTGCTAAATGGCCACTGCGAGATGCCAAGTGCAGTGCGGTGTATCCTTCCGCCGTTGCTGCCTCAATGTCTGCACCATGTTTAAGGAGCAGCCTCGATGTGCTTGTGTGGCCGGTTTCAGCAGCAATGTGGAGAGCAGTCTGCAAGAGCCCATTCTGTATGTTGACATCTGACTCCAGGTCTATAAGAAGGCGAGCGACACGGTAGTGTCCTCGTTGAGCAGCTAAGTGTAGTGAGGTCCTTCCATCCACAGTCTGCACATTCACGTTTGCACCCCGCTGTTTGGCCAGAAGCTTTACAATGGGGAGATGACCTTGCCAGGCAGCATAGTGCAGTGGCACCCAGTCATCCTTTCCTTTGATGTTCACATTAACACCTCTTCGCAGCAGGATCCGCACAATATTCTCTTGGCCATACTGACAGGCTATATGGATGGGGGCTCTGCCTTCAAAATCTACCTCATTTAAGGATGCATTCTTATCAAGCAGCATTTTGGTGCTGAAATCATCCCCATTTTGGGCAGCAAAGTGAAGAGCAGTCCACTGATCCTCATCTTTGGCATTAACATTGATTTTCCTAGCCATAATCAGCTCCACAATGCTTTTAAATTTCTTCTCAATGGCTATGTGAAGAGGGGTGGATCCCTTCTTGTTGGTAAGGTTAGGATTAGCATTGTACAGGAGGAGCCATTTGACACATTCTTCTTGACCAGCTTCAACAGCCAAGTGCAAAAGACTGGAGTTCCCATCTAAAACAATATCAACATCTTGAGGCTGGAGGATCTTCATTAGCTTGCTGGTATCTCCAGATAAAATGGCCTCTGTTAGCTTCCTCTTCTGGATGTCAGTAGTACCAATATCTGGATGGATACAAGGAAGACATATTTTACAATGAGGATGATGAGATGCTTGAACAGTTTGCCCAGGGAGGTGGTAGATGCCTTATCCCCAGAAACACTCAAGATCAGGCTGACAAGGCTCTGAGCAACTTGATCTAGCTAAAGATGTGCCTGCTCATTGCAGGTAGGCTGGACTAGATGACCTTTAAAGATGAGCTTTGGGTTGCCTTCCAACCCAAACTACTCCATGAAAAAGACACCATCAATTCTGATAGCCATCAAATCTTATTTCCCTATAGCTAACATATCTGGTGGCTTCAGAAATTACTTGACTGCAAAGAAAGCCCCTTCCCACAGTAGTTCCAAACAATTTCAGGTCAGATTTAGAACCCTGCTTACTCTTACTCTCTTTCTTGTGGAATGAAGACCCAGGGATGCTGTGGTTGATCTCCCTGCACTAATCATTGTTTGCCTAACTGGAAAATAGGTAACTGGTTTTTGCAACACTGGACTGAGAAGGGAGGGGCCTGTGTGCATCAGTGAGGGTCTTTATTACAATATTGATAGGGGCTGCTGAGAACATGGCTTCAGTCTTCTCAAAAAAGTGCTCAGACTTGAACTTATATACATAACTGAAAAAACCCACAAACTCAACTGACCTGACGGGGCATTGGCTTTAGTCCTACTTCCAGCAGGACACTGGAGTAGGTGACCTCCCTTCCAACCAACTTTTATGTGACTGATTCTGTAACTGCTTTGATTGGAACCCAGGTCACCTCTTTTCAAAAGGAAGTGAGATTTATTATTTGTCATTAGATCATGTTTGGGAACCACCTCATTCTTTTTTTCTGTTAAATAACTACCTCCCGTAAACAAATCTGCAGTGCTGACTAGAGAAAGCAAGACTAACAGTGATTGCTAGAATGCTATTCTTTATTATGACTACTCTCCAATCCAAAGACTCCCATGCCCCAGTCCAAACAACTACAAAGAAAACTTGACCATTACCTGAACTCTCCCTTTCAAAGGAAAGGGAAAGGGAGCCTCTGGATGAAAAAGCTGAATCTACAGATGAAACTCCTGAAAGGCGCTTGTCACTAGAGGCAAGTTTGGACTCTGAACAGCTGCGGCTGAGATCCTCAGGGTTCTCCATAGTCTGTGAAATCCCCGAATCCAGCTGGGACAACAACTCTGACAGACTGTAATCCTTAACTAATGGTAGATCAGGCTCCTGTTTTGTCTTGGATAATGCAGAAATCCCCTTCAAGAGAAGCAAACAAGCATTTTAGAAAGGTCAGTAAAGAACACTAAGCATGAGGCCCCATAGGAAGAAACATATATGTTAGTTTGCAGGCAGCCTTTAAGCACTGTCATATTATATGAAACCTCTGAGTAAGGTAACTGAAAATTCTCAGATGCAGGAGGGCAGCTTTCATCAGTACTCACACAGCCATTAGAGCCACATATTTCTTATCTACAGCGTCATACCCACATAGTTCCAGACTTTACTTCCCAACTTTCCTGCTCTCCCTCAGTCCTGTGCTGAGGTTTTCCTGAGCTGGTCCATGCATCTGCTGTCACGTTTGCATTTCAGTCCTTCACCAAGAAGGACAACTTCTATCATGCAGCAAAGTGCTCAAAAGCAGCAAAGAGAAGGTTGCTTGGGAAGTTACAAGTCACAGAGGAACCTGCTTGCAACAAAACCTAGTGTGCTTGAACAAGGGGCAGAAAAATACCTCAGGCTGCTGCTCTGGGGAATTCTTGGTGTCCAGGTCCTGAGTTATCTCTTTCGTTTCATCTTCTGGTTTTTCACAAAGGGCCTCTGTTTCTGAAGTTATTTCTTTGAAGAAAGCAAGAGAAGTCTGGTTGGTTTGTTTTTAAATAGGAAACTTTTCTGAGATGTTCTGATGCCTTTCTTTATCATTAAAGCTTAACAGCTCTAATTCCAGTTTTGGCTATTCCATCCAGCAGCTCATCAACAGGTACAAGTATGTACCTAAGCAAGGGGATGATTGAACAACTCATCTTCACATTCAGAACAGACTGATGTTACATGATGGCTACACTGCAGGACTGAAATGGGAGGCAGTCTACTTCCAGCAGATGTAGAAATATGTATTAAAAAAGATGGAATGCATCGTCCCTTCAGTTTCCGTATCTTGTTTGGGCAAGAGAAAAGAGAGGAAGTAAATCTCTCCCATTAATGCTACTTAATAGCACTTGAAGATAGCACTTGCTACATCCTTGTGTGCATCTGAATTCATAGCAGGTGCTCTGGGCAAGTTCAAGCTTTTCACCAGAGTTGCCTTTTGTTGGCAGAAAAATGAAGGCACAAATTGTTCTGTTACAAGAAAACAGCTCAGTTTCTCAAGCACACAATGGTACATTTCAAGAGCCAGGGTCTTTGAACGCTTTGTACAGCGAAGACCACACTAGCTCCAGTTTGTCATATGCTCTGATACACACAGAAATGAACATAATTTCTGGTTCAGTACAGCTCTTATTCTTCCTGAGTTTACATAACCCCATCATGGTCAGACTTGTCCCCACATAATCCCTTCCTCCACAAACGAGTAAGTGGCCTGTATCATTGTTTCTACCATACAATGTGCTCTATTTATTCTGTCACAGAGGTTCACAGCATTTACCCCAAGGATTAAGAGTCCTGAGTAATAACATGACTCATAGAAGAATAAATGGGCAGCCAAGTTACAAGGAAATCTTACCTTTAAAAGTTGGCCGTTCACCAGGATCATCTTGCCAACATTTTTGCATCAGTTTGATCAAGTTATTACATGAATGAGGTCTGGATTTGGAAACAGCAGGTAGCTCTGGGCGGTGGCCTTTAACTACTTTTACCATAATATGTAAAATGTTGTTTTCCTCTGTAAAGCAAGAGTGCACCAAGTAAGATCTCCCAGCAAAAGGTGTGATTTCTCTTTTGCCTAACAGCACTAACAGTGTATTAGGCTGAGACTTTGTCTTCATATTTTTTTCTAGATTTAGACTGCTTTCTTTTATCAAGAGGGAACAAGAAATTGGTCTTTATTCTCCCACAACACATTCATCAATGTGTTCACATCTACTTCCCATGTATCAGTTAAATACAACTGTCAGTGAATGATCCTTCTTTTTCCACCATAAAAAAAACCCCACTGAACCAAAAAAAAAAAAAAAAAAACCAAATCCAGCAGTTCTCTGCTGCCTCTTTGGATTTCCCTTTCTGCTGTAAGAAAACTGAACCACAGCTTTTGTTTAGACCAGGTACCTGAACTTTTCATAAAGGTGAAGAATAACACAAATCAAGCAGTGCAGTACTGTGGCTCCTGACTGAAGTCAACCACTGGGCTAAATGGGATGTCTCACTTGGGTAAAAAATTAATAGTAGACTGGGACATGTTCAAACATGTTTGCTATACATAGGCTAGTCATGCACACAGGAAAAGTCATGAAGAATAAATAGCTGCCTGTTGATCAGTGCATTTACTGTGGGGTGGAATCAGGCACATTCTCACAGACAGCTTTTTGTTTTTTTTTAAAGAACAAATCTGTACCCGCAATCTACAAATAAACTACAGAACCTCCATGCAGAGAGGCTGTTTCTGAAAACAGCACAATGCCTGCCAGCTGGCTTTGCTCTGTGCTGTTCCTCTTTGGCCACAAACATGCCAGAAGTCTGCAGAAGCCACACACTAATCTGGGTCCATACAGCAAACTCCAGCAGAAGCACAAAGGTGCAGACGAGGGCCTCTGCAGCAATATGGGTTCTGCTTTCACAGTGCAGGACAAAGGAGGACTTACATTTGTGATCAGAATTTGAGAGCTTAGAAGTGGCTACCACACAAGACTGTAGGAATTTGGAGGACATGCATATAATCTGGGGCTGGTGGGACAGGAAGAGTACTGATCAGTGGAGAAAAGAAAAAAATTCCAACACAACCCACAATATATCAAACTTACCTGCAAAAGGCTTCTTCTGAGTAAGAACTCCCCAAACCACAATGGAAAAGCTACAAAACCAAATACATTTTTTAAAAAATTATTTCTAGAAAAGCTTAAGAAAAAATCCTCCAACAAAAAAGCCAAAAAGCTAAAAAGCTCACAGAAGTATCATTTACTTTCCTAAATTCTCTTTTCATTGTCCTTCACTTCTTCATCTAATTCACCTGATGACACATACTGCAAGATGCAGGCAAGAATATGATTTGAAAGTCTACTTTTTTGCAGGGAGAAACCTAAGGCAGCAAACACAATAGAATTGCTGGAGGCTGCCAGGCTGCTCTTGGTAACAT
Source organism: Melopsittacus undulatus (assembly GCF_012275295.1). Classification (NCBI taxonomy): domain Eukaryota; kingdom Metazoa; phylum Chordata; class Aves; order Psittaciformes; family Psittaculidae; genus Melopsittacus; species Melopsittacus undulatus. The sequence continues at coordinate 89,686,581 of NC_047528.1, read as the reverse complement.
TTACCACCTACTCCACATCAAACCTGACAAAATCAGAGAGCAGCAAAGCATTGCTGTGGATTTTACTTAATACTTCCACCCTGCAAAGCTACTTTAAAGAAATGCATTCCATTTAGAATATGACATATGTCTTAATTTACAGCTATGATTTCTTTTCCTAGTAACATTACCATGAAAGAAGAATCAAAGACCGAGTGATGAAATCCACTGAAGATAACTAAGAATTTTGTCACAGACTCAAATAATAGGTCAGGATGTACCTTTTGATGGGGAAATTAAAGGTGGGCAGAGTGCCTCCCATGCCAGCTACTAATAAATTACTAATAAATGTTACTTGGAATAATGATGCTCAAGACCCAGGATCAGCTGCAGTTTGTTAAAAGGCATCTACCCTATTAAGACTTTCCAAAAAGCAGAACAAATGTAACCCTCTGCAAGGTAAGGCTCAAACTACATTTAGGGTTTTATGCTTAATTAGATTTTATAACCAGAAAAAGAGGTCTCATTTTACAGTATTACTTTAAGTGGGTTTAAGTGTTTTCATGGTTAACTGACCTGTACACATCATGTTTGGTGTCAAAACACCTGTTTTTCTCCTTGATGCGCTCTGGGGGAAGGTATGCGATTGTGCCACACAAGCCATCCATGCTTATGTCATGGGAATGGGATAAGCCATTGCACTTTGCAAGTCCAAAGTCAGAAATCTGCAAAAAAATGGAGGAAGAAGGGATGAGAGGTGCATGCCACCATTAGACTTCAGAGGCATTAACAAACAATTTTCTATAAGGAGGGACAGATGTAACAGGATCACCTAACAAAATATTGCGAGCTGCCATTCAGAAGTACTAAGCCAAGAGAACACAGAATGGTTTGGTTTGGAAGGGACCTTAAAGATCATCCAGTTCCAAGCCCTTGCCATGGGCAGGGACACCTTCCACTACACCAGGTTGCTCAAAGCGCTGTCCAACCTGGCCTTGAGCACTCTGGAACATCTCTGGAAGCATTATGCTATGGTAGTCTTTTCTTTATGGTTAAACAGCAAGCAGGTTTTTGCAAGCAGCAGCATGTTACGCGGCAAACACAACAGTCAAGACAATTTATAGTAATTTAAAACTAGTCAAATTTAGCTAGTGCAAAGTACTTTAATGTAATTTTTGGTGCTGCCACCCCCTTTCCCTATGTAATCTCACATTGCACACTGTGTTAAGTGTCCTGAGCACCTGTTTTCAAACCATGAGCTCTCCAATGGCTACCAGAGAATTGCTCTTTCAGATTCCACTGTTGCACTGACCATGCCAACAAGGACTAGCCCAACACCAGAGGCACCAAATGTTAAAAATCCCAAAACACACACACCAAAAACCCACACAGGGCATTTTTCTTTTTGGCAACCAGGAGATATGGCAAGTTGATGCAGTGACGCAGTGAACACAGCTGGAATGAGCAAAACAAGTGACAGCAAGTTTATAAAAAGGACACACCTCTACTTTAATTTTAAGTGTCAAAGAAATATGCATTCATTTGCTCTCAAAAGCATACCAATCATCAAGCAAACAGACAGGCAAAGAATTTCCTTTGTCTTCCTTATTTCCCACTGGACAAAAATGTCTATTATGCTAAGTGGAAATTTCAAGAAAAGTCAAGTCTTCTTGAACCACTCATCCCACTGATTTTTGCGCACATGTTAGATTAGATTTCTCCCCTCCCCCCGCCTTACATGCTATTTTATCTAAAAAATACCCAGGTTTTTCATTTATTCGTTCCCCTTTTGATCTTCACAGCTTCTCCTTTGAGAAAGTTCACCCTCAAAACAGCAAGCATAATTAAAAAAGTTGGTGTTTTTTTTTTACTAGGCTCCAACTTTACCCTCTCAGAAGTTTCAGTCTAAAGATACCACAAAGCCAGTCATAACACGCATCCATTACTGGAAAGGGAGAAAATTGCTGCCAGGTTTGGCCTCCTGGAGAACAGGCAGGCCACACAGCCATTGGTCTTCAAACGCTAGGAATCTCTCTTTGCCATAAAACAAACAAAGCAACCCACACGGCTTCAGGAGGAACTTCTCCCAGGGGCAGAGAGCTCAACAGAGGCATTCTAGAGGCTGTAGGAGTCCTGTACCCTTGCACACAGGTATACCCAACCTGTTGTCCGGTCCATAAAGTGGGGATTACTTGAGAAGAAAAATGCTGGGGAAAAAAAAAACCAAAAAAACAAAAAAACAAAACCAAAACAAGAAAAGCCCTCTGTAGGAATAGTTTCTTATATGCTTGTAGGTTTACACTCTCAGAGCAGGGCTGCTGGCCTCCTCCACAAGCCAAGCACTGGAGTCCAGGAAAGCAGTAAGTAGTCAAGAAACCCAGGTTCGCAAGCCAGATCACCCTGGGAAGAGCTGAACTCATTGCCCCAGGAAGTGCTGCATGAGTTTGGGGCACTTAGTGCTCCAGTAGAGAACAAAAGCACAACCCCAATCACACAAGAGCATGGTGTCAGGTTAATAAACGCACAGGCTGCTGTGAGTCTGAACAGATCCAACTTGGGGGAGCACTGCTATCCTTTGATTAACACGAAGCAGAGACTTCCATACACCTCAAGAAATCCATATGGCATAATTAAAGTAATACACCCTCTTTGTCTAAACAACACTGGGTTTCCTACTGTGTAAGTTAAGAACTAAAGAAGAAATACAGATGGCACAGACACTCCTGCATTAAGAGCTATCAGCTATGTTGTGTGAATCTAAGGCTAGGGACTAAGACAGGCAGCTAAGCACACTGGATGGAACAGTCTCAGCCTACAGACCAAGAAACAGCTAAGGTATATAGTATACCTTCCCCTTCCCCTATGCTAGCAAGAACATTACCTTATGAACCTGCCCCTACCTACTGTGAAGGACTAGGTTTTATACCAACTACTAGGAAATACATCTTTAGAACAGAGTTTCCACATAAAATTCTGCAGAAAGCACTGGAAATTGAAGAACTGTTCTCTTCCATCCTGCCACAAAATAGTGAGATTCTGCAGGCTGTTTTTGTGGCTTTTGTTAGATCCTTTAGGGTGAATTTTCCACACTGCATGGTATATTTAGTCATGCAATTTCTTTAAACATCAGTGGGAACTGTGCAGTGGGTGGAAGACACAGCCCTTTAACTTACCTATTTTGCCTTTAAATTGCTTTCCAGGTACCTAGTTCTACAACACAAGGCACACTTGCTGGTGAAGACAGTGAGAGTGAAGCACCCATCCCCACTTCTTCCTCCACATCCCCGCTAGCCTTTGCAGCCCACCCTGGGATCTGCCCTGCTCCACAATCCAACAGGACCTGTAATCTCACTCCTCACATCAGTTATTTCAGGTGGATCCCATCATGCTTCAAAAGCATACCTAGTATCAGTAGGGTTAAGAGGAGACATGGAGGCGACAGACTGCTTCATGCAAAATACGCGGTGAAGAGGTAGGAAGAAGAGAAAAAGCATTGGCCAATGCCCACACAGACAGTGGGATTGTTCATGTTCAGACAGCTCTCTTGGTCTCAGCTCTTTACAGGTCTGCATGAGAACAAACACGTGAGCAGCGACTGGGGAGGGGAGCTGTATGTGCTTCCCTGCCCACTTCCCAGCAACTCTTACTTTACTGAGAGATTCCAAGATCTCAAGATTATTTTTTTTCTTTCCTTTTTTAGTTGTGTTCGTTTCAGTTGAGCACACTGTGAACACAGGCTGTTCTCTGCTTCTGACATTTGTGGACCTTTGCATTCCAGTTTGTAAAAACCACAAAATTTTAGGTGCTTTGAGTTTGTCAAGTTATTTTTTGAAACTTTTGTCTTTTTTTTAAACTAATATATATGCTCATGTAGCTATAATGGTTACTAAAGTCAGCTATTCTCAAACACTGTAGGGATCTAGGAACAAAATCAGTGCTTGAAAGTGCTTTCTCTGCTGACTCCTGACAGGCCACCCTGAAGCATGCACTTAGCATCTGATGCTGCAAATAAGACTAAAGAACCCACTGCAATGGACTTGGGGACAGAGTTCACCAAAAGGTCTTCTCCACCAAATAGGTAACAAAGCCACCAGATTAATTTTTAATTACTGCTGGCATATCCAGTATTTGTGCAAAGTCTCTGCACACTTGGATACTGAGAATGCTGCCACATTTGTATACAGGGTTTGGGTGTTAGCAGTGGGTTGACCTGGGTTGTATGTTTTCCTGGGGGTAGGTGAGGCAGACTGGTTGTTTCAATTTTGTTCTTTAAGAAATGCCAGACATTTTAAGAAACTTACATGGGTCACAGACCTGGACTACTAAAAATGAGGAAAAAATATTAATTCTGAGTGTAGACAAAACAAGCATCTGTACTTCAAACAGATGTCTTTACTTCAGTGTTTAAGAACACACTCCAGTTAGCTACTAAAAGTTCTCCTGAAGCAGACTGTATTTCCACCCTTTCCCAACCTGCCCTGAGACCTTGACTCCTCAAAACCTGTTTTGGGTGTGACATTGGTACTGCTCTCTTCAAAAGCAGTAGGAGCCAAAGCCATGGTCAAGCATCCATTTTAACCTATCATAAGCCTGCATTGCCATAACAGGAACGGTCTTGTTCCCTCCCCTGTGCCACCACAATTAGATCAATTAAGGAACTGATCAAGGTGAAAACCAGCTTTGTTGGTTGGGATTAAAGAGCCAGTTAACAACAGCCCTACCTTGATCAGGAGGGGTGGGACAGAGGCAGAAGGGACACACAAAACGAAACAGCCTCTTCTCATTTCTAGTAACAGGAGCATTACAGCTGACAAAGTGGCTGTGTTAACTACCTTAGCTAGTCTAACAAGGAGAGACAACCTGTCCCCACCAGCCTCGCCTCTGGGTATTACTCTGAACTACAGTTTACAACCTACATTAAGCAGCTTTCTGAAAAACAAATCTGCCATTTGATAAGGCTGTTTCTAACTCCACACTCAGAAACTTTGCAGCCCCTTCTTCAGCTGAAGCAAATAAAGGCAAAGACCATAGAGGCAACCTATCCAAGTTAAGCAACACCATCAGCACAGCACAGCACAACTTTACACTGGTTTAAAATGGAGTGCTGGCATTATGGGAAATAAAAGGAACTACAGGGAGCTTAAAGCAGTGCACAGCTAAGATCAGCTCATCCCACTCTCAGTTCTTAAAATCTGGGATATTAAAAATAACTGGTGGGATTTGCCTCTGTGTGTGCATGCACCCACACATGTAGACATGGGCATGTGTGTGTGTATATATACATATATATGTATATACACACACACATATATATATGACAAGATGAGGGGATGCAGACAACAGGCTATATAGTAAGAGAAACAAGAACTTACAAATAACACTTCTGCCCAAATATCTTAAGTTGTAAGTTGATTTTAAATACCTGAACAAAAAGTAACACCATAAGACACTGAAGATCAGAACCTGGGAAGCAGCAACAGAAAGAGCATGTGGGCATGACAGCTGGCAACAAGTTAGAGTATGAGACTGCTGCATGGTGGGTAGTGGTGGTGTATTTTCCTACTGAGGGCCCCAAAGAGAGATCACGCTGAAGCAGGGAATGAGCAAACTAACAGCCCACGAGGGTAGTGCTGGAATGTGACACTGCTTCCCCAGCTCCAGCTCCCTGCAAGCAATTGCCACATCACAGGGAACTCAGGGGAGACATCCAGAACGTGTACAGAGGGCAGGAGAGCTGAAGAACAAGCTCTTAAAACATAGTCCAGTTAAGCAAAAACTAGGTGTTAGCCCATAAATACTGAAACACTGGAGAAAGGGGCAAGGAGGACCTTGCTGGTACAAACAGAAGTAACAGGTTGACATTAAGTTAAAAAAAAAAAAAAGCAGCAGACTGATGCCTGCTAGCAAAGCCTGTCAGGGTATGGAATAACCCTCCCAAAGAAAATACACTGCTTAAGGCAACCAAAATGGAGCAGGACATGGCAAGGAAGGGAGCTCCCAGCTGAGGCTGGAGCTGTCAGGAGTGAGTTCTGCCAGTACTCACAGGGGAGGAGGCATGCATGGATCCATCCTCCAAAAAACCAGCAAACCCTGCCCTTGTGTTGTATATATAATATACGTATATTTAAAATCACCAAAGAATCCTCCAACATGCCTCTGAAAAAGTTAGCATCTGTCCTGATCAGTGCTCAGGCTAATCCCATCCTCTTAATTATCCTCCCAAGAACAAAATTCAGCACACACTTATGTAATGCACACAGGAGACAGCTTTATGATATGGAAGCACCCACTTGATGATAAGTTCTGTACAGCACTACTGCGTTAGTCATCATCCTCACTTGGGGATTTTACAGTAAGCATTGTGCTTGTTAAAAGAAGAAGGGTGTGTTTCCATTTAACTAGCAATATAGCACAGAAGCATTTCTAATGTGCTCCACCGAAGACTGTTTCCTGGCTCAAGGGCAAACGATTTATAAAGGCCTCCCCATCTCCAAACTCTTCTTTTGGAGTGTACAAGATCTCTTCACTCACCTTAGGATTCTACTAGGGACAGTCACCTACTAAATTAACACTAACATTTAAAAAGTAAAAACACTTCTATCATCAGCTCCATTAGCCTTCCAGCAAGAAAATGCATATTATATCAAGCTGCAGGGTCTGAAATTTAATTACAAGCTTCACATCACACAAAAAGAAGGTTTGGGGCAACATTTTTAAAGCAAAGACACCTCACAGAATATGTGCATCTCTTATTTTGCATGCAGGTTCCTATGTCTGCTTTGCTGCTTGGAGGGGTTTCCAAGGTACCTGCAAATATAAAATACTGCTGGCTGGACAAAGATCTGCATTAGAGTATTTTTCTCTGAACTTAATGGAGAGAAGGTCCAAAGACCTTCATGTATTCGATATACAGCACAAGTAGCAACGGTTCAGGGATGTCAGCAGTGACCTCACTAGAAACATATTTTTTTGTACCTGCACTTGCCTCCTTCTATTATATCACCACCCAGATATAGGCTATACAGCAGGAGGAATATCAGACAGCATTTCAACCTCCTGAAACAGTAAGAAAAATACAGCCTTTGTATCTTGGCTCATGGATGAGTCAAGAATTAGGAATTTAAGAAGTTATGCAAGCAAGCACAAGTTTAAGTAAATAAATACTTAGCAAAGATGCTTCAGCACTAATGTGTGAGAATATACTTCCAACAGTTCAGATCCTGATGTTCTGGTCATAATACCATGGACCACCTGTAGATGCCTCCTACCTCAAAGAAAATCCTTCTAAGTACACCACTAAGGCATAGTAAAAAAGCTGAGACTTGTCACAGGTGCAGTTTCATTGGAGGCACACACCTCTTATGGCTGCAACCTTCTCATGACATTAGGAAAGATGTTTTCATTTAAGAAAACTTTGTTTTTCAGTATGGTGCAGCAAGACAAAAGCCATTTTGCTAGTTTGAGGGGAACAAGAAAACAGGGAACATGATGGATGATGGCACTGTCAATCTGTGATTACTCCTACTATGACTACGGAGTTTGTATCAGCCAGCCAGCATGATTAATGATGCAGTTCTAAGGCTAGGAGTTAAGCCACTAATCTGGGGTGGGGGGAGGTGAAGAGGGAGAAGGGGGAGGAAATCAGGAAAAAGATATGTTTCAGTCTCTTATCTCTCCAAAAGGAAAGATCAGAAAGCAACCTTCTCAGACCAGCTGTCTAAGGAAACAGGTAACAAAATGCTGGAAACAGGTAATGAAAATTATTTCATGCTGATACAGCCACACAAATTTCTTTAAGTGACCTCTGGCATGCACAAACAGTCAGGAGAGAGATACTTCTTTACTGTAGATGCTCTGAGCAAATGAAAGAGATGAGTTGCCTCTGGGAAGGCTTCTCCAGACTCCAGCTTAAATGAGATTTGTGTATTTAGTGGAGTGTACAAGGCCAGAAGGACCTACACTGAACAAGGTTACCCCACAGGCAGCTGTGAAGTGGCACAGATAATATAGATTTTCTCTCCCTGTTCTCATCTGTCTCATGACCTTAGCACAAGGAAATTTATAGCAGGACCCATTAGGCCTCAGAAACAGAGTTCACTATGCTAGCACACTCCTAAAATTTCAGGAGAGTTCTCACAAGCTCAACTCTACCTCTGTTTACGTATGCAAATGGTGCATACATCAGGCAGACAGGTTTGGGGATTGGAGGGGTTGGGGTGGTGGGCTCTAACTCAAAACGAACACTGCTGGTTTCTCTCAGGCCTTTCAGTTTGGCAGAAGCCATGCAAGTATATCCACAGGTGGGTCCCTGGCACAGAGTGACCAGCGCGTACCTTGACATGGTAGTGGGCATCAAGCAGGATGTTTGCAGGCTTGAGGTCCAGATGAAGCAGCGGAGGGGACATGCAGTGCAAGAAGTTCATCCCCACCGCTGTCTCATGGATGATGCGAAAGCGCAATTCCCAGGGCAGAGGTTCGGAAGCCAGGAGCTTTTCCAGGGATCCTGTTTCCATGTATTCCATGACCAAGCCAACTGGCTCTTTACAGATACCATAAACAGGAAGGATGTAGCGAAACTTTGCCATTTCCATCTTCCTTGCTTCTTCCAATAACTCCATGCGCTCCCTGGGTAGAAGAGAACAGATGGTGAAGGATGGAGTAACTGGTTCTTCCCCCACATCAAATGTGCACAAAACATGAAGAACTGAACACCACATTCATGACCATCACTTGGCTGAACCACGCTACATCTCACTAGCCTGTACTCCAGGCATATTTGCACATTTACTAACTTTGGTTTATGCCTCTAATGATAGGCAGCTCACAGCTGCTGAACTACAAGCAAGTTGTACATTTCCAACAGTGCAAACATCCCTAGCGTAAAGCCCATCTCCCCACTTTGAGGTTTATGCTGTGCTGTTAAGAATGAGGACGATACACACAGTGCCCAGATTTACCACTGCTATAACTCCTTGGGCTAAAGTCATTAAGTTTTTGTGAGTCATAAAACTGCGTTAATCAGGAGAGAGCACAGACAGCATTGCCTCAGCTGCAGTCTGCCAGCATGCAGACCCAGGCCTTGGGAAGGGAATCCCTGGAACCCACTATTTAGAGGAGCAAACTGACTGCTCTAGCTAGGGGGACACAGCAAAAGCCTCCTTCTCCTCAAACCCTTGATTTGGCAGCTCCAGTATTATGCTCACTCAGCTCCAGTGGATGCCGAAAACTCCTGACATGCAATTTTTTGTGATATAACAGGCCCAGCACCAGCACATGTCACGAGCACCCTGGACTGCTTATGTGTCATTTTATCCTGACCTTACAGAGTGCTAAGCGTTACTCGGTCCAAGCTGCAGCCTCCCAGCTCAAGCCCTTTAATTTCCATGCACTCCTTCTGCACCTCACACATGGCTTTCAGGTTGCAACAGCCTGCAAGGACCAACTGAGCAGTGAGTTGGAAAGAGGAAAGAAGGATCCTCTCCCCAGGCTGACTGTCCTCACAAAGGGGAGCCACACATGATGTGTGAAAGAACCTTCAGTCTGTCTACTACACTAGCACCAATGACGGGTAGATAAAGAGTAGCTCTGCGTCACTGGTACTGCTGCATCACTGTTGCTGCCACCCACTGATTCACAAAAGAGGACACAGGGAGGTCAGATAGGTAATGTTTCCTGAACCGACCCTCTCTTATTACACGACAGCTCTTGTAATGTACCCAAGGTGTGTATACTATTTAATGGAGAACAGTACCCGAAGTAATAGGACAAAGTTGCTAAGCAGATGTGTGTCGTTGCCCCCTGCTCCATGATGCCTGGATGACCCAGAGGGCCTGTGCTGAAACACAGCCTGCAAGAGACTCTCAGTGCTCCCACATGGAAGCAATTTTGGGAGCTTCATTTAGCCCTTACACTCCACATTAGGAGACTCCCGTAACTCCATCCCCTTCCCCTCTGCTTCGCCTGCTTGGGAAGCAGAGTTGATGTTTGCTCAGACAAGGTTGGCAACATGGTTCCCAACCTGATGGCTGCAGCTGTAGCAGCCTGCAATAACCCAGCTCAGTTAACATCTCACACTAGGGGTGAGTCTAGCCTAACATGAAGCAGCAGACCTATTTCAGAGGCAAGACCTGGATGAAAAATGGTTTAAGAGGGACGTACACACAGGGAGTTAAAAAAAAAAAAGATAAGGGAAATCTCCATCTGCTCACCATGTTGGCTCCTGCTGCTCCCTACAGCAACTTTCTTGTGAAATAATTGCCTTTGTAGACAAGTACCCAGTTTGCTCTTTGGCACGCTGGAAGGGAGCGCCTGTGAATAACACAACCAACTCCTTGCCCCCAAGCCACATGCATAGCCAGCATAATTCACCAGGCTTCAGCGGGCTGAGCTCTGGAGTCAGGGATGTAAAATACCTGTCTGAGCCCTCCAAGGCAAGGCAAGAACCCAGCAACAGCTAAAGCGTCACAAGAACCATTAGACTCGCATGGATGGGGTTCCAGGGCTAACAACAGCCACAGAGAGCATCACCAAAATCACAGATCTCAGCTGCTTAAAATGGGGCATTTTGCCCATGAAGAGAATTTCCACTTTAAACAAAACAAAACAAGCTCCCTTTCTGCTTGGATCAGACGCAGGTAGATGAGTGAATTAACTGACTGATTAACGGCCAAATACCATTTACCTAATTTGCCTGTTTAAATAAACCCCCATACAACAATCTTTCCCAAACCCAGAGTCTTTAAAACTGAATAAGCTGGTATAGCCAGGGAGACACGCAGCTCTCTAATACAGGCTCCTGTCACCTTTAGTAAAGAGAAAAGGAAAAAAGACAAAGAGAAAAGGAAAAAAGACAAAAAGAAACGGCCAAAATACAACTCAGTCATTAGCCAAGTGCTGGAGTGCACTTGCATTAATCCTATTAACACAAGCAGCTCGTTAAACCAAGATTTCCTCCATTGGGCAAAGATGAAAGGTCTTTCCCTTCCCTTTTCCCTTAGCAAGGTGCTTCTGGCACTCAGCACAGTCTTAGGCGTTCTCAATGCAATACACAAGTGCTAATGCTGCAACAAAGGATGCTGTAGGTATTCTTCAACTTCACATTTAACAGATCAAAGTATGGGATGGGCAGCGTTATGCTGCTCAGCTACTCCTAGTGCTTAGACGTTATTCTGCATTATCACCAAGAAACACTTCCCTCCAAAGTGGAGGAAAATAAAAGCTCCTTATGAGGTTTCTCAGTCAAGAGGCATGGGACTAGCCTCTGTTATAACAGTGTTTCTTATTTAATACCTACACAATTAAAGAGACAGAATTATCTTCTCTAACCACCTTGGCTCCATTCTCCTCCCCCTCCAGTACTATATCCTAACATTATGGTAATAAGAATTAAAAAAACTTGCACACAGGACAGATGTAAATCATGGGGTGCATACACTTTCCCCTATAATAGTATTAGAAGACAGAGGCTCACACATCAAGCGATCTAGTACAAGCATCAGTGCCAAACAGCATCTGTCAGTGAAGTTCTCAATTGACAGATCAGCCGTTCTCAAAGCAATCAGAACTATTTACATGAATGAGGGACCTCTGACATCCCCAAAACATCTGTCTGCTTCCACTCAAAGTCAGACCCCAAATGGATAGGGCTGCATTCTTTGGATTCTCTTGGAGAGACAAGGGACTTATTCCTGCCCACTGCCTCACTCCCCAGGGCCCAACCCTTTTACCACAAACCCTGCCACAAGAACAGCAGGAATTATGACTGTATCTGCATTTGTGTGTATCCAATCTTTATGCCCTAAAGATAACACTGCTATAAAAATACAACTTTAAACTCACAAGGCAGTCCTTGCAGTTTTATATTCCCCCCACCCCGACACATTTTCTTAATGAAGTCTGAGACAGAGCAATTCAAGTTGCACCAAAGAAATTCAGAAAGCCCTGGAAACCTGTAATGTGGCCATTTGCATGTACCACCTCCAGGTGCAGAGCAGCCAGCCCACCCAAACTGCTCTTCAGTGGGGAATGCAGGTTACCTCTTTACAAACTATGCTGGTGGTGAAGATGGGACCCACAAAATTACAATGTCTGAATTTTTACACGGCTCTTTTTCTCTGCATCATGGCAGATGTTTAAGTGCATACAGTGACCTCTGCTCTGCAGGGTATGCCTTTAATGCCCTTCACTGCTGATCCTCAGAGAAGAAAGTAAGAGAAGAAAAAACACTGCATGGTCAGTACAGAACGTGTTGGGGAGGGGAGAAGTGTAGAAGTGAAAACATTCCTTCTTTCAGGTTAACACAGATCTCTGCTGCATAATCCTGGTACAAGAGTATTACAGGTTAACACAGACAGCTAGGCTCATCCCTGCACTCTGAGGAGCATGAGGTGGGTATTAAGTTCTACCTACACATCCAGAGACCACCAGAACAGGCATTCATTCACCTTCACCACCTAAATAAATGCAGCAGCTGCTAACAGCAAGACATTCCAAAACTTCATAAATTTCTTGGTTCTGCTACACCCCTAAATGCAGGTCCTGCAGAGGGAGGTGCATGTAGGGCTTTACTCATTTTATTTTCCCAATCAAGAGGACAGACCTTTCCAGCTCCACACCCTGTCAACACCCCCACTGGCTAATGCCTCCAGTGAGGAGTCCTCTCTGGGAACTGTTACATGGTTCATACTCATTATAGCCTGCACGTTTACATTCAGCTGTAAGAAACCCACAAAGGCTTCCAGGTTGTTCTTTCTGGGCTTGCCACCCGTTTCCTCCAGACTATGCTTCCATTCTAGCCAACAGGACTAAAGAGAAGGGACTCCATGCTCCCCACTGCAAATCCTGGAGAAGAGGCTCCTCGCTCCTCCACCTTTCTGGGTGACACACTCTTTTCTCCAGGCTTACACTGAAGCACTCAATCTTGAGAGCATCTTGAGTTGTGTGCGGGAAGTGATCTCGGGAAATGGGAAGTGGGAGCAAATAAGGTGTTAGGAATGGAATTTGGCTCAATTCCCTAAGAGGGCTCAGGCTTAAAGATAAAACCACTTCTGACTGCATATTTGGTTTTTCTTCTGCTTGAGGCCACTTGGCTCTATGGTGTGATAATTGCCAAGTGAATTACTCCAAATCTCTGACTGTCTGCAGAAACACAGCAAGAGAGACTACAGAGTATTACCCCCATCGAGCCACTACAAACATGGTTTTAATGTGGTACCAAATAAATAAGAAAAAGCCTCCATGTTTTTCAGTTAATGTTTCTGATACCACTTTCTTCTAACCCTGCTGCTTCACAGGACCCGAAGAAATGGCTAGACAAATTAATCTCCTGGATTAATGTCTAATTACACAGGCTTGTTTCAACCTGTGAACTAAAGAGGTTGTGTTTTATGTTGTCTGTGCCCCCCACCCCATCACCTGAGTGACACAAGTTTCTTAGAAAGGTTTCAGGTGAGAAGTCTCTTTGGGGGCCAGTGTTAACTGACTGCTGAAAGGGGTCGAACACTCTAAGAACAGAAGGAAAAGCAGATACAAATTCTGCTTTGTTGTGCAGAAGCAGCTGTTTCAAAGGCAAGGGACTCTCTGATTTCTAATTAATACTCCCCTCAAGCATACAAAGCACAAATTCTGCAGTAAAACAAATAAATTACTGTTTCAAAGATTGGTTTGTTAAAATTAACAAGAAGCTGCAGGAACCCCATGGCCTTGAAGTTCCCAGGTTCTGAAGGCATTTTTATTTACTCCATTGCATGTTTGTATGGTCTCTCCAATACCTGCAAGCCTCATAGCCACTTGTTCTTTATCACACATCAAATATATTAATATAGAGATTTGGTAGCAACTCTCAAGATTCACTGTTCATATTAAAATAGGTGACAACGTCCTTTGGCTCAGACTGAAAATCAACATTTGAGTAAATATCTAGATGTATTTTGCAAATGAAAAATATAATAAATGTTCTATCTTACTTTTAAGAGGTATTTTTATTTTAACTGCAAAATTAGTCAGCTACAGTACTATTTTGAGTAGGCCTCAAAAAGCATAAAGTCTGAAATGTACTTGGAAGTTTTAACAGTAGGAAGGCTTGCAGAGTAACCAAGTAGAACACCCCTGCAACTCTGAGGCCTTTCTGTTTTATTCACAGACAGCAGTTACCCTGGGCATATATCAAATTCTCCCTTTTCACCTTCCGTCCCTAAAAAAGGACATTTTGCCTCATTTACTGTATTATATAAGCTATTCCTACAGCAAAGCCAGCAGTTCAGATGATGGACAGGATGTCCCACTACCCTACTGATCCTGCAGAAGATAGGCTTATAAACGTTTTCAACCTTAGGCCAACTCATCTCCCTTCTCCTGCAGGAACTGCAGCAAATGAAACCTTTTGTGTCTGAACCAACCCGCATCTCAGAAAATGAACTGCAGGATCAGCTCATGAGTTGGAAAAAATCCAGAAATCAAGGTGGAGCTGGAAAAGCTCCGTGAATACCACCTGGCCATAATTCACCTCCCTCTGCACAGTTGCTGACCAGCTGGTAAGTCACTGCTGTCAGCTGAAACAGAAGGATGCTCCTAAAGGAGCTTCTGACAGCCTTCTTCTCCTAGGAAGGGCAATCTGCACTTGGTATGCCCCCACCACACACAGACTGCACAAGCACAGTATAGCTGACTGTCCTCTGCCATGGGCCACAACTAGTCATGGAAGACAGATGAGCTGGATGGGGTTCCCACTACCTTCATCTGTAATACAATACAGCTCCACACTGGACTACACAGTGAGGGCTCATCCTGGGTAGATCCAAGGAGAAGCACTGGCCCTGAGGCTGGAAAATGAATTTCCCAGCACACCTCCCTTCAGCACCTGCTCCTCAAAGACAGCATGTCCAAGCCCAACTCCCCCCACACAGAGCCGGCTGCTTGCCTCGCTGCTAAGCACCAGCCACCTACCACACAGCAGTCACAGCTAATGCAAATGCGAGGTAAAGGGCTGGCTTTTCCCAAGGTAGGGAGCTCACTGGAGTGAGACACAGGAGGCTTGAGAAACCCCCGGATTCCCATCCAGCAGTTTCACTCCTCCTGCGCTTCCCATTGAGGACTGCCTTTGGTGACCTTTGGCGCTGCAGCAGAAGCAACGCTTTAGCACAAGCCGATACATGCACGACGAGGGCAGGGCAAAATGCTTTCCAAATGGCTCCGAGGGAACAGGCCAGCCCTAGACTGCAGCCGTGCGGCGGCTCTCTCCAAGCTGCTGCAAGTGGCTAAGTAACGTCGCTTACTCTTTGCGCGAGGCCAGCCCCATTATGTACAACAGAACCAAAGGTGTTGGTCCGGCCTTTGCTTAAGTGTGGCAAAGGCCACGTTTGCCTGGGGAATACTTAATTGCGCAGCTCTTCCCTGAGTTTAGTCAGACCTTCATTCCCACTGCTGCTGTTGGTAAACAGCGCTGCAAGACGTACTGCAGCTCCCAGGGCTGGGTCAGTTTGTCCCTTTTCCAAGCCTGCTCCCAGGATCTATAACTCTGGGCTACACGGCCCGGCTTGGTGCTCAAAAAGAAGCTGTTGTACAGGCAGCCTGACCATCTTGTTTGGCCTGGGAAGCATGATTACCTGGGAAGCATGATCTGTGTGCCTTGTGTGATAAAAACACAAGGGAGGGTTGTGGAAGAAGGAGCCCTTAGTCGCCCCTTGGCTGAATTTGCACATCCAGGGAGGCACAGGGCGACCAAGGGCTCCTCAATACCTGGAGATCTTCTTCCCCCCACTTCCCCGTTGTCCCCATCGCCCCTTACTTCTCATCCACATGAAGGCTGGGTGAACACTTGATGGCGAGCCATGTCTTCCAATGGAGGTGCCGCACCTTGTACACCTGCCCGAACCCCCCCGAGCCGATCTTCTCCCAGCTGCCAAACTCGCTCTCCTCGAAGGTTTTCAGCAGTCCCATGGCCCACGGGGAGACGTTCTCCCTCGCCATGCTGCTGCTCCTCGGCCGCCGACAGACCGACCGACGGACCGACACCGCCGCCGCCCGCCCAGGTGAGTCAGGTGTGCCCGGGGGGGGTGCAGGGCGGCGTCACTTCCTGGGCCGGGCCCGCCCCCCCCCCCTCCGCTGCTGGCGGAGCGGAGTGGGGAGCGGCTGTGGCGCTGTCTGGCCCCGCTGCCGGTGCTCGGGTGCTGCTGCCGTAGCGCCCTCCCTTGGCTCCCCAGCGCCCGGGCAGCGCTTCTGCCTTCCCCCGACACCTATAAGGGGCGGTTCCTTGGCTCCTCTTTTGCCTCCGGTATTGTGTGAGCTCCCAGTCCAGTGTGGCACTGGCGGCAGCCGCGAGGTCTGGCAGTGAGGTGCAGTGGTCGTGGGCAAAGCTCCTGGGGCAGGAGGGGAGTGCTGCGCACAGTTGTTGAGGAATGACAATTTAATAAAATAAAGGGGAGGGAAGCACCAGCAACTGCATTCCTTCCTCCTCTTCTCTAGGAGCCCCAGCGGGTCTGTGTCCCTTTGCAAAGGAGGATGATGCATCACGCTCGGGGGGCTGCAATACCTGAGCCAGCCTGATCTGCGTGGCAAAGGCTGGAGGCTGCTCAGGCGCGCTCCGGGAAACCGTGAGCCGAGAACTCCCGTGCACGGGAAACCGTGCTGCCGAGAGCTGCTGCCTGTCTGGTTTTGAGTTGCCCCTGGGATTAGGAGCCTTGATGATCACAGCGACAGATTTTAGTGCCTGAATCCTTTTGTGGATCTAATTGCAGGTGCCACAGGTCTCAGAGCAATGGGTAAAGGGTCTTACTCTGTGACTGAGATGCTGCAGTTGGAAGGAAGGAGTCTGCACCCTCTGGTGTGTAACCCAATGGTGAGGCTATTGCGATCTGTAGTGTGACCTTCACACCTATCACATGTCTAAAGGCTAATAAAGCTTGTGTTTGTTTATCATACTGAATATCAGGCTCAAACTGATTGTTCTAAGCAGTTAGCCTATGATCATTTAATCTGGCAGGTTAGGCAATAGATAGAGGACAATGTGTTTTAAAGCTAGGATAATAGCACTAGTCAGTCTTGTCTTTGCAAAGCTCCATTTAAAAAGAATCTATGGAGACATTTAATTACTTTCAAAAGACATGGGACATCAAGTCTGTTCTCAGGGCTCTGTTTGACAGGGACTTGTTCCTGCTTAATTTACTCCGGATTAAACTGGTTTACTCTGAATGAGAACACCTCTGTATAAATAGAGAGCAAGAAACAGCTGTGTCTAGAGACAAGCCCTTGGATCATAGAGGTGACCCAACATTACACCTCTACCTGATCCTCCTTGTCCTGGTTATCATTGCTGTCCTTGCTTTAATTTGGGATGTCAGTTGTAACTGGATCAGTCTAGGGAACCTGCCATGCTGTTGTGGAGATCTGTGGAAGTTGAAGAGATTTGGAGAGCTAGGGCCTTAGATGCTCTCTGCCTTCTGGAGGTGTGCACCACTTTGTTCCACACAGCACACCAGGTGGTTTGTTCCGTTGTCATTCAGACTCCTGCTTCATTGGGAAACTGGTGAAAGTTGTCAACCTGGGTGGGATGAAACCCAACTTGTACTTAGTTGGTGGTAGAGTTTAAGCAAAATGAAAATAGTATACCTTCTGCCTGCACTGTGATTTGAGAATTAATTCCACAAACAGCAGCAACAAAGTAGTGAGACCTCATGGCAGAACATGGAAAGAGCTCATCTAAGAGAATTTTAATTACTTAAGTGCTTTCAGAAAGGGCTAGGCCTAAATAAAATTCACATTTAAGGTGCTTAGAGAACCGGCTACCCAAGCTCTGAGCTTTTAGTTGGTAAAGTGTAGGAAGGCTGGAAGAGGGCATCAGAAGGGCTTGTCTTCAAGAGGCAGAAGAAGAAGGTGGCAAGAAATTCCGGAGCAGTCAGGTCAGTGACTGAAATAAATAAATAAAATAGGCTAATAGTTACCCAGACTGACAAACAACAGTTAATACTAGATTTGTTGAGACCAAGCCATGTGAAACCAACCTTTCTGTGACAAGGTGACCAGTTTTGTATAAAATCCTTCTCTCCCATGTATGTACATTTGCAGGAGCATCACAAAGAAACTCTCTTCCTACTCTGTTTCATTGTCTTGCAGTCTTTCTCAGTCATTTCAGAGACCAGGATTTAATCTAGTGCTTTAACCTTTTCTTTTTAGAATGCAATGCTTCTAGGGTTGCTCGCTGTGTATGAAGTCAACCAACATGAAGCTTGAACAGGGTGTAGAGCACCTTAGACCTGTTATGTTAGATCTAAAGTATTTTCCTTCTGTGTTCTATGAATAGATAGCAGGTGGCATCTATGTAATAGCTTCAAAGATAGTAGGGAAAAAAGCTATAATTTGCAACTTGCAACTTTCCAAAAGGTAACACAAAAATCCATCTTTTTGCCCACTCTGAAAACATTTAAGCTATGTTTAGGTTTTTATACACCAATGGTGCCACACTGCAGTTGGCCTAAGCCAGCCTAAAATTACATTGTCTGTGAAGGAGGCTGCCCTCCCCTTTTTGTGTCAGAGCCTGTATTCACATGGTTGCACTTGCGTTCACGTGGTTGAACAGTAACTGCACTGGCTCAATGATGTCACTTAAAAAACCTCCCAGGTTAGTTTTAAGGCAGATCAGAAAGCTGGCCTGACTTACCAGGTACTTGTTAATGTCAACAGAAGGGGAGGTGAGTGGGCTGGAAGGAAACTACCCCTGAAGAAGGTGATGAAAGGGACATGGTTACACATTGTAGCAGATGCTGGAATTCCTTGCTGATCTCATTTAAAACACACCCTCACAAACAACTGACAAGTGTGGCATGAAGGTGGAAATGAGCTGGAAATGAGCAGTAGGAAAAGGATGGGAATTCTTAAACCAACTTTTCCACTGAAAAAAAGCCAACAAAGTACAGTGTAGGTAATCCTGAAATCAATGACATGCTCCAGCTGGATGGCTCATAGTGCCCAGAGTCAGACATGTGTATGAATTTTTGCTAGTTTAGAGCTTAATTTAGTGGCAGCTCTGCCTGCGCAGCACCCCAGAAGTCAGTTCCTTTATAAATTGACTTGAGCATACAAAAGTAAGCCATGAATTAAAAGGTAGGCTGGAGATCATGCTTGGGCCTTCATTGAGTGGTTTTCGTGCCTGTGACTGTAATAGTTGAACAAATCAGAACACAAGTTAATAAAAATCTTGTGGCTTCCTTGTAAAGCTAAGAGCTTATCAGTGGAGGCAGAAAACTGAGGCAAATCATAGTTTGTTTGAGATCACATAAGCTCCTCGCTGTAGAGACAGTAACAGAACATTCTCTTTTGGTAGGCTTTGCAGATTGATTTTAACATCTTTCTGCCTGGAATTATATGCCAAAACCCAGATAAGGGCAATCACTCCTCTCCCAGTCACTAAACATTAAAGCCCATGCAAAACGATAGTGTTGCTTAATGATCCAGTTTTGAGATTTTTTTTCCAAGAGACAAATATTGTGCTTTTTCACAACTGCTTTCTTAGAAACCACTGAACTATTGTTGCTAACATCCTCTCTCTCTAAGGATCATAAAAAGCCTGCATTCAGGAAGTTAACTGTGAAGTATTAAGCAACCCAATTTTTACATATATCTCATTATCAGCTCTATTTATGATGGTAGAGAGCCTGTACAATGTGAAAAAATACTAATTAAAAAGAAGATTAATCACCTTCGTGTAAGCAGTGAATGACTAACATGGCTGTTACTGCGGTATGAGGGAAAAGAATGCCTACTTTTAAGTTTTTGCTCTTAAGCCTCTGAGAACAAAAAGGTATTCTGCATGCCTTCCTCAAGCTCGGTCTTGCTCTGCTTCTTGGCACACGCTGTCATTTTTCAGGTACATTTTTTTCTGCTGTTAGCTGTGCTGCAGGGCACCATCGCCGAGGTCATTATCAAAGGGTTTCTTTGTCAGCCTGGCTCCTCCTGCCTCTACGAAGCTGAGGGCTAGCCCCGTCCCTCCGAAATCCACACAGGTCCCGTGCCAGAGCTGCAGCTAGACACCGTGCTGGTTTCACAGACTCAGTGGACCTGCGCCAGTTTGCTTTGTCTGATGATCTGGCTCCATGAGAACAAGTCCCTAATGATTTATGTCCACCTCATACCTGGTGTGCACGGGAAGTTGTTTTTCAAGCTGGATCCCACAAATGCCAGCAAATCTTATCTTCTTTGTTGCAGAGCTGCTTCCTTCTCTAGGAGGCGCTGAATAAAGTGCGTGTTCAAGGGAGACATTTAATTAATGTGTACCTAGTGTCACACAGTGTCGTGGGACAAGGAGGCAGGGCGAGTCTGCAGGCACCCTCTACACCCTTCCACGGGACGGTGCTTGGCAGCATTCACTGGAGAGAAAGCATCTTCAGAATCACGTTGAAAATTAAGCAGGAACAAAACCCTTATTTTCAAAAGCAAATAGATTTACATACAGTTATTACAGTGCAAACAATGAGCATGGGAAATCAAGAATTTGGTATCAAAATCAGAAAAATAACCAAAACCCTTTCACCAAAGTGCTTCCATTCAGATGGATATTTTATTTTACTTTGTACATGCAAACCACCATCTTGTAGTGCTAATACATGACATTTCTTACATAAAATTTAAAAAAACTCTGAAAAACCACCTTTGAAATCCATTGTCACTACCCACTATTGCCTAGTGAAGACACGGGTGTTAACAAAGCCTCCACATACAAACTAATGTCAGTATGTAAATTCTATATGAGATTACTGACAAGATTACAGATGCAACTTTTTAGCTCTGCAAAGCCCCTGTGTGAATGCAAATACTGTGAGTAATACTAAAGTGGAATCTAAGCAACAGTAGGGTAAAAGTCTAGAGGGTCATTAAGCAGCATAACTGAGGAAAACTATTTGAAAATGTTATTTTAAAAAATAGGTCTTCATTAATAATCATCCCACTGTCTCTGTCTCCACAGTTTGTCTTCCAGTCAGGGTATCTATCAGGCTCTATCTAACAGGCTCACAGGAAGTTGTGGCAATGTCAAACTTGCAGGTGATACCATAGCCCTGCAAGTGTGGGTCCACAGCTCAAGCATAAATCTATAATGCCACATTTAAATCTGTTATGTGAAGCCCCGAATGGCCTTTGTGCAAATCAACCCCAGAACCTGCAGTGCAGCTTGCACAGAAGGCAGCAGCTTCCTGCTCAGGCAGGAATGGAGATCTACCCAAAGAAGTATATTGTTGGATATTGGATCAGATAGTCCTGCTAGGCTATTATAAAAGATCTGGAAAAAGACTCCTCTGTACTGTGGTTTACTAATATTTTCCATCATAAAGGACTCTTTCTTTAGGAAGCATTAACACCTCTGTTGTTTGTTACAGGCCTTTGATATTTAACAGGGGAAGTCCCAGAGGCTATAGTGGTACCTATTCATTGCCCAGAGAAACGTGACTCAGTTGTACCCATACTGTAAAGTATTGAAAATGCCGGGTCTCTGATTCATGCACAAAGGCAGATTAAAATCAGGCTGCCACCCACATCTGTCTGGCCTGCCCCCACTGCGCAGATGGCTCAACTGCTCTTCAAACATCAGCTGAATTGCCACAAATTACAGCCAAGCATATTTAATAATACTAAAAGCTGAACGCAAAAATCTCAGCTGCCTGCAAAGCAGGAACTTTTAAGGCAGTAACAAGCTGGACAGCTGCAGAAGGAAATTTTTTACAGCCATCAGTTTTACTGTACCTGTATTTGTGACAGGAGACTTGAATTCATTTTCTGTCTCTGGCCAAGATTGCCAAGCATTGCAGACAACCTGGTCCAAATTGTCAGGCTGAAGCAGCAGTGAGAATGAGGGCACAGTCATGACTTAGGGCTCCCTCCAGCAAGCCCCACTCCCATTCCTAATGCAGGTGTAGCAAACTGGCACAAACCAATCAGCAGGCTCACTTGCCCATGCTCTTTGTGACAGCAAATGTAGGAAGTATATGCTGCTATCACCACTCTACCTGCTCCTAGAGGCCCTCGTGGCAGAATGTTGTGCTCTTCCAGCTATGGGGGTGAATGGGAGCACATCCCCATAGTGCTCCCATATAGCACATACCCCAGCTCCCCACTGGCCCAGCCCAGCCTCATGTTCCATGTCTGCAACAGTAGGCAGCAGCCAGATGATAAGGGGCCAGTTCAAGAGAGACAGTTTTCTACAGGAGATGCAGTTTAAATCCTCCCATACAGAAGTGCCCCAGCATCTTTAGGGTTACATTGCAAGCTCACTTCAATTTCAGACAGCCTACTTTTTTTCAAACTATTCCCAGTGTGCCTTCTGGTGCTGAGGGCCTCACCTGTATGCAAGCTGATGGCTCATCCTGTGCTCTCAGTAGCCATTTGTCTTCATAAAGGAATAAATATTCAGGAAATGCTGGTGATACAATATCACTCTGTCTATGAGCTGAAAGTTGCACTGTCAAACTGGCACAGGAAGCCCTTCTCAGAGAATGCCTCTGGGTCCTCAAGGGACACTGGCTCATGGTAGCTAGCACAGGGTAAACCAGGTTTCAAGCTGACTGGATGCCACCTTCTCGTGCATACAGGTCTTAGATATTTTATTTGGAGGGCTTATTCAGTTCCTGTTTTAAAAGAAATGGTTCAAACACCATCATTCATTTTTATTGTGATATACCTGTCTTTTTGTCTATGCCCTTTATAAAAGACTCAAATATATGCCTTTGCATGAACTTTTTCTAACAGGTCAGGATAACCATGGCTATGTGGAATTATTTGTGAAAACACAGGTGGGTACATTTAGTTATACTGCCAATAACATTCATTTACTTTCTCATTGTTGTATCTCCAGCACCCAATAAATAACTATAAAATTTCCATTGTACCAAATTGTACATAAATCCTATATAAATCCAGCTCTGTGAACATCTTTAACTATTTTATTTAGACATACCTTATGGTTTTTATTTAAATTTAATCATTTAATTGTAGCTTAAAAGTCCTTTATGAGAATAAAGTCTGAAATAATTTCAAGAGTTATTAGAGAAAGTCACTAAGTAAAGCTAAGAAGCCTGCCAAAACTGGGGTTTAATATACATCTCACAAGCTGCTATCTGATTTCTAATAAATAATGTAGGAGGCTAAAAGAAAATGAGGTGCTTTACCTACCAGTTCAAACTGTTTGTCTCATGCATTGGTTCAACACTTTCCCCACGGGATATATATTTTCAATAAATAAATACACATGCACACATATATATGCTAGGTGAATATATAGAACTTAAAAGTTTCTTCTCCAAAAGGCTATAAATGAAAGTATTATACATGCATAATATTTTATTTTGCATATATTCTCTATGCACATTAGAATAGGTTAATGTGAAAGGTGAGAACATACAGTATTATATACAAGATCTGTCAAGGATAAAAGTGAAGACTTTAAAACCTATTTTATTTAAGAGAATAAACCCCTTCAAAAGAGTATAGTTTTCACAGTAAGAATCCATTAAAAGGCTGTTTTTCTAGAAAGCTATCTGACTCCCAAGCCCAGCTCCTTTCTTCTGGTTTTTCCTTCACATTCATTGGTGTTGCTTCATCAACTTCATTGGAAGTACAACAGCTTTCAAATGTCTGTACAGCAGTTTGAAGTTCAGAATACACAGGCTCTGGCATAGAAGTCTCTGTTTCTACCCAAACATTTTCTCCAGTAGCTTGTGATGCTGGCTGAAGCTGCATGAAAAGCATTTCTACTGTTGAAGTGTTTCTTTTGCATGAGTCTCCTCCTTCTCTTCCAAAACTATTTTGACTTGATGAAGGCTTATTTGTTCCTGTCTTGTTATTGACAGCCTCACCTGAATCCATGATGTCATTATACACTGCTACTTTCAAACTCATATGACCCTTACCATCTTCTTTATATCTAAGGGAATAAAATTGACAATACTGAAAATATAAGTACAAACACAGCATTTACAGCATAAAGTAAGAGTAATCTAATTTCTAATTTGATTGCCAAAACTGAGAATGTCAGCAATCAAAAGAAAAATTAGATTGATATTTATAAGGTGGCACTTAAACAAAAGACACTCTATATGAAGGAACACCTGCAAGAGGGTTCCAGGAGGTAGTTTTTATCAAATATATGTCATGTAACAGAAAATAAAAGGTATTCATAATTATATTTTATTTGCTGTATTTTCTTGTTCCAAAATGGAGATTATGAGTTGTTTATACTACAGAAGCTGTTGAAATATTTATGTACTCTTTCGTGGATATAACTTGCAGGGTCAAAAAATTTTTTCAGCAGTCTAGGTTACAAGATTTTCCAGAGTGGTAAAAGCTATAAAAGCATAAAGACTTTTTTATTTCCTTGGTTTAACTATCTTTACACCAGTGCTAATGAAACCTAAGTAGTAGATTTTTTCATGCTCAGAATGTTTAAGACAGAAGCAAACTTAAGATAACATTTAATTAAATGTCTGCATCTCTTAAAGTATTTAAAAATCCCCAAACTTTATGATCTAAGCAAGAATCAGCTGCCAACATACCTGAAACGAGAATGGCTGTGGAGTTTATGAGCTTTTCGAAGATGTAGAGTCAATGTATAACTCCAGGAGAAACATTTCTGACAGATGTGGCATTTGTATTTCAAAATGCCATTACTCTTGGAAAGAAAGACTGTTAGAGTCACTGAAGGCTTGCAGGTACATATGGCAAAAATGAATCCTTTGTTGAAAAGTGGAAAACCACACAAACTATCTGAAAACTCTTCTGAAGTGAATTTCCTAAGACATTTAAAATCTGTGCTTTTTAAAACATGTCTGTTTAAGGAACCCCAGTGAATACGGAAATTCTCAGCATAGGCCATCAGTACTCCAGTAGCAGTGTGATACATATTTCACTAAAATAGACACATTTTACAACATAGCAGTGATCATAACTATCATAATTCAAAAAAATGAAGCAGCAGGTAACGAGTGTGAATAAAATATAGCAAAACTGTATTTTAACATTGTGGCCAGACTCACCTGATTAAAAGTGATGTAAGCATTACATACTTTACTGTTTCTCTATTTTCAGGTAACTCTAAGGATGGAGTACCAATGTGAGGAGAAAGCTGACATTGGACTTTAATCCCTGAAATACCTTGCTACTGAGATTAGGTTTGTCATTTTATTTCATTTTTAGAAAGGGGTTGGGTGTACGTGGAGGGGGTTCAAGACAAGTATGCAACTGCATGTACCTAATGTAAGCACTCAAAATCTATCGGTAAGGATCAATTGGAAATTTGCATAATACTTGCAAGAGTCCTAGAAATGTGTGCAAATAAATATTTGGTTTGATGCAAAAATGAAACATTTCATTAATTCACAAGAAACTAAAGGCATGTAAATGTGGAATTTTGCCTCATTTATAGCAAGATATTTTATCCTGCTATTTAATATACTCACCACATGCACTCTCTTGTAATGCTGTTTCAAAGTTTGTAAAGTCCGTGAAATAAAACCACATCCTTCAACATCACAGCTGTAGGCATCTGAATCATTGTGTGTTTCAACATGTTTATGCAGATCATACGCGTTCTTAAAACTTGAAAACAAGGTAAAACAAATAACAGATATAATAGTACAGAGGAGTAGTCTTGTGGTTAATGTTTAGGACTGGGAGGTAGTAATTTTTGGCTCGGAGAATGACAAGTGAAAGCGGAATATGTGTAAATTGTTGCTCTACCTCAGTTTTTCCACCTGTGAAAAGGGGGTAGTACAGACATCTCTTTGATGTGCTCTGGGTTTAATTTTCCATTCCCTCTTTCTTCCCACACATCCATACCATGCCCAAATCTAGGTAATTTTTCAACAACCATGTTGCAAGGAATCACTCCCTCTTTCTGTTCATGTAGAGAAAATTCTTGTCATTTTCAGTCAGTCACTTCGTACTTTGCTCTAGAAATTTGTATTATTTCCTGCTGTCCATCCACAGTGCACAGAACACAAAAGTACAAAAATACTTGTTCACTTTATCGCACTTCCAACATGGAAAGGCCTGATCTCTCCCCTTCTCTTGTAAAGTTAAACAGAATTTGCCAGTGCTTATTTATACAACTTGGTCTGTCACATCACAATGTTGTGGGGCTTTTTATTTCTCTCCTCTGTGGCATTATATGGCAAAAGCAAAAGAAACCACCACAGAAAAATGAGAGCATAAGACAGGAGAAGATATTGTAAGCCCGTGGCAGAAAAATCACTCAAAGGAGAAGACTGCAACTCTCCCAGCAAACAGCCAGCAATCGTTCAGATGGCAAACCCCACAGTTTAAGGCAACACTGCTCCATGTTTCAACTTGCTGTGATGACCATTTTGGTGTACTTATGGCCTTGCCAAGAAAATTAATCTTTTAACGTATCGGCTCTATGTGCACCAGAAGTTCAAGAACTGCATCTCAGCAGGTGAAAGCAGATGAACATCAGATGAATGTATTAGATTTCTTCATTGACCAGTTGACTATTTTAGCAGTTGAACACTTTTCTTTCTTTACTAACTCTTTTGCAGAACATCAACTTGGTTCTACAGTTCTGCTCACATAGCAACAAGCCTCAGATTTTCCTACCTGCTGTCACAGAGATGACAATGGAAAGGACGTTCATTACAGTGTCGGAATCTGGTGTGTGCTTTCAGTGAGGAGACACTTGCGCATACCATGTCACAAAGGGCACATGTAACATGATTAACTAGAAAAGAAAAAAACAAAGATAATTTCAGTTTTGTACCCCAGCTTCACCAGGACATTCTCTGCTATGACACATGACAAAAAATATATTAAAATATCATATTTAAAGTAAGATATTATATTTCAGAATAAAATACACACACAGAAAAGATATTAAAATGGAATGCCAATGCAATAAGGAGGGTAATGAAGTAATGGTCAATCTTACAATGTTTCAAGTTACTTAAAAATAGATGTTAAAGGAAAAAGGTGTATAAGATAATGTTTCATTCTCTAGGCTGTAACAAAAAGGATGATTATCGTTTTGCCCTTGGCACTTTGGGAGGATTTCTAAAAGGTGGATGTTGTCTGGAGGCCTTCTGACAGACAAGCACTGGCAAATCTACTTTTAGTGTTTTAGGTATTACCAGTCTCAAAAAGATGGCAGAAAGAATACATGTCTGTCCTCAGCCTCCCCATTTCACATTCAAGTATATTTGCTTAAGGCATAATAATGCAAGGTGCTTGCTAAGCTGCCAGACATCGAACTGCAGTGGCTGAGACACAGGTTTGCTCTGATTCTGGAACACTGGAGGACCTCTGGCAGATTGGCAGGCAGGACTGCAACATCTTTAAGCTGAAGAAATGTTTGCTTGGCTGCACATGAATCAGCAACCTGATGAATGCAGTAGGAAGAATCTCAATAAAGAAGTTTTGGATTTAGACAAAACCTGTTATATTTAAGACTCTGAACAATGCATTATCTTTGAACCACTGACTGCTTTACAGATGGCAAAAGAAAAACATGCAGTTGAAGTGCTCATGTCTTCTTAAAAACTAAGCAAATATAATGCACTATAACTATTTTGGAATCACTCCCTGCATAGACACTTCTCCTCATAGTTTGTCTTAAACCACAAAAAAGGAGGATTTTTTTTCCTCCCTAAAGTAAATAGCTTAATGTGGAAACTAGTCTGGAATAAATCTGCAAAACTGCCATGAGTGAAGCTCAGCACTCTCTTGAAAGTATCCAATGGTTTTCTTGGTTGTCTGGCATGTAAGAATGTCCATGTAGAGAGTGATTTCAGAATACCTACAGCATTTGCATTCACATAACAGTTTATTTCAGGAGCATTTCTTACAGGTAAGCAAGCTCTTTAAAAGACTATTTCAATATTTATCTATCCCAGCAAGCTATTATGAAATATGCTGGGGTAAGAATCTGAAAATGTCGTGTCTGCACTGGCAGTCTGCACTAACATGCAGACATGTATGCTGCCAGAATTTATAAAAAAGCTGAATCATGAACCAGAGAAATGCTGGCACTAATGTCTGAACAGATTTAAGTTGTGCCTGAATAGTTGGACCCTGGAATGCCTTCCGGCTCCTTCAGACAAATTCACATTGTGGGTGGTTCACTGTGGCTTACTGGGACATGACACAGTTTCACATTATCCTTGTTCCTTAGTCTGGCCACCTTGCCATTTTCCCTGGCTATGCAAGCAGAACACAGTCTGAATTATCAGGGGACAAGGACAGACAGGCACATTGTAAAACTCACAAAGGTTTAAGCACAGCCAGAGTGACCAGCAACAAACAGTTCAATTAGCCACGTGCTTTATTTACTATATAAAACCTATCCTAATATGTGCTATGCTTTTAACCCCCCCAAATGAAACAACAGTATGTTGAAACTGCTGCTTTAGCTAACAAAACCAAAATAAATCTTAATTTGTATTTATTTACAATTTATGACCAAAATCACTCTGAGACAAAGGAATAAAACTAATCTAGTACACAAACCAAACATAATTATTCTCTAATATAAAATGTAAAAATTAAGATATTTTAGTCAGATGCATGTCAACTAAAAAACCATTCAAATACAAACATGTTCAGTCCTGGCAGGTTACAGTAAGCACCAAATCAAATGCATAGTTGTTAAGCATCAATGTGTTGACTTGCAGACAGTGAAAAATCATGTTTCCTTAAGAATGTGACTAGAACGTAGAATCTACCCTGACTGAGCAAGTCTGCACAAAGCTGCTTGTATGTTTATACAACCTAAATGACATGTACCCAGGTCTGGCTACATGGTTCAAATATTCCTTTTCCCAAAGCAAAGACCCACCCAGCTCTCAGCTTCTGCATTTCCTGTATGTCCAACAGCAATATCACATGTTTCCTTGTGTTTAGATGCTGTAGGATTCTTTCCCAGCAAGTCATAGCTGTTGTAGTATAACCTGTGGGAATAATCTGGGGACCTCAGGGAGGCTGTGGTTAGGTCAGTGAAGTACTACACTATTTGAGCGAGGCTGATTATGCACTGCAAGGTGAGCAGAGTTGCAGCCCAAGCGAAAATACAGCTTTGGCTTTAACCATGCCCCTAGTCATGAAAGCAAGTAAACAGAAGTGAAGAACAAGCATCTTCATGGGAGCTACTGCAAAACAGAAAGCCCCTTACACTTCTTGATCAGGGGGCATAAAAAAGGGAATTTCCATGCTTCAGAGGGGCTAGCAATGAAATTCTTACTTCCCAGCATTAGTAACAGTTGCCCCAGTTTGGTATGTTAATTTTCTCAACTGATGTAATGATACTTACAGCTCTGTTCTGTACAAGGTGACCTTAGAAAAGTACATTTTATTTTAAAACACTCTGACTTACCATGTCCCCTCATGTGATCACGTAGCAGCCTTTCATTGGCAAAATGTTTCTGACAGTTCTGGCAAACAAACGTTCGATCTGAATTTAAATAGAAACTGTTTAGTGGCAATACAAATAATTTATGAAAGACTTTTTAATTAATAACCTAAAGCTGCCAGTTTAATGAATAAACTAACAGAGCACTGAGACAGTTTCAATTTTCTTTTTCATTACCAGTGCTCTTCAGAAGAAAATTTAGTTTAGGCTTAATGAAAAGGATTGCTTATCAGTAAGTTAAATTTATCCCAAACAGAGTAACAATCTGTTCAAAACACTAACAGCTTGAAATTTGAGCTCTTCTGTCAGTTACCTAGAATGCACCTACTTTCCATCACCAAAACATCCACAATTCATAAATATATTCCAAGTACTTAAAACCAGAAAAAACAATTACCTCTCCCTTCCTCTTTAGGAAAGCATGCCAACTAATACATAGCTGTTGAGGTAGGGAGTACTCTAGTGAAGAAAATACTGGAAAAGTAAAGCTGAAGAAAAAAAAAAGCTTTTTGACTTGAATGTAGTCAAATGCCCATTTGGGATTACTTGCAGGGATTTTGTAATCCGGGTCTGGCTCTTGTGGAGGTTATTGATTCAGTAATCAAAAGTCTTTCCCATTCATGGGCAGTTTTCCAGTGTCAGTGGAATGTCACACTGTGCCATGGGCACCAAGGGAAGAGAGGCAGTGCAATGCCACAGTTGCCAAGTGAATAGCTTCTGCTGAAACATGGGTCCAAGGGTGTTCTGTTGTTCACTAACATTACCGTAATTTATCAGACATGAAACGTCAAGAGAATTTGTACACTTTCTGAAAAACACTGCCTTCCTGGAGCAAACCCTCTTTCATTTAACTGACTTCTATGAAAAACAGAAATATTTATGAAATTACATGTGCATATTATCACGAAACACCTTAAATAAAAATCTCTAAACAGAAATAAGAGCTTACTTACTATCTTCTGAAACTTGTCTCTTTGTGTGATCAAAAAACTTAGTGTTATTGGAGAACATTCTTCCACAAGTAGGACATGCTACAACTCTTTCCTGTGTGTGGGTTCTTAAATGATCCCAGAGCTTATGTTTTCCTTTAAATACACCTAAACAATCTAAATCAAACAAACAGAAAAAAAGCTGTATGTGACTACTGTATTCTTTCTTATGTAGAAACAGAAGAGGTTATAATATACTTATGTCCTATTGTTATATTTTTAGAAATACACAAAAAAAAGCTGCTTCTAGGAAAAACAAAATAATCAGGCTGGTACAAAGGTCAGGTGATGTTTAACCCCACAAATACCCATGCAATGCCAGTAATCAGAATCCTTTAAGACATATTGACCAGGCGTGTCTTAAAAAAAGTTCAGTTTTGTTGAACCAGCAGAGAACATGCAGTTATACTTTCCACCCTCATGTCAAAGTCTTTGACTCCGCATGTATGCTCATACAGTAAAATATAGGTAACATTCATTACTATTTCTGTTGCCCACCACCATCACAGAACTCCAGCAATCTTCATGGTCTCTGGAGAACCAGAAGAACAAGATGGGGTAGTGAATACATGTGTCTTCACATTTTCTGTCTTTACATACACATTCACATAGTGGTTAACTGCAAGCAATCAGCTATCCACCAAACTATCTTGGCATATAAACAGCTATGTTCTCAGATCTCTTGAGCTCAGGAACAGTCTGTTGTTGTGGACACGGTACAAGTTCTAACAGCATCAGTAGAAAGCTCTGACTACTGACATGTGAGAAATAAGGGGAAAATTCCAAGTAGGTTAATCTGTTGGTGTAAATGCAGCTAAAGAACTAGTTTCAGGAGAAAACTTCAGACATATGTGAAGGAATAGCCTATTCTCTCACATAAGGAGAAGCAGCTCTTTCATCTACATAAAACACCTAACAGCTATGCATAAAGCTACTTTTTTAGGAATGTGAAATAGCACGGACCCAATCGAAGACTCTTAAGAATCAAGAGGACTAAAACTGAACTCAAGAACAAGAGATAGGGAAAGATAAAATACTCTTTTGTGGATGATGCATGGTAAGAGTAATCGAGTGAATCAAATTTAATGACAGGTTAGATACCTTTAGGTTTCAGAAACTAATATGTAAAATTCATTTAACAAAAAGGATTTGACTAATTCATTTAACCAGGTTCCATTTCTACTATTCATCAGGACATTCTTTCAAGTAGAACAAGAATATAATAGCCTTGATAACAAGACATACCCACCTCCAATCAGTAGAATACCGGCAACTTCCTGAGCTCCAGATCAATATACATAGTAAAGGGACAAAAGACTAGATTCCTAATAAAAGACAAAGGCAATCCTAAAACCTCACCTTGTCTACAATGAGGAAAAAGTATTATTAGTGTCTCTTTCACCTCTACTCTGTACAGGATACTTCTGATCAGGAGAGGCAATAGAAAAATGGCAAGTTCCCATGTCTAGATCAGAAGCTGAAGAACTGATTATTTTTCTAGAGCAACATTAAGATTTGTCTGTTTAATTACAGATTCAAAATGTAACATACAAGATATCAGATTGAATCTCTCTCTCATATCCTTCCTTTGTGAACTCTGCCAGGGCCTTGAGTATGCCAACAGCCTCTGGTTGCCCTGAGCAGCCTGTAGTCAATCTTTGTAATCCTCCTCTACAGCCAGTTCCACCCCACACTTCTAAGAGTTTAGCAGCCTGTGTTTGAGGTCTGCACTAATACGGTGTGGCTGTTCAACCTTCAATCACAGTTCTGTGAAAAAAAGATAAGCTGGAAGAAAGAGCAGCGAGAAACCTCATCTGAGGTCTCCACTTACACACCCTGTGCTGCAGTTCCCCACCTGTTGAGCCTCACTTGTCCTGCCTCGGACTTGCTGTCTGGGCTTCCTAGCTTGACCTCATACCTATCTAGGCACAGTGGACTTGGGTCGTGGTGGCTGGGCTGTGGCTGACCCTGGCTAGCACCACCAGACCTGTTCTGTTCTTGTTCAGGTTCTGTGAGACTGCACCCTGCCAGTGACATCCCTGCTTGCCCAGCTATCACCCTTAAATTCCAGTTTGTCTTCCCTTGCAGAACAGTCCCTTTCTGTGTCCTCACAAATTCAAACCAACTCACACCACTAGCTAGTACACTGAGGGTCCCTGGAAAAGACTGACCAGTTTCCATCTGTTGCTTCACTTTCACAACAATTTCTTCCTCATCTTGATAAGCCCTTACTGGCCTGCCCTTGCTTGTTAATTTTGTGGCTGGGAATGAAAAGTTGTCTTTCATTGACTAGACATCATGACTACTGCTAAAGAATTCCAAACTAGCCTTTTAAAATGGCTTATCTAACTTAAAACTTGCACCTCTTGTTAAAACTGACACTCATTGCTTCTCACCATTTCTAGAACAGACATGGAGACCAGTTGATTTCACTGTTCCTAATAGCAGGGCATTTCTTAATCATATCTGAAGACACACTATATTCCTTTTCCGCCTTCTCTCCATTCTGTTATTTAGGCTGTACAGTCAGAGAAGATCCTTTACATGTTCTAATAGGCTATATTATCCAAAGCTGTAATCACACTGATGTGGGAGTTTTGTTCCTCTAAAGCCTACAGATTCTACACTATCAGGTCACTGACGTGAGTTCCCAGTCAAAAACAGTGCATCTGTCAGCTAATCTCAAGAGGGAAAAGGAACAAAATTATGTCACCTTGCATCCACCAATGGGATTTTGGCATCATTGCAGTGAACAGCTAACCCCAAAAGTAACTTTAATTCATAAATTGAAAAAACACACCTATCCAGGGGTTCACCAAGAGGATTCCAATCAAACCTGGACTTTGTTGACACATTTTACAAGACACAGCCAAATTGTTTCATTTAAAGCAAGCACGGAATGTTCTGTTGCATGACTAGAGTCCCACAAATTGTCTCATTATTCTTCAGCAGAAAGTCTGTTCTTCTGGAGAGGTTCTGCTCATACGCTTAGTAGGTCTGAAGCTGAATGGCATGCACATCAAATGGGAGTCCATAGTTTAGACCTTACTCAAACAATCAAGGCATCTGCTATGAAAGACTGTCAATGGAATGTGGCTTCTACAGTAGAGCCAAGGGCAGAATATCAGCTTTGAAGCCATGACAATAATTTTAACACAAGAAGTAGTCAGCAATATAGTGAATGCATTAAAAATGCTCTTTCTTACCACAGAGTTTAAAAAGAAAAAAAAGCAATAGGTGTGCTTCCCTTGATTTGAAAGGAACAGAGGAGGAAATGCAAAGAGTAAGCTCACTATGAACTATTGTGAGGGAGACAATACTGATCCCAAGTGGTAGAATAGAAAAGTCAGTTTGACTGGTATATGAACTGTCAACTACAAGTAGAATTATGAGGAAACTCAACCCTGTTTGGTACTGGCAATTGAGGGTGTTCAACCCCATGGATGATAGGGACTATTCTACTTAAATCATGGTGCCTACAAATGAAAATGTTTCTACAACTTTTTAATATATATGAAAAAATATCTGAAGATGTCTCACAAGTTCTTATGAAATATGTAGCACTAAGTGAATTTTGTAAGAAACACTGAAGTGAAAATGGACTTCTTTTTTTTTTTAATATGAACTACCTTTCCAGTGACAATAAACAGCTTTCTTCTGATCTGCAATAATTTCTTCCTCAGTAGCATAGGCATGATTAGCAACATGTTGATAAAACCACACTGGGTTATTGAAGGTAACCTAAAACCAAAACAGAAGGATGGGGAAGACAAGATTGTTTTGGCAGGAAATCAACTGACAGGAACATAGAATTAAGTGTTTTTAGAAACCAAATAGACACCAGTAAATATTGCAGCAATATCTAATTAACTCATCCCAACACAGAGACAATTACAACAACTACAAAAATGTAGATCATTCTGCAGTTTACACCACAAAAACCAGGTCTGAATTTTCACCTACCATCTATTAGCTGAAAAGTCTGTCTAAACTAATTGAATGAATGCTGTCCATTCTTTGGGGCAGGGATGTGTCTTTCAAGGTTGATTTATTTCTTGGATTTAATTTTACCTTGTCCCCTCCCTTCACTTCTAGCTGCTCCTACTCACGAGGAGGCTATGAAGGCAGCACAGGTTAATTTCAACCGAAGTGGGAAGGCTGCACAGTGATTAAACGGAATTAGGTGTTGTGGGCACATCACTCCATGAGTCAGTATTTACGTGACAAGGAGGACTAAATCCTAATTACCCTCCGTCTCACACCATAAAAATCCACACCTGCAGAGTGAAAGTAGACTGCACACTGCATTTTCTTCAAATAACAGAGGGTGTCATTCAGCTGCATACTGTCATCAGTCACAATTCAAAGTATACCTTTCTGTTCCAAATAATTTAAGCCCTCAACCTCTCTGCTGCACTGGCACAATTTGGTAAGGCTACACATTGAACTGGGACAAGGAACTGATCTGGCTTTCAAACTCAAAACTTTGGGAAGAAGAAATTGGAAACAGGTGCAACTCCTTAGGCTGATATTGCCACACTGATGATGTACAGCTGATTCAAATTTAAACAGATCTGGGGTTTTTTTTACTTTTAGGAAAAAATATATAAAAGAAATTTATAGAATTTATTACATGGTTTTAATCATTCTAGTCTTAGTAGACTGGGTTAAATGAAGCTGCCAGGCATTCTGTGTGCAGAACAGAGCATTCACACAAGGAGTTAATGCAGGCAAACTGCTGCATTTTAAATTCATACTCCACTGTATTTCACAATAGCACCCTCAGGGAGACAAGCCCTTATTTCCTCTGAAGGGCTTGAAACATGATCTGAGAAATACAAGGTCTTGTGTATATGAAAGCATATAAAGGCATATTAAGGTGAATCAACTAAAAATACTGAGCTAGGCAGTGATCGAAAACCTCTTTACTTCTTAATCAGAGTAACCATATGGGGGTTAAACCCATTTTAATTTGTTGGCACCACCTCTTTAAGTCTTTCGCTAGAACTTCCTCGGATATTTATACGCAAGTAGGAGAGAAGAGAATTTTTGGGGGCAGTTGCTCCAGTCAGAAGCTTTCTTTTTGGGAAAACTGAATCCGACACAGTAGGAGTCACCACAAGTGTTGGGGGAAGTTGTATGGGTGATTTTCAAAGAGAATTATATTCATAACTGTGGGAACATATTTGCAGGAGGGTGGGAAAGGTAAGTAGTTTTCCCTGCCCTCAAAGTTCTCCTCTTTCGCAGTGTGCCCTACCCCACCTCCTGGGTCTAATCTGCCTACTAAGTTGAGAAACATTCTTTTAATTAATGAAATTCACAACATAGTTTGAACTTGAAAAAACATGTATAAAAAGATTTAGCAAAATGCTGTGGACTAAAAGATTCCATCAGCCAAAACTGTCCACTTACACAAATGAAAAATGGAACATGAAATCAATTAATGGGAAGATTTTTCTTCTGGTTTTTAAGCATCATTTTTTTTTCCAGCATGCTTTTCAAAAGACTGTGCTTACCGACAGATGGAGCAAAAGCAAGTTCTGAGGGCCTTGAAGTTTTTTCTGGACATCCTTATTTTTAAAATAAATAGACTAATCACAGCAGTGTGCTAGTGAAGACTGATTGGTGTGCATTAAAAAGAGTCAATAACAAAAGTAAGTATTTTAAGAAATATGATTCTTATAAGCTATGAAACATAATGGCAATAAGATTTGTTTGTAACAATAGTTTGCAATCAAACTATGTAAACAAAATAAGTTATCATGAATAATGCTCTGAATTATGTTTAAGTTTATAGCTTTAAAAAGAAGAGAATGGGGTACTTCCATGCATAATCTAGTAAGTAAAAGACTTTTTTGCACAGATTGACTTAACAACAGAATTACCTCTCTCTATAAACATCACTCTCAGATTTTTATGTCAATCCTTATTTCATGTAAATAAAAATTATTGAAAAAAAAGTATCAAAGTATTATGTGAGTGCAGATATTCTAAATTCAGAGCCAAAAGAGCCAAATGCATATTTTTAAACATTCTGTCCAGTAATAAAGACAGATGAGAAGGCATTCACCTTTTATATATGCTATGCCATAGCATATATAAACTGTAAGCTGAAAGTGTAAGATGAAATTGGAAATAACTTTGGACATAGTAAGGTTATCAAAGAAAAGCATGGACTATAAACACCATCAGAAAATAAAAGTACATTTACTCTATCACCGCAGTAGATTTACTCATTCAAAAACGTGATGCACGTGAGGGATATACTAAGGAAAGCATCACCAAGCTGACATTCCTGTGCATGGAAATAATTTCATCCTCATTAGTGTTTGTTTATAGCCTCAAAAATCATAGTTTATGTCATTAATTTTATCACAAATTTCATATCAAAAAGTAATAGATAACAGAGAAATATGATTAAAGGTTGATAACCCATGAATCATTTAAAGGCCTAGAGAGACAGGGAAAAAGAATTAAAGGCTTTTGAAAAACATAAATGTTTTGTTTTGATTTGTGGTTCAGCACAACTAAACCTACATCAGATCTGCCATATGAGGTTTGCAAAATTCAGTTTTACAGTTTTTCTGATTTCCACAGTACAACTCATTTCAGTTATTTCTTCTTCACCAATATTTTACATTTTCAGTTATATCACTTTACCCAAATGAAAGAAAAAACCTCATACAATATGGAAAAAAATTACATAGACCAGATAGACAATTTTCCTGCATTACTTCTTTCTCTGAAAACTACCTTGCTCAACAGTTACACAAAAGGAGATGATAAGAAGATGTCATCCGTAAGGCATCACGCTTGTGGATATCTTTGCATAACTTTGCAGGTAGTGCTCACTGTTTCTGAGGCCAACAGTGACAGTGATTCCCTATAACGTTGTACAAACACAAAGCCACTTTTGATCAGGAACGGACACATCCAAGAAGGAGAAAAAAAAATTATACAGGCAGCACTACTTATGTTAACAGTGCCAAGAAAAAAAAAGTAACTGCTAATCACTTTGATTCACTTGGTTATTAATACAGAAATTGCACAATCACAACTGAATGGATAATGATTTTATTTTGGGACACCAAAAAGTGGACAAGACACAAACCACTTTTAGTTGAAACCAATCTTGGTCACATTTGAACATCAGGCTTATATGAGCAGCCTGTTGCAAATGTCTGATTTCTGTCACAGTAAAAAAAAAGGAAACAAATAAAAACCCAAGACATTTCCAACTGACCAAGGAAATATCACATATACTGTTGCCTTTCGTAAGGCAAACAATGAACACCCTGGACCTCTCTACAAACTACCAAGTTAATTAATTTTTTATTTAACTGGGTATATTAAAGTTTTGCACTCATGCTCTTAAAACACAAAAGAAGTTGCATCTTTGTCAAAAAGATCATTTTAGTCGTCACAAAGAGAAATAAAATTTGAACTAGAGGTCAGAGGTATCATACAAATGGGTTGTTTACATTTTGGAAATGCTATGATAATAATTATGTATTACTTACAAAGACAGTAGCGAACATTGTTCAGAGGGGAGACTGAGCAAGAATTCCCAATAACAAGTCAAATCCAAAGATTGCTAAGGTAAAGTTTGAAAAGGAAGATAAATGGCAATATTTTAATGTATTTCACTTACGTCACAATTCTCCCAGCGGCAAACAAACTCCTCTGAAGTCTTTGGTAACTGATGACAGCTACGACTGCTCTGCAAACACACGGGCAAATCCTGGTGCAGTGCCCATAACTGACAGCCTATGAACTTCAGTTTGGTGTGGTAACTGTGAAAATTGACATGTGTTACCAGCTCTCTGGGAACTTTAGCCTCAAATTCACAACTTCTCCAACAACACTGGTACTGCTCTAAACACAAGAAAGAAGTAAGATCAAAATGCTGCATGAAATCTAAAACTATGTGCCACAACGGTTGAGAATGCCAAGAATACTTATATTTGTAGTAACTTCACTATCTGTAAGTAACCTTAGCAGAGAAGCTGGTGATTAATATCTAGTGAGAATGGATCACATAAGACTTGTAAATTTCAGTAGCAAATAGATTTTCCAGTGTCTCACAACTGCAGCAATATTGGAGTGCTTTGTGTCTTAACCACTACTTTTTGCAGAAAGGCACTTCATGGATTCAGTAGGAAAAAACTGTAAAAATCAGTATTTTCTTAGGTATATACTATAACACTCTGCAGCTTAGATCACAGAGACATTGTTAATGTTGGTCCAATTCTACTTTTTTCACCTTTAATTAAAACTCATTCACCTTTAATTAAAATGTCTACACCTGTAATTACACTTGATTACAGTGTTAAGAATAAAGAGCAGGATACACAAGAGCCAAAATAGCTATATTAAAAAGTCTAGTATATTATTGCTATTACATCCACAGAGACTACCTATAATTTTCTGCAGAATTGAATTGCTTTCCTTTTAAGTACATTTAATACTATTAAAAAGATGTGAAATACACCACCACCAGTGTATGCATCTAAATAAGACAAACAATAAAAGTTTCCTTTTACATTTTTCTATAAAGATTCATACAAGGGCAACCTTACACTTAGAAGTCTCAAGCAGCAGCACCAGGCCTGTTTCCTAAAAGGGAATAACTGGTATTCAAAAAGAATTTGCTACTATCTGCTTTAGACACCTGCTGAGGCCCTAATCTTAGGGAAAAAAAGAAAAAATCCTCAGCAGACATTCTCATGACATCATGTC
Organism: Melopsittacus undulatus; assembly: GCF_012275295.1. Classification (NCBI taxonomy): domain Eukaryota; kingdom Metazoa; phylum Chordata; class Aves; order Psittaciformes; family Psittaculidae; genus Melopsittacus; species Melopsittacus undulatus. The sequence goes on along the minus strand of NC_047528.1, from coordinate 89,647,485 downwards.
TCCAGTCCCTTTCCATGTTAGTAATATCTATCAATACAAACAAAAACCCAGGACAATCAGAGATGAAGCAAAAAGCAGGAGTTGGCCCTTGTCTAAGTGCTTCATGCAGCTGTACCTTAGAAAAGCCAAGGTGCAGGTAAACTGAAGTCAACATTATTTTCTAGGCTAGGAACAATCTTCAAAGCTGCAATGTAATCTGTGTGAAAAATGAGACATAAATGACCTGCTGTTTCCAGGGGGTGCTGTAGGTACTCATCCAAGTGTTCTGCAATATGATTACAAAATTCCTCCATGCATTTCCCTACAAAGCAGCATTCTTTCCATTCACAGGGTAATATCAATTCAGTGCTCTTAAACTTGCTTCCAGGGGCCATTGCCTAAAATTTGTAGAAGTACAGAGGAGTTTTAGTTACCATATTACATTTCTGTAAGTTCCTCATGTGAAAACAGCAGCTAAGATTACAGGCTCCTAGATGACATGAACATTTTTTGTGGGCTTTAGGGTTTTTTTGTTTTGTTTTTTTTCTTTAATTATTGCATACGTTATTTTAAGAGTCTAAAATAATATTTTGCAAACAATTATACCTTGCCAGAAGCCGCAAGTTGTAACATTTTCATTACAAACATACAGTAAGAGTCCTATGATCACCACCCCAAACATCTGCTGAGGCTGCCTTTATTGTAATTTAATTCCACAGCAGTACTGTAAAACCTCTTTCCACAGAGAAAGCCAAAGCAATCATTACCAAGAGTGCAATTCCACAGTCATTTTAGCCTGACATCAGTGTGGGCTCCCACTGAAAAGGGCTGATTCTATCCACCACATTCATCCACCAGCTCTGGAACTGGCACAGCCAACCACTAAACTCATGAGAAAATGGATCCAACTGAAAGCCAGTTCTTTGTGGGGAATGACAGAGAGATAACTAAATCAGTTTTCTGCTCAACTGGATGCATATTTGTATCGGAATAAAACAATATAAGCCAAGGAGACATAGTTCCACTGTTTTTTTCATGGTTCTGGATAGATAAAATAGCAAACTTAAAAACTACTGGCCTCTTCTCAGTGGTTTTCCACCTCCCTACTCTTCCCTGTGTTACTAGCTTCAAAGATCTGCCACTTCAGCTGCTCAGAGAAACACTCCCTAACCTGCATTATTCCCAGCAATCTGGATTAGTTTTAAGACTTTAAATAGCCTCCAAGCAGATCAGCTGATGAATCTCAGTCAGCAGCAAACTTTGGAAGGAGGATAGTAACAAGGAGCTGGGAGGAGGTTCTTCATTCTCTCATCAACACATACAGATCTGGAAGACAAACTCTGCCCAATAGCCTAAAGCATCAGTACAAAAGCCTGTGTCTTTCCTGATGCTCTTACTGATTCTATTGATTCAAACAAGTCAAGCACTGACATAATACTGGGTAAAAAAAAAACCCAACAGGGTGCACGTGGGAAAAAGTGCAGGAATCAGTATGCCAACTCAATGGTGTTAAGCAGGCACTGTCAACAAAACCGGCAGAATCTTTGTATTTCTAGCTACTAAAAATACCAGTCTGGAAGCATTCCCTTTCCAGAAAGTTAATTACCAGAAGGCTTCTGAGAGACCTGATAGTTTTATATTGCAAACCTTCTCACACTGTAACAGTTTAACCTAAACTGCTAAAACCAAGCCTTTTAATTCTCCAGTGCCCCATCTTGCTGACCTAAAGCCAGAAATGCCAGCACCCCTAAAGGCAGACAGAACAGTGAGCAGACTACCGTTTATGTTACACATTAAATAATCCATTGTCAAATACTTTCTTATAATTATTCCACCAGCCACAGTATCAATACTAATGGAACAAAATATGTCAAGCTATAATTATTCTAACTGACCAGTCACAGAATCACAGAACCGCTAGGGTCATAAGGGACCTCTGGAGATCATCCGGTCCAACCCCTGCCAAGGCAGAGCCACCCAGAGCAGGTTACACCGGAACATGTCCAGGCGGGCCCTGCATGTCTCCAGAGAGGGAGACTCCACGACCCCCCTGGGCACCTGTTCCAGTGCTCTGCCATCCTCAACATAAACCTTTTCCTCATGCTGAGATGAAACTTCTTGTGTTTTAGTCTATGACCAGTGCTGCGCATCCTGGGCACCACCAAAAAGAGTCTGGCACCATCCTCCTGGCACCCACCTTTGCAACATTTACATGCATTGCATCTCAGTCTGCTGGACTAAACGAGCCCAGCTTCTGCAGCCTCTCCTCATAAAAAAAAAAAAAAAAAAAAGATGTTCCAGACCCCTCATCATCCCTGTGGCCTTAATGCCGGTATCCACAATATCCTAACAAGCTGAGGAGACCAGAAGCAAAAGCTACCAGAGAGGAAAACTCTGGGAGCGACCTTGAAACCCTTCCACCCATAATGACACGGACCTTCAGCACCTCTCCCTTATCCCACTGCCTCTCCACCCCACCTCAGCCGCCCATAGCACCCCCACCACCATCTCTACACCCACCTCAGCCTCTCGCAGGCCCCTCTGCTATCTCTACATCCCCATCCCACCGCCCTTAGCTGTCTGGCCCTGTCAGAGGGGCTCTCCATACACCCGACCAACAGCACTAACGAACCCTGAAGGAGAACTGCAGGGCGAGCCAGGTATGCGGGCGCACCTGCCCGGCCGCAGGTGTGTGCATGCGCAGAGCGGGGAGCGCTCTCCCCTCAGAGCGCGGAGGGAACGGGCGCCCTTGGTTGCAGTTGCCTTTCTCCTGAGGGCGAAAGGCAGAGCGGTCGCAGAGCCTATGCTGCGGTTTCCACAGCGCTCCCCTTCCCCCGGTGCAGCGACGGGCAAAGCAAGTGGTTTCACCCGAGGTCCGCGTCAGTGTGTGTGCTTGCGGCCGCTAACGGCCGCGGCAGGTATTAGCCCCCCACTGACTGAGGATGGCAGAGCACTGGAACACGCTCCTTACGGGGGTCGTGGAGCCTCCCTCTCTGGAGACATGCAGGGCCCGCCTGGACACGCTCCTGTGCAACCTGCTCTGGGTGGCCCTGCCTTGGCAGGGGTTGGACCGGATGATCTCCAGAGGTCCCTTACAACCCTAACGATTCTGTGATTTCTGATGGTGGAGCTGGGGCTGGAGCAGCAATGGGGGAGCTGCTGGTGGGATGTGAATGTCCAGAGAACAGAAGCAGGAGTGGTTAAAACACATCTCCCTATGATTGCTGTTGTAGCTGCCACTGAACAAGGCCACTCACCACTGCCCATTCTTTAATTCTTCTGTTTACAGTGTTGTTCTTTTTTACTAAACCATACAGTTTTCAATATCTTTCATGCCAAACACAGGTATCTTTACAGGTAAGAGTGTATTAGCTGGAAACGTGTGCCATTGAGATCTGGAAGTTTTTGCAGCCAAGTGTAGGAGACCACACACATTCAGTTACTGCTCCCAGACTCTGATAAGTGTCCTGTACAACCAGAATTTGTGATTCCTTGTGAGCATTAATTGATTACAGCAAGTTCTTGCTTAACTTGAATTACTTCTTAAACCACTCTTCATTTTGATAAAATGCTTACATGTAATTTCTAGACATTTTTAAAGTAGGTAGACTCAGAAATCCTGACCATACTGTGAGAAGACTGTAAATTTAGGAGGAAATCTGTGTGTGCTGTATAATTAGAATGACAGCTATCCCCTTACTAACTAGAAATGCTCGCAGGGGTGACTGGATAACTTTAAAACAACAGCAGTAAATAGAGCTCTCTTTTTCCAAGACCTTTCTGCCAGGAACAGCTCTTATCTCTGTTCAACCCACTTCTTACTTAAATAACCACACAAGTGTATCATGCCTGGAGGAAAACTTAGTGCGTGTTGGGATTTGCATGTATTTCATGGGAAAAAAACGTAGTGGAAAAGGGAGGAGAGTGAATGTGAAGTAGGTGCATTTGCCTTTAGGCCAAAGTTTCTCATTTTTCTCTTTGGTTATGCAATCTAAGCTCTTCTTGTTTGCATCTTTAAAAATGTGGCTTTGTCACTGATTCCACTGTCTCTTCAGCAAAAATCTTATGTGTGCGTCAACATGGGCTTCATGGAGGTCAATAAAGCCACTGTTCTTTACTTTTTCAAACAGACACAGCCCCCAAAAGAACCCATTCGTGCCCAAACACCCCCAACCTCTGTACCTGTATTTGAAAATCAGCGCTGAATTCTGTACGATAACTAGGGCCCTTGGGCACAAGTGCCATTTGTACATCAGTCAGATGAAGTTATTTACTCCTTTGAAAGGTCAGACTAGGGTGTTAACACAGGCATGGGTGTGGAGAGAATGGAAGAGCTCATGTATGCAGTTAATTTATTATTTTTCTTACCTAGCAGCAAGTATAATAGATTGAAAGCCATTCTTTTTTATCTCATGCTCCTTGACAGTGTAAGGCGTGAGGGTTAGAACTTCCCAACCCTTTCCTTTAATGAGGTGATCTGATTTTTTGTTTTTCTGATTGTAAAACACCCCTCTTTATTCCAGTGTCATTCCCTTGATGACACTCTTGTGCCCAGATGTGCTTTTGCATCCAGATGTCCCATAAGTCTGTTCTGTGCATGGGAAAGGGCAGCCACTGTTGAGGAACTGCTGCTCACAGGCTTGTTTTCACTCTTCCCCAACATGATGAATGTGGACCTACTTCATTCTCATATCATTTGAGCATCTTACTCTCTGGTTTCTGCATGTTGCTGCATATAACACACTAAGTGTGTGAATTCAAATTTAATTTACTTTGAATTTAAATTACAGCAAACTTAGCACACAGTAACACTTTCCCCTATACAAGTAACAGAATATAGGTTCTGCTAGGAAAAAAATCCAGCACCTGAATGCAGTAACCACTAATATTTAGTGAATAGTGCTGCATCCACCACTACGTATCACACGGCTGGGTATAGCAGGCAAAGTATGTGTTCTCCCCCACAGTTTTTAGCTATCCTTCCAATGTATTTCATTGCTTCTCAGCTCTTGGTTTACTCTTTCCCCACAGTTTTGAATTTATCTCTTGACATGAGAGGTACAAGTCTCAGACACACATTACTATGAGCTCTGTGAAAACAGCCCGCTGTGTCAGTAAGAAGAGACCATGCAACCAGCATGTGGCAGGAGGGGAAGGCTGGCAGAGATCAGCTGGTATCTGCTCTCCTTAACAACACCCAGCGTACCAATCCCTATATAAGTCATTCTGGCAAATGAGCCAGAGCATGTGTCTGTGTGTCCTCTCCTTTCTTGAGCTAGCATCAGGTCAGAAACCTCAGACTCCTGTAGGCAGAAGAAGAGCAGAAATCGGTAGTAAATTAGTTTTGTTAGTTTCTCCTGTTTTCAACTCCTCATTTTGCCATTACATTTTTTTGTAGTCTTTTAAATTTTGCTACACTTTGGGACACTGTAAAAACATTTTAAAATCAAAATATATGAATAAACAGAAAAATAGAGGGAAGCACTCAACTGACAGCAAAATCACATTAGAACATAAAACCTTGGCTTTAGAGAAAATAAATCCCCAATCTCAGTCTTTTTAATTGCTGCTTTGCAGCTACTGTACCTAATAACCAGCTTTTCAAAAGGGTTAGCAACTAACCAGGCACTGTGAATGCTCAGTTTGATGAAATCCTGGCACCAGGGGTGAGACTGAAGCCTCCTGGACCAGCCTCACCTTCCCTGCCACACTCCAAGCAAATCCTCTCTGCCTCTTTCAGCTCAGCTCTTGGGAATTTAAGCTTAGCATCAGTAAGGTGGACTCAAGAAAAGCAGTCCAGCATGTCAGCCATCGTTAGCTGTACTGCAGGGGCTTGGTGAGAGAATCACACCTGAACTGAACTGGCACCTCAGCAACCAGGAGGGAAAGTAAATCCAGAACAGCTTTCTCATAGCATTTTAAGGCAAGAAACGTGTCTTCCAACCATGGTCACACCAGTGGCTTTATACAGTGTTCCAACATTTTTAATCAAGAAAATTTAACAGTTTCTTGCCATTTACAGTGCAAGTATCATAGTAGCATCTCAGGACTGAAGAGAATCATTCTAAGCCAAGTTGATGACAAACACAATAGAAACACATTTTTCCTTTATCCTGTTGCCAACATGGCACTTAGGGTTTGCTATAGGGTGAAAGCCCTCATGTGAAAACAAACCTCAGTAGCCAGTCTCAAAGATGCAAGCCACTTGCCTCCAGGGCCTGTCTCCAAAACTACTTTAAGCTGCATCATGGTACAGGTCAGCAGAATCCTCCTCCAATGCTTCCTTCTCCCTTTACACTAGATAAGGCCAAGGCACAACCACCATGGAAAAAACTGGCAAAAATACAAAAGTTAGAGGTTTTCCAACAGGTATGCCTATATATATTCCAACGGGTATGCTTAATAAATGTCAGGGCAAAAGTAAATTGGAGTGACACTATCATTAATTTAAATAGCACAAAGAAATCTCATGACTGAAGAATTATTCACACAGAAATACAACCAAAGCTATTTATCATATCCATTTTCATGTAGTACCTATAGTTTTCATATGAATGTCATTTGGATATATAGCATTTTTTCCATTCCTGGTTTTCAAGATGAGAAATGTAGGCATCTTTATGTGCGCATACCACCACCAAATCACTCTGACAAACTGACAGAAATTTCGGTTCTAGGAAGACATTCAACCATTACCTGTCTGTTAACTTCAAACAATTTCCGGAACAAAAAAAAAAGCTACACAATGCAACTCATTAGACTGACAGGAGACTGGTAGTTTTCTGCAAAATACTTTTCATACTGACATATCCAAAGAAAACTTCAAATGTAGACAGCATAACAGCACTTGATACAGTAGGTTTTCCTGAGAGAACTCACCACAAACCATAGCCAACAACGATTCAATCTCTTCTGCTTTCTGTTAGTACCCAGTAACAAATAAGAGAATAAATATTTCTGAATGCTACCCCGTGTTTCTGTAGGACGTACAAACCTCCATGATATAAGATTCAGCTTTTTGCTTTTGAATAGGATAGATTTAGGGTAGATATAAGGAAGAAATCCCTACTGTGAGTAGTGAGGCACTGAACAGGCTGCCCAAGGAAGTTGTGGCTGCCACATCCCTGGCAATATTCAAGGCCAGGTTGGACAGGGCCTTGAAGGACCTGGTCTAGTGGAAGGTGACCCTGCCCATTGCAAGGGATTGGAACTAGATGATCTTCGGGTCCTTTCCAACCCAAACCATACTGTGATTAGAATCATAGAATCACAGAATAGTCAGGGTTGAAAAGGACCTTAAGATCATCAAGTTCCAACCTCCCTGCAATAGGCCAGGGACATCTCCCACTGAACCATATCACCCAAGGCTTCATCCACTCTGGCCTTGAACACTGCCAGGGATGAAGCATTCTGAACTTCCTTGGGCAGCCTGTTCAGTGCCTCACCACCCTCACAGTAAAGAACTTTTTCCTTATATCTAATCTAAACTTCCCCTGTTTAAGTCTGAACTCATTACCCCTTGCCCTATCACTACAGTCCCTAATGAATAGTCCCTCCCCAGCATCCCTGTAGGCCCCCTTCAGATACTGGAAGGCTGCTAGGAGGTCTCCATGCAGCCTTCTCTTCACTAGGCTAAACAGCCCCAACTTCCTCAGCCTGTCTTCATACGGGAGGAGCTCCAGTCCCCTGATCATCCTCGTGGCCCTCCCCTGGACTTGTTCCAACAGTTCCATGTCCTTTTTATGTTGAGGACACCAGAACTGCACACAATACTCCAGGTGAGGTCTCACGAGAGCAGAGTAGAGGGGCAGGATCACCTCCTTTGACCTGCTGGTCACACTCCTTTTGATGCAGCCCAGGATACGGTTGGCTTTCTGGGCTGTGAGCACACACTGAAGCCAGCTCATGTTCATTTTCTCATCAACCAACACCCCCAAGTCCTTTTCCACAGGGCTTCTCTGAATCTCTTCTCTGCCCAGCCTGTAGCTGTGCCTGGGATTGCCCCAACACAGGATTCACAGATGGCACAGTGCCCTCCCCCAGTGCTTTGGAGCTCCCAAGCCTTTATTGACACAGTCTGAACATAGAGATTAATTTACAGCGACACCAAGCAGCGGTGCCCAGTGTGCAGCCGCCATGGGCAGGGACATCTCTCTGGGCCTCCTGGGCACAGGCACTACCTCAGGCCAGCACCCTAAAGGCCTTTCTCGAAGGCATGCTGGGAGAAGGGGCAGCAGCAGGGCTGCAGTGGGCAGGGCTGTGGGAGCCCTGTCTCCCCTGTGTCATAGTGCCAGCACCCACTAATGCAGCATCACAATGCTCTGGGGCAGTATAAGGCGGTGTCCTCCCATGTTCCACTGCCAGAGTGCCCGGCTTTGTCACCAGGACAGAGCTGGCAGCCTGAAGGCATCCAAGAGGAAGTCCTTGAGGCACTGGTGGAATTACTTGGAGGGGCAGAGGGGAAGACTGCCCGAAGATGTGGGAGGTTCTTTGCTGCAGTTCCAGCTCCTGGAGGGGCCATGCTCACAGCTCATCTGATGGATGGAAATCCTGCTTCAGTTTTTGGGGAGCTTGCTGCCCTCATCTTCTGGGGAGATAGCGGCAGTAGCCATAAGAAATAGGATCCACAGAAGGCCCAGTGCCCTCCCCCAGTGCTTTGGAGCTCCAACTGCCAGGCACAGGAAGGATTCAACACCGTGTTGATCAGGCCAGCGGCATTTTGCTGTTCTTGGGAGCCCCTCAGATGGCTCCAGGTGGAGGCAGAAAAGGCAGAGCCAGTGTCCCCTCAGAGGCATAACCAGCCCGTGGACCAGGAGCAGGTCTTGCTCACATGCTCAGGGAGTAGCCGATCGCCAGCAATGGGGTCAGGAAGGAATTTTCCCCCGGGGCAGACTGGCACTGGTCCCCGGGGGTTTTTTGCCTTCCTCTGAGCACTGAGCATGACCACTTGTCAGGGCTCCTCTGGTCCTGGTGCTCTGGGTTATGGCCTGGTGCTCATGCACCACGAAGGTGGCCCCTCGTGTCCTGCAGCTGGGGGGGGGGAAGGCTTTTTTGCCCCCAGGCTGGACTAGCAAGTGTCCCCGGGGTTTTTTGCCTCCTCCGCAGCCGAGCACAGCCCCTTCATGGGGCTCCTTTGGGCTACTGTGGCCCAGAGGCAGCGGCTCGTGCTCCACGCAGGTGCCCTCGTGCCCCGCATCCGGGGGGAGGCAGCGCTCAGCACTCCCAGGGTGGCCCCAGCCTGGCCCTGGGACTTGCTGCTGTTCTCTGTAGCACTGAGCACCACCCGAGTCAGGTCTGCCCTGGCCCTTTCTGGCCGGGTTCTTGCGCTCCTCTTGCACCACCGCGGCACCGCTCCTGCCCCGGCTTTCCTTTGTCAGGCTGCAAGGGATGCGTCAGCCTGCTGCTGGCTACGCATGTGCATCGTGTTAATGCTTGTGAGCATCAGCTCTGAGGGATTTAGAACAAGAACATATAATCTAAACTAAACTAGACTAAAATTAACTAACCTAAGCTGAACTAAAATAAATAACTTTATTTATAAACGAATAAAATACACTTTCCACCTGTAACCTGATTTGTGTCTTTGAAAGTGCTGAAAACCCCATGACTTCCTTATGTCTCCTCTAAACCTCCCCGGGCACAGCTCTGAACCATACCCACATGTCCTACCAATGAATCCCAGGGAGAAGAGATCAGCAACTCCCTCTTCATTTCCCCTTCTTGGCAAGAGCTGTAGAGAGCAATGAGGTCACCCCTCAGCCTCCTTTTCTCCAAACCAGACAATCCCAGTGTCCTCAGCCGCTCCCCACAGGACACTCCTTGCAGCCCTGTCACCAGCTTTGTTGCCCTCCTGGATGCATTCAAGGACCTTCATGTTCTTAATGGTGGGACCTAGAACTGCACCCAGTACTCAAGGCGAGCCTGGACCATCACTGATTACAGCTGGACAATCGCCTCTTCCTCCTTTTTTTGTTCCTAGCTCCCAGCTCCCAGGGTTACTGTTCTCCTCCTTTTCTGTAAGCGCTATGGTGGACGCTTGCGGCCCCTGCACAGTTCAGGCCTGGAGCAAGCAGCCCAGCTCCCTCTCAGCTCCCCTGACACCTTTCAGCTACCGACAGTGCCCCGCAGCTCAGCCCCTGCTGCAGGAAGGCCTCCACCAGGGCACCGAGTGCAGCCCTGCCCATGGTGCACCCTCCCCTCACGACTCCAGTGCAGGCACTTTCTGCCCCCCGAGCTCCCCGCTGCAGCCTCCCCTCCCATCGGCTCTGTCTGGTGCCGGCGCTGCCACCGCCGGAGCAGCCGGAGCAGAGCTCCCACAGCAGAGCTCCCGGAGCAGAGCTCCCAGAACGGGCCCTGCCCTCACCCGAGCGCTCGCTCCCCTGGCCGGGTTCTCCCCGCCCCCTGTGAGTCCCTGCTCGCCTCAGCGGAGCTGCGGCTCCCGGGCAAGGCCTGGCGGGGTTCGAGGCTCCCTCGGTGGCTCTCGCCGCTTGGAGCTGAGGTTACGGGACGCGGGGTTTCCCCTCGCTCCGGTGCTGAAGGCTCCTCTCTGGATCCGCTCACCTCGGGAAATGCACCGCGGTGCACAGCAAAGCTCTGCTTGAAGTCGGTTTGGAGGCAGCTGTGGAGCAGAGTGGGTTGCACCTGTGACATGTCACCGAGGTTTGTTTTCCCGAGGGCTTTTGCCCTAAAGCAAACCCAGAGTGCCAGGTTGGCAACAGGATAACGTGTTTCTATCGTGTTTGTCATCGGCTCAGCTTAGAATGATTTTCTTCAGTCCTGAGATGCTTCTGTGAGACTCTGTGTGATTCAAGAGAAAAAACTAAAAAACATGTTGGCTGCATTGAGGATCAGGCAAGAATGACACTGGTAGAGAAAGGGTTCTGTACCTTGATGCTCCTTTACTTCAGATCCCACGTGCCGCAGACAGCATTCAGTTAAGTAACAGCCTTAGCAGTAACATTGACAATACACAGGACAGTGCACAAGGTCACTCCTTTGGCTCAAAGTAGTTCCAGTTTGTTGCTGAACAGCTGTTACAGAAAATCTCCAGGACATGGCTGAAAACAATAACCTTCACATCCTATGGTGGAAGAGGCCAGTGGATCGGCAGGGGAAGTTTAGATTGTGCATCCCTCACGTAGTTTTGTTTGTTGTGCAGTTTGAAATGGCATCAGTATAACTTTGGTATTCATCTGAGAAAGGCTTAGCTGGGAGAGCAGCTGGCAGTCACTGCTCATCCAAGGTAAGCTCTGTCCAAAAGGGCATCAATTTCCAACATCTCCAAACAAAATCTGTTTAAAACAAAAGCAAAACGATGTTTTCAAGTTTTTCATGTTGCAGCACACCCAAGATACTGTTGTGTTCTCATAGGGATGTTAATAACAGCAGTAATAATAAAATCACACCAAGAGATGATGAGGCACCATAGCAATGGTTGCAGGGAAGGTCAAGTTCATTTCAGAAAGGAGAGCTCTGGGAAGATTAGCTTTTAGAAACCTCTCCATTGCCTGGCCTAGACAAAACCCTTCCAGTGGTTATAGTTTCCCTTTCTAAAGCAGAACATTATTTAGGATAATACTTGTAGTAAGAATGGTCATCCACTGGAGCAACCTCCCCAGGGACATGGTAGATGTGCCACTCCTGGAGGCATTCAAGGCCAGGCTGGATGTGGTTCTGAGCAACCTGATCTAGTTGAAGATGCCCCTGCTCATTGCAGGGAGGGGTGGGACCTTTGAAAGTCCCTTCCAACCCAAACTAGCCTATGATTCTATGACATGGTGGAGTCGATGCGACTGGACAGGGTGCTATGTAACCTCACCTATGCTCCCCTTCCCAGAGAAGGCTGGAACAGATGATCTTTTGAGATAACTTCCAGCCTGGGCTGGTCTGTGATTCTATGAACTTGGGGATACTGGGAGACCGAAGAGAGACATATCTTCTTTGTGTGACCGTCACCACAGTGACATCCAGCATCTGTGTGATCATTCATTTTAAAATCCCCTAGAACCAATCATTACTCAAAGAGTAAGATGCTGACTTGCCTAAATGGGATTCGGACGGGAGGGATGAATCACACAAGAGGCAGCCTAAGAGTACTGAATACCAGAGAATCATGTTAGGATAAAGAGATTTTGTGAAGTCAGAGAGGACTCCATAATGGCTGATTACCTCCATGTGCAATTCTTATCAAGTAGGCAATTACACAGTAAAATTACTCAGGTTGATTCAATGCATCATGAATGCTACTATCACTAGCACTAATACAGAGCAGATGTACTCACTCTGCAGCTAAAGCAAAAAACCTCTTCTTCCTGAAAAGCTTAATCACCATTTACATATATCTGAACATATATAAATGTATGTTTTTAGATGTTATCCATCTTTTACTTACCATAACAACTTGACTTAGGACCTATTTGATTTCTTTCCTTTTTTTTTTAACCCATCTAAAGTACCCTACCAAGAGATTATGTGCCATTACAATTAGGCACCAAAAACAGTGATCAGGGGTAAAGGGGGGGGGAGTTTCAAGAACTTTCAAGAACATACAACATATTTCAAAAATAAAACCTAGCTTCCTCTTAACCAGTGGGTTTCTTGTGAAGGGACATTTGTGGACAAGACAGCTGATGAGAAATTTAACTGGCTCAAGCCTGCAACAAAATAATCCTGGTAAAAGAGGGGCATAAAACCGTGTTTCTCAAGATGCTGGGATGCCAATAACATTACAGAACCTCACAATTTGTCTGTAAAGGATCTGAGAAAGAGAGAAAGGGCCATGGAATGAAAAATTCTTTTTCCCACACCAGTAAAAGTTATTTTCTTTCAGATATGCATCCTTGTCCCATCAAGTATAGGTCCCTGCCATGCAGACATTTTACAGACTTATTGACATTTGCCTACAAGTAATTCTGTTCCTGAGACACAAAACCTGTCTCCAAAAACCCCATTCCTACATATTCTGTAACAACTAAACTTTACACAGAGCCTAGCATGGTGAGCATCTGGACACTGCTATGGCACCAAGAAAACCACTGCAGATCAATTTCAATTAACATTTATACTTTGGAAGAGTTTGTTGTAGCAATTATAAGGCATCCCTCAGGGGTCAAGTAGTCCATGTTAATACAGGCTTTCAAAGCTGAAGTCATTTCTACTCATATTTTTTTGCTAATACATAGAACATTTTCATAAATACGATAGGCACAGACAGGATTTTTACAACCATCAATCTATCTTCAGTATCAAACACAGCAGCTGCTTTATCCTCAGCAAAAAGCTTTAGCATGGTTCTGTGGCTCAGTCTGCTGCCCCAAAGCACCTTGTTCTTCAGCTACAGCTGGACATACAGATTTGCCTTTCCGGATTCAAGGCAGCAACATTTTTTATGTTGGTTTTTTTTTTTTTAGTTTATTCCTTTTTGATATCAGCTGCTTTTTCTCTGTGGGAAAGATACTATCTTCTTGACATGCAAAAGTCCACACTGCACATCAATGTATGGAGAATGGAATGAAAGTGTATCAGCAACAATGCATTTGACCCAATCCACTATTTTTATCCCAGTCATGCAAACCTTGCCCATTATACACTAGGGCATGCTGCCTCCGTGTGGCAGAATATGCTTCAGACATTCTTCGCTCCTGCATTTCATGCAGCCTTGTGTGTGACAATAAATTTTGTAAATCAGTTTTGGAAACAGAATTAATAGAACCCGTACATTATTTCTGTGAGAAAGGGCAATATGGGGATGAAAAAAATAATTAATCATATTAATACCAGTGCTTTTCACTCAAATACTCACCAAGAATGCACAGTACAGTACAAAGGCTATATATATATATATGTATGTATATATATATAAAAAGAATGTTTTCTCAAATGTTTATTACATGATGAAAAAATAATGTTTGAAGAAAAATTCACATCCTGAACTTGATCAAAGGGACTGCTGGCTCTTCAGGCCTAGTAGCTAAAAGCAAGACTGAAAGAGCTCTTTGAAAAATTACATAAAACTGTATCACATTCTTTTTTCAGTTCATAATTGGTTTGATTCAAACTTGACTAAAGACCATAAAAGTTGCTTTACCATTAGACCAGCTATTTGATTAAAGTAGCACTAACACTGTGTTATGGGTACAGGGTTTTTACCATGACTAAAATGGAAGTACTTTGCGAAATTGGTATATTTTCTTCCACACCACACTCATCCCCCGGAAGCCCCAACCTCCACCTACTTTATCAATGTTGTTAGATACAAGACCTAAAGAAGACAAAAAACAAGACAATTACTCTGGTGCCCATTTCTGTCTTTACATTGCAGTCTCCACCAGCAAGTGCATTCCACCTCACTGTGAACAAGGTCATCAGATGTAATTTCCAGACTGGAACAAAGAGACATGGTATGGCTGAAAGGGTTCTGTAAATCACCAATGCTGTGATATTTAGGATCTCCCTGCTTTGGTTAAGATGTGTTATGACGCTTTTGTCAAATCTCAATCTTACTGCATAAAATACACAGCGCAAGGAGGTGCTAAATTTATGGTGAGATTTAATTTTTCTTTCTTTTTTTAAGACAGTGCAAGGTCTGGAGACAGTGTGAGAATCTCAAGGTCAGGGTGTTGCAGGGTGCTATGCCAATTTTAGCTTACATTTCATTATATAAACATTTGCCCATCTCTGTTTGGTATCCAGCAAACAATCCTATTAGAAATTTTCCAAACGTCTGTGTGTTTTTTGTCTCTGAGTACTGTCCATTTCAAAATTTGTTGAAGTATAAATTAGTAGCTATACATCTGCTGTTGTTGCTCTGTTTGAACCTGTTGCTGTCCTGATTGCTGTTGCGTTGGCTGCGCCTGGGGCTGCAAGACATCAGTCTGAGGCACTGACCTCCACGTCAGAGGATGCTGTTCTGTTATCTGGTTCCCTAGAGGAGCAATGGAGTTCACCAAAGTGGTCAGGTTTATAAAATGGGCCACAGACTGAGGATTGGCTGGCTCTGGCTGTGGCTGGATCTGAATGTCATTTTGGCGGTTGTGCAGCATGGCAGAACCACTGACAGTGTCAAATGTCACGGTGAGAATTGAGTTGTCCAGCTGCAGCTGGCGTTCAGGAGCCGTCAGATGGCCCACAGCCACGGGCTGGAGGTTTGTGAACTGGGTTCCAGCAGCCGTTGTAATGGGTGTAACAGTGATATTTGTCATCCCAACAGAACTGGAAGGGGCTGTGACATTTGGGTCGCCAAGGGTCACCACCACCTGAGGAAAAACAGAAAGATAACTCAGCCTTGTATCTTGCAGCTGACCACCATGTATCAAGCATCAAGAAAGATCACCTGAGTGCTCATGGGCTCAGATTGCTACTGCCAGCAAGAGAAGTTATACACGTAGCGGGGAACATAGAAAGCTTGGAATATAACAACTTCCACAGAGAAATAAGAACATAATGGAAGAGAGGCATATACAATATTCAAAACAAGCAGCCAAATTAACTTTCACACTTTCAGTCACAGGTTCAGCCAGTTAAGTGCTCTGGCAAACATGGAGATGGTAACACCAAAAGAAATAAAAACAAACATAAGGAGCTTAATGGTCCAACTCCTCTAAAAGTCCACATTTACCTTCATATTACCACAATTTATCATATTAGCTCTAGATGTTCCCATCACTTTTTCTGTTTGCTCTCAGGAGAAAAGAAGGGCTATCCCTCTAAGCAGGGCTGCTACCCATCACATTGCTACTGGAGCTCACCTGCTGGATGCTCTGGACAGCTGAATTAGTCTCATCTCCAACATTTCCCGTGAATTCACCTTCCTTCTCTGTGTATTCACTGAAGGCAGGGTCCTCAGGCACTTGAGCTTCCTCCTCCTCACCTGACTTTTGTTTTCGTTTCTGACCACGTTTAGGAGCTTTCATATGCTGTTTCCCTTCTGGTAATTCTCCCTGTTCCAAGGCTAATTCTGGCTGGAGAAACACATTTTAACAGCACCCATGTTAACCAACGAAACAGGTAACAGCTTGCATTTGCTTATACATATTAAGCTGGGCTGACTCTCTAAAAAAGCACATTTCTTGTCCATCAGCCTGTGCCCAGCTATGTTACGTACCAGAAAAGTAATGTCCCCACTTTACCCTTCAGTAGGCCAAGAACCTAGCTGCCACCAGAATTCTGCAATAAGGAATTTACCTGAACAATCCCAATTGAGGAGGCATCAATGGTAGTAGTCTCTGGCAGCTGCTCTAAATCATCAATCCTCACCGACAGAATCTGTAGGCAAAGGGGTATCTGCTGGTTAACTGCAGCAGTTCAACAATGACAACCACAGTCAAACAATAAAGCAGTGCCCTAATAAATCCTGTCACAAAGCAAAAATAATGCAATCTAACATATTACACATATCATTTAATACAAAGGCATTAACCATGGCTTTAAAAAAATAACCTTGTGGCATCTTAGTATTTTCCTTCTTGCTGAAAACCAGCAAAGTTTAAAGATGATGGTAGAAGAATATGTTGATTTTTATAGTCTAGACAGAACAGAAGTGATAAATTCTACAGAAAACAACGTGTTTGAAAAAAATCTTATTTTAGCATTTCTGTTTATAAACGTATCAACTATGTCCTACTCCATTATTTGCAGATGAATCTATAAATCTCAGCTTATCAAAGAACTGAAACAAATTGCCCTCTGCATTGCAGATATATAGCTGCATTTTTAATCAAAAAATCAATAAAGAAAGCTTTTTGTTAACTTCTTCCCCAGTCATCATGATAACAAAATGTTCATGGCAAAGCAATACTAATGATAAAAAAAAAGCCTCAAAGGGAACAGACAAGCCTCAGTCAGCCTAAACAAGAAATGCTGAGGAGAAACACAATAGCTATTCAGAAATTTAGAACACAGAGAAGAACTCCTTTGGGTTAGACAAAACATGCCTCTAATCCAGATTCTCTGCAGTCAGCATTCATCTTTAATACTAAGAATAATTTTGTACCATCAGCAGATGCTGCCATCATGTCTCTATTCACCACCTCTTTCAGAGCACTTCTGAATACAGAGAACACAATGGGGAAAAAAGAATCAATTATACTCACTAATGGATGAAGACAAAACAGGAAAAAATATACATGTAAGCTGGGGCAGCAAAAGAAAAGGGATTTAAATAATCAGAACAACTTCAATTTTAGGAGCTGACAATTCATGTGTTTACTACTGAAACAACATAATGAAAGGGCTGATTCAGTTAAGTGCATGCTTAACAGACACTTGCTAAAATGCCAGACGAACTCACCTCTGGATGTTTACGCCTCATATGTCGACTCATGGACGCTCTGGTAGAAACCTTTGTCCCACACAGCTGACAGCTCTGGGCTTCTACCTTATCATGAGTAAGCTGTATGTGCTTCTGCAGCATGTAATCAGTGACATACTTCTTATCACAGACTGAACATGTCCACTGTTTTCCTACTGGTGGCAGATGGAGGGAAACGCTGTTATCAACAGCCCCCAGAGATGAGGATTGTATTGTCAGCATCACAACAAGAGGAACAATTTTATGTTGGTAACATGCTGTGTAACACTAATTCCAAGGCTGGCAAGTCTACAGCAAGCCTAGGAACAAAATTAAGATACTGTCTTTGGATACTGTTTGGAAGAGGGGGTTTACCTGTATGAATCAACTTATGAGTCTCCATTGTGTTTCTTTCACTAAACGTCTTGCCACAAAGCTCACACATGAAATCTTTGATTCCTGCATGAAGAGCACATTTAGCATTCAGAGTGAAAACAGTTTAAGGTATCTGGGACAATTACAAATCTCGTATTACTAGAAAAATACTAAAGTAATCACAGCCAAATAAGAAGCACCAGCGCAGCTTTACCAGCTATTTTTATCTAAGCCATGGCACCATATCTGTCAGAAAATGAATCCAAAGGAAACTGATGTGGGAAGTAAAATTTTGTTTTCATTTTCAGGAAATGAGAACCTGAAGACTAACATAAGACAAACTAAACACTCTAGACCTATCCTAGACCAAAGCAACCTCTCTTACAAAAGCAAACCACAAACCCATCTAAACTATGTATTTTCATTGCATATCAGGTGGTCTTGGCTTACAAAAGGTCAAAATCTCACTTTTCAAAAAGCTGAATATGCATATTTTTTATTAGTTTTCCTCTTACTCCCAGACCATTCTACATTAAGTGTTCTTTCAGGAAGGATTTAACTGATTCAGTGCAACTTCTGTTTGTCTTTAGAGACCTCACCTGTGTGTCTTTTGTAATGCTTCAACATGTTGACTTTCTGTGCAAATTTTCGGTGACATTCCTTGCATTCATATTCTTTAATCCCTTTGTGAAGTTTCATGTGGTGACGAAGTGCATGTTTCGTCTTCATTCCTGTGAGACAAAGGGTACAGTGTGACAATTAGTCCATTGCTCCCACCTTAAAGGAGAACTTGGTATGAACATGTTGTTAACCAAAAGCTCTAAGATTATATTTGCTGTGTGTCCACAATTGTGTATTTTTAATTGTTTAGGTAGCAGTGCACATTATCATTATTATTTTAATTCCAGGAAAAAAGCTCTGGAAAACATCTAGGTAACCACTGAGGAAGAAGCAAAACAGCAGGGACAAGCAAAGACAGGACACCATTAGAGTGTCTTACTTACTGCCTGCCACTAAAATACCAGTTCAGATTTGTTCAACTTGTAATGCGAACAATTAAAAAAGTCAAAGCAACTTTGACTCTTTAAGCTCTTACAGAGAGGAATTACTCTATTTTTTAAGCCTGAAAACAACCTAGAATGGAAAAATTAACTTGTATTCACTTTTGTGCTGCAAATGTATTGGAACTCAGTCAGGCAAGTGCACTTCCACCTGACAGAAGCAAATTTTATCAAAATCAATTTTGGCTTGCAGCCCATGAAATTAAATTGTATAAAATTAGGGATAGTTTATGCAACCATAAGGCTTTTGATTAATACAGTTTCTACCTCTCAAATCTGCAGGATTTACAGCACTCCAAGGACCTTCCCAATATTCTAAGAATGGAAGTTCAATTCTGAAGTTTAATTTAGATATTCACCTGCTATTCAGTATCACAGTTAATGGAAAATGAGGCATTAGACATACCTTTGCCACATTCTGCACACAAGTATTCTCGGATATTATCATGGACTCGCATATGTTCTTTTAACATGTCTTTTCTAGCAAATGATTTGCCACATTGCTCACAAGCATGACTTTTTACACCTTAAAAATAAATTTGAAAGACAACATAAACAAAAAAATGTTAATGAAAAATGTGCATCTCCTAAAACCTGACTAAGCTGGTGAATTAGAGGGCAACAGTTCACCTGTGCTGTCAATCACATCTTTCATGCATATTGTAGCTCAAACTAAACCAAAACACTTTGGAGAGAGAGAGAAAAGCTGTCTTTTTGTGTGAAATGTTAAAACAAACAAATGAAAAGATAAAGCCTGAGGTAGGAACACATTGAATAGCATGAAATAATAATGAGCTGTTAAAAATGATTTTGCAATAGCAGTTTTCAGCCTATGTAATGGTGAGAAGGTAGCATGGGTAAGAGTTTGGGAAGAACACAATTAGGATTTGTAGCAGGTGAATCCTGCATATTATTAATGAGGATCCTGGATTGTGTGCCTAGACCAAATATCTTTATTAATACTACCTGCTTTAGAAAAAAGCACAAATACAACATTTATCTTATTGTAACTTACAGTAAAAACACATAACTTGCTTCCTCCTGAAAAACATAAGGCAGGCACTGGCAACAGAAAGTTCTTTTTAATACTGATAATAATAAAGAAACACAACATCTTTACCTGTATGTATAAGCTTATGTCTTTCCAGATTTCCTATACTGTTAAAGATCCTTCCACAGATTTCACATGGATGGATGTATCTGAAAACAGACACCAGAAACCATGATTCTTTTCTTGAGACAGAGGTGGTTTTCAGGCATTTCTGTTAGTAACTGCATGTCATCTGGAAATATTTATTACTACAAAAGTTCCCTGAAACATAAATTTATTTTTTAAAATGAGGCTTAGGAAACCCTTAAGTTCACGGCAAGCTTGGAGCAGTCAGGCACTGCTAAATCTTCAAATGATACTCTTTAGAAAGTATTCACCAAAATCATAGATTTACACTTTACGAAGCCCAAACTGGAAGGCTGTTAACTAAGCATCTGTGTGAAGCAAATCATTACTGATTATATTTAAATCTTTTAGTAAGCATTTTAACACCCATTATAGAGTTTCAGGTATTTTAGTACAGCCCAATTCTCTACAGGCATCAGGTGGCAGAGCCACTGTAACTTCAGAAAGAGAGCTTCACTTATTAGTCTAACACATCATCTTACTTCTGCACATTAGGATCAGGCAGGTTTTCCCGATGAATGACCATGTGTGCATGGTAAGTTGCCTTCAAGGCAAAACGTCGGTTGCAAATGCTACAGCCATAGCCTTTCTCCTTGTGCACGTCCATGATGTGCTTCAGATACTCCTTCCCTCTGCCGAAAGTCAGCTGCAGAATGAACCAATAGTGAACGAAAGGGGAAAAATGTTCTTGGGAACAGTAACAGTCTAGCAACACATTAGGAGATCCAGAGTCAAGAGTTAGCAGAGAAACACCCTGTGTATCACTAGATGACAAATCTGTGAAAGCTGGATTTAGGCTTGAACCCATTTGGCCATTACAAGCACACTGCTACAGGACATTAGTTAAAACATTTGGAAAACTAGCTTGAAACAGTATCTCTGCTTCCTATGCTGCACAAGTAGAGGACCTCCAATTGCTTGTACACTAAGGAACAGCCTTGGAGAGAGCGGTGTCCAACCTCCACTAGCTGTGAAAGCAAGGATGCCACAGATGGAAAAAATCTTTTAGGCTCTAGGGGCATGGTAGGGGCATCTACTCTGCATAGTAAGCATTGGCACTAGCTCCAGAAGAGTTGGTATTTTTAGGCACTGCAGGCAGTGATTGTAGCTCAGCTCCTGGAATGGCTACAACTACAACAGATAGGTGTTCCATTTCAGCTCCCTGGGATAAGTAACCCTGCATATGCTTATGTGCTCCAACATCTCAGGAGAAAGGGCCATAATGGCATGATCTTTTGCTCTGATTTTAGAACTAGTCAGCCTATTTCTGACAGCACTGCACAGCTTAGTGACAGTATATTTTGGGATGAGAAAAAAAAGACAGAGATTCTTAAAAATCTCGGAAGAGATATTTCACTAAGACTCACTCATATGTTGTTCTCCTTTAGGGATGCCTGAACAGATATTTTCAGCCAAAAAGAGACTCCCCGTCTCATTACAGCTAATATTCATTTTCCACAGCTGTTGCCTTACACAACTATGTATGCTTCACAAACACCTGCAAAACTGCTAAAAGACCCAGTTCCAAAAAGAGCTTTGTCATCTGAATGGCACAATTGTCCTCATTTGGAAGCATACAATTTTATACAGTTTAAGGACCCATTAAGTGTCAGGCATTAAATCAACACATTGAAAGCAAGCATGTAATTAACTGCTGTGATACCCATCTTGTTATGCTCAGTGACATAAGCTTAAAATCATTTTGCACTAAAAACCAGTTCACATATAGGAACAGAAAACTCAAGTATTATTATCTTCATGTCTTTAAAATGAAGGTAAGTTGAACACTTTCACAACATTGTAGACTGTGAAATAAGCTCTAATTTCAAGAGGCCAAGTTAGTGGTTTAAATACCAGAATTCTGCTGTCCCTATGTCAATTTGTCTAGTTTTGCTGTTCTCAGTGGCTGCTATCGCATTCCCCCTGCCCCAGCACAGTGTGCTTGCCCACTAAGGGCACAGACTCCAAATGAGCCTTAAGGACTCCAATTTAGCCCATTACTACTTTCCAAAATGGCAAAAGCCATGCAGTATGAGGTTTAAAAAGTCTTCCTTTCTCAGCTGACAGCTGAGTAAAGTATGTTCCAGCAGTACTTCTAATGCCACCCTAATAGTAATGAAAATAAGCCATGAATAACCAGTGACACTTAACATAAGCAGCAGTCTTAATCCTCCAAATTAGATATCCACTCAAGGACCACATGATCTCATCAAAGTTAATCAATTTGTGGACTGTATAATTCAGAAATGCTGTAACTATTTTAATTTGCATATAATTAAAGGATAGTGTAAGATCTGAATGTTCCTTTCTTTCTCCAGTTTTGCTTGCTTGCTTGTTTCCTTCCACACAGATAAACGTATGTATTTGCATTTCTGTTTTTAAGAGTTCAGCATTCACCTTACAAAATACCACCTCAAGTCTTATGCAATAGCATCAAGTTCACAGATTAGAGGTAACAAGCACAGCAGAAGACAGCAGATCTGTGGACTGGCCTTCTGTTTGTGAACCCTTAATGTTACTTAAAATTCTGAATGATTTATGGACATCTCTACTCCCTCCTCCCATCCAAAACCAAGTTAATTTGAAAGTATTTAAAGGTACCTGGCACCTTTTGCAGCTATACTTGTGAGGCTCAGAATCTGCACTTTCATCAGAGTTGTCATCGTTTTCCTCTGATGAGATTCCAATTTTACCAATGAACTCTTCTCTCTGGTACTCATCCATTAGTGCTATGTCCTGTGTAGGGTGGGAAAGAATATTATGTTTTAATGGATTAAACTTCTATTTCAAAAGGTAATGCTTGGTAAGTTTTGTTGCCATGCAGCATTAGCAATTGCTGTAGCATTATTTATTTAAAATAACCTCCTGACTCATTCAATTCAGGTAAACAAAGTTTCTCTGTCCACGACTAAACAAGGAGAAACTGTTTATCCACATAAATAATACTCTATTTTTTGTGTACAAACTGAGCATTGTAACAGAAAGGCTGTGGAGTCTCCTTCCCCGGAGATACTCAAGATCCATCTGGACACAATTCCTGTGTAATGTGCTCTAGGTGACCCTGCTTTAGCAGGGAGGTTGGACTAGATGACCTCCAGTGGTCCCTTCCAGCCTCAACCATTCTGTGATTCTGTGAACTTTAATGTAAGCAGAGACTGAACTGGTACAGTGTTACATCCATAAAAGCATCTTTATGAGCACCACCAAGTAATACAATTCCCTTTCAATTAAATTCCTTACAATTCAGTGCTAACCTAGGGATATTAAAATAATCTAGGTTTGATTAAGCCCTATTAATAAGGGTCCACGTGCCTGTTTTAAATAACATCTTTTTTGAATAAATTAACACAATACCTTAAAATGGACATGAACGTGATCTCTCAACACATCCACTCTGAAAAATTTACGTCCACAGATTTCACAAGTGTATTTCTTGTCCCCATGTGTTAACAGGTGTTTGTTCATATTGCTTCTACACGAAAATACCTAAAAGAGAAGGAGGAAGGAAAAGGGATTGTGTCCTGTCCAGCAGGGCTGCAGTTCTTTGCAAGTTATTCAGTGGATAGCACAGAACACATTTACTATCCTGTTTCATTCACTCTGGCCAAAAACACGTAGGAACTCCTGTTATCCAGCCAGCAGACTACCTCAGAAGCTGCTGGCACAGCAAAATACAGCTTTACAACTCCAGGGAGCTGGCTGAAATTGGCCATTCATCAGAGACAGACTTCCAAAAAAGCAGCACCAGAATTACATAGGGTAGATTTAGAAATATTCAGTGTCTTTTGAGTCACTGATGCTTCACGTATCTATAAAAAACACATCCACAGAATCTACCTTCACTGATATGTAACATATCCAAAGCATCAAAATGAAAGGTCTACACACCAGCTTGAGTTGCTTGAGTACATCTTGCACTATAAAATCATTGGTTAAATTCAGTCTTTGTACCTGTGATAACAGCAACTTAAGTTCTTGAGTGTTAAACACCCAAATACAACAGTGCCATGACCACACCATGAATTCACTTTGATTTCTAAGAGAAAATTATTCCCAGTGCACAGTCAGCACCAGCTGTTTACATTCCAGGAGGAAAACTTCACCCTAAGTGATATAAGCCATGACATTTCACTGGCAGACACAGGGACCATATTACACTCGACATTGTGCTACATGTCCTGAAAAAAAGTTGAGTCTGAACTTCAGTTTTGTTTTTCTCTTTGTCGTACCAGCTCCCACCAGCCATGGCCACAGTGGGCTTGGATATATAATGAGGCTAAGGCAGTTTGAAGAGTAATGACTCAGCTGGATGACATGGTAACTCACTGGTAACTAACCTTGTGCCTGTCTGAGTTGTGAGGTAATCTGATTTGGCATATACCTTAGTGCAAGTCATTCACCTCAACTTTTTGGCGGACTGTGTGACTACCCAGGTAGGCTGCTACTGTGGTTTAATACACGGGTGATAACTTGTTATGCCACAGTAACTCATTTGAAAATGCTGGGCTGAGGCACACCCTATCCCTGCAGTATCCTTGGAGCTACAATGCAGAGCTTTGCATGGTGCATGCTGGCAAAGACACCTACCTTCCCACACACAGGGCATCCTGAAGGCTCCTTCTTGTAGCGAACCATGTTTTCCGTGTTGTGCTCAAAGTCTTCTCTTTTCACACGCCTCACCCCTTGACAGAACAGTCCCCATCAAAAAAACAAAACAAAAAAAATAAACCATGGTTTTCCACTCCAATCTGCATGCCCTTTCAGGTGAATACTGTAAAGAAGAGTGAAACACTGGGAAGAGCCTCAATGCAGAATTTAATTGCTAACAAAAGGATAACTTCTAAATTAAAATGACGTCTTAAGAATATAAAAATAGTCAACCAAAGTGATGTACTATGGCTTAATAGTTTTTACACCAATTATAAAGTGTCTGAAAACAAACACTTACTGTCAGCACATGGAAACAGCACATCTAGTAGACCTTGACACTTCAATCAGATATCTGGCCCAGAAATTCCCCCTCACAGCCTCTAAGGAGAGAAGCAACCATCCTGCTCCAGCTTTTATGCTCTGTGAGGATTTCACACCTCTTTCTCTGCTGCTTTCAGGAAAGAAGAGGGCTGCTGCTCTTCTGATGACATTTAAACATAAGACTCCTTGCCAGTGCCATTCAACCCATTGGTCTAGCTGTCCTCCAGCTCATGACACAAAGGTCTGAATGACAGGAGTGGCTGGTGGTGGTTGGCTACTCCCACAGCACCAAATTAGACAATCTGGATGCTTTTCCTAAAATCATCTTTGGTTTTATCATATAGATCGCTAGTGGCATTTTAATGCTTTGGCAATCTATCATCACACAAGTTTTTCCAGGGTCTGTGTACCTATAACAACCTTAGATGTTTGAGATTTTGAACAGTAAATTCTTCTAGTCTCACTTTCATATGTTCTCAAGAATTTCAAAGATAACATCACACAGCATTCCCTTTATACTATATTTATACAAAAATCACTTCCAGTTTTACATTGCAAGTTAATTCCCTGCCTTCAAATTTTCAAGTTACCATAATTCTTTTTTTTTTAAGAAAGAAAAGGATTCAAAGAAAGAAAATTATATAATTACAATCAGCTACTCTAAACTACTGCAGAATAAGCCAAGCAACTTTCACACAATTGTTAATAGCACCGTATTCAATCACCTGAGACTGGAAAGTTTTTCATAGATATTTTCATAGAATTAGACAACTGCTACTATTATTTTTAATAAATGTCACATTTTGCTGAATCCTGCTATTTAAGATCAGGCAACTAACAAAAAAAAAAACCACAAGCAATGTCTTTACCTTCCCACCTCTCCTGCTGTTTCAAGAGTAATAATTAGATTGATCTGTAGTATACTTACCTTCTAAGTGTCGTCTTTGATGGTCTAGCATGACATCCTTCCGGTAAAACATCTTATTGCAGATTTCACAAGCAAACTTCTTATCTCCATGCTTCTTCTTGTGTTTTGAGAGATTACTGTTTGTAGAAAAGAATCTGAAACACATCTCGCACTGGAATGTCTTGTCATCTGTAAGCAAAAGAAACCATGCAGTTCTTTACAGATGAAAACAGATACTTTTGTTAGCTGCTTTGCTAGTTCTTCTGTTAGATCTGAATTTTAAAATGTAATCCATCTTTATATGAATTGAAGAGGGAAAAGCAAAAGCATGTATTCTTCTTTTACTTTAAAGATTTTTTAAAAGGCAGTAAGTATGTATGACATTAATTTGAACATGGAATCTAGTACTGTAACTTCCTTACAAGGCCTCTCTCCATTGTGGCCTAGCATACATTAAAATTATGTTTGGAGTGGATTCTGTTACAGTTGATTCAAGTTTTTGATGTTGGTAACATCACTACATATACAACAACACACCATCACATGAACAGCTGTGCCTAAGCACCAGAATCCTTCTGCCAGCACTGGCTCCTAATACCAGCCAGTTCCAGAAGAAGGTAATGTTCCAGAAGAAGATAAAAGATCTCAAAAATAGGCCATCACATGATAATAGGCCTATGGGGCATTTGTTTTGCATTCAGTAGTTGAGACTTTTCTTGGAACACGAAAGCACGGTCCGGCAGATGGAATCTGCCAGTGCTGCACCAACCACAAAATAACAGTTGAATGCCTTGAAGAGCAGTGCAAATATTGCTACTTGTTGTGGTCAACTCACAAGATGAAATGAGCTGCTTCCCTTGAATAAACAGAATACTGAGGTTACTTGGCATTACTCTCCATTCTTCATTAAGTTTCATACAAGCTGTACCCTCTGAAAGGCAATGAGAAACCCTACTTTGGTGATGTAAAGGGCAATTACCCACGTGATTCTAGTCTGACTGAGCGAGGGGAAACCCCGCGTCCCGTAACCTCAGCTCCGAGCGGCGAGAGCCACCGAGGGAGCCTCGAGCCCCGCCAGGCCTTGCCCGGGAGCCGCAGCTCCGCTGAGGCGAGCAGGGACTCACAGGGGGCGGGGCCAGGAGGGACGGTCACGCCCTGAGCGGGGAGAACCCGGCCCGGGGAGCGAGCGCTCGGGTGAGGGCAGGGCCTGCTCCGGGAGCTCTGCTGTGGGAGCTCTGCTCCGGCTGCCCCGGCGGTGGCAGCGCCGGCACCAGACAGAGCCGATGGGAGGGGAGGCTGCAGCGGGGAGCTCGGGGGGCAGAAAGTGCCTGCACTGGAGTCGTGAGGGGAGGGTGCGCCATGGGCAGGGCTGCAGTCGGTGCCCTGGTGGAGGCCTTCCTGCAGCAGGGGCTGAGCTGCGGGGCACTGTCAGTAGCTGAAAGGTGTCAGGGGAGCTGAGAGGGAGCTGGGCTGCTTGCTCCGGGCCCGAACTGTGCAGGGGCTGCAAGCGTCCACCATAGCGCTTACAGAAAAGGAGGACGGCAGTAACCCAGGGAGCTGGGAGCTACAAAGGAGTAACAAAAAACCCACCCCATAAACCAAAACCAGCCAAAAAAAACCCAAACCAAACAACAAACCAAAACCAAATTGAAGAATAGGGTTGATTGAAGAATAGGGTTGTAAGTAAGTAACCTCAAAAACGTTAGGCTTTGTTAGCAACTACGGAGAAAAGGAAATAACTAAAATAAACTGTCAGAACCACCTGGTGGTTACTGATGTGACTGATATGACAACAATCCTAAAACAAAGTGATGAAGAAATAACCACCAGGGGTCCGAAAGCCCACTACCACATTTTTGCACGCATACAGGAGGCATTCTCTAAAAAGTATGATGTACATGTATGTAATCTAATGAATATGCTTAAGGACAATATAATCACAGCCTGGTTGATGCCTGGGGGAGACACGCTAGGAGGAGCTATCCCCCATGTCTCCCAGGGCTGCAATAAGGAATGCCTGCTTGTCAGCTTGAAAACTTTGTTGGCGAGTTCCTGGAGATTTCTCCGAATCAATTTGGCACCCCAGATGGAACCCTCTCTGCTCGGCTGCAGGCCCTGCTGAGGACAGGGCTCCCTAGGGCCCTCGGGAGTTTTTCCCGGAGGGACCCCTTGACTCATTCGGATCACTGCGGGAACAGACAAGGACCTTCTTCATAAAAGGTATTCTTTTCTCTTATGTAGTTTGTATGATGCACGGGGCATCTCGGTTTGGTAAATTGGTTTGGTAAGCGTACGCAAGGTTTGGAAGCCTTCCGTAAATCGAGACAGGAAATCTTGTGGGTAAAGGCGTACACCCAGCTGCTAGTGTCCATTTGGTATACACCCACAAGAAGCAGGGGGTTTCTTGTGGTTTGGGTCCTATAAGACACAGTGGGCATCTTGTAGAAAACGTTTTGGATTTTACTGGTATTTGACTTCTGTTGTGGCTTGTTATAGTTATGATTTTGGTATTGGTGACAGACTTAAATTGCGTTACTAATTGTTGTCTGTTTCAAGTGTTGTAACTGTGTGGAGTGTGTCTATTTTGTGGCTTGTTATAGTGATGATTTTGGTCTTGTGATTTTGGTCTTGGTGACTGGCTGTTACAAGTGTTAACTGTTCATTTGATACAATTTTAGTCTCTGTCTCAAGTGTTGTAATTGTGTGGAGTGTGTCTGTGGGATCCTGTGTGTGTGTGTGAATGCAAGACTGATAATGGGAAATCGGCAGAGTGGAGAGATCTTGAAAAGAGTCCTTTAGGGTGCATTTTGGCACATTGGAAAGAACTGGGAGGGTTTCCTGGGGGCTCAGTAAATAAGAAAATGTTGGTGAAATATTGTAACCAAGGTGGCCATTGTATACTCTGGAGGATCAGGAGAAACGCCCAAAAATGGGACTTTGAATACGTTGCTGCAATTAATGTTATTTTTAAGACAAAAAGGAAAATGGGATGAAGTGATGTATGCAGATATGTTTTTCACTTTAAGAAACCACCCGGGGTGGCAGACAGAATATGAAATATATATAGCTCTGCCAGATCCCTAATTTTGGCTTTGGAAAAGGACAGGGAAAAACAGAAATCTAAGCTGGAGAGATGTTGTTCAGCCTGTGATACTGGGGGAATAATGTTTAAAGTTAAAAAAAAACAACCAAACAAGAGAGGTTCTCCTCCCCCTCTACTCTGCCTTGGTGAGGCCGCATCTGGAATATTGCATCCAGTTCTGGGCCCCTCAGTTCAAGAAGGACAGGGAATTGCTTGAAAGAGTCCAGCGCAGAGCCACAAAGATGATGAAGGGAGTGGAACGCCTCCCTTATGAGGAGAGGCTGAGGGAGCTGGGTCTCTTTAGCTTGGAGAGGAGACAGGGGTGACCTCATCAGCGTTTACAAATATGTAAAGGGTGGGTGTCAGGATGATGGAGCTAGGTTTTTTACAGTGATATCCAGTGATAGGACAAGGGGCAATGGATGTAAACTGGAGCATAGGAGGTTCCACGTTAACATCAGGAAGAACTTCTTTACTGTGAGAGTGACAGAGCACTGGAACAGGTTGCCCAGGGGGGTTGTGGAGTCTCCTACATTGGAGATATTCAAGGCCCGCCTGGACAAGTTCCTGTGTGATGTATTCTAGGTTACCCTGCTCTTGCAGGGGGGTTGGACTAAATGATCTTTCGACGTCCCTTCCAACCCTTGGGATTCTGTGATATCCATTTCAGTGTTAATGAATTCGAAACAGTAGCTCAACTAAGCATGATAACAAAGTTGTGTATAAAAATAATACTCAAGTTCCTACGTTGAAAGCTTTGTCTGTGATGGTGTTACCTCAGGGATTTAAAAACAGTCCTACCATTTTGGAAATCAGCTGGCAGGCGAATTAGAATCCTGGGAAGCACCCACCCAGACAGGAACTTTAGTATGTTGACAACCTGTTAATTGCTACCAAAACTGAGAAAGAATGTGTTCAATGGACTGTAGAATTGTTAGCTTTCTGGGGCTAAATAGATACCGGGTATCTAAATTGAAGGCTCAACTAATTCGAACTTGAGTATCTTATTTAGGGTGCAAAATAACAGGAGGACAACCAGAACTTGGAGCAGCTTGGAAAGAAGCAATCTCTCAAACACTATGGTTAAAGATCTCTGGATGTTTCTGGGAATGACAGAATGGTGTCGACTCTTGATCCATGATTATGGTGTTCTGGTAAGACTCTTGTATGAGCTGCTAAAAGAAAATCCAACCTTTCTAAAATGGACAGATCAAACTGAAGAAGTGTTTAAAAGTTTAAAGACAGAACTCATGAGAGCTCCAGCTCTGGGGCTCCCGAACATAACTAAACACTTTTGGCTATATTCCTATGAGAAACAGAATTGCCTTGGGGGTTTTGGCTCAAAGATTGGGACCTTATAAAAGAGCAGTGGCCTATTTTTCAAAACAACTGGATAAACCAAGTAAAGGCTGGTCTGGATGCTTGAGAGCAGTGGCAGCAGTTATCTTAAACATCCAAGAGGCCTGAAAATTTACACTGGGACAAAAGATCACTGTGTTAGTATCACATGCAGTATCAACAGTCCTGGAACAAAAAGGTACACAATCGCCATCACGTTTCTTGAAGTATCAAGCCATCCTAGTAGGACTGGATGATGTGGAAATTGTGATTACTAATACTGTGAATCCAGCATCTTTCCTTCAGAAAACCCCTACCAAACTGTTGACTCACAATTGCTTGGCTACTATAGAGACAGTACATTTGAGTCGACCAGATCTGAAAGAGGAGCATCTGGAGGGTGCAGATTCCTGGTTCACTGATGGCAGCACCTTTGTTAAAGACGGTAAATGAAGAGAAGGATACGCCATAACTACAACTTCAAAGGTAATAGAAGCTAAACCATTATCCTCTAACACTTCAGCACAAAAGGCAGAAATAATAGACCTGACTAGAGCTTTGTAGGTGGCAGAGGACAAGTGGATAAACATGTGGACTGATTCCAAATATGGCTTTGGTGTAGTTCATGCACATGGAGCAATTTGGAAAGAACAAGGACTTTTAAATACCCAAGGAAGACAAATTAAACATGCAACGGAAATTCTATGACTGTCAGAAGCTGTACAATTACCCAATGAAGTGGCTATCATACATTGTAAAGGACATCAAAGAAGTAACTCTGATCAAGAGATTGGAAATAATTTGGCTGATTGTGAGGCTAAACAGGCAGCAGAAACAGAAAGAGTTGAGGTGACGTCCTTAATCCCTGACGGTAAACTGGTAATTGAGCAAAATAAACCTAGGTACTCTAAAGAAGGTATGAAACTAATTGAAGACTTGGAAGGCCATGAAAATGAAAACTGTTGGATAAAAAACCCCCAAAAACCCAAAACAGAACATAAAAAAAAAGAGAAAGAGGAAGAGGACAATTAAAAGCAAGGGGCTTCCTCTAAAATTCGATGTCCTCACCCAGAACCACTTTGCAGTTCTGTAGGGGGCTAATGAGGGAACACACACCACATCAAATGAAAAACCTGCCGGTGCACCAGTAAAGAAGACCCCTACTAATGAGTCCAGGAAAAAGCAGTAGAACTAGATGATCTTAAAGTCCTTTCCAACCCAAACTATTCTGTGATTTTACGGGTCCATAAAAGTAACCAGGTTGCCATTTTCTAAGCATAACAGTCTTCAGCATAAAATAATATGAGTAACCACAAGGGATGACTATGGAAAAAAAGAACAGGCTCTAGTGATACTGGGAAAAAAAACAACACACCAACATCTAGAGAGTCTATTGTAAGTATAAAGCAAGCATGAGAAAGCAGAAAACTGCAACCCCAGAAATAACTACACATTATTGATAGTGCCAGCCCCCTTTCCTGTTCTTTTATTTCAGATAAATGAGATTAAATACAGTTTCAGGAAAGAAAATTAAACAGAGGTGGTGACAGGGTATCTGAATATACAAATGAAAAAGCAGTGAGGCAGGAGATGCTAAAAAAACCCAATCAATTGAACAGATGTGTTGCTCTATAGATTACTGATTACACTTATCACAAATGAAGGGTTTTTTTGGCAGGAAAGGGGGCAGGTTGCTTCTTGAGAGGATGCCAAAAATCTAAATTTTTACTCCCTTCTGTAGTTTCTATGCTGACATGGACTTGTGGACATCCCCCCAAAATGAGTAGAGAGGCCAAAGGAAACTGAATGGTTAGCCATTCTTACCTGTCCTGCAGTTATGGAACTCCAATGCACTCTCTATCCGAAAGGCCTTTTCACACGTGGTGCACTTGTATCTGTACTCACTGTCAACCTGAGGATTGCAAACAGTAAGAATTTAAGTAGGGAAAACACCCAGTTACATCTGACAGAGAGATGCTAAATCTCAACTACTTTTTCTGTTTTCCGTCTTTCCTATTTTGCTTCCTTCAACAGGACATTTAAATACACACTGATGCAAAACTCTGATGCTGTACCATCCTGCCACGTTTCCACATCTGAGCTCTATACAAAAAGTAGACCATGCAGCTGTGTGCATGTTAACACTCTCATTGATAGCCACCGGTCGAACACAGTGACAAGATTTTTGAGAAGCAAGATACAATCTGACTCACTCTCTAGCTCCAGAACAGACCCCAGCAATCCGAGCGCTTAGGACCTCAATGCCAAGCAGTAATGGAAATATTCACTGATAAGGCACCACTACAACCATGTTTAATACTTAGATGGCAGCAGCACTGAAAAGCCCTCACCAACAGGGACAGTGCTGCTACTGTAAGCACTGCAGGTTTACACATGTGTGCATAGACCTTAATGACACAGCCTTTACCCAGAGTTCATACATTGAAGGACACTACAGGTGGGGATAAGTGAAACAGGACAAGCAAACAAGACTAGAACAATCCCATTTAGTGCCATAAACTGAAGTGAGATCTCATCTCCAGATCATGCAGGTCCAGCTAATGCCAGCTTGTCTGACTGTAACTGATGCCTGAAAATGACTTTCTTTAGGAAATTCAGACACGAAAAAGGACTTGTATGCTCAAAAGCATGGCCATGCTTTGCCAACGCATCCACTGCTCTAACAGGTGTTACCTCTCCTTATCAATTATTTCTCACTTATTCACACAGATACCTTCTCAAATATAATTGACCCGAGCTCTCCAGCCAGCACCTAGAAGCTGACTGTACATTTTCACCTAAGCTCAGAAAGAGCCCGCTACTCATTTCCACTCACTTCGTTCCTGCTGTGCTTGTATGAAACATGCTGCTTCAAGCTCTCTTTACGGCTGAACAGCTTTGCGCACTCCTCACATTTAAATAGTTTGTCACCTGAGGGGATCAATCAACATAAAAAGAAAGTAGTCAGTGACTGATAATAACCAACTCCAGGCAAGACAGGGGAAACCAAAGCACAAACACACACAAACAGGAGAAACCAAAGCACAAACTGCAAACAAACAGGCTAGTGATGAGCCACTTCAGTAATTCAGATGATCCAAATACTGGATTTTAACCTTTTCCAACAATTTTGACAACAATTTTGTTTGGTTCCCCCACCCTTTTCAGTGATTATTTATCAGAAAATCCTTACAATTAGGTCATGGACACCTGTAACTGCAGATCACAAGCTAAAACATTCAGCTAACATCTACACACCAATGCTGCCCATGTGCCTGTGAAGGTGGGCGTGATATACATGTATATATTTAAAGGCAAGAATAGTCTTGGAAAAACCATTGCATCCTTGCCTTTGTTTAAAATATGTACCTAAATTCAGATTTTAAATACTCCAACTTTCAACTATTATGTTTGAATGCTTTGGTCTGCATAACAGGAAGTTTCCTAGAGGGACTTAACCTCCCCCCTCAAAAAAAAAAATCTCTTAAAAATAAGTATCCCACTATCTAAAATGGCCTAGCTCTTTTACTCAAAGGTGGAACCAATGAGATGCAAAATCAATATGCAAGACAAAAGCAAACCCACCATGAGAACGGATGTGCCTGCTGAGGTTGCTGCTGTTCTGGAAGATCTTACTGCAGATACTGCATTGATAGACTCGCTTGTGCTCCCCAAGCTGTTTTATCATTTTCCGCTGTATACCATGTCTACTGGAGAGAATTAAACTTCTTTTGAGGGACATGGAGTTTTGGTGATGAGCAAACCTACTGGATTAGAGAAAGAAAGGCAGGGACTGAAAGGTATCCCACAGGTTGCAAGAAAGAGCCCCACCAGCTGGCAAAAGCTAGAGGAGTGTTATGCTCAGCTTCTGGCAGGAGGAAAAGAGCCTGGGGCTTCCTCATTGCCAAGGTGGCCTCCTGGCCACCCCCTGCAAGTGGCAGATGTCAGAGCGCAGCTCACTCCAAATTATCTTCACCCAGCACAAAGAGGAAAAAAGCAGCAGCCACCAGCCTCAGAGATTCTCTTTGAAGGCCCCTCAGAGGAACATAAAGGATCTGTTCTGCTCATCTGAAAATATTAGCACTCTTCAGCTTAGAAAGCTTGGCAGTTCGCATGCAAAAGGCGTATATAATAAGAGGGCAGCAGGGCGCCAAGAAGCAGTACCGTTCTATTTCCCAGCACAACCACCTGCTGAAATGCATTTTTGATGGCTCTGTGTCTGCTAAGGACTTCAATATATAGCACTACTAGCCAATTTTGAAAAATCAAGTGCTTTATTACACAAAAAATAATTGAAAAAGCCAATTATACCAAGACAAAAAGACATAAAGAATCTAGATTAGTTGAATTATATTTACGAATCTCCCTGAGGCACTGTTATACTGAAGTTTTCCCCTCCCACTGCTCAAAATCTGAAGTATCACATGGACAGATCAACAAGAAATCATTTATGAGTTAAGATGCAAAACTGAGTAATAATGGTTAGCATATTTTATTATTTTTATTTTTTTAGCAAAAATCT
This sequence comes from Melopsittacus undulatus, assembly GCF_012275295.1. Lineage (NCBI taxonomy): Eukaryota > Metazoa > Chordata > Aves > Psittaciformes > Psittaculidae > Melopsittacus > Melopsittacus undulatus. Next base: position 89,612,786 of record NC_047528.1, on the reverse strand, counting down.
GTCATTCAGTGGGAGTAGTATTTCTCCTTGCAGCTGCAGGAGACTTTTGGAATCACACTAAATAAAAGCAGTATCGTAATGAAAAATTAAATTCTCATTGTTTATGTGTCAAAATTCTACCACCATCTCTGCACCACCATCCTCCAGTGCACAAGCCATCTTTGTGGCACTCAAAGTCAGCTCTTATAGCAGCAGGAGCATCGCACAATTTTACACGAATGAGAAAGAGCATTTGTGGGCCCAGAAGCTGAGCAGAGCCGTTACATGCTACAGAATCTTAACTAAGCCTAAGAGGAAACTGCATCCCAGAACACTTACTTTGTCACTGAACTGATGCTATTTGTGGTGCTAGGCATCTTTCCTAAAACCAATTCCATAATCCTTTCTTCTGCAGCTGAAGGAAGGGCTCCCTCTCCAGGTGGGACCTGAGTTACAATGTCAGATACACGTTCCACTGAAACACATAAAAGTACAGAGTTAACGTGGATAGGTAGAAATAAAACCTCAAATGCAGAATTTGTAATGAGGTGTGGCACTGAACACATTATTTATTCACAAACATATTATTTGTCAATGATAAATAATGGATTGCTAATGAGTAGGTATGTAGCACTTGCAAGATAGAAAAAGTCACTATTGAATAAGTGAGGTGTAGTCAACATCTCTTAGGGAGGCAGTTTCTTACCTTTCCAACCTATTACTAAAGTGTCAGTTGATTATGCATTATGAAATTTCCTACTAGAACTCCCCCCGAAGGAAGGTAAGGCACTGAAGAAAGGTCCCTTTCAAGAAAAAACCTTAAGGTAGACAGAGGAAGGTATCTCCTCTTGAGAGGGAGGATGCTTTATGTCCTGCTCCTTCTCCAGGCCTCTCTATTACCAAAACTGTCCCAGGAGAATCATAGAATAGTTAGGATTGGAAAGGACCGCAGGTAATCTAAGTGTAGGTGCTACAACATTTAGCATAGACAAGGCCCCCAAAGATAATTAACAAAGTTTGTAAATTGTCTGCTTTAGTGATCTAACTAAAACCCTCCATCTTGTCTCTGCTACTTTTTAGGTCTTTCTAAGGTGGCATCAATACAGAAGAAGAGTGGATACATGCTTAGCATTTTCTTAAGTTTTGCTTTACCTGCAGAATCTCTCTCTTCAGCAACAAGAGGTGTTTCTGCTTTTGCTGTTTTGGGCTTTCTTCCCCGCCTGGCCTTCCTCCTTGAGTCTGTACTGGCACTGGCTGCATCACAAGTCACTGGCTGATCCACAGGAGAAGCTTCTGCTGCTTTCTCTGCAACAGCCTCATTTTGGCTGGTTTGGGGGGCACCTTTAGCTTGTTCCAGGTGACTCAGCAAGTGCTCTGGGTGGATGGGAAAGAACATCAGAGTAAGGAGGAAAGAAACGGTCATGAAATACTCAAATGGATTGATCCAGCTTATCAGGGCAACATCACTTAGGAGAGAATCACTTCAAATTATTTCAAAAACAATCACAATACCTTCCTAAACAAAAGCATACAGTCTGTTAAACGCTGAAACAATTACAGGGACTGAATTATTAAGAGACTTATTAGATATCACTATAAAAAGGTTGTGCTCCCTGATAATGGGCATGTTTTACCAAATGTCAAAGTTATTTAGCAGCCTAGGTACCCTTTTCAGAAATGATTCATCAGATGGCCAGAGCTCTTCAATATTTTAAGTTCTTTTGAAAACTGCATGATAGAGCTGCAAATGAAATGCAATAAAAAAACACAGGAGTATTTAATTTCCTTTACTAAATCTGTGCTGTAAATGCCACACAAACAATATTACTAAGAATAAGCTGGCATCACTGACCTTATACATTTTTCATGCAGTTCCACATCCCTGATATTCCTAACATTCACATGTCATTTCCTATACAAGTTTTATTTCTTCTAGATTCAATATCACAGTTGTTTGCCCATAGATTGACCGCTGTCATATGCAAAATATCACTGTTTTACCATTTTGCCTTTTTCTTAAAGAAACACAACAATTAAGACTTTTATGTTACTGCATCATGGATGGGGCATGACTTCACAGTGCCCTGCTCTGGACAAGCAGAATTCTGATGCTTCTCAGAAGTCTCTCATGAATTTCTAGCACTTACCTGTCAGCAGATGAGGCTCCTGGAATGCAGATGAACACACTTTACATGTCCACTGGCTAGACTCTGCTTCTACACCTCCACTGCCTTCTGGAGTGTTCACTAAATCACAAGGAGAAATACTGAAAAGGTTTGAAAACGGGAAGGTGAAAAATTGCTGCAGCTTTATTTATCTTAAGGGTCCTTTTATCACTTTCTAAAGAACTGTGATTATCAAAGGCACAATATAAAGCCATTTTTAGCACCTTCAAAACAGGTGTTATCAGTACTCTTCTGGGTCAGCTGAGGACAGAAGCAGGAGAAGCTTCTTCACCCTCCATGAAAAGCATTGCAGAGTAAGAACATCTGGATTAATGGAAGTAAGGGTGAGGACAATGCTAACTCAATTTCATTAATCAGATGTTCTATAAAACCACCATATTAGATGCTTTTATTAACATTTCAGCTCATATCAGATAAAGAAAAAAAATAAAAAGAAATTAGGGGGAAAGTTGAACTGGAAAAAAAAAAGAGGAAAACAGTTACTCTGTTCACTGTCCCTTGTCTTTAAGTCCTTGGATGATATGTCCAAATTTGTTAAGAGGATCAGATAAATCTAGTCTGGTTCAGAGATTTTTTTTTTTGGTACACACAAAGCTGAATATTCCACAGTCTACATGACTCAGAGAAAGAGTATGACACTGAAATTAGTTAAGTGAATGGCAGCTGTCCTGGGTTCAGCTATAGCAGTAATTTTTCTCCTTCCTTGCAGTAGCTGGTGCAGTGCTGTGGTTTTGACTTTAGCCTGAGAATAGTTGCTAAATTGTCTTTATTTGTTGCTTAGTAATGCTTACTCTGACCAAGGACTTCGCATTCTCATGCTCTGACAGTGAGAAGGAGCACAGGAAGCTGGGAGGAAGCAGAGACAGAACACCTGAGCCAAACTAGCCGAAAGGGTATTCCATACCACAGCACGTCATGCCCAGTATATAAACTGGGGGGAGTTACTCGCTGTTCAGGTCTGGCTGGGTATCAATTGCTATAACTGTGTAGGTAACTGTGCCTCAGTTTCTGTCACAGATTTCCTATATGATCAGAGAAATCTGTCTCTGCCTGAGGACCACATCTGTAATGGGACGATAAACTTACTCCTCCTTTTCAGTGTTGTCTCTTAGACCAAAATAAAAGATTATCTGAGGCAAAGAGTGTCCCTGCTACAAGTTATGTTCAACGTTCTGCACTACAGAGGTCTGATCTCATCCACGATGTAATAAATAAATAAAAAATGACTAGACAATTCAGCAACATCAGTTTATTATTCACAGGCTACACAAAGAATTTCAGAGCTCTGTCTGGGAGGCTAAAACCAGCAAACCTAAACCCCAAGATTCTGCATAACTTCAAAAACCAGTCAGACTGGAAGGTTACATGTAAGCTACTCCACCTGCCTTGCAAAGTTGCAGGCTAATAAAACTGAAAATGCACCATCTGCAAAACTGAAGTCTGCCTTGGAAAACTGTCCCTGACTCTGCAGTTCCCTTGCTCCTTAGCTGCCTCAAGGAGTAAATCTAGAAACCCTGGCTATGCATTGCCTTGCCAGGAAGACTCAGGTCCTGTTTAGATTCCCACTTCAGGCTTCCAGCATGACTGCAGGGCAACCCAGTTTATTTGGAAGAACAGATCTGTCAGTTGGCAACTGCTTTGTAATACTTGAGGCAAATATGCAGAATCAAGAGTGGTATAATATTTAGCTTTGGAAATACCAAAACATTATCTCAGAGAGAACACTTTAGGGTTCCCTAAGTATTTTGTTTCTGTTGAACTCTCAGGAGGATGAAGGGGTTGTTAAAACTTTTCATAGTTTCCTACCCCCCCAGCAAAAAAATTAGTGGTGCCAAAAATCAAAGACAACTCCTCAGTCAACTTCACATTTTAGCTGTGACAGTATCCAATTAAATGAATGGATCTTCTGATTAATTGCTCTGTACAAATCTGCAACAATTCTCCTCCTCTTCTGGCTACTTTTAGTATTAGTGAGCAAAATTCTGATAATTTGAACTATTACACTTTGCAGAGAGTGTCTGAAGATTTTCTCTGCGATTTCCACCCCCCCGCCCCAGGGCCACTTCCACTAATAACCACCTCCAAAGTCAGAAGCAGTTGTGGTTTTATGTAATTTTTAAACCTGCAAATGTATTTTAAGCACAATGCCCATGAAAATAAAAAGAAAAAAAACCCAGACTTTTAAATCCTCTCTAGATTAGGATTTGTTGAAAGCTACATAACCATAATATCTGCATAGAAGTGGTACACATGACAGCTCTTTACATCTGTATCTGTCCTCTGTCTCCTTTAAAAATACCATGATTTTGCATACCTGCTGGATCAGCTGCTAATAGGCTGGATTTCTTCGTTTTTTTATGGGGGAAGACAGCAGATGAAGGTTTTGAAGATGTTTTATTTCCCTCTTTATCAGAATCCATCACTACCAAGCACGTATCTGTGAAAAGGAAAAACAGTTCCTTTTCTTTACTTTCCAGACCCTTTGATTCTCTTGCTCTGTGCTGAGGGCAGTAACTATAGTCAGAAAGTTTTGCCCTATGGCAGGCCTGCAAAATACATTATCATGTAAAATCCTAACCAGAACATTCTTAAGCCTGAATCTCACAAAATGTGCCTTTCATATTCTGAAGTGTCTAGTGAAAGTGCTGAACACAGAAAGCAGGACGTACCTAAAAAGTATTTTTAATATTCATATGAACACAAAAATACATGAACAGGTTAAACTGAAGAAGTAACTCAGTTAATACCAACTGGAAACATCTCAGAATTCAAAAACCTCTTAACTGCCTAGATTCAGCTGTAGCACTGAAGAATGTGCTAACCATCAAGATCAGCTGTAAAGCATGCTGATGGCAATGCCCTCCCCCAAGCCATTTGTCACCCCAAATTATATTCAGAGTAGCAGTAATAACATTCAGGCAGTACTCAAGCTCAAGAGCAGAACAAAAATGTTCTTGCAATGCTAAAGGATCATGCCTTTTAGCTGTAGAAAGGCAAAAGCAGAAGAAAATGAAGAGGCAGAGGAACAAAAGACTTGGCAATTCTAATTCAGATTCTAAAAAACTTGCTGCCTTTTTTTTGCCAATGCAGAAGAAATCATGTGGAATGGCAGTTCACTCTTGAGCTTAACTATTCTAGTGGGTCCTATGTAAGGCTGCATAAGGTATATGGAAGTTTCTAAAACTGTGTAACAGCTCTGATCAAAAGCAAAACATTTTCACTTCAATTGAGAGAATGCTTCTTGAGCAAATCTGCATAAATGTTTAGACTTTCACTGATTCTTGGGTTTCTTTGCTCTTCTACCCAGAAATGTTTGATGCAACCACCAGTTCTTTAGTTAAGAACTATTTATCCTGTTTGATTACTCTGAAGATGCTGAATCATCAATTAGGCCGTCCATTTTCAAAACCTTAGATATATCATGATCATCTATCCTTTCTTCTCATAGGACAACATGGATGCAGGTCAACCTTACTCTAGGGCTAACAAACCCAGGGTCAGAACCTATTTGATAAACAGCACTGTCAACTACACCAGTAGGGGACTATCAGTCCCTATCAGGACTGGGCCCTTAGGAAGGAAAAAAGGCCCCCCACACATACCATTGGCAATACTAGAGACCTGCTTCAGCACTGGCTTTTCCATTTTTTTGGCGTAAAAAGCTGCATACCACACTCGCAGCTCAGTTCCTGGTGGGATGTCCTGAGAGGTAGTGAAGTAAATATCATTGTCATGCTGGAAGGCAGTTAAGTTTTGATGCTCATATTCGGTGGCTGGTCGCACCATCATCATCCAGTTGCAATCATCTTCATTTGAGGTGTCAAAATATACCAGGGGCCCATCCTTCTGGAACACCTGCCAAACAAAATATGCATATAATAAAACCTACCAAATAATGCAAAGTTAAAAATAATCTTTATTTTCTGCTTTTGCAACGGCTTCCATTCAATGCACATCAGAGACAAAGCAAGCCTCAAAACTTGCATCAAGATATATGTGATGTGATGTATCTGTCACATCTTCAGATGAGAATGTCTGAGACAGACTACCAGGGGCAGGATGGGAGCAAACTGAATTTAACTTTTACTGTAGCATTATTCCTACTAAAATTTGTCAAGAAAAGAGTAAAACAAATGTAAGACAGAAAAAGATACTTATTCTGCGTGTTCCATAAACCTAGTGTGTATGTCACTCATCACATACAATCAAATTGAAAAAACTCATTAAAACAACTGAAATGAACTGCCATAATCATAGTCCCTCTTGTATCATCATATGCAGAAGGTGAAAGACAAGCAGTTTTGCGAACTGTATCCCAGCCCTGTCTCCTGTAACGATGTTCACATGGAACATACAGAATGAGGCTATAGTTTGGTTCTTCTGTGTGTTGTTCAGAGAATGGTTGTTTAGCTAGTCCATTACAGGGCATGCTTAAAAGATGCCCCAAATGCCCCCCCTACACATCTTTTTCCCATAGTGTGAGACAGCATAAACTCACTGTGGGTAAAACTGACTCCTTGCTATTGCTTTTCATGTGCCCTGTCTTACCTTCAGGGGAAAAACTGATTCTTTTTCCAGCTTGGCAACTCTCTTGGATTCAAATGGGCCAAACTGTGTACGTTTCACTAGCTGAGTCAGAGCAAACACTCCTTCAGTCCCATCTTCCAGTTGTCTTATCTCCAAATTAGAAGGCAGAGATGATCTAAAAATTGAAGAGAGAATTGAGGGGAAAAGAAAGTTACACATGGCACAACAGTACAGAAACCCATGGAAAGAAATCAACATGTATTTTCCCCATCTTCAGAGACAGCCAAGTTTTCTGATCAACATACCCTAACTTCTATGAGGATTTATAAATAAACAGAAGAGAAGAACCACCAGCAGTTGAGGAGGGCCACATAGTGACTAAATGAGTGTTCAACCCATGTAAGCCCAGGGACCTGACAGACTGCACCTGTGGGTGCTGACAGAGCAATCAATACTATAGTGAGACTATTCTCAATTGTTTTGGAAAGATCATGGGCATCAGAGAAGTCCCTGATGACTGAAGAAAAATGCTGCACCCATCTTCAAAAGAGCCCAAAAGGATGACACAAGAAATGGCAGGTTGGTTAGCCTCACTTCTGTTCCTGGGAAAATCATGGAACAAGACCTTTTGGGAGGCATTTAGAGGCACATGAGAAGGTGACATGAGAAACAGTCACCATGGACTGATTAAGGGCAACTCATGCCTGACAGACCGTTTGCCTTTCAGGATAAAATGACCAGGTTTGTGGATGAGGGAAAAGCAGTGGATGCCGTTCAGTAAGGCTTTCAATGCTATCTCTCTGTCTGAGTTGGGATGTATGGACTGGATGGGCACACAGCTCTTAGAGTAAATAAGCTGCTGGGTTGTCAGGCTTAGAGGGTCATGTCTTTACCTGGAGACCATAACTGTGGTACCAGAGAGATCTCTGCTGGGACTTCTGTATTGTTTAACATCATTATCAGCAACCTAGAACAGACAATGGAGTGCACTCCTGTCCATTCCACAGATCACACTGACTGGGAGACTTAGTCGGATGGCGAGACTGCTATCCAGAGGGACCTGGATAGCCTGGATAGACAGATACACTGATAAGAACCACATGAAATTCCAAGGACAAATGCAAAGCCCTGCAGGAGGGAAGGAAGAACCCAAGCAAGTACCATCACCACAGAGAAAAATTCTGAGGGGGAGGTGGTGGATAGCAAGCTGGACATGAGGCCATAGCATGTCCCAGCAGCAAAAGGGACCATAAGCATTCTGGATGGTATGAACTGGAGCAGCCAACAGACTGAAGTGAATGATCATCCCCCTCTGCTCTGCACTTGCTAAATCCTACCTATTACCTCCCATTTCAGGCTCATTAAATGGAAAGACATGGACAAACTGGACTGAGCTCACGGAAGGACCACCAGTATAGTCAAAGGATATAGCAGTGAGGACAGGCTGGGGAAGCAGAGCTTGATCAGCCTGGGAAGAGGTGGCTGTGGCAGCCCAAAAAGCCATCTGTGCCTACCTACAGGGATGTAATTGGGATGGAGGAATCAGACTTTTCCCAGGAGCTCACAGCAAGAGCAGAAGAGACAATAGCATCAGGGCTGTTAAGACAGTAGTCCCCATTAACACTTGATGCAGGAGATCATTCATGGCAGGTTTCCAGGCATATGAAGGAAGGGCCTGGTAGGAGCTGCAAGGAGCTTCCTTTTCTGGGAAGGCCCAGAAAACCAGCTATGCAGCCGGTGTACATTGTGGGACACCAAGAGTATCCTGCCCAGGCAGAGATGGGTCAGGTCATCCACACGGCAGACCCAACACATTCAGTGTTTGTTACTGGAATTATGCAATATGACCTACACAGCCATCATGTGTCAGACTTGCCATCCACATTTTCAGTCCATGATTTCCCCCCAAAAAATATGGAAGCCCTAAGCACGTTTTATAATACAAGAAACCATCTGAACTCTCTTTCCTTTTTTGACTTGTCCTGCATCTTCATGATAGTTGTTTCTCTTCCTTAGCCTTACATTTGACACAGTAATATGAAGTTTGCTGACATTCCTGATTGTCTTTCACTATAAAAATCACTACTCAGTGTTGTTTTCTCACAGTTAGATTTAGCCTGTTTGTTTCTTTTGGCAAGCATTAATGTTTCTGCCCTGCTGTCACACATTTTCTGACAAAAGCATTACCCCAATCATTCGCAAAGCCTCATAATAAAGAGAACAACGTGTTTTGCCTCTCAGTGAAGGAACTACAGAGGTTATACCAAGCACGAGGACACAACCATTCATACAAATGAGAAATCCTCACACACTTCTATGAATCTAAGGTACATATGAGGAGGGGAAACAGTTGCAGGTACTCAACCAAGACAGATGTCATCACCCCATCTGGCAGTATCTGACTTTTTGCCAGAAACCTCAGCAAAGAAGCCAAGTCCTGATGAGCAGCAAATTATTTTTTGGCTTCGATTCAGTAAAGCACTTAAGGGTATGCATTAATTTTTCTATTTAATCAAAGCCATATGCTCTCCATAGATTGGGGCTTTGCTTTTCATCTGTCAGCGTGACACTCATTAAATAGCAAATACGCTTTAAAGAACTAATATGGGTGTTGGATTAGTCAGAACTAACACAAATGTTCCTTACCTTGCCCTGCTCAATACAAAAGAGTCTTTGACTGTCACCACTGGGCCAAGTTCAGGACACTCTGAATCATGGTACTGCCCACAGTCCTCGCACCCTGCAAGGAAGCAGACAGCATACAGAAAGGTTGATGGAAAACACTCTGTTAGACAGCTGCCTTCTCCTTTCAAGAGCCAAATACAGAATCTAACACCAGGCAAAATACATACATACAGAGGCAGATGTTTATTTATATTTTTCAAAAAAAACATGTATAATTGAACATCAAGTTGACAGCTGGCACTTGTGTAGGTGAGATAACACACACCATGATCAGTACAATCAGAAGACAATTGTTAAAAATCTCTCTCAAAAGAAAATAATTGCCTCACATCCACAGTAACTATTCTGCTTAAAGATAACATTATTCAGATAAAGTGCCATAACATCTAGCAGCTAAAGAAAACCTTCCCAGCACCCAGGCTTTTAGAAAGAGCTTGGGTAGGGTGGTCTTTTTAGTGACAGGAGGCACAAACCCAGTACCAGTAGCAGAACTGTCACAGGGTCTCAGCAGGGCATGAACATGCTGTGGGAGCAGAGCTCTGCCTAGAGCCATGCTGGCCCACTCAGGCTCCTCACCCACAGCGCAGGGAGAGATACCTCCAAGATACCTTCTGGTGTCTTTCCAAACAAGTCAGCTTGCTGCACAGTACACTTCAGCCACTTCTTAATTCACTGTTAGCTTACCTAAATTAACTTCTAGTTTATGTGGCTGTAAATTACCCAGAACTGAATGGTTCCTAAAAACCAATTTTCAGACCAGGATAATTTGTGGTTTTCTAAAATAAGCTGACTGAACAGGATTTCAAATGCATATACACTGCTTCACCATAAAAAATAGCTGTCAGACTGCCCTGCCTGGTTGGCTGTTAATGCAGCTTAAGGAGAGATCATCGCACAGGGGTTATATTCCTACAGTGTGATTTACACCTGAGCTCCACACTCATAAGAGCAAGTCAGGTAGCCCCAGTAAGGATGCAAAGCAGAGGGTGGTTACACTTCGTGAAGAGAACAAGAAAAAAGCCATGTCATTCCAGGGTATGCCCCTTCTGGTAAAGCTACACTTTACTCCTAACTGGAAACTTCTCCCTCCCAGTGTCAGTCCCAGTGAGCTAACAAGAAAAGTTTCTTTTTAGATGTGGAAAAGGGATCCCAAGCTACAATGCAGAGCTCCACATTGTTACTTCTTCTGGCAACAAAAACAGCTCAGCAGTGAAAATCCACATACATTTGACAAAAAGTGGTAGTACCAGCTCGTGCAACCCCCTAGCCTAGCTGCTGTTTCCTCCCTTCTGGTGAACCAAGGAAAGGATCATCAAGCTTTTCCCATCAGTTTATTTTTCAGATGAATGAATTTCCCAATCCAGTTTGCTGTACAGCACCAGACAGCTGTGCCAGAGAAAAGGATCTGTGGGAAAGTGCTGACCACTTAGCACTGGCATCACAACTAAGCCTACAGCCATCCTGCACTGTTTACCATACCACCACCCTTAGCTGTGCCTGCAGCTCACACTGTGCTTAATGTATTACAGAAATTATCTGGGACAAATGCAAATTTCCAAAACCAGAGAGGGTGAAGGAGCCACAGAAGAATGTGCAAACCAGACTACTGAAAAGAACTGAATTATCATCTACAAAGGGTTGTCATAACCAATGGGGACGGGAAGGAATAGCTGGAGCAACAGGTTCTTTTGGCTTTGCTGCCAGAGGACACGAAGCACTTCATCATTCCCCTCATCTTTCAACTGCACCCCTCACCTCTGCAAAGAACCAGCCACTGTACAGGTTCAACAAGGGGCAGGCAGTATTGTCCAAAATTACATGTGGGAATCAGCTACATATTTCTCTCACTCCTTTGCAGACGAACAAAAAAAGCAGGGGGGACAAGATACTGATACATTGTGTAGCGTGTCTCTCAAAATCTAAGGGATGCCTTACAGCAGACATTCCCTAAGGCTTTTACAGTCACCATATGTGACATTTTCAAGAGATTACAGTCATAGGAGGAATGCAAAACTAAGCATGGGTTAAATGGTAAAATACCTTGAGGGAAGTACATACACAAACTTCTATTAAAAAATTCCAAAAGTCTCTTTTGTCTATGAAATACATATTCAATGATGCTAACTGTCCAGAAAGAATGAGCCTGCGTCCTCCATCTGTGGAAGTGCAGATCTTTAACTCAGCCTAGAGGTCAGAGTTCCCCACAGACATCCATGGTTGCTAAAGCTGGTCGTATAAATGAAGGGCTTAGTTTTAGGCCTTCAATCTCACTTAGGGCATGAAAAAGCTGCTCTGCTAACTCACATTCAGATGCCTCTTTATCTGGTTGGAAAAAAAACCCAACCAAACCCAAACAAGAGAATGTTCAGGCTTAAAATGAGCAACCTCCTCTTACCCCATAAACTGTTTAAACTTCCTTTACATAAATACTTTTCTAAATAAAAACTTAGTCTGTTTTAGTCTTTCATTTCAAACATTCTGAGTAGACAAGTCACATCAGAGTTAGATCATTTTCTTTTCTAATACTTACAGATAAACATAGTCTCATCACTGCCATCTCCAGCCATTTTTAAACCTGCCAAAATACAAAAGATGAAGTTAGTTCTGAATGACTTCTACTTTCCACAGTATAGAACCCCTTTATGGTGTAATGATGCTGACTGACCCAGAGCCATGCCCAAACACATTACTGCCCCTGCAGGAGTATCAATGGAAAGTCAAAGAAATTAAAGTTGCTAGAAATCCCCCAGTGGCTGCTGTACCATTACAAGTGCTGCTGAATTCACCACTAAGAAGTGTAAGTGTCTGTAGGCTCACAGGCATTTCTCCCTGAGGCAATGCTATCACAGGCCATTCCTCATCCCTCCTCTTGCCAACCTTCAGACATTCCTGATATTCCTGTGTGCCCCCTGCTATAAAGCTCCTGTGGAGCCTCAGAACAACTGGAGCCAGAGGACTAATCCAGGCCAGCAACAACCACCACAGAAACAAAGCATATCTGGTTCAGTGAAGCATTTTATTGATCAGTAGCTTAAAAAATTACCTCTGAAGTGTGGATTAGTTATTAAATAAACACAATAATCTCAAGAACCTAAAACCTGCAGATAACGACCATGATTTGTTCCAAAGGCAAAGGTATGCTGTGGTAACAAACATCAGAAAACCTGGGAAAACTAATCTCATCTCTGTACCTGATCTTCCAAGAAATGGTAACTCATCGATTTCCTTTGACCTGTAAAATAAGGACAACCTATATTCACTTTTATAAATCAGTTTTGGCAGTATGTATTAAAAACTGGTTCCTCAATGATGTCTAGGTAATCTAGATGGTTGGCAAACAGTCTGATTATGTATGGCTGAGATCATGACACAACCAAGATCTAGATGATTGTTTTGCCTTTTCTAATGAGAAAAGGTTCTCCTCTTCAAATAAGCAATTTTCTCAATGGCGCAGTGAGAAGCAAAGCAACTTGAACATAATGACCCAATTCTAAGAGAGAATGAGGCTGCAGAAAGGGCAAACACATTGGTCAAGAGAACAGGAAGGAAGAGGAGACTGAACTTGTGAGAGGGAGAACAGGAGAGCAAAAGTAAGCAAAGACACACCAAGCTAGCAGAGCCCTGTTTGAAAAAATATAATGCATTTGCCACTACAACAACAAAAGCCAAGCCAGAGATGTGTATAAGCACAGCTGTTACTCAGGATCAGCACAGGAGCAGGACTTCCCATTATGAGTTTACTCTTTAACACTGATGCTTCATACACTCTGTGTGGCTGAGGCCTGGAAACACGTCCCAGGCTGGAGCCTGGAGAGGCAACTACTGCACAGATACTGGCTCTACTGACTTCTCAGCACAAGTGAAGTCTCTGTCCCACAAAATCCCTTCCACTGTTTCAGAAAGGACTCCATAGTTGTGCAAAGCCTGCTGCTAATGGTGCCTGTGCACACCGGGCAGCAATGTCTGGTATTTAGGTGCTGGCTGCACCCATGGTCCACTTCCCCTCAAACCTCCTCCAGAAGCAGCAAAAAGGATCCTTCATAAATCCATAGGTTACTCCCAATTAGCGAAGGACAGTCCACTGCCATATGGAGGGGTGCTGAGTGGAAAGCCACTGATGGGAATACAAAAGAACACCTGGTCACTGTGGCTCCCGGTCACAGCAGGAGGAATCCTGATGCTTAGTTATCTGGGCGACAGCCTAAGGAGGATTTTGGTCACTGAATCTGGGCATCCTGGCCTGTACCAAGCACTGCTCTCCCCAACTCCACCTCATGTGAACAGCACAGTCCCTCCTAACACTCACTGCCCCACTAAGGGGCCAGTGCTGCACTTCTGCAGCACAAGCTAGGCCTTTCTTGGCTACTCTTATGATAAAACACTTAAGCTTGTATACAAAATCCCAATGCTGAGCATGAGCAGCAACTCAGGGAATTTCTCAAAAAACTTTTTACTTGAAAGCACTGTAAGCAATGCACCACATGTTTACAGAATCCTAGAATATAATAGTGCAAAGCAAGCCACAGAAACTGCATTGTAGGTTGATGGCAAAAATGGTTTGCTCTGCTTTTTAACCAGGTTGTTTTGCAGATGCTCTGCACTATTTCAAGAGGTGTACATCCAGTTATTTTTAGATAGTTTGTATCCTGACAAGACTTTAATCCTAAATATGGCTGAATTAACAAATACTTTTCTTGGTCAGTGATTCAGATATGCAGGGGACACAGTCATCAAGACCAGCAATGCTGCTCTATGACCTGCTCATCAAAGGCATTCACCTTCTAGGCCTTTCCTGTGTCGCATTCTTCACAAACTGCAGACTGATGAGCCGCAGTATTACAGAAGCAGCCATGCCAGTCTTGTTCTAGGGACCACAGATGAAGATAGCAACAAAGGGGCAGGGAAATCACAGTACCAGAAATGCTGTTCAAGGTGATGGGGAGAAAGCATAAAAGTCCCTCAAACACACTCTGAGCAGTTGATAAGCTCACTACACCTCACTGTCTGCATTAGCGCAATTCTCACTTTTGCAGCACGTGCTTTCATTTTCCACACTGCAACATTCCTCATTTGTTATCTGTCTTTCCTGTGCTCAGCACAATGACCTGCTGAAATAATTCCCTCTGAAATAGACAGGAAATAAAATTTCCCTCTAATATAAACAGGAACATGCAGGTGCAAAGACAGCTACTAACCTTGAGTTAGTATCTGCACCTTGCTATAAACTGCTGTGTGTATAGGAAAAGAAGAGCTGCCCCAAAATGGGTTCAACAGTTCTGCTCTGCAGACACATACTCACTCGTACACTGCTAACCCATAGGATCCAAAACTCTTTGCAAATCTCAACTGTATTTCCCAAGGGTTTTTGAAATAGATGACATTATGCCACCCACCCCAGCTGGTAAACGGAGTCATGAAGTGCCATGCAAGCTCACACAATGGCACTGAAGACAGACTCAAAGTTTTTCACCTTCATCTGCTGCTGCTGTGGGCCATGTCTGCTTTTCTTTCTCTTGTCAAGCATTTGTATCAGAAAAATATTCCATTACGTCACTCATCCTGCTGCACATGATCATGTTCTTGCCTTGCAGAGATAATAAAAGCCTCTGGGAATTACAGATATTTTAATATAAAACAGAGAGCGATCATTAAGCAGTGAATAACCAGGTGAAAAGCTACACAGAAGTCAGAGCACAGATACAAGGCACAATTCTGATGGCAGAAACCCAGAATTTTCTGGTTTTCTGGTTTATAACCAGTACAATTAACTGAGTGACTTTGTGCCTGAGAATAATACACAGAGACAAGCAAACTCCAGCTGCAACATGGGCCTCTGGACACTTCTGAAACTCGAGGGAACCCAAATGAAGACACTGAGGTGATGCAGCATCACAGGTATCTGTTTACAGAGCATGATGGGCAGCAGTAGGGAACCGCTGAAGCCATAAGCTATCAATATAAATCAGACCTGGTGTAACAGCATACCTTCCCTTTCTAAACTGCTGAAGAAAGAAATCAGGCTGCAATGACAGGTTGAACAATTCTGATCCTGACAGTAGATTTGGACAGGCAAGAAAAAATTAAAAATAAACCCAAACCCTAAAAATCTGTATTTAATGACCAACAAAGTAAAATTACAGTTCCCCTTTCTTCTTGCTTCAGTTTTCCATTAAAGTTCTAGAATGGGCTACAACTAGTGGGAATAAGTAACTTGAAAACAGAGGCAGATGGGCACTGCAAATATATTTGTGAAAACAGAATGCACTTAAAAATACAGATTGTTTTCTTCATGATATAGTCTAGTTTGTTCATGCTTCTGCTCAAGTAATCAGAAACTACCTGGCAGAATATCTAGTAAACTACAGCAAGGCACTGTATTTCTAAAGAAGTATGACCATTCTATCAGCTACTGTTGAGAAGGGAGAGTGGGATACTTTATGTATTAGGTGGGGGGAGCACAAAGTGGGTAGTGAAGTTACCCCCTTTCCCTTTCCATTGTTTACAGTGACCATGGTCACTCTGCCTCTGGCGCATGGAGTACATGCAAAGTTTAACGAACACGAGTAGAAAACAAGCACATGGCAGAAGGTCTGTGCGCAGCAAGCACTGCAGTCTGTGGCTTTCTTTCGTTTGTCTTGCAATGAACACACCTCACCTCTTCCAGTACTTGAAGGGGGCCTACGGGAAAGCTATAGGGGGGCTTTTACAAGGGCACGCAGTGACGGGCCAAGGGGGAATGGCTTTAAACTGAAAGAGGGTAGATTTAGATTAGATGCAAGGAAGAAATTCTTCACAATGACGGTGGAAAGTCACTGGAACAGGTTGTCCAGAAAAGTCGTGGCTGCCCCATCCCTTTCAAGACTAGGCTGGACAGGCCTTTTAGCTTGGTCTAGTGCAAGGTGTCCCTGCCCATGGCAGTGGGGCTGGAACCAGATGATCTTTAAGGTCCTTTCCAACCCAAACCATTCTGTGATTCCAAAAGGCGTGCACCTACAGACGCAGGGCAGGCAATGGCAGAGCCGCCAGCCATCGGGTCAGCCGCCGGTAATGGCCGGTTTCCATCCCCGGTTCCTAGACCTGCCCCGTCGTTCTCCCACCATCTTCCCTTTGGATTTCACCCTCGCACCTGGGCGCTCCCCGCTCCCGCAGCCGAAGGGGACACGCCGCCACCGGCGGCACAAGCCCCGCTGAGGCCGCTTCCCTCACAGGACCCACACCCTCCCCAGACCAATGGCTTTACCGGCCGAGCCCTGCCTGTGGAGACACCCCCCCCCGTTTCCCCCGCCCCACACAACCCCGGCGGCTTGTCCCGCAGCCGCCGCCGGCGCCCGGCAGCGGGCCCGGAGCCCCCCGTCGTCGCGGGTGTGTGTGTGTGTGTGCGTGCATGCGTGCGGCGAGGGTGAGGCCTCGGCGCGGCCCCGCACCGACCGCAGGCACGGCCGGGGGTGAGCGGCGCCTCAGCCGCCAGGAACCCGTCGGGCGGCAGGGCTCGGCCGGGGATCCGGGAGCGGCTCCGCCGGGTTTTGCCTCGGACCCGCCTCGCCCCCCTCCTACTGCCCTCCCTCCGCGCGCCGCGGCGCGGCCGCTGTAACAAAGAACAGGCGGCATGGAGGAGGCGACGGAGGAGGAGGTGGCGGGGTCGTAGCCGCTGCCGCATCGGGAACTCTCGCCGCCGCCCTCGCCCCGGCCCCGCACGCCCTGAGGAGCGGCGGGGCGGCGAGAGGAGGTGCGGTGGCCCTGGTGTCCCAGGCCGAGCACAGAGCGGCGATCCCGCGTGGAGAGTACCCGCGCGTGGGCCGGGGAGGGTGGCGGGGAGGCGGCGGGCGGGAGCGCGGGGAACCGGCGTTACCTGCCTGGGGAATGGCCAGACCCGGATCGGATCCGGACTCCGGGTTCCGATCCGCTCCGGAAACTACGCGACACCGGAAGCCGGCGCGGCCGGCCGCAAAGCACGACGGGAAGTGTAGTCCGGGGGTTGACACCGCTGACTTAGCGTCTCCCGCGGCCGCTCCCTGCTCGCCAGGGCAGCCGACGGCCAGGCCGTCATCTCCGGGCCGCAGGGGCACCCCCAGCCGGGCTCGCACCTGTCTGGGTGCCGTCCGTCCTGTCCCCCGTACCGCCCTCGGCAAGGCCTACGCTGCGTTGGAGAGGAGTGGCTGCCTTTGGACTTGGCTTAGAGGCTGGGTTGCACAACCTGGGGTTTGCTCTTCGCTTCCCGGGAGGAAGCAGCCCCTAAAGGAGTCTGTCTGCAAGCGAGAAGGGCCCACAGGGACACCACATCATGCATACGGCAGGCTGTCGGCTGTTTGACCCTCAGCCCAGCCCTGAACAAGGACCCAAGGGCTTTCCGAACCCAGGCGCTGTTGAGGATCAGGAGTTCTGCGCTGTCAAGTGTTTCCAGCCTGGTGTTACCAGCATGTTACCAGCATGTTACCAGACATACTGTGCTCGGTAGCAAATGCTGTAGCTACCCTTAGAATACAGAAATGTAACCAGCAGTGCCTATTTTCCCGTGTAATGGGCTACCACTGAATCCTGGTGACCAGGAAAGTGTGACCTCCTTTCTCAAGTCGGTTTAAATCTTGAGTGCAGGTTACTGCAGCATTTGCTGCTCCCCCAGGTGCTGTGCATGTGCTGTGCATCCAAGGACATGCCTGCAGAGGACAGGACAAAGAGGTACTTACGCTTTTTGTATTTTTGGTATTCAGTTGATGCCTCAGTCTCCTTTGGTAAGATGTGTTGCCTGCAATGAACTCTCATCCTCCCCCAAAAGTCTTATGCAGTGTGGTGTGACTGCCCAGCCTGCACAGTGAGAGCACCACTGAAAAAGATGATGGCAAACGGGCACCTCTTCAGGGGACATGCTCTCGCAGCTACATCTTTAATAGGGGTTAAGACAAGGGCCCTTATTGCTTCTCACCTTACCTGTGCATATCCCCTTCTGCACAAGTACCCAGTGTAGAGAGTATCGTGACTTGTCTGAGGTGCTTGGGTAAACAGCGCAGCCTTTCAGTTTTGAAAATGCTGCTTCTTGGCAAAATGGTGTTAAATTGAGGAGGGAGAACCATTTAGTCTTTAGGAATGGCTCATCAGAGGTTTTCAGTGAGCACAGGAGTAGTAAGGGGGATTTTTCCAGGACCCAAGCGCTTGTACAGGTCATTTGCTTTTTCAGCGATCAAAGCTGACTAGTGTTTAGTTTTGTAGTCTGCTTCTACTTACTGTCCTTGTACATCTCAATGCACATTGACAGTGCTGTCTCCAGGCCTCTGCCTAGGAGACAACCAGTGCATAGGGGTGGTTATCCTACTTGCAGTGCATTCACTTTGTCAGAGTAAGTATTAACTAATTCAGTTTAATCTGTACGTTTCCTAGCTGAAGCAGTCTGGACTTACAATCCGTGTAAGTCTGGATCCTGTAGCCCCAGAATGATTTCCCCTCCTACCCCTCATTCCCTCCCAGTATTCCGACCTTTCTGCAGAGTTAACATCAGATGTGAACTTGTGTCTGACACCAGGGTAACTGGGGTGGAGAGATAAAACAAAATGAAGATGCCTTCCATTCACTGTTTAAGAATGATGAACTGGAGGAATGAGTACAATGCCAGACTTGTGCTACATCCACCCCTGCTTGTGCTCTGGTAGGTCACAGAACCATAGAACAGTTAGGGTTGGAAAGGACCTTAAGATCAACAAGTTCCAACCCCCCTGCCATGGGCAGGGACACCTCACACTAAACCATATCACCTAAGGCTCTGTCCAACCTGGCCTTGAACACTGCCAGGGATGGAGCATTCACAGCTCCCTTGGACAAGCCATTCCAGTGCCTCACCACCCTTACAGTAAAGGACTTCCTCCTTATCTCTAATCTAAACTTCCCCTGTTTAAGTTTTAACCCATTACCCCTTGTGCTATCACTGCAGTCCCTTTTGGTAGCGTACACAAATGGCATGACTCAAATTGAAAAACACCTGTCCTGGTTTGAGCAGTAGCAGTCAGTTTTCTCCTTCTTGGTAGCTGGCGCACTGCTGTGTTTTGACTTTCGGGCTGAGAACGGTTGCTGATAGCGAGCATGTTTTGAGTTACTGCTCAAATGTTTGGTTTTGTCCAAGGCCTTTTCTGAGCCTCATGCTCTGCCAGGGAGGAGGGGAGGCCGGGAGGAAGGAGAGACAGGACACCTGACCCAGGCTAGCCAAAGAGGTATTCCATACCATAGCACGTCATACCCAGGAGGTAACTGGGAGAGATCTGAAAGGGCTGGAGGTCTAGGGGGATGGAGGAGGTATCGGTCGGTGCTCGGTCGGGCAGGGTGGGGTGAGTTATGGGTCGGTGGCTGGTGAGGTGTTGTATTCTCTTCACTTGTTATTGGCTTTATCATTATTATTTGTAGTAGTAGTAGCAGTAGTGATTTGTGTTATGCCTTAGCTATTAAACTGTGCTTATCTCAATCCGTGGGGGCTACATTCTTTGGATTCTCCTTCCTAACTCTCCGGGAGCCGGGGGAGCAAGGGGGGGAGTGTGTGAATGAGCTGTGCGGATTGGTTTAAACCACGACAAAACCTCACCCAAGATCAGAGCAGGAAGGAGAAGTAAGAATGTTTGTTAGGAGACTATTACAAAATTTCAGCTAAGCACTTTGAGAAGATGAAATAAACAGGCATAGAAATGTGGGCAGTAACACCCTGTAAGATAACATACAGGTTCCTTGCAAAAGAAGGTGCAGCACTCTGAGAAGGGAAATAAAACCACTATGGCAGCTATTTTCATATGAATGTCCGTTTTTGGTGGGTTTTGTTTTTTTTTTCCCCTCAGTCTGGTAGGGCTTTGTGGCAGCATTAATTTAGAACTCAACTTTTTCAGTAAAATCATCACAAGAGAACCCTACTCCTGAGCTGTGCTCATTTTAGTACTGGTGTCTTCTGTACAAGACCTAGGCTCTAACACTCCTCCCCTTTTGCCCTCCAGGTGACAAATGCTTACTTACAACATAAAGAATAAGTGACCGCAGTGAGTTCCACAGTTCTTTTTCCTATTAGATACCCACCCACTCCATGTTTCAGGTGATTTTTCAACAAATAAGAAAGGGCTACCTGGTAATGGCTGGGGTTATCGGAAACAGCCCAACACAACATAGGGGGAGAACTCTGCTCCTGAATAAACAGGTGAATGCACTGTGTTACGCAAAGGGTCAAATTAATGACGAGGAGTAGAAAACTATCTGTTGACGAGTGGCAGACTAGGTATGTAGGACAGCACACTACCTGGAGACAACTGGCTTTTATTGTATGTACAGCAGTAGTTATTTCTTAAAAAATCCTCAGGCTTTTAGGTGATAGAATAAATCTGTACATCACAGACTTCGTAATTGCACCAACTTCATTTTGTGTACACACATTAAAAAGGAAAAAAAAAGACTGTAACAGTGGAGTGTTGGAAAAGAATGTTTTACCCCACCTGGTATATCACAGCATAATACATCACTGGGAAATACAGAGTTATAGTATTGAAAAGACCTCAGACCCATCCTTCCCAGTTATTTTCATACTATGCCAGTACCTTGCATAGTAGCAGTTTGGATATCCTGAGTGAAATGGTATTATTCACCTTTATCACCCATCTTATACAACTAATCTGGAGTTGTTTGTCACCAAGGCTGTGGCTTAGAAATGTACAGAAGCATATGCTGAATCTTAAACGTATGAATAAATCCACTTAGGTCCTGTCAAAGTCAGGGAGGTCAAAGTATGAGGTCAGCTCTTCATACTCACAAAGGGAATGTCTTAGCCTGGAGCTATGGTATACTTAATTCTGTACCACGATAAGCGCTTATCTCAAACTTCAGCTCTGCAAGTCAAAAACTGCAGTAAACCAAAATGAAAAAGCCATGTGGTTCCCACCTTGTATAGAGCTCTTGCTCCTCTTAAAACCTAGAGCTAGTAGAGCTGAAAAAGATGTTAAACCAAAAGCAAGATTCTTATTTTGCTTCCTCACAGATATTTTATAGCATTTTATGTAGTCAACTTCACTTTTTCCTACAATACTTTGCATATCAAGAACACCAAAACTTTACAATACACAGCAGGAAGCTTTCCCTCAAAAACCACCTGGAACCAGCAAGTAGATGTGGTACAGGGAAATGCTGTGAAATTTCACTCATCTTCAAAACTGCTATCATTGACAAGCAATAGAACACCTCAGAAACCCCAGTGCTGCAAGCCAAGTCCTCTAAAGAGCAAGACAGTAACTACAGGTCTGTAAGATGTGGAGCCCCAGCCTCTCTCCCAAAGAAAGAGCTGACAGCATAAGAATAAACCCCGCTATTTCTGCCTGAAAGTTTATCACTTGTCTATTAAGTTGAAGAAGTTTGCCATAAGTATTTTAGTTCTTTACAAATTTTTTTCTTCCAGGGCATCCCTTCTTCCTGCTGCTTAAGACTCATATGCAGTTAGGAGTGAAACTGTTGTTTTGTTCTGGATTAAACTAGACAGGAAATACTAGTGATCTAGGGATAAAGGACACTCTCCTCTTTGAAGTGACTTTTAAAGTGATCTCTGTCACTTTAAGAAAACCACCTAGCTGGTATTCAAGCTTGAGATACTTGGTGGTTTTATTGCTTTAATCTACGAAAAGAAAAGTAAAGCCAAGGTAAATCATGTTTAGATAAGGATGCAGGTTGTTTACATCAAGGCAAATGAAATGCTAAAATGCCATAAAGCAAAGCAGACCACAGACACAGATTAAGAAGGTTCAGTTATGGGCAGAAAAATTCTTCAGAAATTAAAAGCAAGACTTCATCTCTTAATCCTCATAAAATAAATACTGTGCCTTCTTTGCTGTATCCTCTGCCTCTGCTGCATTCAGAAACACAAGAGTGTAAGAAAGCAAAAAGGAAGAAAGTTTTCACAGGTTGCTTCCAAGCTATAGTACTGAAGTAATTAAGTTGGAAGGCAGAAAACAGTAAGTTTTCAGTGTAGTATCATGCAGAGATTTGTTCTGCTGTTAAATGTGTAGTTATTAAAATGATGAAGATTGCAAAACATAAAACAACAAAATGATTCCCTCCAGCATCTTTCACACAACCACACAGGCAGTATGCAACACCTGACAGGATATGTCACAGTGTTAACACCAGTTTACAGATCCAGTCCTACCAACTCAAACTGTGTAGCACAGCTCCTGCTGGCTGTCAGAATCTAACTCACACTGACCTATACACTAATGTATATGAGAATTGTACGTACTCAGACCTCCTGATATTCAGTGGCAACCTAATCATCTCAGAAGGGGGGAATGGGATTCAGAATTGTGGGCCTTTGGAGTTGTCACAACTCAGCAACTCGGTCATCCCTCTGTATTTAGTACCTTAGCTTGTTTTTACAACAGGACATAAATTATTTGTAGAGAAGTAGGAAGAGGTGAGGAACACAGCAGCCAGATATAGACATCAAACATCAAACCAAACGATGTTTATTTTCCTGAGGAGTGAAGGCAGTTAGAAAACACATTCCCTTTTTACCCCAAATGCCTTGCTTTCCTCATCTTAAGAATTCATTCTCTCTCAGTATACACAAGCCCAAACATTCATACAGTTTGCAGTGTAGAATATTTTTGTTCCCACCATCAAGACATGCACTTAGGCGATCACCAAGACCTTAAGAAAGATTAACTAAAAAAACCACTGCTTCAGTGAGCATCTGTTCCACAGGGTAAGCTATGAGCAAACCCTGCTCTTATATTTCTGCAAGTTATTCAGTGTTATTTCCACCCCATTCCAAAGTACACAATAAAGCTTCCATAAATTAAAATCCCAGTTCAATAATTTAAGCAGACTTCAAGTAGTGTTTTATGCTCCCTTTACACTCCCAGTTCCACACCTTTTTAGTTTAAGGGGGTGCTACCCCATGGAGCTCAGTCTCACTTTGATTTCTTGCACTCAGTGAGTAGTTACTGTTTTCTTCTTCAGCAAGCAAGACTGAGCATTAAAAACATGGCAGAGATTTGACCCCAACCCTGCCCTGTCACTGTCATGCAAAGAGCTCCTAGTAGAGATAAGGGAAAAAGTGTATGTTGAGACAACATAACGTCAGTTATTTTAATGCTCATATAATGAACCACTGTAAAAGAAGTGAAGAAACTACTTTGTATTAAGTTAACAATAAACAAATGTGTTCAAGCACATTCAAGCTGGACAAACCTGTATTACTGAACTGGGATTTCTAAGCACATTACACTCTAGAAGACTCAATTGTAACCCATTTTCAAAATACAGAATATTAAAATGCCTTCAAGTGTTTTTGTGATAAGCAGCATGCTCAAACATACAACTATTTGATAGTCTGGACTGCTGTACTACCACAGTGATTTTAGGAGGTTACACATAAACAGTATCTTTAACCAGAAGGCTCAGTTAAAACATTTTGACAGTTCATTTGTTCTAAAATTTTCTGGTGAAACAGAAACCAAAATCCCTCTACATTTATATTCTTTGTAAAATATTTACCAAGGAATGCAGAGCCCATTAGAAGTTTTGAATTGTGTTTTTGTTCTTCAGTGACTTTTTATTTTTGATGAGTAATTTAAGTTGAAAGCCCAAATATCAGCCGAAGTGTTGGATGTCTTAAGGGGAGGAAAAGGGGGAGGGGGAAAATCACTGTTGGCAAAGCAGGCACAAATCTATCATCCATTCATGTCGGCAGTTTAGATGGAATGGATGTTTTTCTTGGCTAGAGGGAACAGGCTTGGTCCTTTGTCCTCAGTAGGAATGCAGATAATGGAAAAGTACAGGTATGCATGAAAGATAGTACGTGGGAAATACTGATTGACATTTTACTCTTCTTAATAGCCCAAACAAGAACTATGCCTTTACTTTAATCAGTTTTCCCTTTTAATTTAAAGGAGCCAGCTGCAATATTTAATTAGGAACAAAAAAAAACCTCACCTAACTAACCACTCAGCACATGACAACATTGGCAGATCTAGAAACTGAAAGCCAACTAAGGGAAATGTTGCTATGTTTTAAAAAGCTCTCTTCGCAACTATGTTTTCTAAGATCTCAGTAAGTGCTTGGCAAGTAAAATAAGCTGTCTAATGAAAAGCATTATAGGGTTAAATACACTCTGTTCATCACTTATTGCTCCTAGCTTTGCATTTGATACGATGGTTAAATATACTTGTCTAACAAGTACTTGGGAGAAGGAATTAGAGCTCCTACC
Source organism: Melopsittacus undulatus (assembly GCF_012275295.1). Lineage (NCBI taxonomy): Eukaryota > Metazoa > Chordata > Aves > Psittaciformes > Psittaculidae > Melopsittacus > Melopsittacus undulatus. Next base: position 89,588,201 of record NC_047528.1, on the reverse strand, counting down.
ATAAGTTTTTGCATCACTAATGCAGCTTCTCACCCAGGGAAGAAAAGCTACAAATAAGAATTTGTAAATGTTTCCTCTGTGAGAAGACTCAAGCAGACTTAAAAAAAAGTTCTGATTTTTTTTAAAGCATAACTTATGCACAACACATTGAACAATAAGCTAGTATAAGTATTTGCATAATTTATTGATTTATGGCTAATATCAAAGGCATCTCTCCACCTACATGGATCGAGCAGTTATTACAGCAGGCTACAGTTATTACAGTAGGCTATCTTAATCAGCATTTTAGTTCTGCTTCTGAGAACTTACCCGTTTCCAAATTAGAATGCAAACTGGATCTGGGTCTCTCTTTTCCCTTTCAGCCTGACTAGAAAAACAAGGTGAGACTTGTGTTGCTACTATTCCAGGCTGCAGTAAGGAAACACAGTGGTATCTTCTCTCTTTACAGTGGTTCAGTCATACAGCAGGTATGGTGTTTCAGTTCTTAGCTCCCCATTAATGTAAACTAGGTGCTTACATGCAGGTCCTCCCCACGTGCACCATTCCCCATAATCCCCCATCTTCTATAACAAACCACATGATCTTCCAAAAGCTGTCATGATACAACTAGCACTGCTTGTATTTGGAGGAGCAACTTTATGATCAGAGAGAAAAAGTCTTCTGGTAAAATAAACAAAAAAAAAAGATAAGCTTTCTGTTTGTTCCTGGACCACTGCATTAGTGAACAAGTTTTATGCAAGTCACCAGCCATATATGTGTCCTCTAGTACTGCTGTGTAAACAAATGATCAACTGATGTGCAAGTATCCCATCAGAGTGTTCAGTCTTGTACGAATGGTTCTGTTGAACCACCGTTCAGTTTGTTCTTGCTTTTGTTTTTGGAAAGGAGCTTTCTGTTCAGAATACGTGAAAGCGTGCCTCCCTTCTTGCGTGCTTCCTCCGACAGTGGCTGCTGCAGGTAGACGAGATCGTTGTGCGACTGACTCATCCCAGGATCCTTCTGGTGATGTCGCCGGCGGAAAAAGAGCTTTGCGCTTTTCTTCAGAATCGAACCTGTGGAAGCAAACAGCAGAGGTGCAGGGTGCTTTAGACACAATGAGCTGCTGTCCTCTTGGAATTCAGCTTGAACTGTAACTGTAGCACGCCTGGAAAAAGCCTGGGTCTTAACATTTCCAGTTTAAGCATCACCCTGGTAACTACTACAACAATGTTAAAAAGCTAAGACTGTGGTGAATCTAAAGTAAGAATATGCATGGTTTGTAACCTAGAGGCCGTAACAGTATAAGTTCCACCTTGCAACACGTGATTTCAGATACTGGCAAATGTGAGCAATTGTCGTGCTTTCAGCCAGAGGCACCCATACATACACTACATGCTACTGAATTCTCCTTGCCCCACTTCTGATCCAGCTCTCTCTCAGCTGAACACCACTGAGAAATTCAGACTCCATGGAAGTATGTATTTCTCTACTTCAACTTGTTCCATGCAAGTACATGCAAACTGCATCATGACAGACTGTGGTAGTTCTAGATATATGCATATACACACGCTTGTAAAGCTAGCAGAAATGTTCAGGAGAGAAGAGCTCACAGGTATTGCTAGAGGAGCACTAAAGAAAAAATGAATTTTCCTTCATTTTAGAAATGATGCTATTGAAAAGGAAGGAAAGTTACAGTGAAACATGCCTATGAGGGAATCAGTGTTAGTCCTCTGACTTTAGCTTTTAAAGTCAATGCACACATCTTGTGGAAGTCTCCTTCCTTATGTTTTATTCATTTCAGATGCTCTTCTGAAAGCTGTGTTAGTAGTCAAACATACACATGCATAGCCTTTGGTGTGGGTTGTACACTGGGTTCTCACGTGTCAAACAGGCATATCCAATCTTTCCAATACAACAGAATTACAGAGTATTTTATAAAAGGAATTAAATAGCAGAAGCAAAGTTACTCTTTGTTGTTTCGAGGATCAAATGAGGAAGAGATTAGCCCATGATCCACAACATGAAGGTGGCATTTTAATTTGAGCTAAAGGACTGTTGGTGCTGGAGAACTCTACCTGGCAGTCAACCTGTATTCAGTATGCCCGTGCAAGCCAGACAGCATGTGTTCTACATGAACTGAGTAGCACTACCTAGAGTAACAATCACAAAGTATTTGATATTTTAAAATCCTGTTAGTAACAGCAATTAACTTCAAGCAGATTAAAAATAGTATTACATCTGCTTCCAACAGGTTCAGAAATGAGCTCAAATCCCTTCTGTGGTAAATTAAGCTACTGTGTTTTGTTGTATTCCTTCTCTTGATCCCATGTCAAGCCTATTATGCAGCCAAGGCAATTGCAGCTGTCATCCCACCTCATTGCCAACACCAGCACTCTTCTTTTTGCAAGCTTGGGTTAGTTTTGCAGCCACTGTTCTGCCAAATTCCACTATCCCTTTCCATGTGCACATGTCTGATGTGTAAGGCAGCCTGGCTGCCACTGGCAGAGATACTGCTTCGAGCTACCAGCAACACTTAGCTGGGTGTCAGTACATCAGCTCCATCTTAAAATAGCACCAGATTTGTGCAGAATTGGGCAGCACTGCTGTCCAAGTGGCACAAACCAATCTGAATGAGGGAGGACCCAGGTAGCAAGCCAACACAGGAGCCTTCTGGCAGTCAGACTAGTATGTGAGGACAGTCATCTCCTTGGCAAAGCTTCCACACCTCATTCCTGTACCACTATCAGGTTTCAGTTCAGCTATTAATTCTTGTCACTGCACAATCTTGATTCTGCTTTTCCTTCCATTGCCAATGGATACATAAAGCAACACACAGACCAATTCTTTCACACAATACCATGCAATAGCTAAAATTACATATTTGTCCCCCAAGGACTTGATGGGCTGTGTGTCATTTTGCACAGTGACAGCTGCAGAATAGGTATTTTCATGGCAGCTCTGCTGCACACAGCCAGAGGCTTCTTTGTTCAGACCAGAGCAGTTACAAATATGTGCTTGGGTTTATTACTTTGTACTTCAAGGACTAAGCACTCAGCACCTGGGAGGATACTCTAATGTGTTTTGTCCTGCTGCTGCTGCGATTCTTCTAACAGGGCGTGATGGGATGAAAGCAGAAAGCAACTGGAACTCGTGGATTTGAATCTTGACTGCTCTCCCATCACTCTCTGATTGATCTTTTTGGCAAGGCAGTACCACTTCAAGCTGTTGTCAACAGCATAAAGCAAACAGTGTTCAACCCCATGACACTGACAGTTGTTAATATGCAAAGGCTGGGGTGGATTGATGAGGCCTTGCTGCTGTGTGGCTTTGTTTTAGCAGTCAGCTGTTCGGCCCAGCAGTCCTGGCAGCTGCAGCTGTGCCAACAGGAGCAGGACAGAAGGCTTTATCTGTAAGCACTTACTTAGTTCTACCCATCCAGACCAATTTCCCATACTAGGAAATAAACACATACCAAGAATGCTGCACAAGTTGTGCTGGTGGCCTGGGACAACCCACTGCAGCTGAAAAACTGCAGGCAGCACTTCCCTGAGAGCAACACAGGCTCAGCACAAGCAGCAGTATCCCCAGACATGAAAGCTCCCTGTGTTTTTGGAGGTGCTGAGGTCATTGCTACATGGAAGCTTGCCACATCCCTGCTGCCACCCATCAGTCTCTAGCCAGTTTGGTATCTGCCGCCTGACAGTGGCTCCAGCTGCTGTGGAGGCATGCACCAAATTACAAGCTTGGCGATGCTCATGCTATTTGCATGCTTACTTCTTGAGTTCAACAGGATCCATATGCCAACTCTGCCCCTAACACCAGGAGACAAGCAGAGAGCATGTCAAGAGTGCTGTACAGTGACTGGTCTTCATAGGCTTCTCTGCACTAGTTTAGGGTGTTCTGAAAATGAGGGGCTTGGATCACTTCTGAATCTCATTTTTGTTAATGAAGATTTCCTTCCACATCTACAAGGATAAAGAGATCGCTTCTTTCCATTCCTTCCCAGCTTCCAAAAGTTTTTATCCAGATGGTTTTGTAAATACCTGCTGAGGTCCTGGTAGCTCTGTGGTAGGCTAGAAAAGAGAGCTAGAAAACTGAAAGCAGCAGGTTTTAAAATAAGCTTTCTGCGTATGCATATTCAGTTATGGGGTCACACATGGTTTGCATGATCAGATGTGGACTGATTACCAGATACTACAGGAATGGGCATGATGGAGGGAGAGCAGGAAGTAGAGCACTCCCTCCAAGGCTGCCCTTCTGTCCATTCTGTGTGATCCACCCGGACAGCACGTCCACCAGCAGAATGATTTGTTATGACTAGTCTGCTAAGTATGGGAGCAGAGGAAAGTAATTTTGGAGGGAGGAAAGAAATGGATGGGGAAAGAAGAAAACATATGCCAGACTATGTTTTGCTTCAGTTTTTACAATGAGTGAACCATTGTAAAGCTACATTTTCTAAGGAAACCAAAAAGCAACCAAAAATCAAAACCAAACCAAATCAACAAAATAACTTACTGTGTAGGTAATTAATTCTGGCTGGCATAGTAGTCCTCTTAAGTATATAAAAGGGAATGGGTAAGAAAGAGGAAGTCAGAAAAGTAAAAAATAAGATGCAAAAGTTAATTAAAAAAAAGAACAGAGAGATAACTTTAAGACATTAAATAGACACAAGGCTTTTAACAGCAGAAGGCATTTTGTTTGCTTTGTTTGAGGGTTATTTGGGGTTTTGTGTTTGGGTTTGTTTTTGTTTTGTTTCTTCAAGGGAAAGTTTTTGACAAAACGGAAATCTTGAACTATATAAAACTAACAGAAGATAGGGGGGTTGAAATTATTTCCTGTCTCACTCCACAGCTACTCCACTGTGACAAAGCAGAGGTTCCAGACTTCCACAGAGGTCTGTGTGTAAAGAAAGGGACCTGAGACAGTCTTCACAAGTATTTTTTCAAGATGAGACAACTGTCTCAAATGCTTTTATCAGTCCTGTACTACACAGTGTAAACAAGATCTTTAGAAGCCTTATCTCTTTGCAGTGTACTGCACAGAGAACAACAAAACTGGACAACACCTCACATACAAATTTCCACTTGCTTTTAAAGAAGAATCCAGAGTTTTTGCAATATGCCATACAGCTTCCTAAACTTCCAGGCTCCAAATCAGACAAATCCCTTCACAACTAATCTCCTATCCCCACCCCAAGCATGCCAAAACATTCCAGTGCCAAACTATGTCAAACTGACTGTTGCTGTACCATCCTGATCTACCAGGTGGAGCAAAGAAGCTGTGAGCTCAGTGCTCTAAGGGAGAGCGCCTTGGCAAAGAGGTCCAGTGCATGCTTTAAGTGGGAGGGATTACAATAATCTGAGGTTTTGTAGTAAGACATTTCACAGTATCTTATCTCTGGATAAGGAAAGAATAGAAAATAATAAAGAGAAAGAGGGATGGATATGGGTGAGAAACACAACAAGTTCCGCAACGTGCAGCCAGTGAGACTGGTGTGCAGCCTGTTCAGGGCACAGTCCACTGCAGTGGCTCTTGTGTCGGACTTCCTAACAGACCCTGTGTTTACCACTTAGCCACAAACCAGTGCTACAGCCTCAGAGGTTAATGGATTTATAATGGAAACACAAAGGACCCTAAGACATGTTCAGACTGCAACTATGCAGGTTTGTAATGATAACAGCAAAATTATCTTACCCCTTATTTACTTATTAAATTACCCTGTTTCCATTTTCTTTAGCAAACTAGCATTAATGAAATCAGTGAAAAGGGAGAAACTGTTCACAAGGCATTTGAGAGAGACTGTACCTCTGGTTTAGCTCTGGTACTTCCTGAACACACACTTTATTGAAGGTGAGGGAGTCCTGTTCTCAGAGATGTAAAGGAGAAGAAGGAATGTAACAGAAAGCAACTCTGGAACCCTGCCATTTTCACCTTAGTAATGGGACTGCTAATATAGCACAAGTCCTTGTTTATAAGGATATGGTTTTCACTGAGGAACTGATAATGTGGCTGGTTATTTCTCTCCCAGATAATTGAGTTGGGCTTAGTGAGCTGCCCTTCAACTTGTAAGGCTGAACCCTTACGTTTCCTGATGGACGGGGGAGTGCACTCTCTATGGCTGCTAGTAAGACAACTTCAGCCAACATCACAATCACAAGGAGTTTAAGGACAAAAATCAGTAAGAAGAGATGAACTACTAAAGTGTTTCATGATACTGCCAGGTACGTAGAGAAAGCAGTCATCCACTGAAGCAGAAGTAAGAATCACATACCTTTAGATTTTTTCATGCTCCCAGTTTCTGAAACACTTAATGAGCTTCCAGATATTTCTTCACAGGTTTGGTCTAAGAGTGTGTTGGTGTCCCACTGCTGGCTGCTGTTCTCCAAATCCCAAGCCTTATGGGCACTTTGCTGTGGATCAGTTTTGGGCACTATTTCTGAAGCACCTAACGATAGCTTTTCATCAGAGGTGACTTTTGCAACACCTTCCCCTGCAGTGGGTGGATCTACTTGCTTGCAGGAGCTGTCCATGGCTGCAGCATAGTCCATCATCAGTGCAGTTTCACTGTCCTGAGATAAGGAAGTCTGCCCAGTGAAAACAAGAGACAACACTGACACAAGCCACTCTGCTGGAAAAAACCCACAAGCCTCCCTGCAAAAACTCCTTTATTTTCTTTATAGTTTTACATGTCTTGCTCAGGGCTGTCGGAAAGCCACTGGAAGCTTTCCTAGCTCCACCTAAAGGGGAGGAGCATTTAGCCACGTTTCAATCATGTTGTTGAAGGCAAATGATTGAAAATAAAACCCAACTAAGTACATGTCTCCCACCTAAGCCCAGCTCCGCTGCAAATAATGGGACTCTTTCCTACATGTGCTGCTGTAATGAAGCATCAGCATTCACAGACAATCTTTTGGTCCTTAAAATAACCGCATCTTCATCTTGAAGGACTTGTGTCAGCTGTATCAGCTAAACACAAATCCATGCAGTCCCACTGCCTCCATCTCCCAAGCAGATACACCCGACACTGTGGCAGCTGATGCTCATTTCTCCCTCTCATCACAACATAGTGATGATGAAGAGAACCATGCTCACTGACTTGTCTTTCACAGAGCTCTTTAGGGGTCCTGTGCATAACAGCAAGACTTGACAGCAAATGTGCATACAGCAGCCTGTAGGGAAAGGAACAGAGCCAGGCACCAAGCATCAGATGGGAGACTGAGGCTGTGGATGAAGAAAGTCTGGAGGAATGCTATATAACATGTGTGAATGTTTTTTTGCCCTCCCTCTGGAACAGAGTCCAGAGGACTTGGACATTTTTCAGAGAGTTTTAACAACTTTGAAAGAAACAGAAAATATCTTTCATACTTCTTCTGTGCCTCTTCCCTCCATGGGCAAAACACAGAGAAGGACAATCTCTGGTCTAACCTAAGCTGGTTTTCCCAAATCCCTAATCATCCCACTCCCATCCAAGGTTACCATGCATTTTCAGTCAGGCTGTCAAATCTAGCAATCGAACCCCAAAACACCCTCTGCAAAAAACCCACCCTGATTTGGCTTAATTTGAAACAGCTACTGAAACAAGTTGGCACACAGACCTAGATCCTGCAGCGACTGCTGAATGGGAGACAGCAGAAAACACATTAACATTGCAGTCAGAGGACTTTACAGTAGTAAGCGTTAAATAGAAGTGTAGTTTTTTGCACTACCTTGGACACCCCTGATATGATAATGGTGCTTTTCTTTCTAGGAGACTTCAGTTTCTGTTTTGCAGACTCACTTAATTGCCGAATGGCTGCTTCTGCAACAGGATCGGTACCATTCAGTACCAGCAGCTCTGAAATGAAAGCATTATTTCAGAGGGAAGAAAGAAAAACAGGAAAAAAACAGAGCAAAAAGAGGCAGAGCTTGTTCTTGACATTAAATTCAACTAAATTAACAGAAATGTTTTAAACACTAAGCATATCAAAACACCTTCCAATTCACTACCCAGCTATTGAGTCTTGCCTTTTTGTTGCCCATTCTTTTGAGTAAAGGTAACTAAGCTGCACTTACAAACCCTTGCACATGGGAGGAAGCATAGACAGACACACTATCCAGTTATTTCAGTGCATTGCTATACTGCAGTGACTGTAATCCAGAAGCAGTGGGTAGAGCATCACACAGAATCACAGAATCCCAAGGGTTGGAAGGGACCTCAAAAGATCATCTAGTCCAACCCCCCTGCAAGAGCAGGGAAACCTAGAGTACATCACACAGGAACTTGTCCAGGCGGGCCTTGAATATGACAGTCACGAAAAGCCATAGTTCTAACACAATACAAAGCTGCCCTGTATTACTGCTTCTTCAGGTAGGTGTTTTGCTCTTTTTCCAGACATCCTTGCTCAGCATTTCCAGATTTGCTTGGCAATATGGTAGGATGAGGAAGACAAAATGGCAGTCACTCTGCTCTTTATCAGCTGCCTCCAAAGCCTACAAACTGCACCTCCTTTTCCCCTCCAAACACTACACAGGAATACAAAACTGTCTTTATAAAATGCCCTTTAGTGCCAAGCACAAGTTTATTTTTAAGCACAACTATTTCTGGCATCCACTATGCGACTACTTTGGGCACAGCAAAAAACATACACTCGTCAAATTCATCAAGCTTAGGAATAAACAAGGCTAAGAAAATTAACAAGACAAAAAATCCCCATATTTAACTGTCTGAGGGGGGCTTTTCTGTAAGTTTTAACAACAAAAGAATACAGGCAGGAATAGCACCAGTGCTAATTAAACTCAGCAGTGTCTTTTGTCACTGTGACACTAATGCAATGAAAGACGAGGCCTCAATAATTATGCTGCATCAAGTATCTCAGATACTTTTGGAACTCAAGAGCATGTGTGCACGAGGGGTATACATGCCCATGCATGTCTGCACACTCACTATAAACCTCTACTTCAGCATCTCCATAGCCACTGCAGAGCCTCCAGGCACAGCAGAAAGCATCCAGGACAGTATGACTGGCACTTGCTAATTCTTATTGTTGTCATCACTTAGAACTATGACATGGCCACAGCACCTTTTCTACAGTCCTTGTTGCTATTTTGGCATGATATTTGTAATAACTACTGCCTGAGTTATTGCCATACCAAAAGTTCCTTTGTATTTCTTTAATCTGGGTTAAAGCTTTATTCTGAGTAATTCTTCCTGCTGTATTGTATAAAAGTTCCACAGAAATTGCCCCTACATTCCCATAAAACTACTGTCCATATCAGTGTGCTCTAAATTGTCTTCAGGTGAGTTTTCCAGTAACTTCTTTCTATCTTTAATATCATAAACAGTTATGAAACTTAACTCAGCAGTCTAGAGCTACCTTAACATTTCCTAAATTGGCTTAGTAATACCACGGTGCTTCATGGTATCAGAGTACTTCTTAGTCTAGAGGTAGGGAAAGACTCAAGTGCTATTATAGTTTTTCACGGCTATTGGATCATACTGTCCCCCAGATTTCTATCTTTTGGCCAATCCAATTCCCTCTCTCAGAAAGCCTTCCGACTGTGCCAGCAGCAGACTTGGATCATCTCCGAATTGTCCCGTCTCCACTCAAATTTGTACAAAGAAAACTGAATTCCACACCATGTGCCATTTGCAGCTAGACTGAGTCACATCTTTCATTACTGTTGCCTACAGGGCTACAGAAAGATTGAATGGTGACCACACAGAGGACTGAAAAATATCCTGAGGATTCAGAGTTGCGACTCAAAAAGGTAACATGCCCCAGAGCCAAAATTAGGTTTAATATAGTCAAAGTGAGCTATAATTAAAGTTACTACCAATGCCACCTGACACACAGAAGGCACTTCAACTCTATGCCACATGACTTAGGAAGGTGAACAAACAAGCACAGCAAGATTGTGTATTTGCATTAGCACAAAAAAAAGCCCGGTGGCGGGGCCAGGAAGAGAATTCAGTCTGCTTTACATCAGCCCAGCCTCATGCCACCTCCTCAGGCAGAGGGGAGATCACAGTGGCCTTACAGGCAACTGTCACAAGGTTTTAATTTTGTGCAGTGTTTCCCATGCCTTTGTAAAGAAGGACTCTTCATTCAAAAGAGAAGAGCCACCCTGGCTTTTCTGCAGTCACCTGCCCTCCCCAAACCACAGCTCATTGTTACATATACAAAATAAGTAATTTTAATCACCAATTCAAGCCAGACTTTTACTGCAAGACTGCTATATCCCTCACCACCACACTTGCTAACACAAACATCTCAGTGCCTGTTGAAAGGCAATAGCCATGTGGATTTGCTGTTATTTTAAAAAGATTACATTAATCCCATATGCAGCAGAGACAGACATATTCTTATGAGCAGCTTTGAACATTTCTATTACCTGTATCTGAAGATGATAAAGTTTTGCTGACTGGAGCACCATGAGGATGGATAGCTTGAATAGAGAAATCCTTTTCAATCACTTTTACTTTAACTGGAGTTTTCACAGGAGAATCTAAGGACAAAGTTTTGGGATTATTTAAGCTACTCAAGACATTTATTATGAAATTAATAAAAATCTATGATACCAGTGTTAAAGCCTGTTTAAATCATAAATGTTTGAGAAAGTTGTTTAATACGAGTTGTCAACACATGGTCTATGATAACCAGACACAAGAAGACCTGTGAAGGGTAGGACTTTATTGTTTGTAAACGTTCTACTGTAATATGCTAGAAAACACTCACTTAAGTAAAAGATCTGCTTTAACAACTTCACACTGTTTAGAGGTTTTACCTCTGTACTTCTCCCAGGAAGAATGAGAGAATCTACTCCTGAAATACATGATGAAATAAGCTTTGGCACAAGACAACACCAATCCTCATTAGGGATTATAATACAGATCAAGGTTAGAAGGCACAGGACAGTCTGTCATTAGAAAACACTCTTAAGAGTCTGATACCAAACCCAGGCTCTTCTATGTTATCACTCTACCATGAAGTTTTACAGTTTGTATTAAAAGGAGCAGTAACCACTCCTCATATAAACCCAGGGTTTTGTGAAAGTTAAAATCCTGATTCTGAAGCATACAAACAATGCCTCCCCTCTGACACATCAGGGAAGCCTGGACAACAGTGCCTTTCTTGACATCCCACCCTCCCAGCTTCTCCTGATCCCCATGCATAACCGTAACAGTGAGCACAGGAAGAAGTGGATTTCCTCACCTGTGCTCAATGGGGATGATCTCCCTTCTAGACGAGGTTTGGTTTTCACAGCAGTTACAGTAGTGACCACAGTCCCACAGGGCATCACAGTGCGATCCTTTTCTATTTTAGTGGCCAGCACTGGAGAAGGTACTTGCCATGTTTTCAATTCATTGGGTTCTATAAAGGAGAACTAGGAAAGGAACAAAACAAGTCACCTTAGAAGCACAGTCAAGCAAGAAGGAGACTAAGATTTCTAGGTAATACTCTAATATTTTTGCTAAGGTTCAAAAGCCAAATAACTAAGCATTCTGATATTCACAAATACTGTGCAATCTGAACATTCTATTGTAACTCAGCTACAGATTGCACTACACTGTGTATGACAGTCCAAAGCACAAGATGAGCATTCACATGTACTTCTCAAAGTAAAAGATTTACTGTAAAACCATCCAAACACAGTAGTACCTCTGCACTAATGGATCCCAGCCCAGGCCCTGGCTCTGGGCTGCCTTCGCTAGCCCTGCTGTTCAGTGCAAAACATTGCTGGCCAGAAGGTTGTTTCCTGAACAGATCTAGGGGTACAGTCACTTTTGTGGATAAAGGACCTAGAAGAAATAAAATCAACAAAATCAGTGCACATCTGAGCTGTCAGTATATTTAAGAGTAAGAAGACAGGAAAGGAGGAGGAAGAACACAGGCAGCCAATTACAAGAATTGAGCTGGTTCTATACCACAGGGCACAAATATGGCAGTTTTCCCATCTTTCTTTCCACTTTACAATTATTCCTCAGCTTGGCATAGTACTGTGCAACAGGAAATAATGGAGACATGAAACATTACTTATTTGCCACCATTTCTGGCCATTATTTTTTTCCTGTATATGCAGAATATTTAGGAGAAAACATCTAGAAATATTAGAATTACAAATTTTCCCCAAGCTGTCCATTTCATACAAGTTTGGCTGGCTATTTTCAGCTGATCTCCCTTGCACAGTTATTCTTCCCCCAAGGACTGCCTACATCCATGTTTGAGCCATACCCAAGTTCACTACGAGGTCAAGTCAGCAGAAGACATCTACACTTTAATGCGGGTTCAGAAATCTGACAATTTTGTGTCTGGCTATACAGCCAGCTAGAAATAAAAAAGAACTTTATATCAAAGTTTAGCTCACAAGGTGGTCATGAAAAATAATTCTGGTTTAATACTTACTATCCAACTTTCCATCTTCTGCTATTTGCAGTTGCAATGATTTTGATTTGGCACTTAGTTCACTGTGAAATAAATGAAACTGTGTTAGGTCTTTGCAGGCAAGCAGGTTTTCTTTCCCACTTAGGTCTTCCCTATTTCCATTCCGGTTGCCAACACCTAACTTTTCTTTGCCTACACTAAGCCAGGCAGTACAACTTGCCGATCATGATACATGCGTAGCATCTTTCTGTGCTCAGGTAAGACCAACTAAAGGGATCATAGTCAGAAAACCACGGCCTGGTTTCCTCCAGCACTGTTGCACAAGTTCAATTTCCTAAAATTTCAAAGAGACTTTCTTTCTCCCCAGTAGCTGACAAACACTGCCCTTCAAGCTGATGACAGTCCCCAATCTGACTGCTAAACTACAGCACTAAGAAGCTATCTTTTTCCTGGTAGGATCAAATCCATAAGTCAAGATGCGGGAACAGGTTCAATCAACAACCCATTCACAGCTGTGGGGTATTCTGTCAAAGCAGGAAAGCGTTCTGCAAGAGCAGGATAGATGCAAGTAAATACAAGCAGTTACAGTCTCATCTGAGGACTCAGTACTACTTTCCCAAAATAAGACTCAAGGATGTTACAAGGTAACAAGAACCAATCTCCGTGTGTCAAAACCAATGCAAACTATTAGCCGAATTACTGGCACAAGCAGTACTTCACAAGGTGAACTAGACAAAAGATACAAAACCTTTCCTCTAAGTCAGCCAGCAAAGCAAAGGGGGTACCTACTGAGGAACCTTTCAGTAATGCTTGTTTTTGTAAACTTATAACCTTCTCAGTAGATGATCTGACAAAAGTCTTAAGGGCATACATATATGTATTTTATTTTTGTATGTCTGTGTTTCAGGTTGGTGTGATGTTGGCATCCCACCTCCATTAGATGTTGTGGGACATCATTTGTGCAGCAGGTTTTAAGCTTTTCCCTGCCACTACCATTACCTCCTGCACCTCCAAAACTTGAAAGGAGGCACTTTGATGGTACACTTGCTGCTCTTCACATGAAGCTAAAACAGAGACTGATATGGTGGTCAGTACACCGCTCTTAGGACTGGTGGGTGGTTTTGGTTTTGAAGAAAGAAAAGGGGGGAGGATGTGAACTTAAAAGAAGGTATACAGCCAAATCCTGATCACCTATCTGTGAAAGTCCCCAGGCTTACCTCATGCACTGTGGAAAAACAGCATGGAAAACCCAGCATTATCCCCAGTGTCAAAGCCAAATTCCAGTCAACTTAATCACATCCTGCCTGCTCTCTCTCTGCACTTTCAGTTGGAAAGGGTACTATTCTTACAAACTTCCTGTCCAAAATTGCTGCGAATGTGTCTGCTCTACAACACCAAGCACAGATGCTGTTCTTCCAACAGATGGCTGAAGTGATTCACAGACCCAGTGGCTGAAGCACTTCAAGATACTCCAGAACAGCAAGTTGCTACAGAAGGGCATATTTTTTCCCTCCTACTGTGGAGGAGAAATCAACATCATGTTAAATCTAACATCTTGATGGCAATACAGCACGCTGACACAGAAGAACATTGTCTGATCTGTGGCTTTCCACAAAAGCTGTAGGTCGCTATAACTAAAATCAGACCTTGTAAGTCATTGGACTATGAATGTCTGAAGGAAGAGAGCTTCCTAGTTTTCCACTTGACAGCAGGATTAAGAACCAGGTGCACACAATTATCAGACCACATAAAAAGGTGAAGCCTTTCAGCATTGTTCTACAATAACATGTCTCCTTTGCTGACTATAGGGACTTCTCATCATCTCCATCCCTGGCACACATGCAGAGAGGTTTGGTATTCTCGAAGTTCTGTACAACTTGTGATGACTGATCCTGGTGCCTTACTTCAAATCAAGCAACCCTTATTGCTTCTTCCCTCAATTCACCCTGTTTCTGCAAGGCGCATTCCATAACATTTACATGTGAAGTCCAGCAGACTGTGACGAGGAGGCAGGAAAAGATCTGTGCACTGCTCACTCCTTCAGCTTGAGGAGGAACACACAAAAGTACACACCACTCCTCGAGGAAGAGGACACTCAGCACAGACAGGCACAGGTCTGAATACACGCTCAGTCCTTGTGAGCTAAGCCTCTGCTTTGCAAGGGAAAGAACAGATATAATGGATGCTAGGCTGTGACTAGAGGGAATAAAAACATCGCACAAAACCAAGCAGCATTACTCTCTGAAATACATATATTTTATATGTATTTGTAGAGAGAAATAGAACTGATATAGGAGAGGAAAGCTACAGAGACTCCCCTGTACATGAACTGCCTCTCACCTTAATAATCTGGTAAAAAAAAGCAAGCATTATCTGCAGTATGTTGTATGGCAGCATCTGTACCTCAGTTCCCTGGGAAGGTGCTTCTGCTTGGCTATGCATGTGTTTAAAGCCAATAGAAAAATATCCCTCTGATACACACTGCCACCAGTGATTCCCCCCCTTCTTCAACTCATACAATACAGAAGCCTTCAGATACTTGTGCTCTGCTGCGAGAAAGTGGAAATGAAAATAGTTTAAGAACTCCTCACTTTTGACCTTATTTACAGAAGCTGTATGAATCACAGAATACCACGGAGGCTGCCAAAAGTCCAATTTTTTCCTACAGAAAAAGATCCAGTTACCTTTACATTCCCTTTTTAATCACAGTCACAACTCTTTTAGATAGTCTATTTTTTTGCACATTTATATTTCTGACTCGGCAGAGAATGGAGACACATCAGGTTTACCTCAAATTTAATTTTCAAGGTAAAGTGACTTCAAAACCTTGCTAACACATTTTTTGGCACTGTGTGAACTCAGAGGGTGATTTATTATGCCTGTTACTGCTGTCATTTACTAGAATCGGGTATCTGCCAGGGAAGACCTAGACACCTATTTGGTCTCATATCCATGCAGAGGGTAATTAGATATCCTGAAGTACCTGCCAGTTCCAGATTTCTCTGAGGTCACTTGATTGGAATATTTCAAAATGCCATTCTTCTCTCAAAAACCTCACAGAGTTTAAGTACAAAAAGATGCTTTGCTATAAAAATGTTCTCAGTAGGTATATTACTTACAAGATAAACTCTTCCTTCCAAAAGGGATTTGCAGCATTTTTGGCTACAGAGCTGGAAAACTTCTGCATAGGGTCATTCAGCTGAACTATACACACCAGGTTTGTGCTGCCTGTAAGGGCAAGAAAAGCCAACATCCAGTTATTAAAATTTCATCACCAAGAGGCACACTTAGAAAGTGAAGAACTCCCTTCCTTACATACTGCACTTTTGAACAGACTGTTGCAAACACACAGAATAAACTGATTCCCTCACTTTGCATACCATCTACATTAATGGCAATGGTCAAGATTGTCTTATGCACTGTTCTACATAGTGTGAAATATGACACCCTCAGTTAAATTTTGGCATGAAGCATAAATTGTGCAGATATAAAAAGACCAAAAAGGATGGGGTGACAGAGGTGGACAGCAAGGAGGTGGTGGTGTGGATGCGAGGCGGGAAGGGTATAAAGTTGCTTTCAGCTGCTTTAAAAAACCCGGAGGTTTTCAGAGTTCCTACTGGCCACAGTCACAGTAGTCTCTTTGAACATCAAAGCAAGCTTTTTTTCCTAGCAAGTGAATGATGACAGTAGCATTAGTTAACATTTGCTTTGCAGAATGTGGTTTTTAATGAGTTCATGGCATCTTAGAGTACTGGTGCAGAATTATGTCTATCTTGATATTTGATTTTGCTAGTATAGCAAATTGGCATATTAGACCAGTTATACTGCTGCTCCAAGGGGAAATAGTTTGCCCAATGTGTTCTTAAAATGATTTATTTTCTATAGCTCTCAAAGCATCAGAAATCATTTCAGTCACAATGTTCCAAAATATCAAGAAAAGCAGCAAAAAGATCAGTACTGGCTGTATGTAAAGCAAACAAAAGATACACTACCTCCAGTTCTCCAGAAGAATCTAGGTTTGTATTTACTATTATCACCTCTCACTGGTCCTCTGGTGATGCACTGGGGCTGTGATGAGCCCTATCTCAGACACAAACAGCTTGGGCCTAGCAAGGTTATTAGAGGAGACAAAGCACTATGTACATGCAGCTTACTTGGGATTCAAGCTAACCCTGGAGTAAGTAGTTTAGCTGCTTCCACAGCGAGCTGAGTCCGAGTTAATGAACTTGGGAAGGTTTTCTGTTAACCTAGCCATATGTCTCTGCAGCCTGCTCTTGCTGCCAGCAGAGCTCAGCACCATGGGGTAGAAGCATCTGTACAATTCTTTCTGAAATTACACTAAAGCCACTGACAGACTGACACTGAAAAGGGTATTTCAGCATTTCTGCTCTGGTATACACAACTAACAATTTTTTCCTTAACAGCAGAAGTCACTTTTGCCCTAGATGATGCACTGTGGGCCATACAGTACTAAATCTAGGATAATCTTTGTTTACATACACAAACTAAGGAGATAATGCGCACAACTCATAGGCAGAGACCAGTTCTGCTACTGGTTACTCACCAGTTGAACCAACATACCTATAGGGAAGCCACAAGCTCCTATTAAACTTGTTAGCATCCATGGTTTATAGGATGATAATGATAAAGACAGACAAACCATCCCTTCCCAGCCCTCTATATATATATGCAGGTTAGTCTGCAATATTGCACATCTTACTGAGTCTCACAATTGCAACAGGATAATTAATTATTGCTGCAAGACAACACCAGGATAAGAGAACAATAATTAAAAGGTGGCAAACTATGTCCAGAAGCTAGCATCTTCCCAGCTGTGCAGTATTTCCATTGGATTTCAAGTGTACCAGCTAAACCCCACTGTGAAGCTTTATTTTCATACACAGTTCAAAAGCATTTACACTCCCAGAGGTGCTAGGGAACCAGCAAAATTCCCTCCATCTCCTTTTAGGATAGCAAATGGTGATTTTGCTTCTCAGGATCTGGGTCCCCAAAGCAGAGCACATCAATTGTCCCCTTTCATTTTCAGGGAGGAAGCAGAAAGGTTTCCCATATGATGAATTCTTCCATTGCATGCACTGTATGCACACAAAGAGGTATCTCATCTTAAGACTTTTAAAGGCAGACAAAATGATCTGCTCTTTCAAGAAGTTTAGTTTGCACTGCAAAATTGTAGAGTAATAACAAATTCTGAGTTAGCTTTCCTGCAGTCTACAGTTTCCAGCACAGTTTTATTTATATACAACATTCCACTGCAAAGAGTTCCAGAACTGCTTTAAAAATAGTTTGTTTTTACAAAAACAGTCTGCAGAAAGTTTTAGGGGAATCGCTTCCAATCAGGATGAGCAAGCAGCATTATGCAAGACTCCGGGGCAGAAACCTATTACATCTAACTGGAAAAAAAAACTTGTAGAGCAAGTAGGATATATTTGTCCAAAACTAGTGCCTTGCCCAATTTAGCAGCCTCAAGCTTCCACTAAAAAGATTGTTATGGAATTGTTTTGTGACCATAAATAACAGAGCCTTAAATCTGTATTTCCGCTGACAAAATCTGAAACATGCCTGCTCACGCCTCAGTCAGTGACAGAGGCATGCTTGAACCTGAAGTCTGAATACTTGCAAGACAGGCTTGGTGCTTCTTTCCAAAACCAACACTGCAGCCTCGCAGTGACTGCCTTCTTGGCTTCATTCTCCTCTTGCAAGAGGTACTCCCTCGGCTACCTGCAGAGGTCGTTTATTAGGGGAAAAATATCTCTTGACAGCAATACACCACCTTTGAGGAGAGTTTACATAGAGGAGGGGTTTAGATAGATCAGCAAATTGCTCAGAAGTATATCAGCTGTAAAAATGCGGTAACATTGAACCAAACCAATGTCACTGCTGACAGTTAATGGAGAGTTGGATTTGAGCCCCTCATCTTGGGCACACACAAATTGATAACTTTTAGAAATCAAAACTAAAATCCAGAAAAAATCAACAAACTTCATAAACATGCTCATTTCAATTTGCTTTCAAAAATGATGGATTTGTTTACAAGATCAAGGTGTTTAAATATTCAAATACACCAAAACACACAGTTTTGTACAAGCATGATTAAGTCTGTTTCTCAGAGTACAGCAATTTCTTACATTTTCTTTTGAGAGAAGGCTGTAACCCAGAACTTCCAAATTATTTCATCCAACAGGAAAAACAAACTGCTTGAAAGCAAGCAGCAATGCATGGGCTACGTTACCTGCAGCACTGTGATCAGTTAGGTTTACCGCGATGTTCTTCACTAGCAGTTTGAGTTCATGAGCCCTTGGAGGCTTAGGAGGACTAGTGCCCTGAGGGAGAAGGCTTACATTCTGTACATTCTGTGAAAAGCAAGCAGAGCACAAGGGATCACACATATGCAAACAGCAAATACTTTTAACTTCTGTCACACTGATATAGGGAACCAAATGTGTGATAGGGTGTAACATCAACAGATAACCCACCCGGGAGTTATGATCACAAAGCCTTCACTGCCAAAGGCTATGTTGTTTTAAAGAATACATTCCAGTTGTTTCTGATCACCAAACTGGGTTAAAATTACTCACTTGTGAGTCATGAATATGTAATAGAAACACTAAGCAGAAGGACATTTCTCAAAAGATTTAGGAATCAGGCTTACCTGAACCTCCTTTATATCTGCAGGCTTCGTACTCAACACTACAGATGGAGAAACTGAGCTAAAGAGGTTGATCAAAACATCTCTGAGTGTTTCAGATATTGCACGTGGCCCTGCTGTCTGTCCCTAAGAAGAAACAAACAATCATGCTTCTCAAAACTCAAAAGAAAGATGTTAAGGCAAGTATTACTGTGGTATATGTAAACCACCAGAGCTATGGAACATTAACTTTGTCAGAGAGAGACATGGTTTCTGTTGCTAACAACAAAATGTAACAAGAGATCATTCAAATAATTAGTTGCATTTCTATATTATGCA
Organism: Melopsittacus undulatus; assembly: GCF_012275295.1. Lineage (NCBI taxonomy): Eukaryota > Metazoa > Chordata > Aves > Psittaciformes > Psittaculidae > Melopsittacus > Melopsittacus undulatus. Next base: position 89,568,875 of record NC_047528.1, on the reverse strand, counting down.
ATAAACCAGAAATATACACTGAAAAAGCCACATTCTGTTCATAGTTAGGAAGGTAGAACTATTTGCCACAAAACCAGAAGTTTCATTAGGAGTTTACATTTCATGATGGTGTTTTAAAGTTTTTGTGCTGCTTTTCACTCCACTGAGAGAGCAGTCAGGTCATCAGATAAGCAGATCAGCCCTGTTCCACTGATTTCATGGGAGTTATGCCAGCTTGTAACAGCTGAGAAGCAGCTAATCCTGTGCTGCACTGGAAAAAATATTACAGCACCTCTTGGAGGTGTTCAACCTTGCTGAAAAGTGCACTGTACGGATAGACAGTCACGCTGCTCTGGGGGACCAGCTCATATTCTGCCCATTCAAAAATCTCATGGCAATCTGAGCTTAGCACCACAATCTCTGAGGGATCAGAACAGACCACAGGTTTTGTTTCACACAATTAATTGTAAGGTGTATAAAGCCCACTTCCCCTGATGCGCTTCTCATAAAGTCTCTCCTGCTCAGCTCCCTACAGGGAGCACGTTTTTAAATTAAGCAATCACAGAAAGGGCAGTTTCGTACCCAACTGCTCTGAAGGCAGCAGAGGAGAAATCTCAGTGAGGTTTCTTTTTTAGAAAAGACTGAAGTAGAAGAAAAAGGTCTGATCTAAAGCACAGGGGACTCATCCATCTTCCCTCACCTGATACCATACCTGACAGACTTCACTCTTCCAGAACAAGGCTTTAAAAGAAAGGGAACTAATTTACATGTCCAGATACAGAATAGCTGAAGAATTCAAAGCAGACAAAAGGTACACTTCAGCATGCTGCTTTCTGATGGGAGCATGCTGGCAACTGCTGTGCTATGGCCAACAAATGAGGCCCTGCTGCAAAAACAAGGCACACTGGTGACAAGGACACCCAATTTGCACCAGCAGGGAGATCAAGTGGGGGACTGAAGGCCTAATCCTGGTAGACTGCTCTGATAGTGCTGTCTGTGTACCACCAGCTTTCAGCACTCCCTGACCCACACCAGTGCAGCCACACAGCACATCAAAGCTGTGAGGCAGCAACAGCTGTAGCCTCAAAGAACCTCATCTCTGCACAGGCTTTGCTCTGCCACCCTGGACACCCTGCACAATGCTCCTCCACTACAGAGAGCTCTCGGCACAAGAGGCAATCTGTCATTTCAAAAGCCTCAGTCGTTTCTTAGGTGTAGAGGAATGATCACGCAATGACTTCTGCACTCTTAAAGGTATGCTTGCAGCTTGCACAACAGGTCAAATAGACTTGGAGTAACAGCTGTTTCCCAATTACTCAAGTGTTATAGCAACATTTAGGGTGTTTCATAAAAATCCCAGGAATGTTGTGTACAAAAATCCTGTTTCACTGCCTTCTTACCTAACTGCCCTTTGATGACGGGTCCCTATATTTCAAAATATACAACAACATTGGCAAGTCCTACAGAAACGCTGCCTTGTTCACACTGTGCTCCTCAAACAATCACCAAGGAAAGAGTATCATCTGCAACTTGCAGATAATACCCTTTCACTTTAAAAAATATGAAAGTAAATTAGGTTGTCTGAAGCCTCAGTTTCCATCATTTCATTACTTGAATGACTTAAATAAGCTGATAAATCGTGGTTAGTTTTGACTAGGCAATTTCCCTCCCCTGCCCTTAGCTAGATCCTGATGAAGAACACTGACAATTGTAAAATCCCAGCTGCCTCTTGCTTTGCCATCAACCTAATCTGATATCTGTTATTTAACAGTAACAGCAGCAACAACAGTAATATGTCTTCTACTTATAGGTATTTTCTAATGTTTCCATAGTTATTTGGAAAGCAGTTTGTTTGAAAAGCCTCCTGTCTGCCCAACCTCATTTTTAAATATACTTATTTGGAAAGTAACGCTCCATCATAACACCCTCTAAAAGGCAAGCCACAATGCCTTAACTGCCAACCAAAAAGGCTTGAGAAAAGACATTTTGCTCTGGGTTTGACATATGCTAAGGGCATACAGCCAGCTACCATGCCCAGCTTGGGGCACACCAGGACATGAAGTCACTGCATGTGAACCCAAGCCCTGTCAACCAGCCACCTTGCCAAATGCAACTCAGGTTCACCCAGCTATTATCAACAGAAAATAGGTTGTATTTGACTGAAGACAAAACCACTGTGTAGATGATCACAAGCCAAAAAAGGTACTTATCTGTAAGCACAATGTTGCTTCCAAAAGAAGAAACAACACAAAAGTTGACATTTAAGTTTAGGAGCAGAAGCAATTTCCGAGTGTATGTTGCTCACAGGCTTTAGCTCTCTGTTTGTTGCCTCCCCTCTTCCCTAAGTGCTAATAGAAACTTCAAAGGGAAAATAAAGCTCCTATTAAGAACTTAACAGGCTCATTTATAGAACATGGCAAAGCACAGCAAGTTGCAACTCCTTTGAAACCCTGGCATCTCCCAAAAAGCAGGTTGTGAAGTCCAGTAACTGTACCAGTCATCTGCATTTGTCAGTAAGTACTTAATGACTGTTCAGTATGTGGATAATCAGCATGCCACCAGAACCTTATTACACTGCTATATGTGCACAGTAAAGTCTACATTAAAACACACTTCAAAAGAGTCATCTGTCTTTGGTTATGAGTTTCACATTTTTGTGTTTAAAAACTATAATCATAAATTATTATAATTCTAGGTCACTTAGTACAAGGGCTTCAGAAGCAGCTTTACTGTACAATAAACCTATTTTTTAATGAGGCCTTCATTCAGAAAACCAGCTTCACAAAACAAAATCAAGTCTTCACTCTCTGTTGTAAAAAAGGCTTAAGTCATCATGTTTGTGCTGAAAATCCCCAGACACTGTAAAGGGTCAAAGACAGCAGAGCCTCAGTCATGAAGGAAATCTTTCAGGGGATGTCCCAGTAAAAAAAAAATCCTTAATGAATGAGTGTTTATATACTAAGATAAGGCACAATTCTAAAAGCATCAAGATATTTTTGGATCATCCATCATTTCCTTACATAACTGTATGTTTTCAGAGCTGTTTCAGAGCTATTGTTGCCTAATTTCCAAACTGATTCAAGTTAATGAGGGCAACTTTGTAATTACCTTGATGTGAATACCATTACAATTATTTTTCTATTATTATTTCAGAAGAGATCTGAGAGAAGATATTTAGGAAAATACATTTTTCATACCTCTGAATGTGGATGAAAAACGTTTGCAAAGTCATTTGTCTGTCAGACACAGACTTGGTTTACCTGTAATGTTTCAGAATCTTGAGAAATGCACCTAGATTTCAGAGATGTTTTTGGTTTTGCTGGATGAACCGTAACAGGTTTCACTGAAGCAGCTCAAGGCAGCACTACCAACAGGTAACCGCTCCATGCTTATTGAAAGGAGGCAACAGGAGGGAACAGGCATTTTGCTCTTCCAGCCTCACCTGTTACATTAGCTCTTAGACACCTCTACTGCTAATCAAAAGAATTACACTGGGTTTTACATTCAAGGGATGGAGACCCGTCTTCTCAACCATTACAGCAAACAAAATCTACTAACCTCCTGCAGTGGCTGGATCTCAAAGTTCGTTTCATTGGCATTAATGAGGAGCCAGTCAACTTTGACATCTTCTCCTCCATCTTTCACGTAGAGCTGAAGCTGTGGATAGGAAAGCAGTTATTGGAGAATGTTCTGGTGTCCTATAAAGAAATTGAAGGTTAAGCTCCATAGTAAGCCTTGCCAAAGGAAGAATGAGACCAGTTTCTCAGTAAGCAAACTCAAAGTGACAGTCCAAGAAGGCAGAAGTTACTTAAGCTTTGAGAGTACTTGCTAGTCAAAAAAGGGTATTGTTGTTATATACATTCAAACAGTCTAACCAATGTGTTACTTATCTGCAGTGCCCTAAAAATGCAGCTCAATTTATGAACTTATCACTTGCTCCAGAGGGAAACTGTTGTACTAATAAATGTTCTACCACAGTTAACATGAGCTTGTATGCATTTTGCAAACAGGAGGCTCAACTCAGCTGTGGGTTAAGATGTAACCAAAGGAGGAAGAAAGAGAACAACACTGAACACTTTACCTGCAAGTGAAGTGGAGAGAGTTTCACGCTGTATGACTGACCTTCTGCAGCCGTGGATGAAGCGGGTGAGACAGTGAATACAAATTTAACGGAATCTCCCACAACATTGCAAGAAACCACCTGATTAAATGAAAGGGATGGGAAGAGATAAGAATGGAAAAAACAAATTAGTCTTCAAAAGGTTTGCTGGAGGCAGGAAAGGAACTAAGAGAAGGAAGGACTTTACGCTACAAGAATTATGCTATATTCTGTAGGTGGAAGATTTCTATGCAGTCTTATAAACATCCCTACCCCGTTCTGTACCTTCTATAAACCACAGTTCAAGTGTTCACTTCTGGATGTGAAATTTAATACTTGGAAATTCTCATATTTTCCAAAATTTCTTTCGTATTGTTATCTAATGCAAAACTAACTCCTCACCTGACAAAGATTCCTGTGTTTTAAAAGCTCGACAATCACAATTTGCATAAGGGAAACAAGCTTCTTCTTTTCCCTCTTCTGCTCTCAACTAAGTAGACTACCAAGGGACAGATGGTTTCACCAAACAATACTTGATTTATTGGTATCCTACAGATGTGAAACTTTGACATAACCCTGCTGCTGTAGAAGAGGATTTTGTCTGATCAATTCCAATTCCCAGGGGGTGGGAACGGGCAGGAGCCTTTAAAAGTTTATTCAAGTCTTTGAACAGATCAAGAAAGGTCCTAAAATTTGGTGATTTAGCTAAATGTCTGGGGAACAGCGTATGCCACTCAACTGCAATGGACTTCCTTGAGTACACTCCCTCACTTCTAAGCACAGAAAGATTAACTTGTTATCATACTGAGTATACAGATAGTTAAGTGATTTTTCCTCCCTCTCCTCTGCAAACCAACTGAAGTGCTGGGGCTGCAAAATCCCTGGAGTGTGCAGAAAGCACCTGGTAGCACAGGAATGCCCCAGGTACAGAAGTGAGAAATGGCTTATTATGCCAGAGAGAAGCTGCTTCTGCAAACAGCTTTGCTGGTTGAAAACAGGCTTGTCACTGTCCCTCTGTGGTTACTGCCCTCACATCTCCACTGCTGGAAAGGATAGCTGAGCCCTCCTTAAGCTGACTCAGGCAAAGTTATCCAGGTTAATGCAATGCGCAGACAAATAACTTGCTGCAGGATTTGTTGACACAAACTCTGCATGCAAGCTATTAAATTATGTTTGTGCACTTACTGCTTCACTTACGGCCACTAGCATTGAAGCAGAAGGCTTTAAAATGAATCATGTACCTTCTGGAAGATCCTTATCAGTCTCTCCTTAAATACATTTAATCTCCCAGAGCTCTATAGCATACATTTTTAAGAAGAACCAGAGCATTATCAAAGGCTTTAGAGCACATCCATTAAGGTAGAGACTTAATTACTAAGAAACAGGGGGAAGAGGTGGACATGGCAAATAAAAATCCCAACCACATTCATAAGCAACAAGATTTGCCTTTTCAGGTTTGTCTTCTGCAAATTATAGTTTAGGAGTGGACGAATCAGTTTCCCTCACCTCTCCTCAAAGTCTATATAACCTTTCAGAATGAGTACCCACTAGTATGATAGAACATAACTGATTTTTATGCATTTTTAATAGCTAACAAGAACAAAGAGCCTAAGTGCTTATTCTATTTGTTATTATTAGGGGGTCTATAAGGATGCTGGGGAGGTACACTTCATTAGGGACTGTAGTGATAGGACAAGGGATAATGGGTTAAAACTTAAACAGGGGAAGTTTAGATTGGATATATGGAGGAAGTTCTTTACTGTGAGGGTGGTGAGGCACTGGAATGGGTTGCCCAGGGAAGTTGTGAATGCTCCGTATCTGACGGTGTTCAAGGCCAGGTTGGATGAAGCCTTGGGTGACATGTTTTAGTGTGAGGTGTCCCTGCCCATGGCAGTAGGGTTCAAACTAGATGACCTTAAGGTCCTTTCCAACCCTAACTATTCTATGATTCTATTATATTTTTAACTCAGAAGCTGAGCTGAAACACAGTATTGCTCCTTTCATTCACAAGGATGGATTGGCATGGCTGCTCTTTTAACACTTCAAAAATGAATAGGCTCTTCCTTCTTTCTCAAGGGCAAAGAAACGAAAAGGAGAGGTCTGATGCAAAAGCTGATGACACCTGCATGTCCTAAATGCAGTGGGTTTATCATCCATGTACATTTCATCCACACATGCATAGGAGGTTCAGTGCACTCAGAACAAGTTGGACTTGCTGCATATGCGATGCAAAGCCATTTGTCTGGAATTTCTGGATGTTTAACACTAAGGTACATGGTTGATTACTGCTTAAAAAACGAAGTGTGGCAGAAGAGTTGATAGATGAGTTAATGTGCCACTTTCTTCATAATTATGTTTACTTCTGAGTAAAGGATGGAAACAGGCGCTGCAGGTAGGGCAATTTTCACTCTCCTTTCTACAGCTCCTCAAGAGAGTCCTACTCCCCTTCTCCCTCACTTTCAATAAAATAACTGTGGTCTTCAGGTACAGAGGTCTAATTTTTAATCCAGTCAGAAAAAGGACGGGTTCCACATTTGTAAATGGAAAGTAATATGCCTGTATATCAGCTGAATCCCTTTGTTCTGGCAGCAAGATGGATTATGGAGTCAGAATACAGAGAGAATGGGCTAGAATTTGAAGAGAAAGCAATTCTGTTTTCATCTAGGTTACTGCCACATGTGGTGAGAAGCTGATTAAAGAGACCGCAACTGCTGCTTCCCTTTTTAAGTGACATTCCTTTAGAAGTGTAGCGGATGACTTTGATAGACAAGAGCAGAAACATGTAGGCCATTTTCCCCAGAATAGTCACATGAAGAGAAATACTGAGGCTTCCTTTGCTACACTCCTCTTCTTCCATGCCCCCACCCATGCTGCTTCCTCAAACTCATTTTCTCTGTACAGATGAAGAGCAGGAGAAGGGAGGGTCGGGCAAAGGACCCCTTTCTGGTTGTCAGAGAAGAGGAAGGACAGATGTCCACAAGAAACAGTAGCACCTGAACTGCTGGGAATTGAGTTGCTCTTCATTTATCTTCCTCACCTTTCTCTCCCATCCCTCCTATCACAGTTCATCCCCAGTCATCAACACCTTGTGGTTTAGAGTCTAGAAAACCTGGCATTCTTATAACAAACTGCTCTTTAAAAGTTAGGCCCTTATACCACCACACAGAAACTGTGGCTGGCTAATTCTGGACTCCCAGAGAGATAACAGCCCAGCTCTCTGTTGTTACCTCTCAACCTTGTTACCTACGTTGTTACTCCGTTGTTACATCTGGACAAGCATGACCTCCTGAATTAGAAAAAGGATGAGGTGAAGTAGAAGCACAAAGAAATCAGGACTCTTCTATCAGCAGGACCAATGTATTTTCTCTTTCCAGCACCTCCGCAGCTCTAGCTGTCAACAGCCAAGGTCTCTCCATGTATTTTGGGGATTTCCCATGGAAGGGATTCTCAGCCCTTCCTCAGATGCCTTCACCAGCAAGACTGCACCCTGCTCCTTCTCAGCCCCCTGCTATTCCTTCCCACATTCAGCTGACTCCTGGCACTTGATCACCCCCATGCCAGGGTTATTCTTGCTAGCTCCTCAACACCCTCCAGCCTCTCCCATCACTCGTCGCCATCCCTGATCCTGACCACACTAGCCCACGCTGTGGGTGAGCTGATGGGGCAAAATTCCTTGACATGGCTGGGCTCTGCTCCCCATCTGCCTGACATGGGTACCCAGATCCAACAAGCTGCAGATGCTGTAACACACCTTGCTTACACATGTCTGAAACTGTTAGCATAATTATCCTAAAAAATTTACTTCCAATAAACAACTGCGGGAACAAAGGAGACTGAAAAGCACTACAGCACTTGAGAAAGACTCAAGTTTTTCTGAGAAACTCAAAGTGTCTGAACTTGTGTACCCACAGCTATTTAAGCCCTTCCCCTGGCTTTGCTCTCCCCTTCTATAGCTTGACTTTTTCCCTTTGTCGTTCTTCTGGACAGAACTGCAAAATTTCGCTTTATTTCCTTCCTCAAGTAGCAACAGAAGCTGTCTCAGCTCCAGGAGCACTGGAGTGCCTCTGCTCCTCACACATGGTGTCCTCTTGCCTGGAGGTTTCAGTTTTGGCGCCGGCACACACTGATCTGTGTATTATGTATGGCCTTTTTGTAACTCTTCCTTCCCCTCTCCACATGTAGCAGCAGGTTGCCTTCTGTGGCCAAGGGAGGGTGAAGGGCCATGACTTCAGAGGGAAGTTCTGACAGCCCCGCCGGCTAGGGTATTCTTCACCTTCCCCAGGCCACGACCACATCACATGTATGGGTAAAACCCTCTGCATCATAGGCCTTGCTTGCCTTTTTCCTGTAAGTTTCACTGCACTTGGTATTTATCTCCAGGAAGAGCAGGTTACTCTGTAGTATGTAACACAAATCTTCACCATTTTCACAAGAAAATGAGTACATGCCATGAAGCAGCCACACAGTGAAATCTGCCTTGATCTCAGCTGTAGGGATCAGTATGCTATTAGATTTAGGACCTCCATGATTTTCCATGTTTGTTTTGGAGTACTCCTCTGAGAAGGAGAAGGCTCTTTTTTTTGGCATGGAAAACTTCCCTTGTCAATGCCCACATCAACAGTTTGTGTGCTCAGCTTAAAACTTAACTGTAAGAAAACTTTACAGTCAGAAACTTCTGCCTTTTGATAGTCATAACAGCTGTTCAGCATAAGAATTACATGATCTTCCTTGGTTATCAGAGCCTATGCATTGGCTTCTTGAGGGGGTTTCTCTAGCTTCTTCACCATTCCCTCTTTACCCAAGCAGTTTACCAAGTGACTCATACAAACTGAAGGAGTGAAGTGTCTAATACAGGCACAGCCAGAGGTGGATTTTTAGAAGCTGGTATCAAAGCAAATTTGTCTACAAATATAATGAGACAACCTTGGACCAGTTTCCCAAAACAATGGTAAACACCAGGGTGAAGGCAGAGTGAATGATAGAATGAGTGCATGAGAGAGAGAATTGCCATGTTAGCAACAGAAACAAAGCAGAAACTGATACAACATGTGAATTTATCCACTCCTTTGAGACTGGACGGGGATAAAATAAATGAGCAGGGAGTACAAGTAGACAGGACAGGAAGAATTTTCAATACACCTATCAACTTAAGTGAATATCAAACAGAGCAAGGACAGGAAGCAGTACTTACACTTTAAAAGGGGGAAAACAAATAAATACCAGAAACAGACTTGCTAGTTTGTAAAGACACACCACTGAAGACAATAAAACACAGGAAAAGTTTGCCAGTTTGTGCTGCAGTAGCTTGACAGTAGCTTGGAGAGACATTCTGCTGCAGAGACACAGACACATTGTGCCACTGGACTGCTGAGGTATCCCTAACCCCTGTGCCAAGACAGCAGATGTGGCACAAGCCTGTAGGATGCTCACGCACATCTGCAGCGGCGACGAAGACAGGCAGGCTACCTGACAGTGCCCAAACCAGTATTATCACCACTGAAACAAACAAATCCCCACCCTGGTGTTTTCCTTCTACAAGACACTTAGTTCTTAAGTAGGTGAGATCCATTATGTTGTCTTGTCTGTTTTAGTAGGGTCACCACACTGATAATTAAGCTTGCACTTAATGGTGCATGGGGATGTGTTTGAAAAGGAGAAGACAGTACAGTGAGCAGGGAGGTGAAAGTGGAAGCAAGTTACAAAGGAGTCTGTCAGGCACCAACCCAATTGCATAGTTAAGGTTCAAAATCCCTCAGGAGAAAGTGTGATACTGAGGAAGGCAAGCTGGGAAGCAGCAATATAAAGGAAGATTAAGACATCACACGGAAATGATGGGGAAAAAAGCAAGAAAAGAAAAGAAATATAATTCAAAATACAGAGCATGTGTAGGAGAATTAACAAATACTACTCATACAAAGGGCAGCATTATCACTGGGAGAACACCAGAGGAAGAGACATTGATGCATCAAGCCAGTCACGTCATGAAGCAGCCACATGACAGGCAGACTGGAAGCTTAAAATGCATCAGGAAAGTACTTTCAGAGACACAAAGAAGCAGTGATCTTGCATGGCAAGACCTTGTCTGTAGGGCTGTGTGTCACTTCAGCTATCAAGTTCAAGTAGACAGATTTAACTGGAGCTGCTGCAGAGAATGGGTGCACAGGAATGACTTACAAGGCAGGACAATATTGTGAAAGGATACTTAAGGAACAACTTACTTAGCCAAGGAAACTTCATGATATATTTACATGATATTTGCTTGATATGACAGCAAGCACCATGGAAGAAAAGTAAATAAAGACAAAAAATTACACTAGTACAGAAGCAAGCTGCAAGGGCCATGATTCCACCTAGGCTTGTAAAAACCACCATCATTAAAGCAGCAAAGCTCCAGGACAGCTTTTCAAGCAAAACAGGGAGTTAAAGACAAAAGGAACTGCACATGATAGTCAGGACAGTTCACCCCACCAAAAATAATCGGAAAGAAACACATGGACATAGCTCAGAATGATCTCAGTACCATAGCAGTGACAATGAGAAACCAGTCTTTCACAGAGCAGAAAGTAGCCTTTGCTGCACAATGTCTCTACCTGCTTCAGAGCAAGTGGAACTGGAAACCCTGACATCCCAGTGTGGCACAAACACAGGCTGCCAGCTCGCAGCGGGGTGGCTGCAAAGTGATACCAGATGAAGCTATGACAGCTGTGTGGGTTAATAAGGGCTCTCCGGATATGCTGCACAGCTCATCAGAAAACAGGACTTCTCAGATGCCTGTGAAACAGTCATCCTTTCTCTCCACCATTTCCCTCAGCAAGATCCATCATATAAGAAATAACATGAGGCTTTCATATTTGCTGCTGCCTGCTGTAATCCCAGACAGTCACTCCCTGTATAGCAACTTCTTATCACTCATTAATGGAATGGCACTCTGAGGGCATTTTACCCCTTTCTATTTAGGTATGAAGCAGGAAAACAAGGGAGACTTCTGTTGTAGCCTACTCCATCCAAACCCTCTGTACCAAGTCTCCAAGAGGATCATCTTTTTTTGTTGCCTTTTTTGTTGTTGTGAAGTTCAAAGCCTCTGAAAACAGACTGCAGTAATGGAAACGCTGTCAGAATTAGCTAAGAATATTCCTAACGTATACTTTATTGAAACAAAACAACAAACACCACAGAATGAAAATGGGCCACTTCATCCTATATATTTAGGCTGTGGCCCAAAACTGGAGTGAAGGTGACGTATAAATAGAGGCTTTGTCAAGAAGCAGTGTAGTGTAACCTTCAGCCCCAGAGCAGCCTGTTTCTGTCACAACAGCTTTGGCCAGGCTGACAACCAGCAGCTTCCCCAACCATGTCTGCAGCGCTGCACTGCGGACCACACACCAGTTTTACAACTTTCAGCTTCTTCAAGCCAAGGACAGTGTGTATATACCTAAGGACAGCACATGTCAGCCTGCGTCCTGGTGATAAACAGGGCTGTGAGCAGTAATACAGTAATTATAGTCAGCTTGGCAATCCTGTACTGGTTTGAAGCAAGGCTTCCCAGGCAGAAGGCTCACTCCCAGCAGCAAGCAGAATCATCACCTGGCTGTGCCCCATGGCCCAGCATTCAAGAGGACAGAGGACCACCCACCACAAAAGACATACCACAGGGCTCTGTCAGCATGCAGCTGTGTTCAAGTATTACACATCCCATGTTTATTGTTATTTTGATCTCTCACCTTCAATCCTATACTTCCTTTGATGACCACAACCTTTCTGATGCAAGGTCAAATACATATTTGAAACAACATGCATTAAATCAAGCCCAGACTCCTGAACCAAGGCACTTATACATGCTTGCCATACAGACCACAAGTAAAGCAGCATTTTGGACCAGTTGCAGGACAACAGTCTTATGGCAGCTGAAGCCTCAGACAAGTGCAGAGCTCTGTGAGATGCTACAACATTGGTAAACATGCAGCATGTGGTCACAAAACACATTCAGAGACAGTCATACCAGCAGTGAGTTGCAAAGATATATCAGAAGTTTGAGTTTGGACAAGCTACAGAAAGAGATTTCAATTTCACATGCAAAGATAAAGAGCTTGAAAAGTAAGGGGGTAAAAGAAAACAGCACAAAAAAAAAAAACTTTGGACCCTTGCTATTACCTGAGGAATACATAAGAGACATGATTACTGCATGAGAGAACTCCCGAGGTGTTTCAGAGAAAGGCATGCATTTAAGGTAGGAGGGAAAGTAGCTATCAGAGTTCCACTCTAAGGTTATTATAGACTGAAACCAAATAAATATTAAGGTTGTACCTTAACTGAAAAAGTAAGAATAATTCTGAGAAATTTTCCCAGCAGCTGTGCACAAGATGATGGAAATAGGTTTAGGGGCAGTTCAGAAAAAACCCACTTTACGTAAGCAAACCTGGTTTAATCCAATACATTTCAAAATGTGCTTATATTGGTTTAAGCTGGTGCAAAACCACATTAGATTGCTGGCTGCAGTATAACAGCTTGATTAACATACTGAAATGATGTAACCCAAGGTCAGACAAGGACCAACGACTGCATAAGGGAGGGTGCAGGCTTACAAAGCCACAGGTAGAGGAAAGCAAGAGAACAGCCCTACAACAGCAAACAGCTCCCTGGGCTCAGGCTCCCATGGAGTCAGCACTTGCTGCCTTCCACTGCCCAAGCTTAACCACAGCAGGTGAAGGTGCCTAGAGGGCACCACAGGCACTAACCTCACTGCTATGGCAGGCAGAATCTACTGTTAAACAACACGTAAGTCAGCTGAGGACTGCAGCAGAGATGTTCCCAGTGGTACAGCATGACCTCAGGGAAATCCAGAACTGCAGTGCTGTGCCTTGGTTCTGGCACACAGGCAAGACAAAAGAGGGTTTTAGCCCTGGGACACTCTTCATCATGGTGCAGCCACGGGCACAGTACTGTGAGCACAGAGCTAGCCCCATGCACCCTGCTGAACTTTGACGCTGGCCAAGAGCAGCCAACGGACCTAAACCTCCTGGTCACCTCCCATGCAAACACACTTGCAGCTCTGCCAGCCTTCCAGCAATGTTTTAGACACTGTGCTGCAAGTCACATACTTTTTTGCTGTTAGACACTAGCTTTTATTTGTGGTGGATCTCCCTCAGTTGCTGACTTCACATGGTACACAGCACACCACTTTCAGGCCTAGTACTTCCTTCTCCTTAAAATTTCCCATTCTTGTGTCTTCCAGTGGCACAGAGCAATATTAGTGCCTATTCTACAGCCCAACCAACTCCAATCTCTCTCTCACACCACTGCTAAGGCAGGGACCACTGGCAGGGGAAAAAAACAGAAGGGACAAGGGGAAGAAGACAGTGAACAAGTGCACAAATTTACATGTTGGCAATCCCCAGCTGCCACCAATGAGGGTGTGCCTAGAGCTGTGTATCAGGCAGATAAGAATGCATAGTTTTCAAAGGAATCATAGGAGAGCTGCTTAACATCTAAATCAGACAAACAAACCAAATTAACAAAGCAAAACTAGAAGAAAAGCATTAGACTGATTTGATGCAGGTACCTGCAGCAGAGCAACCTTGCAGATGTGACTAGTAGTTAGTCACTAGGATGAAAATGCAAAACATATCTCTGCTAATATGCATATATACTTTTTCTTCCTCCTTTCAGTGTATGTTTACTCTGTTCCAAGAGCCACACTCTGCCTTATTTTCACCCTACATGCACTAAAGCACTGTGCAGTATGTGGGGTGGGGGAAGAGGAAGAAAGGGGTATGTGGAGAGGAAGAAGGAGACCATTCTCTCCTCACTGAGTATGGGATTCAGTAAAGACTTCACCCTCAGGACTTTGCACCTGTTCCACTAATACTTACCCAGCTCCAGCTTCTGGAGCAAACCTGTAATCAGCCACACAAACAGCAAGAGGCAGGCTTTTGCCCCAGAGGAGAAGTTTCCCTTCCCTTTCCTTCTTCATGAAATCCCCACCCCACACTTCAGCAATAGGATGGGGAACCATTGTTCTGATGGGGGTAGGGAGAGACGGCAGCTTACGAGTTCATTGAGGATGTACCCATAAGCTTGGCATAACCCTGGTTACTGCCCATTTGGTAGAAAGCCTGGAAGACATTCTGCTCATGACTTGCAAAAGGAGTGAGTCAGTGCAAAGAGTTTGCACAGGTTCACTAGAGAGGCAGCCTCTTAGCAGCCGTAACAAATTTAGGTCACGGGTACAGAAGCGTTGACAAATAAAACTCCCACTGACACTAATAAGAAAAGTTATCATTTCCTGCCCAAAAGTACACTGAAACAAAACCAAACTGAAGTTTACCTTTTCTTGAGCTGACTTTACAATACTAACAACTTGCTTAACTTCTAGCTCAAGTGGTTCTGGTGGGTCATCTTCCTCAAATGTAAGCAACTGTGAATCCTAAGAAAGAATTAAAAAAAGGAAGCATCATTAGGTGATGAACCCATTGCTTGTAAACCAAGTAATAAAAATACACTGCTAGTAAAGTTCCTGGAAGAACCGGAGATGGAACTGCAAATGTATATGAAAACTTGTACGTATTAATTGCACGACACCTCACTACATAATACAGGGTAGAGCCTGAACGCCTATACTTAGTACATAACTATGGGCCTAATCATAACGCATCTTACTCTGCATCAGAATATCAAGGTACATAGCACAGTGCAGAGCGAAGCCCATGAGCAACGTCAGAGTTCAGTGAAACTGCTCTTCCTGAGTAAGGATTAATCAATGCTGTAGTTTTAAGAGGCGTTTTTGGTTTGGCCTAATAATAGAGCTGCACTGCCAAAACTAAGAAAACCCAAACATCATCTTGCAGAGGTGAGGACAGAAACCTTCCCCTCCTCAATCCTTCCTCATGGGTGATGGCAGGCAGTCATGACAGCTCCTCAGTCTTCACACAGACAGCAAGGAAAAGGCAGCTTTATACCTGTTTTGGCAGTGAGGTAATGCCTTCAGAGGCATCAGCACTTGCATTATCCACCTGCTACCCACACCAAACAGCCAGAGCAGCTTCCCTTGTCACCCGGGGCTGTTTTGCTCGCAGGAATTTCATTAGCTGTGCGCCACTGACATTGTTTTGGGAGGCTGACAGCGGGAGGAATGCCACGCTGCAGTGCCAGGCAGTGAACTCATGGTCAGAGATGGCTGCAGCTGCTCACCAGGGGCAGGAGGGAGGGTGTACGTAGCCCTGTCAAAGTGGCTTTGCTCTGCAGTCAGGGACGGGAAGCTGCTGCTTGTTTCTAGCTACCTTCAGTTCCCAGCACCTGTGCCCAAGCTGTTTGGGCTCTTCTCTTCCACAAGTGCAAGGCAAATCTTAATTTCTTAGCACAACCCATGCTTTCCTCAACTGCCCCGTGCAACGTGAAAGGGCAGACGAGGTATTTTTTTTTCTGCTGCCCTAACTTACAGTGATGTCTGGAAAGTGTTTAATACTTTCCTTATCTTTCACACACAGGCACTGCCCCACTCTTCCTTCCCCCCCAGCCTGACACATAAGAAGACAGCTTGGTGGGCTGCTGGGAAATGAACCTCCTAAGCATAGGAAGAGGGCTGCACACGAATTCGGAGACCTGAGTACATGCCGCTTCTGAGACAGTTTAGGCTCAGCACTTTCCACTGACATGACAGGGTTCAGTCCTCAGGACAGGAGAATTGGTTTGCCACAGCCTCACCTAACCTCCTCCCATCTTACATCTGGACGTATACAAACCAACAAGCCACACGGCACAGTGCGCCCTCTGGAAGAAGGGTAGCATGGGATGCAAAAAGGTGGCACATTTTGAACATTCATCCTGACATGGGCTAAAAGCAAATAGACCAATACCCAAAGCACCCACCGTCCCTCGGCTGCATGGAGGACACCAGCCCTCAGCCTTACGCTCACACACACACACACAGGTTCAGCAAGGCGTAAGACAACACGAAGGAAGCCTGGCTCTAGGAGTTATTTGCCGAAGGATGGGCTGCAGGCCCCACGCTGGCTCCCAGGCCAGGAAGTTTCCATTGTTTCCTGTTCCCTGGGTCCGAACAATGTTATCGGCGCACAAGCCCCTACCAGGGGCCACCGGGGATCACGGCTTTCCTTTTCTCCCGGCTCCCGCACATGTGCCCACTTCGTGCCCCTGACCAGCTCCTGCTGTGAATTCCTGTCACACTGCCACCAAGTACATATACATGTGTATATATACATACACATACGTACGCATATGTGTATATATACACATACATACATATACAAACACATACATTGCATACCCATACACACACGCACACCCATGGACAGTAACACACCAGCAGTCGCTGCCAGCACCGCGCTGACAGCACCCGAGGTACGTCCGGACCGAGTTCCGGTGTCTTTACAGCCGCTCCTCGCCCCGAGCGAGAGCAGCCCCCGCTGGCACAGGGGCACACGCCGCCCTCGCCCGCCCCGACGGGACACTCCAAGGCGCCGGCCTCAGCCCGGCGGGCTCGGGGGAGCCGCCGCCGGCACCGCCCGGAACTCCCAGGCCGGGCCCTGCGGCGGGGCGGCGCCGTTGCCCTCCCGCCCGCCGCCCCTCACCTGCGTCCCCGGCACTCACCGCCCTTGCAGCCGCCTCGGCGCTGAGCGCCGCCACCCAGGCCCGCCGCCACTGCCGCCGCCAGCTGCCCAGCGACAGTGCCCAGGACAGCACCGAGCTGCCCTCCTCCTGCAGCTCGTCCTGCCGCGGTGGAGGCGACGGCAGCGGCGGAGGCGGCGGCCGACCTCGCCGCAGGGCCAGCAGCACGTACTGCACCAGGTAGACGGCCAGAGTGGCCAGCGCCGCCACGAAGAGGGCGACCAGAGCGCACCAGCGCAGCTCGGCCAGCCCGCCCGGCAGCCACGCCATGGCTGACCATAATGGGAGCCGCGCTACCGGCCCCCACCAAGGCGCACAAGCGGCGGCAGGCAGCAGCAGCCCGCCCAGGGCCCTGAGCCGGGAGCAACAGCACCACGTCCTGCCGGCAGCCCGCGGGTGCGCCGCGCCGCGCCGCCCCGCCCGCCCACGGCGCAGTCCCCGCCCGGCCCGCCCCTGCCGGCAGGGCGCCCTGTGAGCGAGGTGGGGGGCAGGCGTCCAGCCGGTACCCCGGAGCCCCGCAGCGCTATGGGTGAGGGGACGCCAGTGCCCCGTGTGGGAGTGGGGGTCTGTGGGTGCAGGCCGCACCGGGGGGGGTTCGGGTACGTCCTGAGCCGGCGCTTCGCGGGGAAACCGTCTGCTGTATCGGCGGAATGGGGCGAGAAGAGCGGTCCCACGGGTGGGTAAAACCGGGGAACTTTAATAGGGACGATAGGGCTTTCAGAAGCCCGGGGAAGAGGTGCCAAACTAATAATTGATGTTGGTTTTCCTACCACAAAACGTTTCCCCTTAGATCAGTGTTATTTACTGATGACGTTTGAACACTAAGCAACAACTGCAAGAGAAGAATAATGCGAACAGCCCTTCATGTCTTTACATACAATAGATAAAAGTGGTAATGCCTGCGCGTGGGCAGCAGGAGTCGGCTTCAAAGCAGAACCGATTTCCCCCCCTCCCCAAAAGTAAAATGATGTAATGTTTGTGTTCCAGAGACTGAGACATAGTCACCTAGTTCATGTGAATTACAGAGCTAGGTGGATAGAACTGCCACGTTGCCTCTCGGTGAGCATTTCAGCCAGGCACCCCTTCACCTAACAGGGAAACACTTGCAGGGCTTTGATCTGCTTCTTCCTCCTCACCCCTCCGCAGCACTGCAGGAATAGCTGGCGAGACTACAAGACATTTAATTGTTCCCTCCACTTTCTATCCAAGGCCTTACTTTTAATTCCTGGTGCTTCATCATCTCTGCCAAGGATGTCAAACTGACTGGAAGGAAGAAAAAAATACCCCGAGATTTGCATCCTGGAGTGTAAACTCAGAGCCGAGTACTTTCTGCAAGCCATGCTGAATGACTTGTTATCAGTATGAGGTTTGCAATAAAGGGGAGGAAATTGTCTTTTGATAGTAAATAAAAGTTTAGTGATAATTTATTTCTGTCACACTCATTTTTAGTAAGTTCCTGTTTGGTTTTCAGAGTGCTACCTTATCAGCTCATCGCTATTTGTGTCCTCATTTTTCTTGTGCTTTCCTTTGCCTGCTTTGTTTTTTTCGTGGTGACTTTCCTTACCCATGGCAGTTCCCAGCCAAGGAACCTCACTTGTATGCTCAACTCACATGCCCAAGCAACCAGTGATTAAGTCACTGAGTTTGATAGTGAAGTTCTTGCTCCACATGTGTGAGACGGTGTCAGAAGCCTGTGTTCACAATATCTACTGCTCTCCCTTCATCTACCAAGCCAGTAATTTCATTGTACAAGTTTATGAAATTGATCAAGCGTGACTTCCCCTTGGTGAATCCATGTTAACTTCTCCTGATGACTTTCTTGTTCTTCATGTATCTGGAAGTGGTGTCCAGAATTAGCTGCTCCATCACCTTCAAGGTGAGGATGACTGGTCTCAGGTCTCAACATCCTCCATCCTGCCTTTCATGAAGTTAGGAGTGGCATTTGCTTTCCTCCAGTCCTTGGGCACTTATCCCAGTCATTACTATCATTCAAAGATGATACAGAGTAGCCTTGTAATGGCATCTCCAGCTTCCTCAGCACTTGTGGGTGCATCTCATCAGGGCCCATATGTCCAGTTTGATGAAGTATTCCCTGACCTGATCCTTTTCCATGAAATGTAAATAATCTTTGCTCCAGATTTTCACGTGTTCTCTGGGACCTGGGATTCCTGAAAGGCTGTTCTCTCAACATTTAATATAGTACATTAAAATGTTGGGGCTAGGCCTCTGGAAGGAGGAAGAGGTCGCCTGACAAGCAGTTTGATCATTTTGTGTTGCAAATGCATTGTTCACACTTGCACCTTATAGGTGCAAACTTGACAGGGCCAGAACATGGCTTTATCTGCTGCAGTTAGGTGACTGTACCTATGTAAGAAGAACAGGCTGCTCTTAAATTCAAGTATTTGAAGATTACATTGAACTATTAAGGACAGCTTTTTCTTACAGAACGTTAACAGCTATCTTGTTACTAGAAATACTTTATACTTTTACTTTTGAAGTATAGCAAAAGTATGTGGAGCTAATATTTAATTTATATTTAATTATTTTCCTTTTTTGTGCACCTGTGAACTTGGAATAGCCCTCTCTGAACATCCAGGATCTTGTCCATCAAAGCATAGCTCTGGGGATGTGACTAGTAAAGTAATTAGGTTTTCACAATTCCATGTACTTTGAAGCTGGGAACTGTGATTCTGACATGCTTCTAGGCTCTGCTATGTGCCGTATTTCTATTAAGCAACTTCCGCATTTCCCAAATCCTGTATTTTCTTTTAATTAGCAAGTATATAGCTCTGTCAGTGATGGCTGCAAAGCAAGTTTAAATAATGTAAAGTGAGTGAGATTGATACAGAATTGATTTTACAAGTTTCTGGAACAATAGAGCTATAAATGCATCATTCATCATGGTTAGCACACGTCCTGTCTCGGTCCTTTGAAGTATTAATTTTGTTAACTGTTTCACTCTGTGTTGGAAAGGCAAGAAGACAACTACAGCCCTGTAGCTTCCTCTGGCTATGTTAGAATGTTTTGATGGTAGAGTTACCCTGGGCACATGGACAATAAAGAACTCTCACCCGTTAACTAGTGCTGCCAGGTTCATCACACGTGTTCAGAGATGCTGTTTTTCACCCCACAGACAGAATGTGGGCAGAATTTTAGGACTTTGACTATTTGTTTGAACTTCCCAGGTTTCTTGCAGGAATGGTGGCTTAGACTTGGCACAGGCAAATGTGTATGCCAGGGTGTGACACGGCAGGGTATGCACTCAGTGCTAGCATCTGCAAAGTGCTCATCTGAGACTATCCTGCATTATAGATATAAGCAAAGGGAGCAGGATGAGATCATAGTTACTTAATCAATTCCATCTTTAGAGCTGTGAGCAGAACAATGACCAAGAAAATAAAAGCACAGTAGGTTCAATCACTGTGATTAAATGATCACTCATAAAATTACAAGGCAGAGAGGTAAAATCAATCCAAACCTCTCAATAATTCTTTGTCTCTGAGCTCCAGAGTACTTTTTACACACATGAAAGAAAGAGAAGGTTCATAAGATGCAGTCTAACATGAAGTCTGAAAGGAGTGCTTTGTCAGAACATTATAATAGTGTAAGAAATCTTTAGTTTGGCAAAACTGCACTTTGGCCAGCAGAGCTTTTTCCAGTGTCCCAGGACGCTGTGTGAGGCCAGCTTTACCTGTGAGGTGGCTAGAACCATGTCTTCACAATGAAATTGTGCTGGTGTAATGGTCAGCCTGAGGTGATACCACCACACACTCTTCAGTGACAGCTCAACTGCTGGAAGCAGACCTATTAATCTTCATGCCTGAAATGTGGCCCCTCAGCATGTTACTTCTCACGGAAGAGGAGACCATCTCCCCTTTCACGTGTAGCATTTCAGTCTCTCCTGCACTCTTTTACCTGCAGTGCCAGAGGCAGGTAACAGGCATGTCCTTCTACCTACTGACAGGCAGATTTGCTCAGGAGTTGTGAGGCAAGAAGAGGTGGAGTGCTAAGGCTGGATGATGGGCTCCTCCATTTGGTCCTCCGTCTTGTATACTCTCCAGTTTGTTTTCTGTAGACCCTTTCCAGATGACCCATCTTGTTTCATGTGACTCAACATACCAGAGATATTGTCCCCTGCTTTGCAACAGTTGTAGTGAGAGTGTGCAAAGAGCAGGAATAAAGGCAAGGTGGGATGCCCAGAGAAGCACTGTTGGAAGAGGGTCAGCAGTCTGGCACCGAGGAGGTGCCACTAAGCAAGCTTTCATACTGGGAGCTAGTGTGGGAGGAAGGAGGCCAGCTCTCTGATGGCTTTTGATCTGGAAAAACTCCCCCCAACTCATGTCTTCCAGAGAACATCTTCTTAACGAAGGAGTCTTGCTCCGTAGCAAAAAAAGCTGTGAGATGATGACATGGTTTGACATCATTAGACTTGCACTTTGGCTAACTGCTTTTATTTTTGGTCCTTTTGCAAACCCAGGGGATACAGATCTATCCAAACACCAATCTCTACTGAAGAAAAAGTAATATCCACCATGACTTCATAGTAGAAAAACTTCAATTCATTTAGGTCATTCAATTCTTCTTTGCCCAAATGCCTACATCTCTTAAGTGCTTAAGAAAGCATACTGCCAGGAACTGAGTTTTTCATTAGATCAGAAAATCGCTTTCATAGCTTTTTATTGTATATGTTTTTCATATACAGGCTTTTCCCTAAAAAAAAAATCTTGAAAAAACAGTTATGCCCCAAAAATATAATTATTGACAAATAGGATAAGTTTCAAAAGAAATGGCTCACAATGTTTTATTTTGACTAATCATCATATCAAAGTTCATATTCAGGTATAAAGCAAAACTGCAAAGCCATGTTTCAGTTCTATTAGAGCAACCACAGACCCAAGCTGGTACACCTTGGATACTTGTACTTTCTTCTGAAGCCATTCATGCCAGGAGGATTACAGCCTATCAAGGTGTACAATGGCACCATGGTGTTGGTATTCATTGTAACACATCAATATTCTACTCATTAATTACAGAAGTCTCATTATTTTGTTATAACTATTTTTATTTTCTCTGTAGGATCGCACTTCTCCCACTCTCCAATATCCAGTAAATAGTCTATTTGTAAGTGGTTTGCGAGAGGAACAAAGACTAGCAATAGATGTTTTGCCTGGAATTGCTGATTATTTCTTTTACTCCTTGCACCTGGCACTGCAATACAAGAAGGAAAAACATTTTTGAAAGTGTTAGTTTTTCTATGATGATTAATTTTCAAAAATACATTTAATAAAATACTGTGAATTTTTAGAAACTAAAACATGACAGAGAAGCTTCTTTTATTTCCATCTGCTGGAGCCAGTTCTATTCTCTCCACCAGAGAGCGCAAGTATCACCAGAAGTGACGGGGCTGGGATGGAGACTGCTATACCCATAGGCGGTACTGTGGGTTGCCTTCCTCAAGGACGGCACTCTAGACACGATGGGTGACTCCAGTTACATCGTTTCTTGTCTATGGGTTAATTTAGCTTCAGAGTTAACATTGTGTCCAACTGGTTAAGGCTTCTTATGTCCAAGATAGAGCTAAAGAAGCAGGAAAGAATTACTGGAGAGATTCCTGCCTCTCCTAAATCTTAGGCTCCAGCCCAGGAGTTTCTGACTTCCTAGGGGTGTGTGCTTCTTCTGTGCAGTACAAACACTCATATGTCCCTCACACACATGCTTGAGGACACTAAGGCCAACTACCTTTGGGCACACTAGGCATCAGAAAGAAAAAAGGACTTTGTAAGTACTAAAAGAGATCTTCAAATATTAGACTGAGAGCAAAGGCATTTCAAGCAATGCTGTAGGAAATCAATCGCAAGAGTATGAAATAAAAGAAAGGCTTTTGAAAAATCTCAGAACCCATGCTGCCTTCTAGAAGAACAGTGAAAATACTCCAGAGAAGACAGCTTTTAGACAGAAGTGTATTGTAACATGCCTTTGACCTAACAGGGAATTTTATCCAGACTCAGCACTTACCATGTAACTGAGCCATAGTTAAACACACTCACATGCATTTTTATATACATACATAGATATAGAGAAGGGTTCACCTTCAGTGTGATGCTTTCAAGTGTCGCTCTTCAGGTGGATGTGATGGTTCAGTCTTTTGTTTCTGGCTCCTCCTAGTGCCTGCACACAGTGTTAGAGGTACGTAATAGATAGTAGGATCATCTCCATAAAACAAAGGTTCTATGTGGATCTCCCCCTTTTCAATCTTGTAGTAATGCTTGCTAAAAAAACCTACCCAATTTCAAGTCTCATTTTTAGTATCTGTAATTCTCTAGGCTTGCTCAGAGCGACAGTTTGGTATTTTTATAGTTTGGGTTTTTTTTTTTCTCATGCTTTTAAAGGATGTGTTTACATGCTCTTACATGCCTCGGTCAAATTTCTTCTGGGACAAGTAATCTGAATGCAAGCTAATAAAGCTAAGTTTCCTTCTCATGGTGTTTGGCTGCTCAGTCAATTGATGAGTGAAGAACAGGCAGCAGGAAACAGCAGCTGCCTTGTTAATCACAGCCCTGGGTTGCCATACAGAGAGGAAGTCTTTTACATGGCAAGGTGGAGAAACTGCGAATATATCTCCACAGGTATAATTGCCACTCCTGGTGAAGCCCTTCCAGTTTTCAAAGAGTGCAGTTTTCAAAGAGTGTTCCAAAAGGATCTGAACTTTCTCCAAGGCAAGATTGTAAGGGAAATAGTATTAAACAATCTTTTGGGGAGTTTTTCTTCCCTTAAACTTTTTCAAAGATGTTACAGCATCTTTGCCACATTTTAAAAGAGGCATCATTGCCTCATTTTTAACACCAGTGGACCTCATTGTAGGGATGCATCTTGCTGGATGAGAGCATGCACCCACAAATACCAGATTAAGCTAACATCTACAGCCAGGCTATATGATATCGAAGAGCTGTAACCATTCTAGACTCTGGACTGACAAGACATTAACTGTTAAGAATAGTATCAAAACTGCAGAAGCAATTTAAAGCAAATTCTTTGTTAGCAGAAACTGGCTTTGCTTTCAATATACTTTTTCAATGCATGTAATATGAAGCGGAAATAAAAGTTGTGTATGTTGCTTCACTGCAGCCAAGACCTTGAAAATTCGTATTACCAGAATATTTCATGACTGGAAACAAACATTACCCATGTAGGATACTTGTAATACAAGAAGTAAAAAATATCCTCTTAGTGTTTGTATATTAAAAAAAGGGTGATAACTGGAAACATCCTATGAAGGGAAAAGTCAGTAAACATTACTGGATTTGTTTGCAGAGCACTGTCTTGGAAGCAGACAGCTGGAATTAGAACCACCATGAAAACAGGCATAATACAGCATTATCAGTAATTTTTTATCGTTTTGGTTTGCTTCTTTTTGTCAAATATAGGTTGCATGGTCTCTACAGCAGGCATTTCTGTGAAGCATTGCATGCTCTGCAACAGTAACAGAGAGAGGACTGTATGTAGATCTTAACTGGATGCATAAAGAGCTGGAGGAGTTACCTATGCTGAAAGTAAGAGGGAGCCAAATCTTTTGTGATTTATGACTCCGTGAGCAAGTTAAGAGAGCAGCTCTCAGCCCTCTCTTTGCCTTTTCCACAGCTCACTAAATTGCAGTGTCATCAATTTGATAGGTGGACCACTGAGTGGATAAAGAACTGGCTGGATGGTTGCACTCAAAGAGTTGTGGTCAACGGTTCAATGTCCAGCTGGAGACCAGTAACGAGTGGTGTCCCTCAGGGATCGGTGTTGGGACTGGTCTTGTTTAGTATCTTTGTCGCTGACATGGACAATGGGATTGAGTGTGCCCTCAGCAAGTTTGCCAATGACACCAAGCTATGTGGTTCTGTTGATAAGCTAAAGGGAAGGAATGCCATTCAGAGGGACCTTGACACGCTTGTGAGGTGGGCTGATGCCAACCTCATGAAGTTTAACCATGCCAAGTGCAAGGTCCTACACCTGGGTCGGAGCAATCCCAGGCACAGCTACAGGTTGGGCAAAAAGGAAATTCATGGTAGTCCTGCAGAGAAGGACTTGGGGGTGTTGGTCAATGAGAAAATGAACATGAGCCAGCAGTGTGCACTCACAGCCCAGAAAGCCAACCGTATCCTGGGCTGCATCAAAAGGAGTGTGACCAGCAGGTCAAAGGAGGTGATCCTGCCCCTCTACTCTGCTCTCGTGAGACCTCACTTGGAGTATTGTGTGCAGTTCTGGTGTCCTCAACATAAAAAGGACATGGTACTGTTAGAACAAGTCCAGAGGAGGGCCACGAGGATGATCAGGGGACTGGAGCACCTCCTGTATGAAGACAGGCTGAGAAAGTTGGGGCTGTTCAGCCTGGAGAAGAGAAGGCTGCGTGGAGACCTCATAGCAGCCTTCCAGTATCTGAAGGGGGCCTACAGGGATGCTGGGGAGGGACTATTCCTTAGGGACTGTAGCAACAGGACAAGGGGTAACGGGTTGAAACTTAAACAGGGGAGGTTTAGACTGGATATAAGGAAGAAATTCTTTACTGTTAGGATGGTGAGGTGCTGGAATGGGTTGCCCAGAGAGGTAGTGAATGCTCCATCCCTGGCAGTGTTCAAGACCAGGCTGGATGAAGCCTTGGGTGATATGGTTTAGTGTGAGGTGTCCCTGCCCATGGCAGGGTGGTTGGAACTAGATGATCTTAAGGTCCTTTCCAACCCTAACTATTCTATGATTCTTAAGTGCAGCTCTGCCTTATGTTTTTCACCTGACCTATTGCCCCACTTACACCGACAAGATAGTACACATGCACACGCTGGGATGTCGTGCTGGGGTAAAAACTACAGATAACTGCTCAGCACATGTTCTTGATGTAAATATTGTCCTTCCCACTAAGACCATTTGTTGCTACTCAGTCAGTGATTTTTATGAAACCTTTTAAAGATTTACTCTAGAGACTTTGTCTCATCTGTTAAATGTGAGTGAAGTTGGTCAGTGGGTTCAACCAAACTGCACAAAGTATAGACATTGTGGAGGCCAAGAAGTTGAGAAAACTGGCCTAAGAGTTCTCAAACATATGTCTCATTTACTCTGAAGAGAGGCCTAGTAAACCCTGTTCCCAAAAAACAGTTTTATGCATCATGGGAATACACACAGGGGGTTTTGAAGAGGGAAATAAATGCAGCAAAACTGCTTTCAATGAGAGCACTGCAAAATACCATAAACATTCCTGACTGTGTATTTACAAACATCTGGTTTGATCCAGTTTTAATGAAAGAGATACTCAGTTGATGTAATCTTGCTTCCAGAAAGTTCCATTCTGAATAGGAAGCAGAATCTGGGCTGTACTCAAGTTTTTAAGAGATTGTGTAGAGCAGTTGCTTTTCTTGTATTTTCCAGTAAAATGTTTAGTGGGGCACGTACTAAAACAAACAAAAAGCCATTATTTTAGTGATGTAAAAAATACCATTTACATCCAACAAATAGATCAAAAGATGTTCTTTTATAAACAAAATTCCCATCCCGCAGACAGAATGGTATGTACAATAACATCACACTTTGCCAAGAGATTCCAGTATAAGACACAGTAATTCAAAAGAAACAAAGTGTAAGTTTATTGGGCGCCAACATTTCTTAGTCAAGATCTAAGTAAAGAAAACACACAGTAGAAAAAGTTGTACAAAGCAGCAATGGATTTACATTACATTAAAGAAAAAGTTACCCTAAGCTATTAAGTCTCAGTCCTAAAAAAAAGTAAAAAGCCATTCTCAGGTATTGAATGGATATAGAATGACTGTAAGGTATACGGGATTATAAAACCAGCTTCTTCTGTCTTACCTCTATAATCCTTTAAAATGACAAGTGATTTTGTGTAACTGGAAAACTCCATAGCAAATATATTGGGTAATTCAAATTTCTAGAAACTGTAAGAAACTATTCCTCTGTACCCAAGCACTAAATGTGATCCCATTTTCCTGGCTTCTTTTTTAAAGGGACACTGTCAAGAATAAGCTTTAAAATGTGCACTTTATAAGTTTTTTGCATGATACATTGCAAAAGATAGTTTGTTCTGGTTTTATGTACGTATTTTAATTAAAGATGCTGCTGCAATAGTGGGAAGCTTGCATCTTTAAAAGGTAATTTGTATGGCTGAGGAACCAGAAAAGCAAAAAAATGGATTGAGTCCTTTATTTTGGAATAGCAAGAGAAAAAGCAACATGGAAAATAAGCTCAACCCACAGAATTCAGATATATTTTTCAGACATCCTTGCAACAATTGAGGATGCCAAAGCAGCTCGTTATGACTCAATTCCTGTTTTTAAATTCTTTGATTTTATTAGTATCAAGTATCCTTAATACAGATAAGTACATTTACTGTATACAACCTTTCTCTTGATAGTGTCCCTTTATGTACAACAGTTATAGTACAGTTTTCCACAAGTTGTTTTAAATAAACAAGAATCAATGACATTAAAAAAATACTATTAGGCTGTGTTCAACAAAAACAACAACAAAGTTTTTAACACTGATTCATTAACAGTAACATTTTAAAAAAACCAAACAAACCCCAAACCCTTAAGTTTGCTTTGATTTTTATCTAAATCTTCTAGTAGGAAAATGTAAACAATTTTATTAAACAGTATAGGCACCTGCCAGATTACAGGCTCATGCCAGATATTTGCACCCTCACTGTTTAGTGCCAGAAAGCTAGGCATAGTCTGTCCTTATCCCATGTGAGTAACTTCTAGTTTTATCACTGGAAGCTTGGAAACAAAGAGTATGTGTAGCTTCAGACCAAACCTGCCTGTCTTACTTGGGGAAAAACAAACAAACATCAGACAAAAATAAAAATCTACTGGATGTCACTAGAAGGCCCGCCTAAATAGGAAATGCAGGAAGAAGACTTTTTAGAGCTGTGTTTTGGTTCGTGGATAAGGCTACATCTCCCTTCTGAAGCACATATGACAAATTCTAGTGTCACCCACTGTTTCAGCAAGTTATCTGCCCAATTAACTGTCAGAGGGTGTTTCACCCCCCAGTACAAAAAAATCCCCCAAAAGTAGAGACTCTATTGTTACTGGTTCATGTCCTTTGTTTTTATAAAACCACAGAACTATACCCTAGCTGTAGATGCAGTTTTTATGTAGAGGAAAATTAACTTAAACTTTTGGTTGTGTACGTATTTTCTGCCATTGCTGTTTCAAGGTTGATCATGGTCCCAATTTACCAAAGAGCTTAAGCACATGTTTTAAAAAAATTAAGACTGCTCTCAAAGGAACTTAACCATAGGCTTAGACACTTGCCAACACAGTGCCTGAAAAGAAAAAAAAAAACCCAAATCAAAATATGTTCCATGGCTCAAATCTGCTCCTCTTAAATGCAAGAAACATTTCCACTGTATTTCTACTGAAGCAGGATAGTCCTCTGAGATTTATCTGACAGATTATAAAAATAGCAAAAAAATGAAGAATTAAAGATTCTCATCTATATATTAAAACATCTGCACATTCCTGTCACAGAATTTAAGAAAAGAAGCAAACCACATTTTATATTTAACAAGATCTCTTTGTGTCACTTTAGCACACAGCTAAAATATTAAACAAAATATGATGAAGACAGGCTTTTGTATCAATAAATTTGCCTTTTATTTTGGCTGAGGCCAAACTAGACACTCTTCAAAAGACCTTTATTTATAAACAAACAACTAACTTTTTTTTTCCATAATTTAAGTTTTAAAACATATATTAAAGTTATATAAGTGGAAGCATATTTATTCGGTATCCTCCAAAATAAACACTTCTATCAAGGGCTTTTTAAGATACTGTATAAAAGCTAATAGAAAACCACAACTGCTATATAAACATCTCCTATTTAAACTTCAGAGATCCTGAATTCCTTTATTAAACAACAGGAACTGAATTTAAAAAAAAAAAACAAACAACAAAACCAACCCACACAGTTCAAAAAAACCCCAAAACCCAAACACTTAGAAAGAGGCTACTTAGACCAAAATATTTTATGTTTTTTTTTATAACACATAGTGTACTAGGAAAAACACCAAGGTTCCTTCAAAGCTGTTGCACAAGCTTTTCATTTAAGTGTGTGAAATTTATCATTGTATTACATAGCAGAATTCCAGTTGGAAGTCAGATGATTATGACACAGCTGACCTAGTTGCCATCCTCCTTCAGAAAGCACACTGATTTTTAAAAGGCTACATATAAATTTGCAGACTGTTGTGTAGAGGAATCATTGGTGAAAACTTAGGAACCATTAAAAAAAAAACCATGATTATATTTTATATGCACAGATTTCTTAAATACATTTAAAGGATACTTAGGGAAGCTTTATGTTTTTCTGATTTTATTAAACCAGGTGAAGTGCAATAAACTTGTTCTGAAATTATTTCTGGTAAGAAAGAGATTTAGTCTCAATTAGGTGAAATAAAAAAAGTCTGTAACTAGAAATGTCACTATTAAACAAGTACCTTGTTTTAATTGCAATGTCACTGAAAGAGTTTAACTGATATTCTAACAAATTAGGATAATCATATTCGGGTATAATTTGCCCGAAAGAGGACAAAAAAAAAAGAACAACACGTTACTATTAGAAGTGTTCAGTAACAATTTTAAACAAAAATGAAACAGAAGAGGCTTGAAAGCAACACTGCAATATTTTGGTAGCCGAAAAAATATCACGGGTCCATTCTGGGCCAATTCTTTTAAATTTAACTTACAAGAAAAACAATGACTAAAAACTGTGTGCTCTGACACACTTGGGCTTTCACTGAGAAACGAATCTCCTCCTGCATGTGCCTAACTAAGGATTCCCATCCTCAGATTCTTAGGAGTTACATTTGTGCTTAATTTTGCTAAATCCTGGTATCAGCTTGCAATTCTTCTTACTTGAGATGCTGAAATTAAAGATTCTTTCCTGCTTCCCCTGGAACTCATGACCAAAATCCTGTTGCTTTCAGCAAACACAGACTGGACTCAGACTATGTAGTGTGGAATGCAAATCCCCTCTCCCAACCCACACCGGGTAAAGTTGGTCAGGATCATAAACACTGTTTGCATCATTTGTGTTCACTGTAATTCATCACCATTCCACCAAGTTCAAATTCTAGTAGAAGAATTTTTCACCGTTAGTTTCCCACCTACTTCTGGGTAAATATTTCTTTTTCTTACAGAATAATTTTGGACCCTTACTATAGCTTCTGGTAAATATCAATGATCTCATACTAAACACTCCAGTTGATTTGAGGTAAAATAACAGAACCACACAAAATACCTGCATCCCATAATTACCATGATTTTCAACAAACCAGAAAACTGTAACACAGTATCACACATGATAGAAAGCGTCAGAAAGAAATATTCTATGCATTGTATTCATAAAATGCAGTGATTGTAGTGTGATGCTTTTTCCTCTGCTTTGAGCTCAATATGTATGCTTAATACAAATTTCAAATACATACTTCTTCATTTACACAGGTGTCTATATAAATATTTACATTTTTAGTTTATATTAAAACATATCTTCGTACTCATGGCCAAGCTTATTACTCCGTGTAGGAACAGAACTCGTATTCTGTCCTTTAATGAGCTCTCTTTTTTTGATTTAATAGTTATACATTCCTTTGTAGTTAGAATTACAAACAGTTGTACAAATAGTGGAAACAAAATTATGAAACTTGTCTGACACCCATTCAGTCTTAGTTCATATTATAAACAGTACCATTTGCATTATGATGGCTGTTAATACGACTTCAACTACCAAAGTATCTATAGTAAATTAGTCTTTGGACATTATAGAAAGTAAAGTACACCCTCCCACCCAATTTTCCTTAGAAACATATAATTAAATGGCTGAAAGCAGGCTTGCTGCTACTTTTTATATAAAATCTTAGTAATAATATTGCTGACTTCCTATTTTAATTTGCACAAGTTCCATATAACAAAAAAACAATCTTATGTTCCCTTAAAATATCAAACATTTGTATCCAATAACATCAGGATTACTCAAACTTGAGGTTTCATTGTTATTGCTAAAGGTTTCTAAGACCTAAGTCAATACAGCAAGACACTCCATCCACTCCCTCCCTAACTGCAAGTGCATGGCAAGTATTTATATGGAGCTCATGTGTTGATTTCTTAAAAAAAAAATAAAACTATGAAGTCAGTTACAGTATTTCACTACTATAAACTCACAGTTAGACTCCAAATTGTTGTTACTCTTTCATTTAATATATAACTTTATATATAATACACACGCACACACCAACATCA
The DNA here is from genome assembly GCF_012275295.1 of Melopsittacus undulatus. Taxonomy (NCBI): domain Eukaryota; kingdom Metazoa; phylum Chordata; class Aves; order Psittaciformes; family Psittaculidae; genus Melopsittacus; species Melopsittacus undulatus. The sequence continues at coordinate 89,537,882 of NC_047528.1, read as the reverse complement.
CAGGATGAAGATCCATGCATACAATCCAGATGTGATCGCATTTCAGCATAAAATGAAATAAAAATCATTGTTACTATTAGATCCCAGACCACAGTATCTTAAATTACTCTGCTTTCTATCTACTGACCAAGCTAGTTTACCTTAATCTTCAAATCCAAGCAGCATCACAAATTCCAAATTTTTCGTCATCCTTGTTGTCATTTTGATCCTCTTGAATTTCTAGTTTATATGGCATACATCTGAGATCCTGAATACAGCCTCCAATGAACCAGCTTTTAAACTTATCTGTTAAAGCTAATTGTGTGTCTGTTCATGGCTCCAAAGACTAAAAGCAGTCTTGAAAGTCCTATGACAGAGTTTACACATGTATTGTCTTTTGAAAGTGATTGCTGAGAGTGGTGGAGCATGATAGAAGAGTGTATCTGACTCCTGTGGTACAAACAATTTTTCAGTAGTAGTGGAGCTTTCAGATAAGCCTGTCGGACTATCAGGCTCCAAAGGCTGGATTTTGGGGAGGGGTGGGGGGGGAGGTAAGGGTGGGGGTGATGGAGAATTAGCTGGTGGACATATCTCAGGCTCCTTATTTGTGGACTCCTCTGCGGCCTGTGACATATGAGACTGGAAATGACTCCACAGCCGGAAGTTGGTTCGGAAGGCCTTGTTACACACGTGACAAATAAATGGCTTCACAGAGCATAAGAGCTCTTGGTGACGCTCCAGCTGTTTGCGTACAGTGAAAATCTTCCCACACTTTTCACAGGGCCACAAACCAGCATCTTTGTTGGAGACTACTTCCTTCGGCTCCCTGCTTGTTTCGGTGACCTCATCCTCTATATCATCCGCAGGCTCTTCTTTGATCTGAATTTTAAACTGCTTGGAAACACTCAGGTCTTCGGGTAGGCACGAGGAATCTTCAGAATCAAAATTTATTTGTTCTGACGAATCACTGAACATACCATCTTCCTTTGCAGTAACAAAATTGTTCATTTTATTGGATTCTGCCTGAGAAGGCAATCTTGATGAACTAGTTATTTCACCATTATGATCCAGGATAGGTAAAGAAAAGTTCTCTGATGGAGCCATTGTGTTTTGATTATGAACTTCAACTTGATGACGCCAAATACTAAAGGATGATTTAAAGGTACGCATACACTCAAGACAAGTAAGCTTCTTGTATTCACACTTGCTTTCATGCTCATGCTTCAGCTCTGGAGAAGAAAATCTAAGGCTGCAGTAAGGACAGACAGTAGCATTTCTACAGAGTCGCTCATGATTTCCCTGTTCAATAAGTGAAGAGAGCTTAGCATTGCAAAGACGGCACTGATAAACCTCTTTGTTTTCTGCTGGACTTTCAATATGAATATGATCTTTCTGCTTAAGAGCCTTATTTCCTCCAATTGGTTTCTCCCCTGGGTGCATTTTTATGTGCTGCTTAAATTGTGAGAGGAAACGAAACGCTTTCCCACAATAGGTACAAATATAGGCTCCTTTGGTTCTCGATCTTAAATTCCTTTTGATGACTTGTTGTGCTTGTGAAGCAGACTGTCCCTGAAAACCTTGCTTGCCACGTCTTAGTTTAACGATTAGAGCCTTCTTAATTTCTCTCTCTCTCACTATATCAATCAGTTTTCTTTGGAATTTTTCATCCAAAACAGCATGCGAACTGGAAGCTGGTGAGGGATTCTTCACAATTCCATGTTGCGTCTGGCAGTGCGTCCACACTTTGAAATTTGTGTGAAATCTCTTGTGGCATATGTCACAAGCATAGGGCTTCTCTGGATTATGATACATGTTAACATGACGATGAAGACCTGCTGTTGACCTGAAAATTTTAAGGCAGTGCTTGCATTTAAATTTTTTATTTGGTCTTGCTTCTTCCAACTCACTGTATTCATCTTTACTGACATCAGAATCAGGAAAATCAGCATCAAGGTGCGTAGGGCTTGAGCCCTCCTCAAAGTTATCTTCTGACCCAGGAGAACCCTGCTCATCTGCCTTCAGTTTCTTGAATGGTATTGTTCTATCAGCTTGAAATCTCCTTTTTGCTGGAAGGCTACTTGGTTCCTTATGATCATCCTCAGTTTTAAAAGAAAAGTTTTTATTTGCCAATGCTGAAGCATCACCCACTGTAACTCTTATTATTTCAGCAGGATCTGAAAGTGGACTGCTAGGTTCAGTTTTTATTCGCACCTCTGTGAGAGGAGAAGAAACCTCCCTATCAGTTGACTGAGAGGCACTGAAAGACCTAAGGCGATGTGGGTGTATTACCTGTGGCTTTTCATCTACGACTAATTTCTCTGATGACTCTTTCAAGGATGACTTTTGAGATACAACATTAAATGTCTTCTGGGAATCATTACTTCCCGGTGAGGAGGATGATGATACCTGTGAAGGTTTTAAATCAACAGAAGGTGAGTAAATGGGAACCTGGCTGTCCATGGACAGTGATCTTCGAAGGAGACTTTTTACAAGTGGCCCACTTCTGTCAATACTTTGGTTTTCTGGACGAGATCCACTAGATGGGATCACTAGCCCTAACTTTGAGTAGTACAGCAAATTCCTGTCTTCACCTTGACAACTTCCTTTTCCTGCCTCTCGCAACAAAAACGTAGATTCTGATGTACCCCGCAGAGACAAGACTGGTGGGCGTGATCTTTTTAATGACATCTCTGCAGCCTTTCCTCTTAAAAGCTGACCACTGCTTCCTGGTTCATCGCTTGCAATTTCTTTTTCTGCTAAAGGCATTTGAGGAAGTACTGTGTTCCTTTTCAGCAAACCACCTCTGCTCTGATCCTCCACAGTTCCAGAAGTTTCATGAGCCTTGGTGTAGCTCACAGGGCTTTCTTTCAGCCATCTCCTTTCAGTCAGTGACAAGTTGTGAAGGGTTTCAGCTGGTTTTGTTACTTGTGGTCTACTGCTAGTTTTGACAGCAACAGAGGATGAAGGTTTAGAAGTATGGCTTAAATCATGTTGTGTTTGATTTATACCTTTCACTTGTGCTTCAATTCTGTTCTGACAGACAATGACACTTCTCTTCTGAGAACTACTTTCATCTTCATCTTGATACAGTATCTTTTTCATAGGGCAAGCAGGAAAAGGAGCTTGAGGACTCTTTGAAACAATGTTTGTAAGAAAGGATATTCCAAGACTGTAGCCCAGTTCTTGCACAGCTGCAAGACTGCCTTTCTCAATGAACAAGGATGAAGAATAAATGTAGTTTAATACATTATCAAAAGCATCTGGCTCACAAAAGTCAAGTTGAAACACTGACTGAGACTCATTCTCCTTATTCGTGAACAGAGTCTGGAAGTATTCACTGCTGGCAGCCAGAACATTTTTATGAGCTCGAAATTTCTGATCTCCTACAATGAGAACAACATCACACAGCTGTCCCTTTAGACGCTCCTCATTCAGTGTGCTTAGAAGTGAAATGGCATGCGCCGGATTTATGTAATGCAAGAGCCCCTCCATGATTCTGGTGTTTCTGAAAAAGAACAACAACAAAAAAGAAGTTGTAGGTTGCCTCTTGTGAACTGTTGTTAGAGATTAAAGTAAACACACCTAATCCCTCTGTATTTCATAAACTGGCTAATCCAACATCAACAGTGCTGAAGAAAGCATCTTGTCTGGAGGAAAGGTATGGGAATTAGAATAAAACTGTTACCACAGGCATGAGAAGAACCACCTCATGTGCTTGCTTTCAAATACAGCTCTAAATACTCATTTTACAAGAATATTACACCTAACTAACTGGTGGACTGTGCTCTCTTCCAGCAATACATCTGTCCACATGATGGAACAGTTCACTCCTTTCACTTTCATCTTCTCAGCTTTAGCTTTATGATGATCTATCTTGACAACTACATTGATAAACTCTTTGAATCAGATATCTAAAGCTCAGTTATGCCAAGCCACTTTTCTGAGGTTAAGTAACCCTGTCAGTTTCCTGCTGACTAAACAAATTCACAGGATTTTGTTATCATTTTTCATATGATGATGGAAAGAGCAATACTGGGAAGGGAGAACAAAGCAGGATTATTGTCTGTAATTTAGATTCATTCACCATGTTTGCTTATGCTTTATAAGTATTGTTAATATATATTTCTAGCTATCAAATATGTCACTTATAACTGCACTGACAGGATCTGGTTTCTTGGAAATGACACAATTATAACTGAAGTATCTCTGCATTGCTTTATTCTATATTAAAAGCAATCAGAAAACTGAACTCTGTTTTATTCATTAAAATAAGAGCACTTTATGCCCACAACCCATAAAGTTGCGGAACAGCTATCCTCAGATGCATCCAAGAGTACAATAAGCACAAACTAAACTGCAGTACAGAAATCTCCATTTCCATATGCTTCAAAACACAACCTGCTCTGTACTGCAGGATGTCTCAGTAACTCAGTACACTGTTCCTGATTAGATCTTAACAAAAGAAGTAACTCAGGTTTTAAGTTGGCTTAAACCAAGAACTTCTGGGACATGAATTTAAATTTGCATTATCTGTGAGCATGCACAGGCACAGAGAAATCAGCAATATCCAATTTTCTTTTCTCGTGGATGCACTTACAATTCTGTTCAAGTTAACCTTTAAGAATTTTACACTATCTTCCTCCATGGTGGTAGTAAAACAAGCCACTGATGTGTCTGAAGCAATTCTCTTCTTTCACAGCTGATTTGAGAAGCTACTCTTTAGTTTATAATTTATACATGATGTATGCCACTACAACAAAAAGGTTTCACTATTCATCAGCTCATAAGGAAAACTGATAATAAAAAACAATATTAAGAAGCTATAACCCTTTGATTAATGAAGGTGGTAAACCTTACAACTAATGGATACAAGTAAGTGATCCAAGTCTAAATTGGTATTATTGAGAAATGACTTAAAGTGTGCTGCATTGAGAGTCTCAGGGCATTGATCATACCATAGGGCTGAGGTACCACTTCTGTCTCAAATTACCTTGTCTGAATGACTCAACAGCATCATGGCTATAGCAAAAGCAGAATTCTCTTTCCTCACTCAATTGGTACTGAGTGTTTCAGTGCTTTGCAGTATCATTTAATAAATTTTATCATTTATTTTTATAATTTCAAAAATTTTGTCCTTAATTCACATCAGTTACAATGCATAATTCCCCCAATCCCCCTAAAACACGCAGAGCAGTCAAGCTTCCATGAATTTGAGAAACCAATCTTAGCTGGCTTTTTATGTTTTGCTTAGAAGTACTGTCAGTGCTACCCATCTCCTTTTCCAGATGCCACTGCAATTTAGAGTGGTGGAGTCTAACTCTCTCTAATCCAGTCTCATGGCCTAAGCATGCATTAATATGTGGAGTGTTATTAGAATGAGTGTTTCAGGAATGCATCTTTTCCTTTAGCTTCATCTGAAAGAAACTGAATTTTCAAACTCAAGTGATTCATCTGGGATGCAAGTTGTAGCATAGGACATGGAGGTAACAGATGAATAGTATGCTTATGAAGGAAACCTGAACTGAAGCAATATTATAGACATCCAACAGAAGCGGCTGTAGAACCCATACTTCAAGAACACAGTCGGAAAAGAATATATTAGTCAAATGTTTTGAAATATTTTCAAATATTTCATTTTAATCTGCTTTACCCAGGCCTTGTGTTTTGTGTAAGAAACTCAGAGAGTAAACACCATGTAATTACTATGTGTTCCTTACCACAGTCCATCATAAACCAGTAATGCTATTAGTAGAGACAGGTGTAAAATCTGCAGGTCTAAAGCAGAATCCAAGTCACACATCTTTTTTCCACATTCTCTTTCTTATTCACAGGACACCTTCAATTTATTACATTAAATAAGACAGGGATAAGCATCCCACTACAATCCTCCCTTTCATTCTCAGAGCATTCACCTCTTCTGTGAGGTGAAGGAGGCAGAACTCTTTTGTACAACATAACTCTGTCACTTTAACAGTAACCAAGGCTGCAACATACACAAATGGCAAGGGACCAAATTAAGCCTGCAAAGGCAATATTAATCCTGGAATTTCCTAATTCAAGTGCTTGACTTTCAGCTTAATAGCCTTTAAATGTAACAGTCAGAAATAAAACAAGCTATGATACTTCAAGAACCAAACCAGAACTGGTTTGCAGAACCATTTTAAGATGTTTACACAGATCAACTGAAAGCCTGAAATACTTAGATACACAAAAAAAAAAACAACCCAAAGACTACCACAGCAAAAGTACACTGAATTAAAATTTTACTACATGAACACTTTTCAATAACAAAGTTGATCAAAGACTGCACACTGCAGTTCACTCCTTCAGCCCTGCCAGTACAAATATTTGCAGGCATGTTTTACACTGCGGATCAAACAATAAATAAAAAACCCAAATACTGGTTCTTTTCCAATGCGGGTCAACTTTTTATATTAAACCACAATCTCAAGAACAATTGCATCGGCATAACTGAAGAGGCAGCAAATGGTGGCAGCAGAGCAGCCACAGGAAGATAAAAACTCCTTACAACAGTTTGTCCTCACAGCCAGTGCTTGGCTCCCTGTGCTCAACCTGACACAAAAGGTGTGCTTAGCCTGTTATCTGCAGATAACAGAACTATGTCAGTCTCTCGAATACTAGATGTGATTACAGGTGCTTGAGGACTCATACTTCCTCAACTGAAGATTATTTTGCCATTAACTACTTAAGGTCTTTCCTCCAGATAATCTGCTTCTATTCTCTCCAACCACTCTTTTCCAGCCATCTTTGTTATTCACTGGAAACAAAGCTTTTTCCTCTTCAATTCCATTATGTATGGGTGACATCAAGAAAACAGTAGGAGCATAACAGAAAAATTCCCCATTGTCTGTGTTCAGGTGCCACACGTCAGCAGCTGCTGGTCCTCAGGAGGAATAGTGACAGCAAGAGTCCAGACCCAAGAAAGGCAAGTTCAGCTGGAGCATTGCAGCCTTCCTTCATGAAACCAAGAAGAGATTTTAAGTGTCAGTCTTCAACAGCCCTTTCTACGGATCTCCGCAAACGAGATTTCAGAAACCTAAGTACCAAATTTGGTGCAAGATTATTTTATTTTGGTTTTGAACAAGGATAGAAAAAGACAATTCTACTACTTCAAAATTACTTTCTGACAAAAGGAAATTGCTCTTCACAAGCGAAGGGTGGAAAAGCTTAATCTTTGGTCCAGCAGCTTATTGATCTTCAACATACACCTGCTTTTGAAGCGGTACTTCCCCTTTCTCTCCTCCATCCCTTACTATCACATGTCATCCTCTCAGCCCTGTGGTACCCTTTCTCTTCCTTTCACCATCACATTTGCCCTCTCAGTAAGTTGATTCAGCTCCCTAAAATAAAGCAGGAAACAAAAAATCAAACCAGCTTTTTAGATCTTTTTGTGATTTTATTGATTAGGAGCTTAACCAGCTGAGAGGTCAGATAAGCACCGGAGTTGCAGCAAAAGAAGACAAGAATCTACCCATTCTTTGCCAGCAAGTGGTTCAGCCAGCTCTGCCCATCTGAAACTTGACCTTAAGAAGCAATGAAGTGACTGATGCTGAAACCTTACTGGTAGAATTAGGCAGGTATTTATGTGAATAATTTCAGCATAACAGCTTGCACTTGCAAATACACAAGTGACTAAAATAAGATGTTGATGTTGCCTGCTGACTTCCATTATAACAACATAGCTGTCAGCTAAAGCTGTGTTAACAGCATGTTGGGGGTGGCAGTGAGAACCTGAAACACTTAATGAGATGCAACGCCGCAGCAAGGAGGCACCAGGGCCGTAAAAAACCGCAGCTAGAAGCACAGAATACAAGAAAGGAGGAGGAAACACAGAGACTGGCAAGATTTGGGACTGAACAGGGGTTTCAACAGGGATAACGTACACAAGAAGTGTGGTGGAGCAAACCCACTGAAAAACACAAAGAAACATGGATTATAAGAGTCAGCCAGGAAACCCAAGTGACTTCCTGGTGTATCCCTATGTAAATGCAGAAATATTGCACTCAGTTTTGAGTACTTTGCAAAGGATTTGAAGGCTCTGACAATGCACATGCTGCTTCAGACACAACGGGGAAAAGCATTACATTACTCACCATTTCAGATACAAAAGGAACCTACACTGCTTAAACTTCTGCTTAAGGATCATATGTTTGATTTTATTACATCAGTTTGACAGCAGTTTATCAAATGCCTCTTCTCCCATCAACAGCCTTGGCAACACAGACACTCTCCTACAGTCCATGCATATATATTTACACACACACTCCCTGCTACACATCCCCAAAAGCTGTATGTGAAAGCTCCAAACCTGCAGAGCAGGATTGTTTGCACTTGTATAATCTTTTTATAACCAAATATTTGAGTAATCTCTTGTTGCAAGTTTGGGGATTCTGTTTTTCTGGATTGAACTAAATGTGATTTAAATGGTTATCACTGTTTTCACTGCAGATAATACTGCAAACTTTCTCCATGAAGACAGATTTTTTTTTTCTTTTCCGATGGGTCACCAGCAAAGAGACACTGGTATGAAGACAGGCATAAAATCAGATAAATAATGTATTTGCTAGTGTGTGAAATTGATGTATTAATTTTCCACCATTCATCCTTCACACAGAAAGAAGCAGAAATTTAGAGAGCAAAGGAAGAAACTCTATAATACTGTGCAGTCTCTCTATTTTGCCCCTCACTAGAGGCAAAGAATTAACAGTTATCATGACATATTATCTTCGAAATGAGGCTACTTTTCACACTCAGTACCATTAGTTCTGCCAATTGACACTCAGAATAGCTCCTCCCAGCTTGCGGCAAACTACAAGATGTCAGAGCAGCACCACGAAGTTCCATGGGTCCTTACTCTTGTTTACAAACAAGCAGCAGCTAAGGGTGCAATGTTATTTTACTCTCAGTCTAACCTAACCAGGGATTGCTCCTGCAAGGAGCAATTCATCTCTCCTCCCCCACCAGAGAAGGACTAGCTCGTTGTCAGATCAGCAAACTGACCCAGCCGGCTGCAGGATTGCACAGCTACTAGATGTAAGTGAGAGGGCAGGAATGTGAGCTAGCTGTGAGCTTTTCTGATTCTTCTTGAAAGAGTCCATGAAAATTAAAACACAGCTTGATAAAGTATTTGTGCTTAGCCTCAATGCCTCAACTGAAAGGTGTCTAACTCATCATCCAAGTTTCTGTAAACTAAATCAAGGGACTAAGAAACTTAAAAAATACATTTCGCTAAAAATCCCTTCAGGTTTCATTCTCCTGAGTTTCATAATATTGCCATTAGTCTCTGATGGGGCAAGCCCAAAAGGCTTGATGGCTATACAATGTAAACACCTACAAAAACCTCATTCCCAGAAATATTTCATATGACTTTTTGGTAAGAGATGCAGATGAGAATTTGAAGAAGGGGAGACAAACACCAAACATATACACATATATTCTTTCTCCAGGTTGACTTTATTATTTCTCTGGTAATGCCGAGATACACTTACCAAACTGAATAATATTCCGTCATCTGCTTTACCATATAAGCCACTTTTTCCCTGTTTAACTGTCCCAATTCACAATAAAATCTTGTCTACATACTGCTTTTAATTTTGCTGGTATAGTGAAAATAACAAGCCCTACTTGTGGGCACATTAATATTAATATAAAGGTGCTTTGTACAGCAAAGTATATTTCAGATGGGAAGAGAAGCCAATTATACAACTATAAGGCACTTTTCTACCAACAGAATTGTGTTTACACTAATATTTCTGTAAGAAAACAAGATTGGGGGAAAAGTCATGCACTTACTCTGAAACATACAAAACTAATATAAAACCTGAGCCTAAAAATTGCCAAGTGAGAAGCCTATGATTCAGGGAACGCAGGTATCTTCCACCCACTGAAGGTATCCAAAGAAAACGCCATTCAGCCATCATCTCCATTCAGCCATCAGTAATTATGGGCAAGATACTGGGAAGACGATACTGCAAAAGGGGAAAGACAACAGCAATTTTATATGAGTTTTACATAAGAGATTTATAAGGTCATGAATAGCACATGGAAGATTTTCAGCTTATTCAAAGTCCACGTGCATTTGGAGGCAGGCAACATCTCATATACCTTAAATAATTAAAAATCCCCCTCCATGAACAAGAATACTTTATTCCTCAAAAGTATTTATGAGAAAGGAGCTGGTCCTGTTCTTACTGAACTTCCAGGGAATTTGGCCATTTACCTCAATAGCTGAAAGACTGTACTTAAGAGTTACGCCCTGGCACAAATCAAACCAATTCCTTTTGGTTGTGACAGGTAAATTACATTGTGACAAACAGAGATTAGAAACCACTGTAATTCTGCTGCTTTTCCTCCCATGTTTTACTTCAAAAGGACTTTCGTGAGGCATATTTACTATTCAAGTACACAATTTTCAAAAGATTCTCTAAAGATACTCACAAATATATTCAGACCAGAACACCAAATAGTTCACCCCAAAGTACCTTTAATGCTTTTTAGCTTGTGGGCACCCACCCCACCAAGAATAGTGGCACAATCCTAGTTCTAGTGTACTTTGGTGTCAGGCTTGGTGCTGATCTGTGCATGAGCCACACAATGGTGGAGGGAAAGCAGTGGATCAGAGGGATGGGGAGTGAGGAGTGTCAGAGACATCTGCTGCTCCCCATGTAAGAACTGTCTCTGTGCTCACCACAACTTATCAAAAAGAGATTACTGAGAATTAACTGCAACCTAAAGATTACTCACACTGTTAAAGTGCTGATGTAGGACAAACTATGGATAAGGAGATTAATGCTCTGAGACAAAAAAAGGGAAAATACTTCTTCCTTTCCTCAAGACTGCAATTTAATTGTATACAAATTACTACAACAGGACAAAGCATTAAAACATTTTTTGAAATTATTTGGCCAAAGGATTTTTCATGCCTTTTCATCACAGATTGTATGAACAGTTTTGCACAACAGAGGCGTGTTCACTAAATCTCAGAGAGAAAACCCCCTTAACAATCAGGACTAGGTGATAAAACTTTGATAGTCTGTAAGGCTGCTGAACTGATGGCAGTAGTGGTGGAGGCAAAATGAGTTTAAAAAGGTGGAACTGCGGCATAACATTTCCTTTCCTGTTCATAAAATATACCCAAACTACTCTGGAACAACATAATACATAAAGCAGCCAATAATCAAAGACAACGGATGGTTACTTTTTTATTTCACTACTGAATGAAAAAAAATGTAAAAGACCTGCTGTCTTAAATATTATCATTAAGAAAAAAAAGGAAAAAAAAGATTACAGCACATAGACTAGTATTAAATCTATACTATAAGTATCTGGGGAAAGCAAATCCCTTTGCACAGAACATACATTTTAAAGCAGGGCATACTGCAGTCTTTCCACTCAAAACAAAAGATTTTGCTGCCTCTCAAGATTCTTTTTTCTTCCCTACCAAGCATCACAGACCATTAAACATAGCAGAGTTCATTATGAAACAGCTCACTTGCTCAGAAGTTGATAATTTTTTTTATGAGAGCTGGAAATAGCTGCAACTGTGGTGTGTGACTCAGAGCATAGTACCTCCCAGTGCAGTACGAACCATATGGTGGGTACAGCCCAACTCTCTCCCAGCTCCTCCTTCCTCCACCCTGGAAGTCTACACGTGTTTATAAACCATACTTATCACTATTTCTCAGATAAAACAACTGTCAAAATCTTGACTAGTGTAATGGGAAATTACTTGATGTTATTTTTATGGTATCTGCTTCACAGCTACTGAAGTTCAAGAAGAAACAACCTTAATATGGTAAAAAAGCTCATGGCTTCCTGTAAAGTTGTCCTTTAAACCCAAACATCGGCGTGCCTCTAATTTTAAGGAAAGCGTAGTCAGCACTACTATGAAGATCACAGCACCAACTATTTAATTCTCTGGATATTGGTATTCTCTAGCATCACAGACACAAAAACATGAGCTCACAAACCCCAGTCTCTTAGCGATATCAAGCTTCCAGTGATCTGCAGACTGAGAAGGGTGCTGAATTTGAGTCACTTAAGTATCACCCTGCCACCATGAACCTACACACTAGGAAAAGGAGGCGCAAATATCAACATGTAACGTACTGGTGTATGATTAAAGGTAGAACGCAAAAAGGACTTCAGGAACTTAGACTCTATTGCCTCTTTTTACATTAAATAAGTGATAATACATACTAAAGGGTAAGTTACCTTATGCATTAAAAAAAGCACCTAACTCATTATGACTTTAGTCCTGTCTGGGATCACAAGGCAATATTGAAATTAGTGAAAGTGCAACAACACCACTGAGAGCGAAAGACATGGTCACTCATTCTCAGTTCTGCTCCCAAGGGGTCATCTTCACTCCAGTGGGCACAAGGGAGCTCACAGCTGGAGAACCCCTAGATAAATTCTGGTCTGGCACACATCACTGTAGCTGAAAACTCCACAGGTTGTCATTTGTGACAGCTCCCTGCAAGTGTCAGCTTAGAACACGGAAATGACAGTTCTTTAGATGTTCATAGCATCTTTAGATGTCTGGACTCCCTGCAGGTAAACCAAACATTCTTATGAGCTTACAACCATACAGCATGTGGGTAATAAAATTTCTGAGAGCGATGTCAGATGCCCTTCCACCACAGAGATGGCCCCATAATTTGCGGTTTTTTGCCAACAAGGTTTATAAAAGCAGTTTCTAAAGTTTGCTCTGAACTTCCCCTGAAGAACATCACCATAACCCTGGTGGAAAATTTTAGTCAAAGCAGTTGGTTTGTCAGTTAGTGCAAAGTCAGAACAGAACACTGTAACTGGCAGCATTCAGGCAACACAAAGAAAAAGCAGTAGATTTACCTGTAATACACACCTACTACACCTCATTTAGTATTGAATACCTTGTTGTGCAAAAAAACACACTAAAAAAATCTATATTCATTTAAGCTTTTATCTAAGGATAATAATATTAGTTACAACTAAACTACAAGATCCTCACTGTACAGAATCCACCACAATCTCTTCTTATACCTGCAGCCTACCTACCGCTTACTGCCACTGTAACTCCCACTACAACAAAAAAAAGCTTTTAAAACAAGTGCCATTTAATTATTAAGAGCTTACTCAGGACAGAATTGAGATTCCACAGTATTTTCTGTCTCAATAATGAATCCTTTGAATTTTCCTGCCGTTCAGTACTTCACATGAGCTACATCCAGTCTGGACATACAGTGACAGTTTAAACTTAAGATTCTCTGACAGCTGTGGTCAGGTCAAACACCTCCCACAGCTTTCTGCAGAGGCACAGCACACGCTGCTGTGCAGTCCAGAGGAAAGACTTTCCCGCTAGATTACGAGATATACTTTTTCCTCATGACTAACACAGCCAAAGAGCACTTGGACTAGTCAAGCTACACTTTTAATACCTACATGTACTTATACGCCGCAGAAACCTTGCTGGGATGCTTTCCGCCCTGAAACGCGCAGGCTAGCGCGGCTCTCCCTTCATGACACACCGGGGAGGACCTACAGCACCGAGACGCAGCCCCCCTGGCTCCTCTGCCATGTTTCACAGCTCAAGACCGGAGCCGGCACCTGCCCAGGGGAAGCCCCACAGGCGGACGCGCCGGCAGCCTCCGCGGCGCCGCTTCCCGGCGGCTCCTCACGCGGCCGTCACGGAGCGGCGGGGCTGCGCAACCTCCTCCTGAGGCGGCGCCGCCACCCTCCCGCCCGCGCAGGTAGAAGTGGGAAGGGGGGGACGACACAAGCGGGCGGGCGTACAGCCACGCGCGCCAACCTCCCCACCACCACACCCAACCCCAAGCGGGGCGCAGGCGCAATTACGCGGCATTCCGCGCCTAGCAACGACACCGCCCACATGCGCGTAAAGTAAGAGCACGACCACAGGCGCTCCCACACAGCCGCGCCGGCGCAGTTGCGCGGGACTCCGGCCGCGTGGGAAGGGGCGGAGGAAGAAGGAGGGGTGTGAGCCACGCGCGCGAGATGGGCAGCCGGAGCATGCGCAGAAGGCAGCCCCCAGCGAGTCTTATGTGGCCGTCGGCGGCGGACACCCTCGGCTTCCTCAATGAGCAGGGAGCATGCGCAGGGAGGGGGGTTGACGGGGGGAAGGCGAACGAGAGGAGTTTCGTAACCGACGCATGCGCACGGCGCGGCTCGGGGACCGCAGCCCCGCTCGGTGAGGGGGAGGGGAGGTAAAAAAACCACCACCTCAGAGTTACGTCAGGAAAAGACGCCTTTGTACACGGGGAGACCCGCGCGGCGCGGGCAGCCCCCGGAGCGGGCACGACGCGCGGCCGTTACTCACCCTGTCCTCCGCCGGCCGCGCCCCACCCCTGCTGCCCCCCTTACGGCGCCTCCTTCTCACGGCTCAGCCCGCGCGCGCTGCTGCCGCCGCCGCCGCCGTGATTCCATCCATCTTGAATTTGACGTCATCCCACACCAGGGATGAGGTCATCGAAGGGAACGCTCGTCACGTGCGCGGCGCTCCGATTGGCCGGCGGGGGAGCGGCGGAGGGGCGGGGGGGGGGTATGACGGGGGGGTGGGGGAGCCGTCGCGCTGGCGCGGCGGCGGCGAAGGCTAACGGGGAGTAGACGGTTACGGGGGATTCCCTTCCTTTACCCGCCGCCTGCTCCCCCGGCAGGTACCGGATGGGCGGGAGCCCTCACGCGCACGTATGGCCCATCGGCGCCGCGTGGCGGGGACGGCGACTTAACGCCTGGAGTACCCGAGCACGTCTCCGGCTGCCACCCGCACCCCCTTCCCCGCCTCCCATGCGGGAGGGAAACTGAGGCATCGGGGGGGGCGGGGTGGAAGGGGGACACACGGAGAGCAGGGCCCGGTGTCCCCCTTTGTGGGGCTGGTGACAGTTTGATTCGGTAGGGTGCTGCTGTGGTAACCCGTACCTCCTCCTTGGCCTGCACGCTGTGTACTGCGGGTGGGGGGCTGCAGGGGGAAACCCGGTTCACGTAATTTAATAGCCTCATATGCTGTGGGTTTGGAGGGTTTTTTGGTGGTTTTGGTATTTTGGGGTTTTTGGTTTTTTGTTGTTTTTTTTTTGGGGGGGAGGTTGTTTTGATTTAGTTTTTTTGTTTGGTTTGGTTTATTTTTTAATAATTCTAATCCATGTTTTTCTAAAATGCAGGAGGTGAAGGCTCAGCCCAGTATATGAAGAAGTGCTGTGCCCACTGGCACGCATATGGCATCCTGCCTTGCAGGCCAGCTCACTGTTCCCTGGAATTAGTAGGGCCCTGGTGGATTCTGGCTCGGACCCTTTGTAACTGCTGTGCTGGTTCATCTTGATGTGATTTGAGAATTTATAATGGATGTTACCGCTTCAGGCTTGCTTCTCATTTGATATTATCCACTTTGAGTTAAATACCTGAATAGGGCTTTATGTGCTGAAATACAAGTATTAAAATAGAATTTAGAATTACAAGATTTCCCTTATTTTTGTTGAAGGATAATCTGTCCCATTATTTTTTCATTAAGTATGAATGAAATTTAGAGATTAACATTAATCTGCATATGTGTTTTCAAAGTGGGCTTTTAGATATTCCACCTAAGTTACAAATGCTCTGAAGCAGCTACTAGAATCTGTATAATGTGTTTAATGCTGCTTTTAAACATTTTTGCCACATTTTTGTTGCCAGCAGCAATGGCAGCAACAGTGGTGATGTACCTCAGTGGATCTCACTCCTATCTCCCTTCTCCAGGTATATTTTTTTGTCATTGCTGGCTCCTTTGGTGGTTTTGCCAACTGCCTCTAAAGGCAGTGGGGTTGTTCAATCACAGGCTTGCACCACTGCTGCTTCTGTTCCAGCAGGGGGTAATGGGTTCAAACTTAAGTAGGGGAGACATAGGTTGAATATTAGGAAAGAATTCTTTACTGTGAGAGTGGGGAGGCACTGGAACAGATTGCCCAAGGAAGTTGTAGCTGTTCCATCCTTGGCAGTGTTCAAAGCCAGGCTGGGCTGGGCTTCGAGCAACCTGGTCTAATAGAAGGTGTCCCTGTCTGTGGCAGTTAATTAGAACTAGATGATCTTTAAGGTCCATTCCAACCCAAACCATGCAATGATTCTGAGTGTGGCAGTGTGGTGAGCCAGCATGAAGCAAGCTGCTTGATTTCACCTAGAGTAGTTCCATGATTGTGTTTGTTGTGCGGGAACACAAGATATCTGTGTTCCAGAGGCACAACAGGACCTACAATGCTAATGGGAACAAACAAGGAGGAAGGCAGTTGGATATGTTTGCATAACCAATTTATGCAGTGACACTGTCCATGCTGTTAGTGAAGCACTTCTGAAACTAACCTGAGCTCATAAATATAGCAGGGCCCTGCTAACTTTTTTCATACGCACTCAGCTGTTTCTCAGCCTAGCAGAAACAAACTGCCCTTGCATAATTATTTTCTTGTCTACACTTCTTCAAAAGGGCCCATGTGACAGATGAAGAACCTCTGTGCTGGAATTACCCTGCTGAAAAACCTTGTCCTTTAAGGTGTACACACACGCAGGTGTGTAAGTGTGTCTTACTGCTCAGTTACTTATCAGTATTTTTAATTTGTCAGTTTCCATAGTGAAAGTACACCCATGAGAACAGAGCCCATTCAGGGGCTTGTGTAATACTGGCAACAGATAGCAGGTATTCTCTGTAGTTCTAAAGCTTAAGCAGATGATTTGAGATAGTTTTAAGCATAATTCCCAAAAGTTTTGTATTCCAAAGGGACAGAAGGCTCAGTCTGACTGTGTTCCATGGTCGAGTATGACTTGATATTATTCAAGTTGTATGGATGCCGTAATTCTCTGTAAAGCAAATTTTTTCTTGATTCTGATTAAATCTAGGCAAGGAATTCATGCTGTAGAATTATTTGGGGTTTAAGTTGTCTTTAAGTGGGTTAATTTTGTCAAATACGCCATTCACATTATTTGAATACTTTCTTGTTCTTTAAGAATAGCTTGTTTACGAACATTTTTTTTTTCAAACATTTCTAATTTTAAATGCTCTGATGGAGTGCTGAGTTTGATGTATTTTTCATTTCTATGAGTGCAGTTGCAGCTGTTATTACCAGATGCATGTTTGTTGATTATAAGGCTTGTTTTCCATTTGGAGTATCCAGTAGCTACTCAGATTAACTTTTGATCATACTTGCCAACAAGCTTAATCACTGGAATTTTGTTAAAAGCTGAACCCCTGCAAAATGTGGAATATAAAGCAAGCTATTTTAAAAATACGAATTAATAGACATGGATTTTGAGAGAATGTGCAGTGTTAGAAAATACTACACCGCTTGTATTGGTTGTATGTGTGAGAATTTACTATTTTTTGTGGTACAAATATTGTACTATAGGTCCAAGTTTCGTACTCTGGATAGTTTATTTTTCTTTAATGCTAACATTTGTTTCATTTTCAGTATAAAAATAATAGCAGTGAAGTCATACCGTGAAGCTAGGCTGTCTTTCCAGATTTTTAGTTTTCAGCCCTTTTTGATGTATAGACCCCTAAAAATTTATTGGTGAAGATTTGGACTTTTTTGTGATTAATTCAGAACTAATGACATCAGGTTATTTTAGAGAGCCTTGGAAGTGTCTCAGATACCTTGGGGCACTCCTGTGTTAACAGGAGGGTTTGACAGAAAAACTTGGTTTGGGGAAAGGAGATAGATTAAAGAAGGAACACACCTCAGAAGGAATGCCATGCTGGCTAATTTTGCATTGTTTTGATGGGGGAACCTTGGTTAGGTATAGAAGTTAGAATTTTTCATCTTGGTAAATTTTCTTTGAGCCTTGTGTCCATGCAGAGGGATCCATTCTGTTCTTTGATAGCTTTAGCAATATGTGCTGCTGCTGCATCCCCTCTTCCTCAGCAGCATGGCTTTTCAAAGCCTAGGGTTCTCCCACAGCTGCTGTAACAGCAGAAATGCAGTACCCGAGGGACAGAGAGTTATGTCTGACTTGTTTCCCACCGAAAACTCTGGAATTACTGTTGCCAAGGACATACTGCAGAAGGAGCTAATTAATCTCTAGGAAACTGCCTTGTCTCTCAGCTGGCCTAGAAAATCTTACCAGTGGAGCAAATGCTAATGCTGCAGGACACACTACGGCTGTGACCCCCATGCCATCAGATACCAGCTTCTGTCCCGGAACTTCCAAGAGATGAAGTGCTGTCACTTGTGATAACAGAAGACACTTGAATGAACCGGTTCCTTTCAGCCACTGTTGAATGCATCCAGTGTTTCTGGAAATGCTAAAGGTCTAACTTTGATTCCAAATAATCTACCAAAACTTAATGACTTGCCAAAACATAGATTTTTCTACCTGTTTCTGATTGCTGGCAACTGTGCATGGAAAAGGGTGCCTCAATTTCTGTGTTTTTCTTTTCCTAATATGTTTGCATGAAATCTCCTGTAATGGGTGCTAGCAGGTAGAAAAAAATCTCACTTTTTCTACTTAAAACCTGTCACTTGTTATAAAAGTACTTGCCAGTATTCAGAGAGACAGGCATTAAGGTACACTATGGGAGTATTACAAAAATCACTGTGTTCCCATAACCAGTGTGAAACAAAGTACACAGACAAGACTCTGAAGGTTTAAATTTCTTACCAGGAAAATAACTGTGACACACTATAATGTAAGACTCTTCTAATTCCTGGTATTGCAGTTTCTAAGTGCCAAGTCTCAATATTTTTTTTTATCTGTCACCCTCATTCTTCTGCAAATAGCACAATCTAGTTAATATTTTCCACTTAGAATTCACATGCCTAACAGCTCGGACAGTTTCGGATAAATGCTGCCATACGCAACAGGCTAGATAGCAGTTTTCTAGGGCAATATTACTACATAGTAGTAAATAGGTACCTACTTAAACAGGTGATAGTTCTGCAGGTCAGACAATGGTTCAGAGAAAAATATGCTGCAGGTATTAAGGCACACGTTCTTTAAACAGGCAGATGGTCATGGCACTATGATTGTTTAAAAGAATAATGTATTTTCATTTGCAACTAGTAAGCTGTTTATGGATTTTTAAAAAGACCGACGTTGCTAAAAAGCTGCAGGAGCAACTGAAATACAAAATCTGACACAGTGCAGCAGACAGGGCGCAATTTCATGTTATCAGTTTTCACAGCTCTGATTAACTTCAGCTGGAGTTCAGTGTCTAAGTCTTCTATAAATAAAATCCTCAGTATTCTGATTACAGTGGAAGTGTGTGAGCCAATATGAAAATAGTGGCTTTGATTTCCTAGTTAACCAGTGTGTACATCCTGGCCTTTTATTTGAGACAAACTGCATGTAAAGAAGAAAAAAGCAAATGGAAAGACAGATGATAGGCAAGTATATTCTAGGATACTGTCTGTATGCTAACTCCAAGTAAGGAAGAGCAAAGGAAGATGAAGTGTCTTGTGCTTATTATAAAAAAAAGGAAGGCTCAGGCTTTTGTTCATGTTTAGCAACGTTTATTTTCAGGAAAAACAAATGGGGTGATTGTGCAAAATTTCACGTCAGTACAATAGATACATTTATCATCCTGTTTTCCTGTAAATGTGGCTTTAGGGAGCAAGTTTCTTGGCAGAAAGCACTGTGATTGTAGCCTTAGTTCTCTAGAAGGTTTATATAAGTGAATCACAGAGAGCACCAAAGAGCTGCTGGTGCTATGGTATATTTTAAAAGTCAGCTTGATGCTTTAATTCCTCAGTATCAGTCAGTTTGGCCTCAAACAACAGTCTGCTGGGCTTAGAGATTATGCAAAGATGGATACAGTTTTCAGCATTGCAGCAAGTTCATGTCCATGCATTGCTAAGATGCTGGAAGTATGCAAAGAATGTCATATAGATTATTTTTCAGAAGATTGTATCTAAATGTAAGAGGTGATTTGTGGTAAGTTCTCATCAAGTACAAAAATGCAACAGTTATGAAATAAACCTATTGGCTTGCTGAAAAACTCTGTCAACATTTCTCTGAATCATCAAATAATGCCAAAAATGTTATTTCTAAGTGTTTTTTTTTTGTTTTGAAGTCAAAAAACCTGTTTTGTTTCTGCAGGTACTATACCTAAGGGTGCTGTTGTGTAACTTTAGTAATTTCATATATGATACTAACATGCTGATTCCAAGACTACAAAATATGTATTTCAAGGAGAGGATGCAATTTATAATAGCTGTAAGTTTATTCTTACGTCTTTCTGTGTGCTATAAAGACAGGCCCACGGTTTGGGAGGAGGAACTGAAACCTGCTTTGAGGCAGTGAATACAGAAATACCACTCTGTAAAGCCATGGGTCAGCTTTTACATTTCTATGGCCTGTGCAGCCTTACTCATGTCATCTCCATGCTGATTTATCCATTATTGAATAGAAAGTTCAAGTGGCACAGCAAAAATAACCAAGACACTGAATTACTGCTTTATGTTCAGGCTACTGACTGAATTTATTATTGTCAGTTCTGTACTGTCAGATTACATTCTGTGCGTGATGAGTTCAGACCTAAAACAGAATGGAGATTTATTTAGTAGATGTTGCTTTACAGTGCTGAAGTACAGAAACAGTGCTCTGGATGAGGCCTTTTCTCCTGACTTGCTTTTTTGTCAAGTTAACTCTCTTCACCCCGGCAGTTCCCTGTGGCAATTCATTATATATCAGCCAATTATGAATGGACAACAGAGAGGCTGATTGCATCTCCAGTACAAGCATTTGCTTAAGGCCTAGCTGGTTCTAATGTATTGTATTCCAGGGATTTGGTAGCTACATGTGGTTACACAGTGCTATGTATATGTGCCACTTTGAATGCTAAATAGGAAGAGGCAAAGTTTGGCCATGCCATTACACAGCTGGCTTCCCCTCTCTCAGTTGTATAAGCGTTGCTTTTACTAATGTGATTCTCTTAGTTATGTTGGCAGAGATCATAGCTGTAGACCATGTGTGACTAGTACAACTGGAATTTGTATTGGAGAACTGGAGGGCAAGTGTTTCTGGTTGAAAACAACTCCATTGGTAAAATTGCACACATAAGGCACACTGTTTGGTTTGCCAGATTCAATCTGATTACTTCTTGCAGCATCTCCCATAGTGTCATCATGGGCCTTATGAAGGGGAAAAAAACCCACATTTTTTAAAAGAAAAGTCTTTTTAATGGGAAGACGACCCAAAGTTTTGATCAAAGTTTGAAGACCTAAGGGAGGTTCCTACACAGCTACCTAAGCAGCAGGTCTCTTGTCAAGAATCCTCCCTTGGCACTGAAGTTAGAGCAGGGGTCAGTGAGATGGAAATGATAACAAGGGGGACTTCAGCCTGAACTGGGGTTTTTGGTGGTGCAAGTGCATGTGGGCTACATGTGCCTGAGTGTACCACTTCTAAGCATCAATTTTAATACAGCCTTGGACTTCCACCTCATAAGTAATGTAGACTTCTGGGCAGACTGCAGTGAAGCCTCAGCATTATAACTCCTTGTGGCATGTTGCCACAAGGCAAATCTGGAGTTTTTCTACACAAATCATAAAGCTAAAGAGAATCATTGTAAAGAGGATAAAGCTATGCAGACAAATCTGGCTTTAAGCTGGTTTTTTGTTTTGTGCTTTGTAATATTTGTCTGTACTGCATGTATAAGACATTTGATGAGCTATGATACCTGGTGGCTTAACTCCAGAGAAATCTTAAGTGGACAATGGCCATTAGGTTGAAATTGGCTTTATGCTTGTGCAGGTATATTTTGGTGCTGGGTTAAAAGATGATGGCACTTACCAGATGGCTAATTAAAGCACAGAAAATACCAAGAGTCTCAAAAGTGGCATGGAAGGACCACGCTATTGTGTTTGAGTTTATGTGGCTGTCCTTTCTCCTCTTAATATCTCCTGCTTTTTCCAGACTAGCACAAAGTAGTGTTAAAGTTGTCTTTAAATGTGAAAAGGAAATTTCCTTTTTGGAGAGAACTTGGAGAAAATATAAATTTCCCTTTGTATGTGGACAATGGAGATAGCTGAACTGGGAAAAGGCAGCGGGTGCATGCTGCCTGGATGACATACAGGGGAACTGCGTTGGAACCTGACACAATGGCAGAGGAGATTAGAGCATTTTTCAGGCTGGAGGAGAGGGTAGGTTTGAGTGATTTAGAGCTAGTCTTAAATCCTGACATCAGTGGTTGAGGAATCTGACCCCTGCAGTCTTGTCAATGGACTCTGGAGTTACTGAAGGGGTGTATTTGTTCCCAGGAATCCACAGAAATGTGTGATGTGGAACAGAAATTCTGGCTTCTCCTCTGGCAGGCTGCTCAGCTGCCTGGATATGGTTCCCCCCCACACCCCCTTCAGCTGACAGTTTCTTGTTTAAATTAGAGCTGTAAGAATTCTGGGAATATGTATGGGCAGTCTACAATGGAAACTTTTCCCCATTGCTTCATAACTGCTGCAGACCTATACTGCGATGAGAGCTACGCTGTGGTCTCATTTTACTTATTAGTGCAGTGCTGGCCTGCAGAAGGCAAGGTGAGAGGGAATTCCGTAATTCACAATGTATTTGACATCCTATTTTAAAAAGCTGATAAACTGATCTTTATTTTATTTTGTATCCTTAATTGGTGGTGTCACCCTTGGAGACTAGCTGGCATGTGTGGTGCTCTGGGTGCTGCTTAGCTTTTGCATCTGAGACATGTCCATTTTAAGCAATAGTACCTGGATAAAGCTGTAGTAACCGACACTGTCTTGTGGTTTCTACTGGCCAAACATTTTTGGAAAATTATATCTGGAATTATTTTGCTGCTAAAGCTAAAATGATACACTTTCTTCCCTCATATGTTTCATCACTCCCTCTATTTTAGGTCAGATGATTCATCTCTCCATTACTGCTTCTGCATTTCCATTGCCTTAATTTGGTCTTTTGGAGTTATTACATCTATATGGAATTGACAGATGCTATTTCTAACAACATACAGATTTGTCTCCTCCTTCCCTGCATTCCTCCTTTCATTCTCCCCTCCATTTTTCCCTTCTGCTCTGCTTTCCCTGATCCCCCCTCCTCACCTTCCTCAGTCCCAGGTGGTTTCTTTCTTCATCTTTACTGCAGTACAGCTTTATAGGGAGTGAGCTGGAGGGTTTTGCTCACTCTGCTGCTAAAATGTGACTTGTTCTCTTTAGCCATGAGTTAGGTCAGAGGAAAGTCCTTATGAGTTTTCATGCTGTTTTAAGTTGCAGCCAGGTATTCACTAAAATCCTTTCTGGATGCCAGGAAACATCCTGGACCAGCACATTTGCTGAGTATTTCAGGTGCTACATCAGCAACTGTTGCCATTCAATTTTACCAGCAGGTCCCAGCACACAGGGGATGACATAGTAGCTTTTTCCCCCTTGTGCCATCAGCCACCAAGAACAGCCCTCTGTCTGAGCACGTACCAACACAAGAACAGCAGTTGGTTCTACATACAGTGGTTAAAAAATGTGCTCAACCTCATTGTATCTCCGTATCTCTGTATGTAAGTTAGGTGCAGCTGGTGGGTATAGAGAGGCTATTGCAAGTGTTGTAGCTAACTATAGTTTAACAAATTACTGTGTGCCACCTAAACTGCCTGTAAACATGTTTTTAGACAGTTGGCGGACAAAATAAAATACCACTAAGGATGGTGAATATCAAAGTGTTTAGTATTAAAAAATGCCGTCTATGATGCCAAATTGTTAATAGATTTGTGTTCAAAGATGATGCATGCATTTGCATTTTAGAGGAAGCATCTGAAAATGAAGTCATTTGCATTACTACTTACACAGAACTTGCAGAGATTTTAAAAATCTGAAGTTAAAGAGGACTAGTACAATCATGTAATACACCTCTGCGTGTAAACACTCCACAAAACTCTTTGTTAACCCTGCACTGAATTTATGGCTTCTGGTAGAGCTTTACCTTTTCTGCTTGCTTGAAAGACTTGAACTTTTCAATATCATCTCCTCTCCAATTTAAAAACAAACAACAAAAAAGTAAGGAGCATTTCCTCTGAATATGTTTTAAGCAAAAAAGGTAATTAATGCTTTTAGTAAAAAACCTAGCAAGACTGCTTGAAGCTCCGAATGGGGCAGCCTGAAGGGTAATGTTAAATGGACATAGCCGAACTTAATTCCTGCTAAACTGCACACTGATTGTTGTCACTTGATAGGTACAGATTTTAGCGAGCTAAAGAGATCTGTTTGTTTATTTTAATATCTTGAAATTTCTGGGCATCTGTTTAGCTTCAAGTGTGGGCTCGTTGGAGTAAAACCTAGGCAAAACTTTGTGTTGTGTCACTAACGGATGACCTAAAAATAATAGAGTCAAGGCATTCTCTCAAGATACAGCAATCGTTTCCCGTTGCCTGGCAATATCTCCGGCACTGAATACAGAACTGGGAATTTATTTTATGATGCTGTACAGAAAAATTTGTTTACAGTTTTCCACTGTGATTTCCCCAGGAGGAAGAGTCCATGGCTCATAGAGAGAGAGCAAACGTTAATGACACCTTCTATTCTCCTTGGCAAATTTATGGCCAAGTTTCTGTTCCTCTTTCTGTTTTCACATAAATATTTACTGAAAGACACCCTTGTGTTTTCTCAGATTCATCCCACTTATTTTCAGTGCGAACTAGCCTGGACTTTTTCTAAATAGCTTATTATAGCATAATATAAATTTTAGTTTATTTTAAGTACTCTTTTTTTATTAATACTGTCTTCACATGGCATGCAAATTTTTTTCCTTTTTCTAAAAAGAGTACTAAGAATTTTTCTAGTGCATCTCTAGAAGATAGCTTATTGATCATACAATATGCATGATTTGGTTTAAAGGGAATCTCATACACCCATGATGTTCTGTGCTTGATAGAAGAATGTGGAGACCCTAATTTCATAGTATGCTTCAGGCAAAGAAGCTGTTGCCTACCCCCGTTGAACAACAGCATTTACCATCACTTCTAGAACTGGGATATTTCTGTGACTGAATACATCCCCCAGTAATAAAAAGAAGTTGAATGCCTTTGTTTTCCTGGAATACACTGATAAGAAGAGGAAAAAAAACCTTAATGGTTTCTTGGGCTGGGATGAGTTTTTTCTGTCTCATCAGCCTGTGTATGCCTTCAACATGCATTTTCTGGGGAACACATTAACACTGGAAATAGGCATGTAAGAACAGACTCCATGAAGAAAGTCATAAAAATCAATCATGCAGAGCCATTCTGATGACAGCCATGGTGGTCCTATTACACATTTATAAAACAAAAGCATGCTGAAACCGATGGTTTCAAATAGTCTGAGTTTCTTCTTGCCATTGATACTTTAACATTTGGTCAATCCCTCTGATAACAGTAAACTTCCAAATCTCCATTTATGGTAAATCCTATTAGAGTGCATCCTGCTCTTGATGGGAGAGCTCATCAAAATTAGGCTTAGCTGGTGATGAGCTCAACTGAGCGAGTGAAATTTTGTTCTTGTTTTTCTTTTGTTTACATGGTAACTGTCTCTCTCCTTTTTCCATACAAATAAATGTCATGTAGCATAGATGAGATGTGCTGCCTTTTATTTGCCAGAAGAACTTGTTAATAACTGAATCACTTGAATACTGGTATTTAGACTTTTCAACGGAAAAAATACTAATATGCTACAGGATGAATTTTGTGGCATGTGAAGACCACCCAGTTACACCTACCTCCTAAAAATAATGAATTCTTTTGTTCCTATGGGTAAGGTTATGAAGTTGTCCAAATCATCAAAATTCACTCTTTGAGTCACAGGGGTTTTTTTTTGCACCATCTCAGTATTTTTTAACATAACCTAAGCAGCAGCCTCTTTTCATAGTGTAGGAAAATAATTCAGACATCAAGCTGATCTGAAGTCAGTCCATCAAATACTTTTTGAAGAGAACAGATTTTGAACTGATCTTTAAATGTGCAAAACCAAAATGCAATTCATTTGTTTTCATAGCAGCTGATTGCATAATGAGATTTAACTCAAATGCAGGGAGCTGAAAAGAATAAACAAGTTAATAAGGTGCTATGGGACTTGCCTTTATGGTGCACATGTTAAGGATAGAGGCTTAAACTAAACTGATAGATAAAAGCTTCTATAGGGTGTTTACAACATGCAGCTCAAGCATCCAATGTACAGGGAGCCATTCCCCCCCTCACTGATTGCACACAGTTGCTGGGGACTGTCATGCAAGCTTGGTTTTTTTTATTCCTTTGTCTCATCTGCCTGTGCCAGAACTGCTCCTTCCTTATTGCAGTTGTTTTCTGTATCAGTTGTGATGCTTCTTAAAGAGTGTAATAATCATGGCTGAAAAATGGGTTTTGTAAGATCAAGCTGCAACAGGCTGGTACAGCTCCGCCTTAAATTGAAATATTAACAGTGTTGAATCAAATAGATTTCGTCTTGCAATGGTTGTATCCTTGCACATATGTGTGTATATACACGTATATATTTATGCATGTACCTGTATGTGTGTCCTGGTTTGAGCAGTAGCAGTCATTTTTCTCCTTCTTGGTAGCTGGCGCACTGCTGTGTTTTGACTTTCGGGCTGAGAACGGTTGCTGATAGCGAGCATGTTTTGAGTTGCTGCTCAAATGTTTGGTTTTGTCCAAGGCCCTTTCTGAGCTCATGCTCTGCCAGGGAGGAGGGGAGGCCGGGAGGAAGGAGAGACAGGACACCTGACCCAGGCCAGCCAAGGAGGTATTCCATACCATAGCATGTCATACCCAGGATGTAACCGGGAGAGACCGGGAAGGGCTGGAGCTCTGGGGGGATGGAGGAGGTATCGGTCGGTGCTCGGTCGGGCAGGGTGGAGTGAGTTATGGGTCGGTGGCTGGTGAGGTGTTGTATTCTCTCCACTTGTTGTTTGCTTTATCATTAGTATTTGTAGTAGTAGCAGCAGTAGTGATTTATGTTATACCTTAGCTATTAAACTGTGCTTATCTCAATCTGTGGGGGCTACATTCTTTGGATTCTCCTTCCTAACTCTCCGTGAGTCGGGGGAGCAAAGTGGGGGGAGTGAGTGAACGAGCTGTGTGCAGACTTGGTTTAAACCACGACAATGTGTTTATAAATATATGTGAATATGTTTGTGTGTGAATATAAAGATATGTATATAAAATAAATTGTATAATGGTGGAGACATAAGAAATAAAAACTAAACAAAGCATTCATCTTCATTTACTATTCAGACTGATAGAAATGTAAAAGGGGAAAGACAGAAGAGGACCTAAAAGTAAATTAGATTAAAAAGACCTTTCAGCTTGAATAGTTGTTCATGCTATTTGTAGGAATGCAGAAAGATTTTTGTAAGCGGACATTGAGTTATGTGCATAATCCTTACCCTTTTTGAAAAACAGTCCTTTCATATTTATTTTTAGACAACTCTAGATTGAAAATCAGCCCATTTTGCTGGGGACTGTAGTTACATAATATAGGTACATGACTCTTCAAAACGCAGATATTTGCTTTTAAAAAAAACTAGACCTCCCATTTTTTTTTTGCCTGGCACAGCAAAAGGAAAGGGAATACCAGTATTGCTGGAATTTGCCTTTGCTTTGTCTTGATCGTATTTTCCTTGGTGGAGGGTGTTTCTGCAACAACCTAAAGGCAAATATATTCTGTCTGTTGCTCCTTCTCTCTGCCCCAAGGGCCAGAGAATTACACAGCCCATTTTTCCAGGTCTATATCACCCTTGTGCCAAATGAAGCTCCAGGTAATTTGGTGAAGTTTTGTGTGCTTTCTGTTACTCACTGCAGCTCTTCAGAGTGCAAAACTGATACAGCCATGCAATTTTTGACGTGGAAATATTGCTTTAGTTGTGGGCCATATGGTAAGACTTTCTTACTGGACCCTTGTTACTATAAAGATATACTTGTTCCTTTCAGGATACTTTTATGTGTCCTTCCACAGCATGAGGTTTCTACCTTGCTGGTAAGGAAATTTGCTCATCACATCTTGGAGTAAGCATCAAGTTCCAGCAGTGACATCAAGGTGATTTTCTCAGACTGATGATTAAGGGTCTACCCATCTGCTGCTGTTTGTAGGCCCTTAGGGCTCCTCATGTGAACTTTTTTGGTGTCTAAAGTATTCTTGTCCCACTTACTTCTGGAAGTAGAAGGTCTATCAGAACCAGATCTTTTGCATGTAAGGAGTGAGGTTCCTCTTCAGTGTATTTCATCTTAGGTGCACAATTGCTTAGAAGCAGGGGCATATAGGCAAAGCATTCATTTACTCTTGTCATCAGCTAAGCTTTTGCTTTCTTAAATCTATTGCAGCTAGGGCATGGAAGCTTTGTAGACCATCCTAAAGCCTTTACTGACTTTGCCAGTGCACCCTGATCCATCCATCCATCCATCCATCCCATCAGATCTCTGAGAATAATTGAATGAAAATGTGCTAAATGCAATCCTATTTCACTTGCCTCCCACATTTTAAGAAGCACACATACATTCTTTTCTCTCTCATGAAACCGATGTAACGGATGCACAGAATTATATAAGCAGCACTACCTTTTGGGGGAAACTGACACACTCTTGACACCACCTTTCAATCCGAGGCATTAGATCAGTTCATGAGGTCCATCTCTTAAGCAGGTCAACATTCAATAGTTTTTAGAATATGACATAAATTAATTCCAAAGATAAAGAACAATGAAAAATACATGCTGGTGCTTATACTTGGCGTTTGAATTATAAATTAATGTTAATCATGACAATAATCATGTTCTCATCATCCTTCAGTGGTAGCATTGTCATCATTGCATGTATAAACTGAAGGCCCTGTCATTTTCAGTAGCAAATAACAAAGAAAATGCTCCCTGTCCCATAGCATTATCAATCAAAATATCACAAAGGACAGGGTTATGTGCCCCCTTAACCTAAGCCAGGTGTGTGATTTCAAGGAGGGAGAGAAAATCTATTTTCTCTAGGGAATTTTTCTCATGCAGAAGGTCAGCATGGGATAAGGCACACAGGAAGTTTCCGTACTGGCATTTGTGCTAGGTAAGGGTGCAGAACAGATTCAGTAAATAACCTACTGTTTCCACAAGCCAATAAACATTTTGAAAAGCATCTCCTTTTGAGCTTTAAACATCAACTGTCAATATCTGGCAAAGAGTGATGTTTTTATTTTTTTTCAGTTAAATAGAGTGAGATAATTTTAGTTGCGGTTTTTGTGGCCTGAAATCTGGAAGGAGAGAAAAAACCAAGAAAATTCTTTTCCTCCTATTTACAGTTTATAACCACATATTGCTCTTCACCTGAGAATGCCAAAACCTGGTGCTAAGTCTCTTTGCACTCCAAACATCAAACTTCCTTGCCATGCATCACTCCTTTTTCTTGATTAAATTTGCAAACAAGGTGATCGATTGTTTCTTTTGCAGATTACCAAGCTATTGATGCAATATAGCCTATATTCCAAGCTAAGAATTTAGACTTCTACTTCCCCTTTCAACACTATGGAATTGTAGAGAAACTGCCAGTGGCAGTTGATGCTGTTCAGAGGTAGGAATGATTTTCTTTTCCTGAGTACCTGGAAAAGCTGACGATGCTATCTGAGGCTGGTGCTGCATGTAGGAGAGGGTGTAGAAAGAGCAGCAGTTTTCCTGGCATCAGAAGTGGAAGTTATCAGTGCTAAGAAACTTTTCTGAGAGGGAGCATAGCTCTTACCCAGTATAATATATAAAATTCCTCACATTCCAGGATGGAGGCTTCCTTCTGGCAGCACAGTCCTGCAAGGCACTCCCCATTGCGAGACACCTCGGGGCTAATATTAGACTTCTACTCTTCCATTACTTAATTCATGGGTACTTATTGAATAAATCCTACTGGTGTGCTGGAAAACACTGAGCAAGCTGGAGATTTGCTCTCCTCTGTTTAAGCGAATGCTTGAACTCTATAGATGCCTGAGATGACAGAACCCACTTGGTGGGCGAAACCATAGCAAATGTATATGTGTCAAAATGCAGAGTCAGAGCAGGATGCTTAATAGCCTCCTGCTGAGTAATTCAGAGGGTGATTTAGCCTTGTAGTGCCTTCTGGGCAAGTCTGGATGCAGACATGACTTGTTTCTGGTGGATGCCTGGTGCAGGGGCTCTTACAAGTAGTTTGTAATCTTTATCTGGGGGAACGGTATGAGCAGAGGCATGGAAAACTCAAAGATCCTTTGATTTTAATCACTCTAATGGTTTAGTATCAATCTCAAAACAGAAATAATTTTGAAACAGCAGTTGCACTTGACAGCAGGCCAAGATTTTATTAAAAAAAAAAAAGGAAAAAAAAAAAAGATTCCCTCACTGTATACAGTGAGATCCCTGAAACTGCCAGGGAATTTTCTGCTTGTTCAGATTCCCTCAGACACAGGGACTTGGGTTCATAACTTGTCTTCATTACATTTTGACAGAAAGATTAAAACTCTTTTTCTTTCAGCGCAAGCTTCCCTTTACCCCAAGCTTCCACTCCATATGGTTTTTAATCATTTGGTGGTTTAGTCATTTGATGTTTTTCTGCCCACTTAAAGAGCTCCCTACATCTTTGTACTGAGTAATCCAGTGTTCATCTGAGTTGATCACAATTACAGGTATTAACAGGCAGAATAAAAGAAATTATACACCTCCCCAAACCAACTTCCTGCATTCCTCCTTCTAAACAGACCTATTCAAGTTTTTGTACCTTCTAACTGGGTTAAAGTATTCTGTGCTTTTTTGCAAACCTTTCTTGAAGCCCTTACTCAGTATTCACACAATAGGCATGGGGTGCTGCCACTTGCATTGCCTGTATAGTAGGTTCCTTTAGTCCAGTGTTTCTGCTTTGAAAAGCTCTTCTTCCTTCATAAGCTTCTCTGCTTTTAATTGAGCTGGTTCAGGAGTACATAGAAACAATTCTTCCTTAGGTGCTTCAAAGTGAGAATCTTCCTATTAGCATTTAAATCTAAAGCATCAATAAAAGCTCTTACACAAATTGTGAAACATTTTCAGGGGTTTGAACTACAGATTGCCTTCTGCAACAATTTAGAAGAATTCCTCAACAGAAATGTGTGCTTGGATCTGTGTGTAAATCTCTGTATCTCTTAGCTGGAAGGTAAGGGCTAAATCTTATGTTGACTAACAGCAAAAAAGAAGGTTGTATATTTTGGTTGGTTTATTTTGTGCTCCAAATCAGCTTAACAGAGGCAGGCTTTGAGTATGTGTGCAAGAGAAGGATCCACAAGGGGAGCTGCCAGTTGCATGCACAGTCCGCTGTCCGTATCATTCATATCCTGGCTGTATATCAGATGGGTTTAAAAGGGGTAAGAAATGGGAAGTCATTCTTCTTCCAAGAGGAGCAGCAGGCACTTTCAGTCAAAATTAGGGTTACAGGCAGCAGCACTGGCACAAACCAGTGAAGCCTGGCCACATCCATTGACTGGTCACTGGTGTTTGCAAGATGTTGTTGCTGTTCTTGAGCTCCATGACATTGAGTCAGCATGAAAGGGTGAAATCCATGTTGGGGCTGAGCTTCTGGCCTTTCACTGCAAGGAACTGATAGTCCAGCTAGCAAGACAGAGCAAGGAGGGGCTCTGAGCCCATCACCAAGTGCTGCACAATACTCTGCTGAATGGGACATTCAGGTAGATTTGGCCCTTGCACCCCATGGGGAGATGCTGAGCGGGAGACCCTCTGACTTCTTTTCCAAGTAAGCCTTCATAGCACAGGGCAATACCCACTGCTCAGATTGCTTTCTTTCAATAATACCAGGATTTAGAGTTAAAACCAAGTAGTATGCTATGAAACATCTTAGAATTTACAGCCCTGCAGCACTGCTAAATCATGTATGAGGTGTGATCAACAGTCTCATCTGGTACCAAATGTGGTGTTGGGAATGGGACCATACCATCAAAGCACCGGCTCAAACAAGAGCTTCTCTGTGCTGGGATTGCACAACTAGCACTTGGTCGGAGGAGTAAGGCCAGGCAGAGGTTCAGGATGACCTCCGCTTGACTCATAGTTTTTCCTCCTGTTACCAATAAGAACTTTTTCCTCATGAGTCATTTTAAAACAGTTTGTGCGTGTTCAGGGAAAAAACACGACCCAAAGGTTTTCCTGAGGAACAGTTTATTGGTGAGACAGAACAAACCACTCAATGCAGTAAGGGACTGTTCTGCCTGCACAGTTGAGCTAATTAACTCTCAGGGCTATAAGTGAATGGGTTTTTTAGTGTCCTTTGTGTATGTCCCTTCATCTTTAATGTATTTTCCTCTGAAACACATCAGTGAAATAACCAAGTGTACTATTCCATTTTCTGTATGTGTGTCTGAAGCTCAGGGAATTGAGGACCCTTTCCAAAAGTTGCCAGGTTAGCAGTTAACCATCCTAGCATAGCATATGCTGACAAAACAGTGATTTTTCTGTTCTACTTTTTTTCTCAGGTAAAATAAGCAAACCCATATTTTTAGTACTGTAGCTGTGACTTTCATGAGGTCTGAAATAGTGGACTTTCTGTCCCTTTCATGACTTCACTGCAGTGGCAAATTTGACCTGTGTGACTTGCTTGTGGCTGCACAAGAGATCTATGGCAGAGGCAGGGAATTCAAGTCCCTGGAATTGTGGACTAGTGTTTTATCTCTGAGAGCTAAATAGTTACAATTTCTGAGAAGTTCAGGTCTCTTTGGGGAGCAGACATTAAGGTGTCCATTATATGTATTGATTTTCAGAAGCTAGAATGAGTTTGTATCCTGATGGCAGGAGTGATTTGATTTGTTTTGTTTTGTCTTTAGCTGCAAAACGGTTGCTTCTGGCTAAGTCAGCCTGTTCTTCTCTTCTAACACCTTTTGGCCTTGCTGACCGATTTAAGCCAGTTTTGACAGATCAGCTGCAGGCTCAAAGGCAGTTAAGTTTCTGCAGGCTTTGCAAAGGTCAGGAGTGAAGAGGGAAGAAACCTTAGCAATGCCCCACTAAGGGAAAGACTAGTTTGATCTCAGTCCTTACTAAACATCTGAAATGTCACAGTAGGAGCAATTTTTTAAGGCTGCCCTGATGGTGAGACAAAATTCACTGGGAATTACAGGCACCAGGAAATTCAGTCGTGGAGGAGAAATCAGGTCTCATCTGAATTTCATGTCACCTTCATTGGCAGCTGGCAGCATGGTTTTGCCTTTGTGTTCCTGGTCTGGATCAGTTTACTTCTGCTGTGAGATCTGAAAGACTGGTGGCACCTCCATCCATTCCCACATCCTGCTGTGCCATAGTCTGGGCTTTCTCAGACTGACAGGCTGCAATCAGATTGAAATGTGGGAGTCTGGAAGAGGTATCTGGGAGAAATTTACTGACAGCTGATTTTGAGTGGCCAGGTTAAGTGATTTAATGGTTCTCAATCTTTAGATCCTATACATCTGCAGGAAGGCATGCTGGCTTCTGGAGCACAAGACAACTTTTATTAGATTCCCATATTGCCCAAATGCATAGTCCTGTTTCCTGAATGCTAAGCAGTCTGTCTTGAAATGTCATCACCATTTTAGGCATCTAAAATGGTGATTATTTCATAAAAAAAAGCAAAGCAAAAAGAAATGTTTCAGCTACTGACCTTTCTGTGTCAAAATCAATAGAAGAATAAATGCCTAAAAAGTATGACGAGAAAGCTTGCTACCAGCCACAATATTCCAATCACTGACTGTATAGGCTAGGAGGGTCAAATCCCATTTCTAAAAGTCTGCTTCTTGATGAACAGATTTTGAGATGGCTTTTATTGCACTTCTTTGTATAAACTGGATACTTTAGATCAATTCAGACATTACAAGTGAAACTGCAGAAAATACAGAAAGAGAGCCAGGAGAACTGATCAGCTGCAGATGACTGGGCCAGAAGGACTGTGACAAGCTCCTTCCAGAGCAGAGTCCAGGTCACTTCCAGCACCACACAGCCAGGTTTTTTATTCCACTAAACACCTCCTTCTCTGTTCCTCTCTCCATTGACCTTTCTCATCACCAGAGCAAGAGTTTCTACTGGGGTCTTAAAAAACCCACCTAATTGAAAGGAATAAGGGAAAAAGACCAATAATTTCTCTATGATATACACTAATGGTTACTAAAAATATAATTATATGTAATCAGCCATGCATGTCCAGTGGTCAACTTTCCACAATGGTCAATGAATCTAATTAGTCTGTCTTAACTTGTACTGAGTAAGCATGTGCATATTGCAGCATATTGCTGCAGCTGCCTGGGATGCAGGGCATCATCTTAAACATATTGCAGGTCATGCAGTGCAAGAGTGTGTCTGGAAGATGTAGATGTGGCTGTACAGGACATAGGGTGTAGGCTTAATTGCCTGAGAGGTCTCTTCCAGTATCTGCATTGCTAACAAGTAAGTTGCTGTGTGCCTAAATGATTGTAGCTGAAGAAATACCGCAGAAGTGAATCAGAACCTGAAAGAATTTGAAAATTAGAAGGTAAATCCTGAAATAATCTTGATTTATGTATCAGTTTACTGTTTGAATTAAGCACCCCCGGACTTCACTCACAGTTTCCTTTGAAAAGGGAGTTCAGAATAATCTGCATTTAGGAACTGTTTCATTCACTACTGCGATAAAGTTGCAACTCACTGTTAGTTGCTTCACCCTGAGCATAAGCCTGCCACAGCTGCCAGCCGCAAGACTGAGCTGTAAATATGCAAAGCTTTATCCATGTTTCTTTATAGTCCTAAAGATGAACATGTATACTTAAGTCTTTTAAAATGGGGATGTTAGTCCTTTATTGCAATTTGGAGGATCATACTTCATTCATAGCAGTGCTCAATGGTGAAGATGATCACATTTGTTTTATAGCTAAGTCTGGAAAGCAGCAACTGTTTAAGATATATGGCACCCCTATTCAGCAATTTAGGATTTTAAGTGGGAGACCCCAGATACAGTCCAATTCAGATCCCAGTCTGGCATTACCTATATTTGAATTTGGCAGGGACATACACTTTTTACAGAAGGTGCTGAGTAATTTCTAAGGGTTGAAAAATTTCAATCAAGGTATTTTTCCAGAAAATTCAGACTGTTGAAAAGAATAAATGTGGATCATGAAGTGAAATATTTCAATTTGCAGAGTGAATTTCACTGCAGAAGTCCTATTGATTTGTTTGTTTGTTTATTGATGGGGTTTTTAGGTCAGATGGTATCCTCTGTATGGCCTATAGCCAGGGCCTCCCTGTTGCCTCCCTGTGCTGACAGGAAATGTAAATGGTGCAACCTAGGGGATACAGCCTGACTAGACACCCTGGTGCATGGAAGAGAAGGGTGCTAAGGTACACATTCTCCTTAGACACAGGAGAAATGTTTCCAAAATCTATTTTTTAGGGGGTGTGTGTTGGTTTTGTTTTGTTGGGTTTTTTTAATGTGTTGTTTAAAATGTTCTTCTCTACCCATTTTCCCATTTTCTGCAAAAACATTTTTTTAGTTGAAGTCTGGGCAAGTCTGAATTTTCCTTTTTTCCCTACCATTCCCCCCCCCCCCCACAATGGAGCTTACTGTTTTATTTTCCAGTCCAAAAGAACAGCTGACAAGTGCCTCAGCACTGCATGCAGCATTGGCTCTGTCCTTTGCCAGAGGATCTGAACCATCCTATGACTCCCTTGTCAGTCTCTCCTATCTTGTAAGTGCCAACATGGTGATTGCCCAGCAGCGTTCTACAGAAGTGATATTACTGATATTCTGAATGTACATGAGTGAGAGAATCTGTGGTTCTAGCTCTCTTACATCTGTCTCTTTCATCCACATGAAATTGTCTACAGTACTGTAATATATATTTAAGTGCTGGTTGCCTCAGCTCCAAGAGCTGTACCTGTCATTTTCCATACTTCATTGTCTGCTCCTCATAAAATATCATATTGTGTTTGCTCCTTTTCTTTGTGTGAGCCAAGTGATACTGCACTGGAGTTACTGTCTTGCATTGTAAAGCTGCAGTCACATCTATCTTGGGAACATGCCTTTGTTATTTACACAATGAAAAGAAAGGGATTTTGGTTTCTCA
The DNA here is from genome assembly GCF_012275295.1 of Melopsittacus undulatus. NCBI lineage: Eukaryota > Metazoa > Chordata > Aves > Psittaciformes > Psittaculidae > Melopsittacus > Melopsittacus undulatus. The sequence goes on along the minus strand of NC_047528.1, from coordinate 89,501,919 downwards.
AATCTCCCATTTTGTGCCCTGCCTAATAAAGTTCTTGTTTGCCTAGAATTCCTCTGGTTTATGTGATGCTGAAATTGCAATGATACAAGGAGCACAATGAGAACAGCTAGTGAAACAGCTTAAATTCAGGATAAAACATCAACAGGCATTTGCGTTTAGTTTCTTTTCAACGTACACAATTCAAGACCTACAACATAGTATCACCTGGTGTGTGGACAGAAATGAAATTGAAGATACACACACCTGATATCTGAGGTATGTAAATCTGGCTGTTGGGTGTTCAAGGTGCGAGAGAGAATAGGTGCTCAGAAGGGTAAACATGGACTAAGCCAGCGATTTTGAAATGCCTTCTTCTCAAAGTCAGGCAGGAGGCGGGGATCCAGGCTGAGCAGGCAGAAGAGACAGGTTCCCTGGGGAGAGTGCGAAGGAGAGAGAACCAGCAAAATTCCCACCGGAACCTCTTTGTTTCTGTTGCCAGTAGTCATCGCTCACCTGCAATAGGTAACAAACCAAAGCACCTCTTTTCCTAATCCAAAAGCCTACATGAACGGATGGTCAAGCTCTACCACATTGGAAACAAAGTGGTAAGAAGGGCTTGTCTAGAACAGGCATTGCAATGGCAAGGATCATTCTTACTTCTGTTCTCATCGTCTGGGCAGCCACACAACAGGGAAGGGGGAATGAGATTACAGGTGAGTAACATGGACCTGGTCAGAGGACCATGGCTGTTATATAGGATGGCTTAGTTTGGATGTGAGATATCTCTTTATTTGAAATAAACCGGCCAAGGTGTCCAGTCTCCATAGAATTGGCAATGTCTCAGTGGCTATTTAAGAATCCTCTGCTGACAATTAAACAAAGAAAATCCAACAAAGCCAAAATACAACCTTTGTCCCCAGGCAAAAGCCTTGTTATTTCCTTTGTGCCAGAAATGAATGAGTAGGATTGCAGCTTTGTGTTCAGTAATGTGTGAATTTTGATTAATATTATCTTCTTGAAGAAATTAAGTACCTGCAAATTCCTAGAGATGCATAAAGTGAAGGTGTAGAAGACAGCTTTCATCTATGGTAGGTGCTGTAATTTAGAAAACCCAAACCCAATTGCTAGATTGTAACTGCTAAATTACTTCCTAATTTGTTCTTAATTTCTGGTTCTAAATAAATAATATTTAGATGTGATTCTTGGCTGCTTTTTGTTACATTTTTTTTACTTAAGGGGTTTTTCAAGTCTCAGTTAAAATACGAACTGTATTTCTCAAATCTTGGAGACTTTTCTGTTATTCTGTCAAAATCACAGCTGAGAAAGAGTTTCTATAGATTTGGGGTCATCAGAACCCCCATTACAGTGCCATTTAAAATCAGTGATGTTGACATTGAAAAGAATTTTGAATACCCCTAAAAACTGAGCCCTTAATCAATTTTTCTTCATGTCTTGGAGCCTTCACCTTTTAAAACTGAACTATGAACCTGCTCCAAAAGATTACTTTTAAGGTTAAGCCAAGACAAGAAAGGGACTTGACTTTGGCTCTTGCTGTTCTCCCCTGAGATCCAGCTCACAGTGGCTTTCCTGGCACTTGAGCACTGAGGTTTCCAGAACTGCAGCTAAGTGTGGCATAAATCCTATCAAGCATTTTTTATTGCTGATTTTTGTGATCACACTCTCAGTTCTGATCTGGGTTTGACCTTCAGTTATAAGCAGCCTGCTCCCATGCAGACTTTTCTTTCAGCCCTTCCTCTCAGTGTTTGTCTCTATTAATAAAGTATTTGCTTTAATTGTTTGTGCTGTTGCTTGACATAAAATTTATACTTTTCATGATAGTGGAAAGCTGGTGGTTGCTAATTAAAAAGCCTCAAGTCCAGACATGATAGGCATAATGTAGCACTACTAATATCAGTTGACTGAGTTCTCCTGCTTTGCAATTGACTTCAGCTTTGTGTTGCTGGAAACAACATTCAGTGCATTTTAATTCCACTTGATGTGCCATAATCCTGTAGATGGGGGTAATGAGAACAGAAAGCCAATTTGCTAAAGAGTCCAAATTGATCTAAGCCATATTGCTCAGCAGGAAACTGCTGTCAGCAAATAATTGAACTCTGTGAGTGTCAAAGCTTGTTTTAAAGTGTATGGAAATGATGGAGGATGGTAAGGTTGGTGGTGCTGCACCGTTCCCTGTCACCTTCTGTCTAACTTCTTTTTGTACTGCCATAGCCATATCTGAAACATTCTCTTTTGGCTTTGGTAGCCTCATTCTATACCTAGTATCAGTGTTTAAGTATGAAATACGATTTCATATCTTCTCTGACAGCTGTAGCTTCTAATTATAAACTGTGTCTAATTCTATATCATTTTAGTCTCAGTTTCATACCTGTATTTATGTTGCACATTGCTAAAGAGACTAAGCCAGCTCAGCTGACACTGGAATTTTTAGCTTTCCAGTACTATGTCCTTGCTGCAGCCTCAGCTCTGCACGGACAACACGAATCCTCAGTGCTCTCCTTACTCGGTTGATCTCTTCTGGTCCCCGCTTTTCTCTATCCATTCTAATATGTGAGCTCTGGGGAAATGGAGAGATCATAGCAATGAAGAACCATGCTGAACTCTTCTTTTTTTCCTGCCCTACCCTCCGCTAACAGAATTTTACACTACAACAATATGATTTCTTAATAGAATAGTTTATTTTTCTCATTTTCATAGGACAAAATTTCACCTTCCCTGATCAGTAACAGATGCCTGTGCACTCCTTCTAGATAAAGACTAGAATCAAGATGATTTAGGTATTCTTTCCATTCCACTTTGGGTATTTAGCAGTTTGGGTCCCAAACTAATGGGAAAAAAAACTCCAAAACCAGCTGAAATTAGATACTTTTTCTTTTCTTCCCATGACTACAAGCCCGTTTGCTGGGATAGGTATTCCTGGAGCACTATTAACACATGGCAAGGGAATGCTTTACCAAATGCAATGTCAGCTACCTGTTTCTTGTGAGGCACCACTGCCAGATGCAAAGTGGCATTAGATAAAAAGCAGTCCTTGATCTCTGATTCATGCAGCAGAACTAGCTTTTGTTCTCTTTTCCCCCCCTCCCAGAGGGATGTGCTAATCAGGGAGGGAGGACACATTACTTTCAGTGACTCACTCAACTTCAGTTTCTTCCCGCATAGACATTTATGTGCCGTGACTGAGTATGGGCTTTCATGGTCCTGGTCAGGCCTCCAGCCTGGCCATTGGGGTCCTCTCCTGGGTCAGGCAGGGTGTGGGTTTCAGCCCCTCAGCTGAATTGAGACAGGCTGGGTGCCTTTCTTCCTGCCCCTCATGATCATCTCCTTTACTCTCTCCTTAAGGACAAAGAACAGCCCTGGGCTTTTTAGGGGAATGAAGACCTTTCAGCTGCTGCCTCTTCAGGGACCAGATACAGAGATGCCCTGCTTGAGGCTGGGGAGGAGGAAGAAGCAGGGAGTGGGATTTCCAAATATGCCCTTATTCTCAGTATTTTCCTGCTGAGCTGATGCAAGCAGCAGCACAGGGCTCCCTGGAGCCTGATGGGAGGTCTCTTGCTCTCACACGTGCTCTCTGTAGCAAGCCCCAGCATCCAGCTCTGCCTTTTGCTGCCAGAGGAAGGCACAGATGGGTTAGGCAGAGCAGGGCTGGGCTCCCAGGGGCATGATGCTCTCTCTCTGGGTCTGGCCAGATTTGAGTTACTCATGCTGGGGGTGGGCTGTGGTTAGTCCCAGCCCCTCTCCTCCCTTCTGCAATTCCAAAGTGCCCTTGTCAAAAGGGAGGTGCCTGTGCCTCTATCTGGGAACTGCACCAAGAAAATCCAGTTTTCTTCATGGCCTTTTGAACATCTAGAGCAGGGAAAGTCTTCCAGGCTGTTTTTATTGAAGCAGTATGTAGGATCAGGGCTAGAGGAAGACCACATGGGTGACTCAGTTCAGCCAGCTCGAGTGTTGTATTTTGGCCTATAATATATCTTCCATACTTTCCTTTGGACTGCCCTTGCACTACAAATGGATCACTCTGTTCAAAGTTTTCACCAGTCCTGCTCAAATTGTGCATGTATCTTTTGTTTAGCTGGACAGCTAAACATGATGAAAACATATAATTCCTAAGAACTTGACAATTACCTTTTTTTTAACTTAAATTATTTTTATATGTTTCAACTTTTCCTGCAGGGGATAAGTTGGAAAAATATGATAAGATGTAAATACTTCAACTGCATGCCTATCGCGTATACTGTGTTAGCTTCAGTCTGTCTGTTGACTGGCCCTGGTCCCCTCAGAAGTAACAGTCCTGCCCTACTTGAATCTCTGCAGCCAATTCATATTTATCCTTATTAAAGTTTCTTTTGCTTTGTCTAAAGGATGATAGAGGCATTTTAATTCTATCCCATCTATTTCCCAAATGGGACACAGCATGACTCAGTCCCTCTGGCTTCTATGACATCTCATTAGGAGACAGCCTGATGTTTGTGACGTGATTGTTGGTTGCTTACTTCTAATTTTTAAATTCCACCTGATTTTGTTTCAGTTGTTGTGGTTTGGTTTCTTTGTGTTGTGTTCTTTTTTATTCCTGCTTCTGTTTAAGCATTTAAGTTTTAAGTAAAGAATGCCATAGGCAACATTGTCTAGGGTGAGGCATCACTGCCCATGGCAGGGGGATTAGAACTAGATCATCTTAAGGTCCTTTCCAACCCAAACCATTGTATGATTCTGCGTAACAATTTTGCTCCTTATCACAGCTGGTTTCAGAACTTCAGAAACTGAGTCCCATTCCCAGACCTGCATGATATTATGTGGTTAATGAACTTATCAATGACTTAATTTATACTGAAGTCAATGAACCACTGCAGCTCTTAAAGGGCCTGGTGTGATATGGTCTTCTACAAATGCAGATAGACAACATAGGACCTTCAGGAATACGTTTTGTGTCAGATACCTGGAAGTCCTTTGCAGTGATGTGTGTACCAAATTTTAGCCTTCAGACATGTAGACAATGTCTGAAGGATGTCTTATTTCAGACATCTACCGTGACTCATCTGCCTATGACTTCGTTTTATAGTTGGTGGAGAAAGATGAATATTTTGGCAGCATGAGCCTGGAGTGGACATCTAAAGTACCTGGATGACTCTGCCCTAAAAGTGCCTATTCTGCTCTACCTTTAATTTTTATTAATGTACATCAATTTCCTTTGTACTTGAGTTAAATTGCTCTTTTTCTGCCTTGCACCTGAAGACACAGAGCTCTTTGAATTTTCTACTAGTCTGCACCTTTTTATGACTGAAGTGATGCCTATGACAAACAGTCACTAGTAATGCTTTCTTCTGTCTATTTTCTGAAGTGATGTTCTTCCTAACATCAGCTTTACTGGAAATCATGCACCTGTGTAGGTTCTGTCACTGCTTTCTCATAACAGTATTTTTAACTAGATACTGCAGGGAACTTATACTCTGAAGCAACAAGTTAATGCTGAGCCCCTTCTTTCTTGTCTTTTTTTTTAACTCCCTAGAAAAAGGCCTCTCTTTGCTTGGGTACCATCTGTGCAACTACAGCCTGACCAGAAATGTGGTTAAAATGGTTGCCTACCAAAAGTCCTATGAGAAAAGCACTTCCTGTGGAGGATGGATACCATGGATGGTGTGTCCCAGGACGTACTATAAAATGCAGTATCATACTGTTGAAATCCCGGAAACAGTCACTCTTACAGATTGCTGTGAAGGATATGAACAAGTTGGACTCTACTGCTCCTTAGGTAAGCTTTAGTCAGATTAAGAGTTGAAATAAATGCTTCTTATGGAAGAGGATTCACTTGAACTGAGACGTGTAAAGGCTTAATTTTGTTCTGGGCAGTAGGTTCCTGTTCACTGAAATGATTGTTTCTGCAAAATTCTACAGAAAATTTGGTCCAATGTGGTAAGGAGTAGACATGAAAGACTAATGCTCCTAATTCTTGCTCTTTGCCACCCCTTGCCACAAATTCACTAAAGTTCCAGGTAAGCTTGAAGAAGACACCTGCTTGCTACCTGTGCAGGGGCTCGTTACTTGTCCTGGTTTGTGCCAATATCTGTGGCCAAGTGCAGTAACTCAAGTAGCCTTGCTTGGTGCTGCGTCTGCTCTGAGCACACTTGCATTTTCTGTTGGAGCTTTCCTCTCAAAAGTAATTCAGGATGCACTTAGGGTAACATCTTTGTTTTGGAGTACGGTCAGTTCTCAGGATGCAAACCCAATTTGATGTTAATCGAAAACAATCTGTGGCCTCATGTCTAGTTACTACCAACTGCTTTCCAATCAAAACTACATTAAGGGCTATATTCTCAGGGCTTCCTTGGTTATGAAGGGCTATGTTGGAGGTCTGGAAACTGGTGAAAGTTTTCGTGGATCTGCTCTAACTTCTGAGTTTTAACAAGGTTCTACTCAGGAAGACTTAATTATCTTTGACTCAACTCAAGATGGAAGATTTTTCTCCTTCCCACATCAGGGATACCAGTTGTCAATAAGAAATTACCGGTTTTAGCAGAACTTGAGATATAGATGGAAGGAATTCCTTGGGAAAAAGGAACTTCTTCTTTTTCTTTTTTTTTTTTTTATGGATAAAGCCACCTGCTTTTAAGCTGAACAGGTGTCTTTGGTTGGCTAGGCCAGTACTGAACTGTTCCAGCACCCCAGAAAGTTCTGCAGGACATCATTTTGTCTCCTATTTTTGGTATGACATTGCATTTTCTCCATTTCCTCTTTTCAAGTTATGGCTTTGGGACACACAGTCACATCATTGTAACAAGAGATTGAAAACGAAAGGTCCTATTGCAGCCCTGGCCCTTGCTTTGGGTCATAAGACTTTTGTGACTCAGATCTATGGGAATGTCCCCTAACCCACTCCTGCATCAGATCATATAACATGACATGAGAGAGTATGAGCCATATGTCTTGTCATGGGATCTGTCTAGAACAATGTTTTCATCCTACTTTAGAGTTGTTTCAGAGCATTGGAAAATGAATCTCCAAAGAATTTTTGCCCGGCGTTTCTCAACAGTTACTGTAGAATATTGTGTCTCACAGGAAAATGCTTATAACAGAAAGATGGGAAGACAGAAGTGGTCATTGTATTTTACTTCTTCTTGAAATGATTTTCTAGAGATGAGAAATTAAAGCATAATTAGATACACAGCATTTTTAATGTACTGTATCCTGCCAAATAAATGTGTCAGCCAACTGCTGAAGAGTCAACAGCTAGTTATGGTTGTTTCTATTTTCACATGAAACTCTGTGAGCGATCATTATTTTCAAGGTGTTTCAGAATCTCTGAAAATCAAAACCATCTTCTTGAGTGGAAAGAAAAGACATCCTGACAACACTTTAAATATTCTTTCCCAGTATAATTCTGTGCCTTTTAAAAGCATCTGTATGGATATTTTAGGCTTCAGAGTGATTGATGAGCTTGTTTCATCTAACATTAACAAATATGTACATCTCTTGTACAGCTTAGCTGCAGCATTTCTGCTGTGCCCTTGCCACATTGCTGTTGGGCACTGTGGGCAGGCTTGTCTGTGAAATACTGTGGTCACCTTGAGTTCTTTTCCTGTCAAAGTTAATTTGGGAATATTTTAAACCATAAAAGGATTTGTATGGATTCTTTGTGATTTCTGTGTTTACATTATTCCGGTATCTTTGCTTTTCAGGGCATTAGTCATAAATTCTGTGAATGGTAATGCACTGTCTAGACACAGTCTTAAATAAATGATGAGAAGAGAAACTGGAACTGCTGAAATCACTGTGCAGCGTGCTGTTGAACTACTCTTATTTTCTCTTGACGTTATCCATGTTGGCATGCTCTCTATCCTGCTAGGAGTGGAAAGGTCTCCCTGACCTTTCACAGCAACCTGCTCCTGGCCACTCCCCACCTTTTCTTCCTAGAAGAAAACATTTATTCTTGTCTGGATATGACAGGTCCCTCTTTTCTTATTTCTTTACTGTTGGGAAAAAAATGTCTAGATCATTAGTCCAGTTACTTCGGTAGTTCTTACTATTTTCTTATTAATCCATTAGGATAGTATTACACACACACAAATTACTTAAGCTTTTTAAATATAAAAATGGAAAAGAAATTAAATATCTAAAAGTTAGGAAGGGAAGGAATGAATTTTAAAGGTAGAATTAAATAGGACAACCTTTTTTTACTCTCCTTGTGCCTATGCATGCAGATTAGTAAACTCTTTTAATTACCTGATCTGGCACTGCATTGCTGCGAGGACTACATTTCCCCGAGGTGATCAGGGATGATGGAGCTTCTCTAAGGAGCTTCCCAGCAGTGTGTTGTCCTGGCCTCCTCAGTCAGAGCATGGTACAGGGCTCTGCTGAGCTTCTCTCTGAACATGAAAATATTTATCACATCTTAAGGTGAACCCTGGGGCAATTCGCATACAGCAATTTGTCTTCACAATGCCTGTGGGAAGGGAAGGAGGTTCTCTGCCTTTCACAGCTGGGCAACTACCTGCAGAGAAACTGAGACTGAATAATTTTGTGTGCCCACTTCCAGACACTTATGGCATGGTTTTAATTTTTTTCTTCCATTTATTTTGATTTTGATATTCAGAGTGCTTCGTGCTGCCTTCAGCAACTTGTGTGCTTGGAGTGCAGAGCTCATGTCCTTCCATGGTGACTGTGAGCAGCTCTCTAACTACTAGGCAGGTCTCAGGGCTGCAGGTCAGGTTCCTGGACCTGTGAAGCCCATGGCTCTAAAAGGTTGTTATGAGTTTGTTGTACAAAATTTTCCCAGCATTTTGCAAGACTTTTTATTAGGTAGAGACAGGGCCCAGTTCTCCAGGTTGGTTTCCAGCTGCTTGAATCAATGGTATAGTTACATCTGGTGACTGGTTTGCTGACACCTTCTGCCTTAATGCATAAGATGAAACCAGAGAGCTTCTTTATCTGCCATACAACCCTGCCTGATCTCCAGCTATGGAGTAAAAGAGCACATCAGCGTGTAATTAAGGCTCTTTTTTAAACATACGTATCTATAAATACCATGAAATCAGAAGGCCCAGACAACTTCAATCCTGGAGTTCATTAACTTGAGAATGCTTGATTTGCAGTGTTAAGGTGATGCTTTAAACAGAGTATGCTTTGTGTGAGTAACTTCTAAAGTTTTTCAGAAAAACAACTGTAAAGTAAAAAACACATTCATTTTTGGTACCCGGGTGTCTCTGAGGGGCTGGGACCTTTCAGAGCCTGCACTCAGATGATCTAATGCTAAGTCTCACCAGAGCAGTGTGGAGCTGTGACATAGCTGTCCCCCCTGCTTGGGCAGTGGTGTCACCAGGGGCATGAGACCAGCACTGCAGCATCAACCTGGGGTAGGAAGGTGCCAGAATTCACCCCTTGTGTCCCTCAGCAGCTGCAGAAATGGGATTACAGGTGTCCATGCCTATGGAGTCTGCTTGCCTATGGGCCTCCTGCCCAGGAATTGTCGTGTCCTGTTTTGGGAACACTGAAGCTGTCTGCCTCCACATGCCCTGTGCCAACAGATTTCAGAAGTTTACTCCCATTTGGGCAAAGAAGTGTGTGCTTTCACCCATTTTATTACTATGGGCTATGGTGAATACCATCGCCGCTTTCACCTTCCTCCCTGCCTTTGGGATTTTGTAAACCTTAATCACATCCCCTTCAGTCTTCCTGTCTACATAGCAAAAAGCCTCAGCCTTTTTAGTAGTGTTTCCTTGCAAGTTATCTGCTTCATTCAGTCACCCACCTTGTGCCTTTCATGGCTGCATTAACCCCTTGAGTCACATCTGATCACCACAGGCCCCTGCCTGCTCTCTACTGATTGCCAATGTGAGCATCAACTGGGCAGAGCACATGGCATGGTGCTGCTGGCAGGATGAACCCTCTGAAGGCGGCAGTGGCTAAATTTCATTACATTTCTTCTGAGCATGTGCACATTGGTTTTGTTCTTCTAAGGCTGTGCCATTGCTGAATTTCAGCCATTACCTCTTGATTATGTTCTAGTGAATGATATGGCTTTTCATAGGGGACAGTGTTAAATATTTGTCAGATGCTGAACCAGCACATCCTGACACTGCCCTCCATCCCAATTAACCCTGGACAGGCAGTCAGGATGGAAAACATCCATCTGAGCAGGTACAGTTTAGCAGTGCTCAGAGACCCTGAAAACAGGGTCATATGATGAAAACTGCCAGCCTGCCTTTTTAACAGGCTTTGCCAGGAGCCCTTTCTATAACCTCACAGATTTGTCTCCACCTTCTGATGCCTGAGATGAGTGCAGGGTGTTGGTCCTTGCCTCTGCTGCACCCTCTGGATGAAACCTGTCCCTTCTAGGTGGAAGGAGAAAGAGGAAGGGGGTAATGGCTGAGCTAATGGTGTCTTCAGCATCTATTTCCTGGGAAATACTCCCATCCTGTGATCACAGCAGACCCTGTGGCTTTCATGCAAGCTGGTAACTGACCTTTCATTGCTAAGCACTGGGTGCTACATTTCTGCTTCTGTACATTTATGCAAATAAAGGAGGAGAAAAGCCTGTACTTTATCCAACTGAGAGGAGCCGGCTGGCTTCCTCTCCAGTGCTGGCAGTGTTGCTTTGTAGGTGATTGTCCCAAATGTGATTGAAGTGGAGGGCATAAATTGAATTTCAAAGTGCACCTGGCACAATTAGGCAGAAATGTGATGTGAATCCATCTGTTTCTGCTGATGCGAAAATGATGACCTTTTGATTTTAGATAAATGGCTAGTGTGGCACTCGGCCAGGATTCAATAATGTTTTCTGAGATTGCATGTGACTCATTAAACCTTTTACACTGCAGTTAAACATGCCAAAAAAAGACCTAGGTGGAAAAAAGCTGCTTTGAACCTCAAAACTGCTTAATCTCCACCTGAATCTCAGAGCCAGAGGAATTTATATGTTTCTGTTCAGCTTACCAAGATCTACCTAGTCTGGATATTAAGGAGCTCTGGTGATGTACTAATACAGGGAAATCTCTTGTTGCTCATGTCTGTGCAAGATCCCAGTGTGAGAGGCTGCTTAGGATCCTGGCGCAGGGGGCTGGGCTGCAGCAATTGTGTGAGACTGGGAATGTGTGGGAGACTCATCTAAGAGCAACTGAAGCCACATCACACCTTATTGCGGCTTTAGACTAGAGATCAGGAAAAGGCTTTCTAGCAGCAGAGCCTGTTTGGAGGAACAACCCATAATGCCAGCCCCAGAGCCAGAAACAAAGGTTTCTGGTCCATGCTGGGAATCAGAATAGGGCTGTTGGGACTTGCTGGACCCAGAAGTAACTTAAGTAAGATTACATGGGTTTGAATTTCACCCCATCCTCCCACTGCAAACCTAGGCCTCTGACTCAGAATGATTTTTGGAGGCAGAGTTGGTCGTGGGGAAAACCAAAAATCTGTAGGTTCAAAACAAATGGAAAAGAATTTTTTAAGGTGGATTGGAAAGACCAGAGCTAAGCATTCCTTGTAGCTATGTTTAAAAGTGTGAAAGCAATGTTTGTAGAACTTAGAAATATTTTCTTTTCCTGTGGAGAAGAGTATGTGCTGCCATTGAACCAGGACCACTGTCTGCCCCTGGCTTGGGAATCAGTAACCTTCTGCCTTAGCTGCCCTCTCCACAGCGCTGTCCAGTGTGGGCTATTGACCTCCCAAGGTGGCTGGCTGACACAGAGCAAGTGCTGTCAGGCTGCGGACCACAGGCTCAGTTCTGCTCTGTCCCTCTGTGTAAGCCTGTTAAGTGTACCTGAGAACAGCACTGTGTCTCCACTCTCATTTTCAGTTACTACAACTAATGGTTAACTTTGTTGCAACAAAATACTAACTGAAAACTCCTGATTTCTAGCTCAGGTGTTACCTGTTTCCTTAGCTCCTTATATATTATTTGGATTAGTTGTAACTGACATCAGACACCTTTTCTGTTTTGCAGTGCTTCTAGTGTCACCACATCTAGAAACACTCTTGCTCTCTCCCCCCCATTTATCCATAATTATCAACGGAAAATTATAAATTTAAAAATTAGTAACAGAAGTTTCATGAACAAGAGAAGAAACTGAGAACATTCACACTCTTGAAATGAAGTAATGGTACTTCAGGCTGCTATTTTCTCCCCATGTAAACCTCAGAACAGACGCACTTCTAAAATGAAGAGGAGGTGTTTGATATAAATTCAATTGCACAGTTTTATGGAAACATTTTTTTCTGGATTTTTGTTCTCATAAGTGTTTTTGTTACTTAGCACTCAATAGATCCAGTGTATTTGCCTCAAGACCTGGTGCTTGTCCAATGGAGAATATGGAAACATCGGATTATCCTTGCACTTTTGATACTGAATGTCCAGGGCTTAAAAAATGCTGCAACTCTTCCAAAGGAGCAGGCTGTGTGGATCCAGTGCCAGAGGGTATGTTACTGATAAATTCAAGACTGCTCCTAAGAGAAATATGCATAATTTTTCCTTCTGAGGGTGGGAGTGGGCAGAAAAACTGTTACCATAGTTTTTCATAAAACAAATATGGGAATCTGCTTTGGATCATTTCCAGGACATTCAGTTTCAGTACTCGCACCTATGAGTGTGTGGGTGCTGAGGGTCCAGTGGACCTTCTCTGGCTTTTTCTCCTTCACTGACACTGTTGCCTGCAGCATATGGCAAACAAGGCAGTAGATGATGGCTGTGCATGGGCCTTCATATTTGCCAAATTAAAGCTTACTTTGGTTTCCTAGAGTTTTCCTGTAGCTCTGTTGCTTTCTATAGCATCAGACCCCAGATGACTTGGCTGTTTTCATTTGTATGCTTCAGGAAGTACATTCTGGTACAACGTGACAGTGCTTGTGAAAATGGATTTTGATGAGTTAATCAAAGTGGATTCCCATCTTCTGAATCATTCACGCCTTTTGCACTCCATGGTACGTACAAACATAAACACTCCCCTGTGTTGCTTGCTTTGTCCACGTTTCTGTCACTCAGTAACCACCACTTGCTTCATAGTCATAACCTTGCTAGCTATCTGCTCCTGCTTTGTACTGCTAGATCAGGGGTATTTTGCCCTAATTTCTGAATGTCAGCTGCATCCTCAAGCAGCTCAATGACATTGATTTATCAGCTTATTTAGGAAATTTTTCAGATCTCTTCTGAGGGCAATTTAGAGACATTATAAAATACAGGGTTTTTTTCATGCCTGGGTGATGCTTGCTCCAGCTCTGTCTCAGCTGAGTTCTTGGTCTATGACCAACTAGCTCTGTATGTCTGCAAATCTGCAAAGCATGATTAGATCAAAGGAGTTTTGATTTAAACCTTTCAAGAGACAAATCTGACCTATGGCACTGGGGCCTACAGGGCAGGTGGACTCAGCAGCACCAGAAGTTTTGCTGTGAAATTCCAGGGGGACTGTGTCTGGATCAGAGGCATTTTGTTGTCATTCTTGCCACAGAAGCAAGGCTGAGGCAGATGACAGTGTGCTGCTTTTGCTGTACAGCCAGGCTCATATGCATGGATTAGAGGTGGTCACGACAGCAGTGCTTGCAGAGCCACGCAACAGCAGCACAGCATGTCTTTTGCTATCCCTGACATGACATATAGGAAGAGTCTGAGGCAACCAAATAAAAATACAGCCCTAGCAGAGGTGTGAGAAAAGAATGAGATCCTGAAGTGTTTGTGCCCTTGTTTTCCAGATTACTGGTGCATTAGAGCCCTTGAATGCCTCCGTACACCATATCCAGAGTAACCATGCAGAAGTATATGCTGGGACAGTGGCCTCCCAGGTTCTCATTGGACTGCATCAGCCAGCTCCGCTCATGCAAGTTTCTTCTTCCTTGAGGGACATCGTGAAGCGCACATATGAAGTGATTGATACAGAAGTGAAAGGTTATTTGTTATAATCCTGTGACGGGGGGAACTTTTGTAGGGGTTTCGTCCCGCTTCACTTGGGGTTTCATCTATATGACTGTCCATTTACTTTCAAAAATAGCACAGCAGATCTTGTAAGCTTTGTAAATATGGCCCTAACCTTTCCATTGTAGGAAGGAGAAGCTTGTAGTCAATAATTACTCTGGAGAAAATATTTGGAGGGAAATATTCCTGATTCCTCAATTAAATTTCTTTTCTCCTAATAGCATCTTCAGATGAAAAAGCTAGGAGGCCCATATTTGTAGCACAATCATAAGTTATATTAAACAAGCTCTTAAAAAAGTGTTTTCCTGGGAAGCAGATATACTCTGGTTTTAGAGATGTGTTAATTCCAGTAGCTTGCATGAAACAAGTTGTACTCATAGTGTGTTAATTACTATGGCATATTCTTACTTACTTCTTAAATGTTAGGCAAATAATTTGAATATATTCAGTTTAAATTATTTTAATCTACTTATTACTATGTAGTTATCCGGACATTTTTACTCCTGAAATACATCAATAAGCACCACTGTCATCACTTCTTATTCTGTGTTTACTTTGGAAAACTCAGCCCAGCTTTCAGAGAAATCACTGTTTCAGGGAAGGGCAACATTCTAATTTCATTGCTCACATATACATCCAGATTTGCTTCCGCAGAGTTACTGCAGATTCACACTGAATTTATCATATCCAAAGCCTGGTATACACATATTGCAGATCAGTCCTGATGCTGCTATCAACATCTGTTCAAGGTGTGTTCCTCTTCATAGATGTCAATGAATGTTTCTATGTGGAGTTCAATACTTGTCCTGAGAAGAACACCTGTGTAAATCTGGAGGGTTATTACAGCTGTGACCCTCAGCATGGACATGCAGACGTCATTCCTCACCAGCTGAGCGGAAGAAAGGAAGGTAGGAAACGTAGATCTCACCTAGATTGGGAAATCTGATATCACGTAGGTTGGAAATACTGAGAATGTTTCTGCAGGACTTTGTGGCCTATCCCAAGTATCACTTGCTAGGTAAAGGTTTCTGAAGTACTCACTGCCCTTTCTCCTTCTGTTGGGAGAAGATGCCACAGCTGCCAGCTGTTAGCTATTTCTGATTGAATTGCAATGTATTTATTTCAGGGTTCTTTGTTGTTTCTCCTATCCTACCCTCAGCTGTCCTCACTCACCTGACAAAACCTTTTAGCTTCAGACCCTGTTGTCAATGCACCTCCCCAGCTTCCTGGGAAAATACAATTAATGGCACCATTTGTCCACAAAGTCTCCTTCCTGTTTTGGCTGCATGACTGCAGCCAGGACACAAAGGTTGTATAATCCCACCTTGAGCTGCTGGGTGGTCACTGAGTCCACTTTTGGAGCAGACAGAGTTTGGCAATGGGTGAAATAATACTTTGCAGTACCAGTTCAGCAAAATATAGAGGCATACAGTTAGGTCCCACAGACATCAATGGGCCTACTAATAGGCTTTGAGTTAATGAAATAAGTAAGTGCTTGCAGATCCAATGCCTTAGTTAGAAATTAATTTTACAATCCTTTAATCTCAAAAAAGAAGATAATGTGTTACTTTATGCTTTTGTGATATGATAATTTATTTTAATTTCTATTACATCTATTGCTGCTTTTCAGCTTCAGAAAACATGAACAGTATTATTTTGGATTTGCTTTGTTAGGAATACTTTAATTCTTTGATAATAGTATTTTCCTTCTAGGCATAGCAGCATCTACTCCAAGTTCAGCACTAGGTGCTGTTAACACCAGCGATAGCTCCCTGCCTGTAAGCAATTCAAGTCTCTTGTCCATAACTAACCAACCTACAGATGCTGGGTGCTGTAAGTAACCTTGAATCTGTATGCATATTGTCTTGCTTTTAATTCAGCCACTGTTTGATCCTGTATTCCTGGGGCTGACTGAGTTACAGAGGGGTGTTCACAGAAGCTGGTAATAATTTTGGAATGGATCTCCACCTACGGAAATGGAGAGAGGCTTCCCCAATGGGACATGCAGCTCAAGGGCTGTGGTGTTGTGAATTGACACTGAAAAAGCTCTACTGTTATTCCCATGGCTGCTGAAGGGAACTGGCCTTCTGGAAGTGGCATGGTGAGCCATTCAAATGCGTGTCCCACCACAGCACTTGTGACAGATAATCCCACAGCACAAGCAGCCTGCCAGTGAGGGCTGTGTGAGGCCAGAACCACTCACTCACCCAGAACACAGGTCACTGCATGTCCCAGGCTTGTCCTGTAACAAGGTATGGGAGGATCTACCAACCACAGGAGCTCCCACTGACCACAGCCACCAGGATGAGGGCACTTCTTGTTTTGAGTCCATGAAGATGTGGAACATGAGTCAGGGATGTTGGCTACAGCTGTGCTACACTGGAATTAGCCTTTGTGAATAGTCTCCCTGCTATACACTAGCTGTCTAAGGGACTGTGATGGGAACAAACCCCAGCAGATTTGTCTTTATATGGGTGACTTCAGCCCTTTCAGGCAAGAGTTATCACAAGCTTTGCTTACAGCACCCTCTTCTTCTTGTCAGAGAAAACAGCTGTAGGTAGTTATTTGCCTAATTCAGAGAGATAGGCTGGATATTCTTGAATTTCATCCACAACTTCCGATTCAAGCTGAAGTTAGAGGAATTAAATGGAAGTCCCTCTAGTGCTGTTGCAGTATGGCTTTGGGGGTGGTTGACAGCCACCTGCCTCAGAGTGACGGAAACAACTGCGTTCTATTGAAACAATTTAAGTAAATAAACCTTTTTCTCAGGCTAATTGTTAGCATGAATGAATTGAAGTTGCAGCAGCAGCATGCCATGGTCTCTAGGTTAGTGTGGGGGATGATGTTCATCTCACCTGACCCCAGCTGTCTACAGGACAAGTGTCTAGTCTGGACTCTGTCTATAGTTAGTGGATACAGACTGGCTCTGCTGGAGGGCAATTAATCCTACCCAATTTAGACAACACCTCCTCCGCCTTCGAGGAGAGAGATCATCTCTGAGGGGTCCTGTCTTTTCCCATTGACATGACAGTGATTGCACTGGACTAGAGTAGCATAAATAGATGAAATGCTGCCTGCTGCTCTGCCTCGCCCGCAGCCTCTCTAAGCTGGGGTCTGTGGGGTTTCTCCAGGCATAAATCAAGGCAGCCTTTACCTGGTGACGTGCATCTTGATATTCAAAGTGACAAGAAGCAAAGTAGGTGTCAATTTTTGTAGAGTACGCAAATTCACCATTCCAAACTTACCCTGTTCTTGAACCTGTAACTCACTGTCTGATGGTCAGTGTTACTAAAAGTCCAGCACAAATACTTATAGTAAAAGGAAATTAAAAATATAAGCACCAAATTAATCACTCTAGTGGGATGGTTCATAGATGAGGGTACCTTGTAGTGTGAGAGGAGAAGGTTCTGTCTTGATGTAATGTAAAGAGGAGATTCCCCTATTGATTGTCAAAGTCCTTGTCTATAGTGGATTTACAACAGCACAATACTTACTTTAAAGATTAACTATTGCTTTTCCTGTGATGACTCTTCCTGGGACTGCAACAGATCCGTCTACAGTTAGAAACCACCGAGTCTTCAGCGTCAACAGCAGTGGTTTTGAAATGTCCTGGCTTGTCACTTCTACTCTGAACCATACTTTCCAAGTCCAAGTGCTCAAGGGCAAAGAGATTGTACAAAACCTGAAGACAGAGGAAATGAAAATGGATGTGTCTCAACTGGAAGCAGGGGTGATGTATTCAGTAGAGATCAGCTATGAAACCTGTGGAAAAACCAGCATCTCTCGTCAAAATGTTAAAACAGGTAAATAACAGCTTTATAATATATATGTATTCTTTCCTCCCTTCACCCCTTCACTCACTTGCAGCGCAGCAATAATCCATTTGGTCCTCTTTCAGCTGCATTTCCCATCTTCCCACCTCTTTCAGCACTTTCTGTGTCATCTACCCCAGTATTTGTGTGACCTCAACTACCAAGCAGCAGAGCTCTGGCCTTAGTTAATTAAGCAGTGCTGGAGCTGACTCAGACTATTACAGGTATCAGACTAAGCTAGGATACTTTCTTATGTGTGTGCCTGGCACTGCATTCTGCTGTTGCTTGTCTCCCATCAGCCCCATTTTTCCTGGTTGATGGCTGTGGCCAGTGAGAAATCCAGTCAACTGGTTTCTCAAGGGGTCAGCTGAACTACCAAGAGTGCCCAAAGGAAGGCCAGATTCAGCTGAGTATTTGTGAATGACAGGGATTGAAGGGAATAACTGGGGCTGTGTACGAAAGCTCACAGAGTACCTGAATAATTTTGTTCAATTAGGTTATGATTCTAGAAACCTGGGACCTTAGTGTGCTGATTAAACATACCTTTGCTTTTCCTTTATCCTTAAGTTATTTCGTAAGCCTGCATGGAAAGAAAGAAATAATCCTCTCACCATTTTCTTCAAAAAGCAGTCAGTGAACTTTAATACTGGCCACAGTGAGAATGCTTCTGTTTCTATTTATCCATAAAAGCCTCACCTTTGATCAGATGAGGGGTGACTTCAGTTTGGGTCAAAAGGAAATTACTCCCTCTGTACAGGGAAAGTAGGAGGTCTGGTGATTACAAGAACAGGGGGCTGGAGTTCAGGGTATGAAGTTGGAGCCCTTGAGAAAAATAGTAGTAATTAAAATCAAAGTTTTGCAAAGATCAGTCCAAAGCGTAATGGCCAGATATTGTTTTTACAGGTTAAAGTGGTCAAAGGTTCCTTGGCTCTTGGTTTTGGTTCATGAGCTCTGTACGTTATCCGTCAGGGCTCACCAGACAGAGAAGTGGCATGCACATTTTTGTTGTTATTTTCAGTTGAAGCACATATTTACTATACCCATAATACCAAGGTCAGGAAAAAAAAGAAACACTGTGACTGGTGGACCAATGCTGAGCTCAGAGGCAATGCAACCCTGGATGTAACTCAAGTGCAAGAGTTATGTAGGGTCAGGTCCATGAGGGTATGTGTATATCCAGTTCTCATTCGGTTCTAACTAAACACCTAAATATATTTATAGGCCTAACGTAAGCGCATCTCCTCATTATATAGGAAGCTTGTAGAAGAATATTTGCTTTATTTTCTTAGTTTAATACCATACTCGCCCAACATTCTCCCCACATTCTCCCTCCGTCATCTGAGATTTTGGTCTGGGTAGCTCAGTTTTGACTGAATCCTTCCATCTTCTGCTTTGTCACTGTGTATTTTTATATTATGTCATACAGAAGCCAAGATGTTTGGTGTTACTATGAGGATTCTCAACTACAACTTCACTGATGATTTCAAGAATGCCAGCAGCTCAGCATATGAAGAATTTTCAAGATTGCTGCTTGTGGAGGTAGTGCTAAAATATCTCTGTTTTTTATACATATATAAATAAATATATATATATGTTTTTGGTTTTGTTTCCTTGGTTTTGTTTTTTTCAATTTAAAATTTATTTAATGTAATAGAGAATTTTATGCCTGGCTGAAACGCCCCTTGAAAATCATAATTCTGTTTTCTGTGACCTTTCTTTATATAAAAATTCATCTGACTAGACAGATCAAACCCTTGACCTTATTAGTGATAGAACCAATTAGAATTTTCCCCTACTGAGGAGTAAAGGAATTAAAAATGCAGGCAACAAGGACCCTTTCCTTGGATCTATAGTTTGGCAATAAACTCACACTAAATTGACTTGAGGTTTTTTAATATGTTATTGAAATGACATTGCTGGGGTTCATTTCAGCACTGTCCTCTCAATAAATGTCTGACTGCTCTCAAGGGTCTGTCTTCTTTTAGGAAAAATGACTGGATCAGGCTTTCTTCTCCAGCCCCATTCATTGCATGCATGCATGTAGCCACTTGACCATGCTCAACTGTAATCAGCCATAAATAAAAGTTGAGTTACGAGGTCTATTACCAGCCGTCAGCTTCCAAAACAGGGGGACATTTCTGATGCAGTAATCTCTAGTTTTGCTGTAAGAGCAAGGCCCATAAAGAGAAATTGGGATCTCCATTCAAAACAAGACATTCCTAAACCAAAGTGCAACTCATAAACATCTGCGAATATAAATGTGAGGAAAAAGACCATTTCAAAGGCAGCAAAGAAGAGACGTTTGCTCATTCCTGATGTGGCTTTATTTCCCATCCATAGCAGCAGATTGTTCACGTTTGTTGTGCAGGAGGATTTTTGTGAGACTCTGAGACTAATGCAGACCTAATTGTCATAATGGGGTAAGGAAGGAACAGGAGCATTGCCTATCTCTGTTTCTTGTGCCTCCTTGGGTGTTTGGAAGCATAACTTTCCCGTCTCACTTCCTCTCTCCTCTCTTTTTCTTTCTTTCTGACCCTGATGTCAGCTTAGACCAGTTAAACATCTTGGTTGGAGTAATTATTAGAGCAAACTCTGACTGAATGGGAACAAAGCTGTGCTGATTTATGGCTCTGCATTGTGTGCTCAAAGGCATTCTTTGAGGCGTATGTAGGAGCAAAAGGCAAGCAAAGAGATGCCGTCTGGAGATGGAAAGTAAAACTGCCATCTCCTGCACAGCTCAAATGTTGACAGCAGTATGCAAGCTTTAATGTTCAAAGTAGCACCATTTGGTCAATGGATGTGTCTCCTTACTGGTTTGATAGTCAACCATGGTGTAATTGTGATATTGCCTTGAAGCTGGGCTGTATCAAACATATATTCTTGAAGTTATACCCTCCATTTTTCTTGTTTCTCATCCTGATATTTCTTTATGATTAGACTCAGCTCCAAGCTGGACTTGGGCTGGTGAGTTTCAAGTACTCCCTGTGAGCTAAAACTGTGCTCTACTGGTAAATGAAACATTTCCTGAACCATTCTCTAGCACTAACACCAACTGGCACAAACCAGGCTGGAAGTGCAGAAGTGAATGTATAAGAGGCCTGGGACAAAAAGCTTATATTGATGAGTGGATAGACTCTGCAACTAGTTAAAGTTGTAAAGTAGGTATGCTTTTATTCAGCGCTGAGGTGCATGGGGATAGCTCCTCCAAAGCATGCACACCTCAGGGTTGTTCTCCCTTTACATTTATTCTCTTAAGGTATACATAGACATGAGGTTGCTCAATCTGCCTATACATATTTATTATCTATCCCCGCTTCGTATTATAATGAGCCGGAAGGTCCTTTGCACCTGCGCAGTGCCCCTTCTGGTCATGGGCAGGGGTCTCAGGATGAAGTAAATGAGTCTTCCTCTTGTGGCTAGGGGTCTTTAAGATGAAGTAAATGAGTCTTCCTCTTCTTAAACTTTACACCTTTTAACCTTCAGACATGGCATTAGGGTTTGGTCAGCCCCCAGTCTGCCTCTCCCTGACTTATCAGTAGGACCAAACACCTATGGTTTTGTCATGGTCTTATGGTTTGATCGGCGCATAGTCTGCCTCTTCCCGGCTTATCAGTAGTCAATGCCCGGTATGTCAGGTACTTCACAAAAGACAACACCCCTATCTAAGCAAAGGAATCCTTTTATCCCCCTTGTACATTTTTCTCTGCATTACCCCCCCTGTACATTGGTTACCCCTGTATCAATATGATATACAGATCTAACATCAGTCTGTATGCAGATTTAGTGGGGCCAGTTCAGCTGTGATGCTGGTAAACAGGAGCAAAAGGCATTCTATTCCCTTGAGCCAAAATTAAGTTTGGTTTGTAATACCAGTGGTCAGATGGGCACCATTTCTAAGGGTACCTGTGTGCACCAAGGAGAGCCACACTTCTGTGTGCCTCAGTAATCTCTGAAAAGTAAGATTTCTGAAACTCTTTGAAATTTTTCTTTTTACAACATATTCTGTGTTATGCATATATAGATCTTTAAAAGGGTACCACCATCGCTCAGTTTTAAAAGGAGTTATTCCTGTTGGGTTCCTAATCGCTGATGTGTCTCTCCCTTTGCTCAGCTTGAAAATTCATTTCCACCCAATGTTTCTGCTTTATACAAATCTGGGAAGCTGAAAGTGCAGGTGGAATCCCTGCAAGCTGGAAGCATCATTGTGAGGCTCAGAATCGCTGTGCAGGATCCCGAGTTTCCAGTTGATGCCTCCACACTTGCCCCGGTGTTTTCTTACCTGCACAATGGCTCGGTGCTTTTGGTGGATCAGCAAAACACTGCAGTAGAAGGTAATTACTAATTTTTTTACAAGAAAACAGTGTCTGTATTTTGATGGTGCACAGCATCATCAGCATTATTCATCAAAAGTATTTTGTAGAGAGGCAAAGTACATGGTTTGTTGGAGGGAAAACCGTGATGTGAGGAGTCCTCTGTAGGCTTTTATCTGTAAGCTCAGAAGGGGTTGGAAGAAGCAGCATTGGCTTTCTCCAGGTACCTGCAGGCACTGCTGCCCTCCACTGTGTTTAAGGAGGAGTGGAACTCTTGGTTTCCTTATTATTTTTCCTCCCTTTCCTCTTTGTGAGCAGTTGGAAGTTTGCCATATCTTTCTCTCACTGAACTGCAGATACGATTACTGTGGAATATTTTACATACACATGGCCTCTAGGCAGTTTTGTGCTTCAAAGCTGTGGGGCTGTATCTGAGCCAGGATTTAAGAAATCTAACATCTTCATTATAGAAATCCAGCCAAAGAAATTCCCAAATGTCCTCTCAATGAATAGAACTAAAGAAACATGCATGGAATTTATGTTAAATGAGGCCTTTGTTTGATCTTTGGTAATCACCATTTTTATCCTCAAAGAGCTAAGTTCTGGCTTCAGGTTTCCAGTTGTCGGAGCCAGCCAGGGTTCAGAAAGATGCCAAAGGCAACAGAATGGGTTATTCTTCTGTCCCACTGTACTCAACCCTTAAAAGCTTATTTACTGTTCTCAGGGAAACTCCCTTTGGAGTTGTAGAGCATGTGGAGGTAAAGGAGAATAGGACAGAAAAAAACCCAGAAGAGACAAATTGCACCTGAAGCCTACAAATATCACAGTGGTTGTGGATACTGAATTGCAAGATCCTGATGTGTGCCAAGATATCATTGATCCTGGGCCCAAAAGAGTGGTGAGGGAGAAGGCAATAGCTTTGGACTGTTCCT
The DNA here is from genome assembly GCF_012275295.1 of Melopsittacus undulatus. Taxonomy (NCBI): domain Eukaryota; kingdom Metazoa; phylum Chordata; class Aves; order Psittaciformes; family Psittaculidae; genus Melopsittacus; species Melopsittacus undulatus. The sequence continues at coordinate 89,478,980 of NC_047528.1, read as the reverse complement.
TTGATTGCAGAAAACTAGATGGGTTCCAGTAGCACCACTCAGCCAGGAGCTCAGCCAACTCCTCCTTATGAGGAAGAAAAAAGGGGGTTCTGTCCTGGCTCTACCCAAACAGGCTTTTTTTGGTAGAAAATAAAGTGAAGGAGTGAGGTATATAAAGAAAAGATTTGTATAATGGGATGTTTTGCTTCCTGATCCCTGATTGTCCTGGGACATGCCCTTTGACAGTAAGCTCTCACAGATCCTCTTGCAGCAGTGGAGCAATGCCACCTAAATCCTTTGTGGAGCCTGGCCACCAAAAGGCTATGTGTTTGATTTAGTGACAGTGGCAGAGCAGGGAATTCAACTTTGAAACATCAAGGGTGAGAAGTCAGAAGGGATAGAATAATTGAAGGGATTGGAGCAATTGCATCTTTCTTTGAAGACTCATAAATTATCAAGTTTACTGCCATGAGGCATGGTATGAAAAGAAAAAGGGACATGTGCTGAGTCAGACCCAAGATCCATCTAGCACTGTATGATGTCCTCAGTAGCACCCAGGAGCCAGTTCCTGGGGAAACTGAAATAAGAACAATAAGCAGGTGTAGATGGTGCTTCTCTGTTAGCCTCCAACTGTTTTCTGCTCCAGGACTCCCTGATCCAGAGTGATTTCTGTGGGTTTCTCCTCCTTGGGATCTCCATGAGCTCATGCAAATCTTTACCATCTGCAATATCATTAGTCAAAGAGTTTCACAGATTTTTACCCATTGTATTTACCTCCTAAAGATACAATGGGTATTCAGAGCAAGTGACAGTAAGCACTGAGAACATAACCGTTTTGGCCTAATGCATGACTGAATGTGGCCATCAGAGGTGAAGGAATTTGCTTAAAAAGCCATGCTAAGCCATGTGAAGCCATTAGCTATCACAATGCTAAGTGATGAGAAAGGAAACCCTCTGAGACAGTGGAGCCAGTGAACATAAATTATCTGGCAATCAGCACAGGAGCATCTCTCTGATGGTGTTTGAAGGGTCACAATTACTTCATAGCATAGTAAGACATTAATGAGAGCACTTTCATTGCTGGTGCTTTAATCAATCCTACACACTTCTGTATTCCCTCCAAGAGGCTTAGGCTGTAACATAATAGGCAGATGCTGGCCATAGGCACAAGAAATTGTCTAATGGAAACAATCTTGGGTGCAACAATTATCTAATGACGAAGAAAAGAGAAAGAATGGAAATATTAGCTGAAGGAAGTAAAAGGAGAAGGCTGTCAGCAAAGCAGAAAGATGAACTCATGTATGTGCATGCACATACCTACTCTGTGCTTTCTGTTCCTAGACTGGGACTTTTCTTTGTTTCAGAGAAATAATCAGTCATTAATTCCTGCATGTCTGCAGAACAAGCACTTACAATAACGCATTGTTCAAAACAGTTTTCTTGCCTCTGATCAGAATTATTTGTCTGAAGATGCAGTTTTCAGTCTAGTTTTCTGCTTTCCCTCACTTACAGCCCTGAGGCTCTCAAGGTGTATGCACAAGGGAGTGCACACAGAGAGGGCTCACATGGGATTAACTATTATTCATTTCCAAAGTATTTGCCCGGCCTTTGCATGTTTGCTGGGTGCGAATGGTGATATAAGACTGCACATCTAAATCCCTAAAGAGTAAAGAGACTGAGCAATAGAATATTTCTATATGAAAAGAAGCACGTCTAACTGATCCAGAGCAACTGAAATCAGACATAAGGAACACCTTTAGAGCACATTAATGCATTGATGAACTAGGATGACTTTCCTAAGACTACCAGAAAAAGGTCAAAGTTAAAACAGTGTTATCTTTGACAAGAAAGCTTTTATAAAAAGAGTTTTGCCCTTAGCACTTCCTCTGTTGTGAACTGAAGAGTGCTTCTCGTGGGAATTACTTGTATTTACCTTTTATTTGAGGCAGAAGATTATTTGGATTACTTAATATTCTATCTACTAGTAGCTAGTGGTAGCAGTTCTATTCACTGCCTGATGTATCTGGAGGTACTGTATGCAGAACTTGGTACAATCTTTTGCTATAGCTATAGTACAAACTTACAATATTTTTTTTTCACTTCAAATAAGTGTTTACTTTTAAAAAAATAATTTAAAAGTTTTTACTTAGAGAAAGTATTTTCAGAGTACAAAGACAAAGGCTCGTTTTTAGGTAAGAAAATAACAACACAAACAGCTCTGTGCATCACTCAGAATCTGGCTGTCACGTAAGTGATGAGAAAGGAAAACCACGTTCACAAATTCAAAAACTGATGAAAGGGCTACTTTAGGATTATTTCTAGCTTAATGCAGCCAGAAGGGAGGCTATCTGACCAGTGTTCTGGTTTTGGCCTTACAGACTGGGATGAATGTACTTCTCATGTGGAGAATGACTGCTCTATGTTTGCGGAGTGTATCAACCTTATGGGCTCATACACGTGCAGATGCAAGACAACCATGGATACCAACCCATCCCGACCTGGAAGAAACTGTGAGGGTGAGCAAAAGACTGACATGTAGTTTCCCTTTGGTATGAATGGTTGGAATTGTTTTACCTCTGCTTTTATTGCAACTATTTATATAGCGCACAATGTGTATATAGATGCATCTTTGCAGTCTGGCTGAAGGCCTATATATGACCTGTCTCTGAACCTTATATGCATCTTCAGGTGAAATCTTTCTGAGATCCTGCTTTGATTAGCTTACTAACTGACTGCTGAGGAACATAAGGCACACCTTTTCCTCTTTTGGTATGTCTGTGGCTAATTTCCTCCCACTGTAACAATCCATGGCCTGCCAACCAGAAGAAAAGACCCAGGAATCAAATTTGCTTCTTTGTGTAGACACAAACCAGGTTCAACATCGTAAAAATCACATATACCATAATGTGTTAACGAAATATCCAAGAACCATTTTTGTAACACTATTAATGCATGGCTGAGTGGTTTCAGCCTCATTTTCAGGCCAGACCCTCTTGCATCCTCATCTTGTTTGAGGTCCCCTTTCAATGTGTTTGTTGTGTTTCAGGTGAGATTGTGGACCCTCTCACTGAAACAATGGCTCCTGAAATAACAAATGGCACAGAGTTTGCTCCTGAAGAAGTAAGCTCTGCAGCCCCTGCTTCCCCTGCCACCACAGACATGGTGGCTGCTACAGGCTCTGGGACTAGCACTGCAGTACACCTCCCTGCTGCACTGCCCCTGGGTGATGAGCAAGCACCCCATGGTCATTCTCCCACCAGTGCTCCTCCAACCCCTTGGGAAAAAAGCCTGGCATCACAGAGGGACTTCAGCAGGGACAACAGCCCCATGGCCACAGGGGCTACAGCCAGCAAGGAACAGGCCATAAGCACATCACAGCAAAACTCTATGGCAGAGACTTCCCTTGCTGCATTGCAGCAGGTGGCTGCTCTCACAAATGCACCCATGGGCCCAGCTGGACAAGGGCAGCCCAGTTCATCATTGTTGATGTTTCCAAATCAAACTACTACCACCCGAAGTCACACAGCTTTTGACTTGCCTCAAGCCAACTCTGAAGATGGCCCCAGTACTGCTCTGCTGGCCATAGGGAATGCCAGTGTTCCCACTGCCAACACCACTACAAAAACATATGCAGAGATGGGAAGAGAGAACAGCTCTTGGTCTGAAAAACACCCTGAAGCCCTGGGGTCACCAGCTTTGCCAGGCACCTCTCCAGCTCCCAGCCTGACACCAGTCCTAGCCATGAACTGCAGTGAGTATGAGTTTGGCAGGGGCTTACATGCATAATGATTTGGCTGCACGAGAAGCAAAACTTCACTCAGAGTCAGGAAAGATGCACAGTTGGAATCAGTGGTCTGGGATAAAGGTGTCTGAAACTAGTTTTTCTATGGAAGAATTATTTTCTCGCATGATCAGCATTTTTTTTCTTAAATTGGCATGTCAAAATAATTCCTCTTTCTGGTAACTTAGTAGTCAGTTTCATAATTTTTTTCTCTGAAAATAGTATTTATTTATTTGGGTTTTATTCTCAAAGCATATGAAGCAAATAATGCACTGAATGTGGCTCATTGAAATATGTTGCTTGTCCTTTTGTCACACATCTTGGTTTCTTCTGCATACTCTGGCACCAGGGTGCTGCAGCCATGGCTGACTATAGCGTTATCTTCAAGACTCAGGAAGGCAAATGACATGTCTTCCCATTCCTCATCCAGTGGAGGATGGATTATGCAGAGCCCTGCAAATCCCCTGTAGGGCAAGAGTTGCATGGAAACCTTTTGAGAGCTGTAATTGAGAGTAACTAGGTTGGCAGGAGGGCTTAATCTGTTTGGGTTTGGGCAGATGTACTACAGCTAATCAGGGGATTTTTCTGCTGATTTGAGCTGAATCATATTTCAAAGTTAGAGCCAGATTTGTTCTTCAAATTATGGTTATTTGGGATGGGTGTGCTGCTGTCCCTGCCCATGACTAAGTATCTTTTTTCTTTAGTGTGACAGTAAGTGATAAGTATTTCAGTTTTGTGTCTGCTTGTCTTTATTCTGCTTATGCCCTCCACATCTCTCCAATACAAAAATGCACTCCCGTCTGCTTCTTCCTCTTCCCTTCTCCTCTCTCCTCCTGGGATCTCCACTCATCCAGCCCCACTTCTGCTTCTCCCTCATTTCCTTCTCCCTGGAAAACCTCTATTTCAGCCATGTCAGTCTAGCTCTGCTGCTTCTCCAGCCTCTCTTGTACCACCAGTCCTGGTTACCAGTGGCAGCATGCATACTTCTGCAGTCCTGCTCAGCTCTGGGCAGCCCTGCTGATGTCACTATTCAGCTTCTGCCTTCTCTCTTCTTCATGCTGTATCCTTTGCTCTGCCTGACATGGGTGAAACCCGGGAACAGAGCTGGGAAAATAACTCATTTGGAACCTTGGTGGCCAAATGGAGGAAGCAAACAATTTTGGACCAAACAACATGCTGACCTGAATTTAAAAGCTCCCTTTACTCCTTTGTTTTGCTTTGTCCCCCACTGCCCTCTGTCAATGTAAGGAAAACTGAAAAAATTTTTATTGTGTTTTTTTTTTTTTTTGTGGCTGGAAAATAAATTGAAGAATTCTACACAAACAGGTTCAGTTTATAAACTTTTTTTCTTTCCTTGAAATAAATGAATTCAGTGTTCAGCCAAATGCTGGGAAAGAAGCTTGTGGAGGGATTATGCCCGGGGAACAAGAAGAAGAGCCACCGTAGTGGTATCTCAATAGCCTGGTGCAGGAAATTCACAGGGAAAAAATAAGTTTGGTGAAGTTTAATATATAGCTCCTCCTTGTGGTGACATTTCTGACCTGGAAGGTTAACCTCAGCCAGCAATTGACGGTCTGTCAAGCCTTTTAAGTACTGTTGGGGTTTTTTTGTTGTTTGAAAATTGTTCAGAACATTTTCCCCTCTCTCCATCAGTTAAATGAACGTGGTTTATCTCCTAAATGAAAGTGGTTTATCTCCTTTTTCCCATGTTCACATGACAGGACAAGCGATAACAAAAAGCAAGCCCAAATCCTTTGATCTGACTGGTGGCGGTGATGAGGGTTCCTTTGGAATCAGAAGCATACTGGAATAAAGGAAGCTTGCTTCCGCAGCTTGCTTTAAGCAGGAACAGCCCTGTTGGGGTTCATCTTATCTTACAACAGCTGTCTAAAATGTAGATGTCTAATCTCGGGTGGCTGTCTAGCCTTCCTCTGAAGTTGGAGGGAAGACATTGGTGCCACAACGATTTGCCCTCAGGAGGGACTGGTGTTGCCCTGTTGCACGTAGAAGCAGCTGGGAAGGCTAGTTGAGTCTAGAACAATTCAGGTGCTTGAGTACCAGAATGTTCCAGAGGATCTAAGATAAAGCTGGCAGATATAAGACTTCCAGGACACCAGTGCCCTTCTTGAGAGTCATCTGGGAGTCGGACAGAGCAGATTAAGGTGCTGAATGACTATGTTTAGGCATTTGGGGTTTTGGCTACGTTTCAGAGGGCCAGCCTTCTGCTGTTAGGAATTGGTGCACATGCCATGTTGCTGAACATGGCGGTGACTGTCACACACTTGTTCATGGACTAAAGCCCATAAAACATGTATGTTAATTGTCTTTTCTTACTTTCCAGCTGTCCAGAAGCTTAGTGGCACAGTACGGCTAACAAATGTGAACTACTCTCTGGGCTTTAGCAATACAAGCAGTGAGGAATATCAAAACTTTGCACAGCTCTTTGTTGATGAAGTAAGTAGCTAAGAAGGATGTGTCCTATTACCCATCTCAGTGAAACTACATGTACCATCTTTTTCCCATGCAGCCTCTATACCACATCTGCAAGGTCTGAGTTCTCCTGTCTGAGACTGAAGGATGAGCATGCAGCTGTGTTTAAGAGTGAGATCAGGATTTGGGGATTCTCTTGTGCCTCCAATTCCTCTGCTTCTCAAACCTGGCTATACTGGCTTACTGATTTCCTCCAGGGGTGCGGTGAAAAGTTAATGGATGCTTGCAAAGTGCTCTTATATCCTTGCCCTGCACAGCACTATATTAATGAACTATATGGTTATTTTGCCATTGTACCTTAGAGCTGACATTTCTTGTAATCATCGTTGGTTTTGTAGCCCTGTACCTGAAAAGGGAGTGGTTTCTTGATAAGTCACCTCTGCCCTTGCTTCTAATGAGAGAGCAGGCTATCAATGCACTTTGTGATATCAGCTGTGCCTATAATGCCATAATTCTCAGGCATTACTTTTGACAGTATCACTCTTCTAATTTCTTAGGGAATTTATCAGAAATTAGTTCCTGCTGGTGTTTACTCAAACACACCTGTTCTTGGAGAACTGCAGTTTATGCTGGGCTCCTTTATTGCCTTCCTTATCCTTGCTGCCTGTGTTTTTGGAGGCCCTTGATAACTGTGCTGATTACTCCATCGCTGACAATCATATGAATTCTCAAACCCTGCAGAGGCCTCCACAGACTCTCACTGTGTGAGGAGTTAAAACTTGTCACTGAAATCCAGCTGCCTGCAGTGCGTAAACTGACAGCAGTGTGCATTCAGGCAGAGGTCAGGCCAGCATGGGGTTAGAGACAATTGCAAGAAGGGAAAAGTGTGATCTCTTTAGCAGTGCATGATGTTTTCTTGGATATCAAATAAGTTTCCCATTGGGCATTGCTGGTTTGCACCTTTCTGGATGTGTTAGTGGAGCACAGCTTTCTCAGAGTTGTTTTGGCCTCAAGCTGTCACATCACAAAAACAGTCACAAAATGAGAATGACATGATTAGTAAAGTGAAAAGGGAATAATTCTCCACTGACCTCACTCTCATTCAGCATCACTCTCTGCCTGAGGCTATTTTGGAATAGCATAGCATTAAAATGGACTCAAATGAATATATTTATTTTCTTCATTCACTAAGATAACTTCATCCAGAAAATCACCAATACACATATATTAGGGAAATCTGTAAAATGATTGCACAGAGGAGCTAAAGTAAAGTTTGTGACAGTTTTACCCAGTTCTGTTTAGGCAGAAAATGATCCCTTTTGATAATAAGGCGTTAATTCCTTTTTCCAGCATACAGCTTTGTGGATCAGCTGGTGAGAGATGTTAGTGTTGATTCCATCTACCTCTGAGCCACTGTATATAGGTTATAGCTGCATGGCCACTGTATATGGCAAAACATGTTGTGAGTGTTTTATTACAAATGTGTTTCTAGATGCAAAAAAAAAAAAGAAGTTTAGGAAAACAGAAAGATCTGGACTTTTTGTTTTAAGGTATAAGGAGCAGAAATCAATCCCTTACAGTAAGAGGAAAGTTTCATGGGCTTTAAAAGTACTATCAGGTTCCACTTAAGCAGACTTTGACAGAGACATTTTTTTTATCTCTGTGGAGTCACCATCTACAATTCAGAGCATTTATAAAATGTGATGTGTATAATGGTCTTTAGCATAGAGCTGCCCCAGCACTTAGATGCCATGTGGTTAAATTGGCAGCACAGCAAATGGAAATACTATCCTTTGAAAAATGTGTAGATGAAAATGAGATAAAAACTTGGTGTGACAACTTGCACTGTCATTATCCAGACTTGTTTTACCATCCTCCTTGCAATGTATCTGAAAAACAACACAGCTAAGGGTGAGAGAGTATTTTCTTCTTCTTTTCTTTTACTCAGTCTGTCATTTGCAATGGCCAAGAAGAATATCATGGCAGCTAGGGCTTGTCCTCAGGAAAACAAATGAGGAAAACAAAAGGTTTGAATTGAAAAGGCACTCACTGAGGTACATTAAATACCTGAGTGGAAAAGTTGTTTTGAATGTGGGTGTCTTAAACTTAACTGCTTCTTAATATCTCAGCTAATGATACCCTTGGCTGCAGTGATCACCGTGTTCTAGAGTCTGGGGTTTGCAATCTGGCTGAACATGCTGAGTGTTAGTACTAAGACAAAGGTTTTAGAGTTTAGAAGCTTGCTCAGAGCTCAGTTTGGAGGGATTCTGCAAGAAGCTCCCCTAGGGGCTAAAGGAGCTGGCAAGTGCTGGGAGATTTTCAAGAATACTTTCCTTGGAAGCACAGGAACAGTGGTAAGGGAAGTGGGCAAAGCAGGAGACACTCATGGCTTAACTGCGAGCTTCTGAGTCTGCTCCAAACCCAAAAAGGAGCATACCAGAGATGGAAAAGTGGATGGATACCCATCGAGAACTACAAGGGCATTTCCAGGGTGTGCAGAGGTGCAGTTAGAAAAGCAGAAGCTCAGATCAAAATAAAATCGGCCAGAGAAGCCAAAAACTACAAGAAAGCAGAAGCAAAAGGAAAATACTGCCTAGCTATTGGGCAGGAGAGGTGAATTAGTTGTCATCAGTGCTGAAAAGGTGGAGGCTCTCAACACTTTCTGTACCTCTGTCTTTACCAGCAGTCTTGGGCCCCAGGTCTTAGGAACAAAGACCCAGGTTGATGCAAACGCAGACCCACCATGAGTGAAGGAAGACTTGGTATGTGAACTGGTACAGGAGCTTGAACCCTACAGATCAATGGGCCCTGACAATATCCACCCAAGGGTGTCTGGCTGATATCATTGTGAGACTGCTCTCCATAATCTTTGAGAAGCCATGGAGATCAGAGGGCGTCCCGGAAGACAGCTAACATTGCCCTGTTTGCAAGAACGGCCTGAAGGAGGATCCAGGAACTTATTGGCTCATCAGATTTACTGATGAGTGATATGGAAAGTTATGAACTGAATCCTCCTGAGGGCTATCGCAAGCCACATAAAGCATGTGACTGGGAGAAGCCAGCACGGATTCGACAGGGGCAAATTGCAGTTGACGATACTGGTCACCTTCTGCAACAAAAGTAACCTGCGTGGTTGATGTGGGACAAGCAGTAGGCACTGTCTGCTTGGATTTCTTTGAGGCTTTTAATGCCATTTTCCACACCCTCCTCCTAAAGAAACTGGCATGTTACAGTCTAGATGGTGAGTGGGGAAATGGCTGACAGGTTGCACCCAGGGTTTGGTGGTGAAAAGTTCCTTTTCAAACTGGCGACCTGTCACTAGTGGGATCCCCTAGGGATTGTTATTGGGCTCAGCGCTGTTTAGTATCTTCATAAGTGATCTGGAAGATGGGATCAGGTGTACCCTGACCAAGTTTGCTGATGATACCAAACTGAATGGGGAAGCGGACACTTTGGAAGGGAGAGCCACCCTGTTGGATGACCTGGATATGCCGGAAGAGTGGGCTATCAAGAACCTTATGGAGTCCAACAAAGACAAATGTAAGGTCTTGCACCTGGGAAAACATAAGATGGCAGCACAGGCTGGGATATACCCAGGTGGGGAGCATCTCTAGGGGCCTGGAGGTCCTAGTGAATAGCAAGCTCAATGTGAGTGAATGGTGTGCAGCTGTAGCAAAGAAAGTCAACAGGAGGCTGGGTCAAATCAAGAAGGGCATCACCAGTAGAGATAAAGATGTCATTATTCCATTCTACTCAGAACTTGTCAGGTCACACCTGGAGTTCTGTGCTCAGTTTTGGTCCCTGCTGTACAAAAAAGATGTGGACAGGCTGGAGAGGATCCAGAGAAGGGCCACAAAGATGATCGTAGGACTGGGAAACCTGTTGCATGAGGAAAGGCTGAGAGAAGTGGGTCTGTTCACCCTTGAGAAAAGAAGGCTCAGGGGAGACCTCATCACCATGTTCCAGTACTTAAAGCGTGACTACAAGGAAGATGAAGACTCCCCTTACAAGGAGTTGCACGGAAAAGACTGGGGTAATGGACATTCCCTTCCCTTAGTGCTGGTGTTAATTTTGCTCATGTTCTTTCTCTTTCCTACGGCACTTCTGGCATACTGATTTCTCCTGCTCTGGCACTACTCATGTTTCTTTCGTGTGCTACAGAAGTTGGAGAATAAATGATGGATCCCAAGATATTAGTAAGAAATCCTTTTACTCAAGGGTGTTATACATCGAATATTTCCTTCTAAAAAGTTAATTCTTTCCTTTTTTCTAGTCCCACTTCATTGACCATTATTTTAATAACCGAGGGTGTGGTACCTGTGGAATCGTGTATCCCGCTGGATACAGGGGTTTGTAGTGCCACCTAGTGGCTAAACGCAAACACCGTCACTGTCCACTGACACTTCAAGCTCTGAGACCTGCTTTGTGAGAAAGAATGTGAATGAGGACAGAAACAAACCAAACAACCAAACAAAAAAATCACAATCTCCCAAGCCTTAGGTAAAAAGAAGCACCAATAAAATAAGATCTTCAGGACAGATGAGAAGGGAGTACAGATGAATTCAGGGATGGGCTAAGACGATGGCACAGATCTGTGTATTTAATGTCCAGAAGTTCATACAAAACTATGAAAGATGAACACTTATATATACTTGCATTGCTGAGTTGGTGCTAGATACAGATGCTAAGAATCCCACAGGTAACCACACTCTACAGGTAAATGAAAAATTGGCTTTTTCCTGTTGTGAACACGTTTGATATTTCTAATACAAACTACTTAAAGTATTTTATTTTCTGGCAGATTTTAAAGCTTAGTGACTCTACATGTCTTGGCAGGGTGCATTTATTACCACATAATATATGCCATATCATTTTGTACCCCAGATGTATGTAAATTCTCAATGTGTGGGTTTAGTTGCCAAAGGCATTTGCAGAGCCGTGCACAAGAAACTCGTTATTAACAATCTATGTCCTCTAAAGCCGAATTAATTTTAGCCTTGTGTTTTGTCTGGGGTTGATCCTATGAGGTGTTGCCATCTGACCTGTGTATGCTCCTCCTTGTGGCTGGTGCTGGGCCTGGAGATTAAAGGAATGGCGCTGGAAAAGCAAGTGCTGTTGTACACCCCCCCCCCCCAGGGCTCCTGAATAAGTCCAGGTGCCCTACCCTACGAAATGTCTTCTGTGGGAGGAGGAACAGCTGTTCCCATGGGTGGCTGCCCTCCAAAGGTACGCAGTCTTGGAGGGTGGAAAAGGAAGAGGTTGAACTCACAGCTCCACTCTTTTTACCTCTTCAAGGTGGGTTGGTGCCCCCGTCTGAGCTGGGTGGTGGAGAGGCTGAGCAGCCCAGCTGATGCAGTCTCTCGATGGGCTGTGTTTTCCCACCCCGCAGAAAGCAGGGACCATCCTTTTTTCTATTGTGGTGAGGGAGGTGACTTCTGGGCCTATGATGACTAAGACTCAGTGTGATTAGAAAAGAGTGTAATTTTCTTTCTTAGGCAAGTAGTGACATCCAAGGTTACTATGTACTGACTGTGAATATTTATTTTATCGATTTCTCTAGACTGACCTCAGTTCAGCTGTGGATTGGTACTGCAATACTTTGAGGGTGACTGTTGCTATTCAGAATAGTGCAGAGCCATTTCCTAGCCCGGTGCTTGGGCTCTCAGGGAGGACCATGAGTCAGGGCTGTGTGCCCTGCAACAGGCAGAATTTGCAGAAGTGACGTGATACTCCTTAGGGAAGATAATAATGAAATATTTCTGAAATCAGGTTGAAAATTTGGCTCTGGTGAAAAATCACGAGTGAAGAAAGGCTTGAGGTTGGTCTGCCCTAGGTCTGCTCTAAGATGTAACATACCTGAGCTGGGGGAGCCCTCTGAGTGTGGAGCCCATGGGGGAGCCCATATAAGCAGTGTGGAGTGTCAGGAGGTATCTCCACTTCCATCAGCAGCTCCTCCTTGTATTGGGTTAACCTCTCTCCCTGAAGGTATTTTGAGGGGGAGAACATGGGAGCTTCCCTGCAGTCTTCTCTCTCCCTTTTTGTTACCAGAGGCAAGGAACTGTGCCAAATGACAGACAAGGTATCTTAATCACATAGCTTATTTAATATTAATAGTTAAATATATACTGTACCCTTCAGCAGCTGTGGAGTGGAAACATTATAAAACAAGAGGTCAATTTGCTGCTGCTTCCCTCTAGAGTATGAAGCAAAACTGTGATGCATAATGCTCTCTTCTAGGCAGTGTACGAACCCTAAAACATAATTGCTTCTATCTGTCCATCTCCACCTGCGTTTTATTTTTTTCTTGCAGGTACGTAAATCTCTGCCCCCTGAAGTTCTTCAGCAGATGGATGCTGGTGTGATTAAAGTGTTGATAACGGGTATTACTAATGGGAGCACAGTGGTAAGATTCAATTTACTGATTGCAGAAGATGTGGATATCTACTACATCATCACCGCTTTTCACGATGCCTTTGAACACAGCTCCTATTTCACAGTTGACAAGAGCAGTCTCTCCATAAACGGTAAGGGGCAGCTTGTATCCGGATAGTTCTTCAAAGCTAGAAACATGCTAAAGCCTGTTATTAATCTGTATTTTAGGTGAAAGTATCTGTAAAATGGATGAAAAGCCATTCTCTCTCCTTATATTGCTCCTGTTTATCTATCCAATGAGCTTTTTCTCAGAGAATGTCAAAAGATTAAATAAGAATTGAGTTACTCCTGATCCAAAAGGACAAAGCCGACTGCTCTTTTTTGTCTATAGCTAACATTAATTTTATACAGAAGAATATATGGAGATGTTAGAAACAGTGGTCACAGGCTGCAGGGCTTATAAGCTACCAGAAGAAATAGGTCCCTGTACACAGACATAACTAGGTCTGTTTAAAATAATTAGGAAACACATTGTCCTCTGCTTTGCATTAATAATTTAGTGTGAGATAAAACCCCAAGAAACAAATACAGAAATGTGAATTTTTCTGCAGTGAGCGTATGTGTTTTCCTCACACATCTGTGGGTCAGGACTTCAGGTGAAAGTCCACACTTTACCAAAACCAGCACAATGGCTGATTGTGCAGCTTCTTTTCCTTTATGTCAGTAACCAGAAACTTTGTTCTCCTGACTAACTGCTGTTAAATCCCATTTCATGAGTCAATGTGTCATCTCTGAAAAACATACCAAATTCTGTATCTATATATATTTGTCCAAAGGATGTTGTTGTAAGGTATCAACTAGAATCTGACACACAATGACTTCAGAAACATGTGTATGGTCTGCCCTGTACATTCTCTTTGCCTGTTACCCTCACAGCTGTGAATCTGGAAAGTTACACATCCTGTGAATTATTAAGATCACAACTATCTCGTGGTAGTGTTTTGTAGAGGGCCTGTACCCCTCAAACCTTTGCTGAAACAAATTCTTTTTTCAGGGACAGGTCCACACAGAGCAGGTGGTTGGTTAGTGCTGCTTTCTGAGTCCCACCTGTGGTGGTGCGTCTTCATTTCCACAGTTACAATTAAACTGTGCAAATAAAAATTAAAAGAGAAAGGGAAGTAAAATATATTTTCCCTTTCAAAAGTGAAAATTTTGGCCAGATAAAAATTAAGAAAGCCACTAGACTGCAACTTGGACCAGTCACACAACCTTCTTCTTTCACCCATGCTGATCATTTACTTACCATCTCCTCTGGAGTGTGAAATGGGGAAGGCAGCTGAAGAAGCCCTTGGTTTTAGATGCATTCCCTTGGGCTGTTGATCAGTTTAGGAGGATAGGAGCTCTGCAACAGGGTACCTATGTTTCAGTGAGTATCTGATGAGCATCGCTGGCAGTACAGCTCCTGGAGGGTTTTGTCAGTGCCCTGAAATCAGCCCTTTAGGCTGTGCTTCTAGTATCCCACCTTTTCTAAACTCAGCAGGTGCCTGACATGTACAGCAGAGTATCACAAGTGTAATCCTCCCATGATATCATGACAGGACTTGGCTTCAGTTTCAGAGCCATCACATTTTCATTCATACACTCTCCACCTTTGCCTTTTGCTTAAATACACCCAACAGATTATGATGAGTGCGAGAGTGAAGAAGATGACTGCTCCCCAGATGCCTCGTGCCATAACACGCTTGGGTTCTACCAGTGCAGCTGCAATGAAGGATTTGCTGATGTGCACCCAGAAAACCCTGGAAGAAGCTGTGAAGGCAAAAAAATACCTAATTACTAATGGCTAACTGAACACTGAGAAATCTGATCTTTACTGGGTCATGGTCATACCTGCCACAGATCTTGAAATTTTGCCAGGGATTAATTTGGTTTGCTGGTTTCAAATGGATCCAAGTGCGAAAAGTCTTGCAGTGGCCTTCTAAGTATTTCTCTGTGAAATATCCTGTCATGAGAGTTTACTGTATTAATATTTAATGTTGCCTTTGTAAGGTTCTTTTAACAGTTCTGTTTCCCAAATTTACTACTAAATTAAAGGAGATTGTCAAAATTGTTAGTTATTTCCATTAGCAGGAGCAGAGGGGACAGCAGAGATAAAGGTGAAGGTAACTGAAAGCACGAAGTACTTGGTTTAACCTCTGTGTGGCAGCAGGCATGAAATGTTGGTGTTACGGACTATTCGTATGAGTCAGTTCATCTCGCTTTTTTTTTCCTTAGATCATTTGTTAGCTGACATCTGAGGGGTCTTTAAGCTCCTAAATGCTTTTAGACTTCTTCATTAATCTATGTTTGCTTTAATAATCATAGTGACAAGCTACTCTTTGGCTGAAGTCACAATGATTTATCAGCTGATATCAACCTTTGCTCAGTTTTGTTTAACAAGGTATTTAGCGTTATGATACTGAGCTTTTTCAGAAATCCAGTTCTGCAAGAGCTCACACTTATTTTTCTTTCTCATACACTCAAACCAACACCTTTTTAATTTGGGGTGTTTCCAAAAGTGGGGAAGTTGCAGAAGGGTATCTATAGATGTAAAGATTTTATATGTTGCTCGGGAAATAGGTGGTATTTGTATGTATAACCCATTAAAATTATTTAAGAGAAAATTTTGTGCCATGAAACACATCCTTTATGTTTCACTGCAAATTGAGTTTATTATCTTGAAGCTTTCTAAGTCAGCAGTGGATGAATACTTAGGTTGTTTCTATCACCAAAGAGCCACAGGGTAACCTCAGAGCCTGCGCTGGATGTCAGGTGTTTGACATACTCACTGATCTCAGTCTGTGCTTCCCATTTACTCTGCTTGCTTTTTTCCTGAAGCCATGAAAGATTACTGCTGACAAGCTTTTTCAGCTTCCCACTGTGTCTCTCAGGACACGCATGTGCAGTGTAGGCTTGCTGCAGGAAGTTTGTCCTGCATTTCTCCCAAAATGGGTTTTCCAAAGTGCTCAGGGTCATATCTCCGGATACCAACTGATCACAAATGGGGACAGGTTTTTTTAACAAACTGCTCCTGTTTGTGCCCCACATCCAGAAGTGTGCAGTCTCCTACAGTACTAGGAAAAACATATGAACATTTCCTGAGCAGTTTAGAGTTGGGGATCTCTTGGAAGCACTGATCTTCCAAAAGCTGTGTATACAGGTTTTACCTGAGCACACTAACTACTGCAGCTCTCAGGAAATAGAGCACTTTAGCTTTACTGACAGGCACTTTATCTATCTCTTGGGCACTCTCTTAAAACAAAAGTCACAGCTCTGGCAGTAAGTAGAGAGTGTTAAAAACCAAAAGAAGGTAGTTTTCTGCCAGTAGTTGAGTTTCTTCCTAAGAATTTGTTTTTACTTTATGAAATCAATCTGAACTTGTAAATTACAACAGAACCTTTATTTCTGGCATTCTTCAGCATTTCCTATCAGCCTGAATGCAACAGCGATGGATGAGAAACCTGTACACAGCACAGTTTCACCTGCGACATCTTTGCAAACTTCAACTCATGTTCCTTCCTCTACTTCAGTGGACCTTACTACTGACCACAAAGGTCTGGAGGACACCACGTTCTCCAATGTAGTGCTGCCTCTTCTCACCATGGATCCTGTGTCAACTCCTGGTGTTTCTCCTCAAGCATCCCCTCTTTCCCTCATTAAACCTGCCCAGGAGGTTTCCATTAAAGATGCAGTGGAAGTGTTCTGTGGAATCGAGAAGATCGTCCTTGCCATCCAGAAGAGATTTTTACAGAAGGAGTCTATTCCAGAAACCTCCCTGTACCTGGGGGAGCCTCGCTGTAATGTGAGCATCAGCAATGGCACTCACGTTGTGCTGCAGGCAGGCTGGCGTGACTGTGGCACTGAAGTTGAGACTGTAAGTCCCCTGAGCTGGTGAATGTGGAGAAGCCCCAGAGCATTTTTTTGTCAGTGGGAGGGAAGGTATGGGAGGGGCAATGGCAGATACGTAGCTGGGTGCTACATTCTATTGGTTGCTGAAATGTTGAACTAAGAAATTTCTTTGGAGAAAGAAACCCCCTTCCCATAATGGAAAATTACCTCCTTGGGACTGGGGGGCAAGCAAGCAACAGAAGGGTCAAGAAAGAGACCAGGCAGCAAAACCCAAGGGCATCTCCAAACTGAGAGAGTCACTTCCCATGCCTCTCTGGGTTTCCTTTGTAGCTGTCAGAAGCTTCTCTTTTCTTAAAAGTAATTTCATTATTGCATGTACATGAATGCTTTAATTGCCACCAGTAGTGGGGACAAAAAGTGATGGCTGTCTCTTTGGATCCCTAACGAAAGGCTGTGCTCAGGCCACATCAAAGTAGAGAAAGTCCCTTGTGGAGCAATAATCATTGCAGACTGAGAAAGAGGAGAAAGGTCAGTGGATTTTCATTGTCTCACTGTACAGCAGCTAAAGTACAGAGGTTTAATCTGTTTAATTTTTGCAGCTAGGAGTATGGATAGTGCCTAAGCACTTGAAGCTGGTAAGCCTGTAGCTCTGTATATCCCTGAAACACTGATGTTCACAGGTTGCATTTTCTTCTTTCTGTGTTGCAGAACATGACTAATACAGTAGTGAAAACCATCCTTCGGAACGATGGTTCTGCTCAGGGAGTAATCCACCACTTAAAAGTTGCTAGCCCCATTCACTGTGTGTTTCAAAATGATCTCTTGACTTCCTCTGGATACACTGCAGAAGGGTGAGTAACAACTTGGCCTGCTTTGAAATGCTGCTGTGGTGGCCAAGAGCTGCTACAGTGGAAAAATATCCAGGGACCTTAGCGGTATCCAGTGACTGCTTGCTATGCTACGTAGTTGGCCATCCTGTGAGTCCTGTGCTCAGGTGATCCCTTCTATCCGCTTCTCTCTTACTCCTTCTAATGTGTCAATAAATCCAACTGTCAACAAGCTTGGCTGTTGTCTGGCTAAACCACAGATGAAAATATGCCTTTGGGAGCTACTGGTGCAGGTTCAGGAGTCAGAATTCCCAACCTCTCTTTGCCTTCCTGGGCAATCATACATAGCAATAACAGTGTTTTCCTGCTTTTAGAACAGAACAATGATTTTTCAGCCTATGTAGGCATGCAGACTGCTATGTGGGTTCTGAGGACTGCAATTTTGAACTCCTACAAATGCATATTTGATCCACTTGTAATGCAAGTACTTTTTAATGGAAGGCTCCATCTTCAAGTAAGATGGAACCAAATGCACTGTTCACGGGAAGTCAAGCACATTCTCACAGAAGAGGTGGCAGCACAAGCTTTGCTCTGGTGATGAATGGTCTCGCTTCATGCAAGTGCACCTCCTCTCTCTTGCCTAGCACCATGCTTAAGCTGTCATTACCAAATCAACCTTCTGCTTTATAACTCTATCCAAACACTGTATTTTCCTTTCTATCCCCCACAAAGTCTTTGCCAGGGCTCTTCTCTCTGAGCTTTATCATTCTCTCTTGTCCCTCCCTTACTGTTCAGATTTGCCCCTTCTATTTTTTTTTTTCTCTTCTGCACTACGCTTTTTCTCTCCTTATTTTAAACTTTAACAGAGTTTGTAGCTTTATTTCCCTTTTGCCTCACTTACCTATCTCTCTCTGCTTTATTTGTATTGCCAAAACATTCCACCCTTTGGGTTTTCACACTTGTATTCCCATGCTCCCTACATTTCTAATTAAAAACTTGGTGCATTTTCACCCTTTTCTATTGAACATTGTCCTAACATCCTGGACTGCAAATCACTCCTCACTACTTAAATGTGCAAGGAGTGGAGAAATGGGCACTGATTTATGACTTATAGAAACAAGCAGTCAAATCTTTGGTCTTTAAATGAGGTTTATTGGTGTTTCAGACTTTACACCATCTTTGAGGATCTGCATGGATCTGGACACTTCAGAACAGAAATGCAGTTGTTTATCGGAAACTCCCCAATACCAAAAAATTTCAGCATCTCTGCCAGTGATGATGTACTGATTGAAGTGGGAATCCAGAGAGCAGACAGCAAGCTCAAGGTGGTTCTAACTGACTGCTGGGCAACTCCAACTAATAATTCAGTGGATCCCCTTTCCTTTGTTTTTATCAGCAACAGGTACAGCAATGCCACTCACAAATAGCATGTGTCATACCTCAGATCTTCCAGTGGTGCTGAGTAGTAATGTGTTACGTTTTAAATGCCTTTTATGTGTGTTTTCATCATTCTTATACACAGTCCCTTACCATTTGGACTGGTCACACCTTCTTTGAACAAGAAAGGTAGGTATGAAAAGAAAATGTTTTCAAAGGGTAATGTAGTGATTGTTTGAGTTTGTCTTCCCCATAGTTTTCTAAAGGAGCTGTACTTCTGACCTGAACAAATAGGTGGTTTTGGCCACTACTACCTATGGTAGTGAAAGAGCATTCGAAAAGTGTGTACTTCACCTGTGGTTCATCTTACCAAGGACTCAGGTGCCTCTTGGAAATCAAGACATAGGTTAGTTGATTCCTATGTGTTGTGACTCACACATAATATTAATGCAGCCTCTGGTAAAAGGGGAGATTTAACCTGTTCGAATCCCTGATCTCACTCCAATGTCATATTCCCTGCGCTCACTTGCCACTTTAAAATCCAGGATAGTCCTTTTGCACAGTAACAGAAGCTATTCTTTTTTTATATGTTCCTTCAGTTTGTGTTTGGTGAAGCCAAGTTTAAATCCTTCTGTCACTCTTTCCCTTCTTTTCCAACTCTCCAACCATTTCTCAAAGCTCCTGTTCTATTTGGTTACTGTCAGAATAAAGCTGCAAATAGCCCCTACACTGCTGGAGAGTTGCTTCACAGAGGGCCTGGCTGTGACTTTCTAAAGGAGCCTTGCAACCTGAGTTATGTGCTATAACCAGAGCATGCTTTCTGTAGCCCTAGCTGCTGTGTATGTTTTTTCTCTTCCTTTTCAGCTGTCCCATCCCAAATACATACACCACACTGCTAGAGAATGGGAATTCAAGCAAAGCACAGTTTAAGATGAAAATCTTTTCCTTTGTCAACAATTCTGTGGTTTACTTACACTGCAAAATTCGTATTTGTATGGAGAAACCAGGAAGCACCTGCAGGACAGTAAGTGTTTGCTCCAATATGTTATTTTCTCTAACACGCCATATGCAGTCCTGCTATGGAATTGAAGGAGTAATGTTTTCAAACATGGTTTGAAATAGCTCTTGAAATTTTCCTTCATTTTCTTCTGAGAGTAGATACGGATGGGAAAGAACTGCAACCATATGGAAGTGTCCGCCTTCCTGCCTGTTCCTCATCCTTGTAGTTAAAAGCATGGAGCTTGCACAGAAATGAGCAAACTGAAGTTGGGGGGACCTGAGAACTGAACCTTTCACCTCTGCATATGGGTGGCTAGAAGGTAGTGAACAGGAGTCACAATGAGATAGGCTATTCAGAAATGTCTCAGCTCAGATGGACATGTCACAAAAAACCAAGCACCCATATTAGCAGTGTCAGCAGGCAAGTCTGAATACATTTATTGGGGATGTTTTTCTGTCCTTTTTTTTTTTTCCTGGGATTTGCTTCTCCAGGTGGGAGTTTAGATGTCAGGAAAGGCAACATGGTGGCATTAAGTTTATTATGGATTTTTAAAGGCCTGTTGCTTTTTAAAGCAATAAACCAAGCAGTGTTCTGATAACAACTTCAGGTTCTAAATATCTGTGCTCCAAAACATTGTTTTGTTTCTTTTTACTTCTATATAAGTGATACACATTGCTTCATCTAAAAATGTTCTGCTACCATAGAAATAAGAAAAAATAGATTTTGATGATGGCCTCATTTTTTTCTTTATAGCAGATATGCAGGAATTCTCCTTTCCCTCTGCCAGCCTTCCTGGCTTTTTTCCTATACAGGATGTTTTCATTAGCAGTTTGGAGTTCTTCCATTGTTTAACTTTCCTCTAGATCTAGATAACTCAGTTTAAGCCCATTACAAAGCAAATGATCTCTTCCTAAAAGATTAAAAATGGCTAGTAAAAGATAATAATTTCCTTTCCAAAGTAAAAAGCTCCCTCTACATTAAAACTCCCCAACAAACTAGTGGCAGGAAACACAACTGACAAATTGAAAGATAGCTCCAGTTTCACGGCTGAATTTGCACAGTAAAGATCAGTGCTTCAGCAACCCCCTAAGCCCTCCTTTGGAGGAGGTGGTGCCCTCCCCAAGCTCACTGCAGTGACACCTTCCCCAGGTTCACTGTGTGTCCTCCACACCTGAGGAGGGACATGGTGGTGAGTGCAAATCAGGGAAATAAGAGGGATGGACACCACAGGGACTATATCGGATGGTATGGTTGCTTTGCTAGGAGTCTCGGAGTTTGGTGTTAGAGCAAGCTTTAGCTGTACAGATTAGAGTTTTAGAATATGGTTAACTAAACAACTGGTTGTGATCTGAATTACAAGGGTCTGTGTTGGGGTAATGAGGTTTGATTCACATCGACATCTGCAGTAAACGAGGCACAGCAGAGTTAATCAGTGAGGCCCTCCTCCTTCATATATTTTATAATATTCATATATATATATGAGAGAGAGATATTTTTTTTTGTCCTATGCAAAATTTACCCCCATGAAGAGTTAGTGAATTCAGTATCCGAGATTGAGATTGAAATTATGCAGAGAAGACAGGTACTACGCACATGCACACAGGATGACAATGGCTTTTGCAAAGGAGAGAGGGGGAGCTGCAGGAGGTGCAAATGCCAAGGAAAACTAAAGAAAGAACAAAGTATATTCAGAAATAATGTGAGATGGCTGGGAAAGTGCCCAGGGTCTGGGATGTGATCCTCTGATCCTTCTGCTAATCTGGAAAATACTGACTTGCTTAAGGGCAGATTTGTATCAACCCTTTGCCCACAACATTGAGCCTTAGATCTGGTGTATTATTTCTTCTTACCCAGTCTTTTTATTCCTTGTTTTACTGTCAGGAGAGAGGAAGGTACTCTATAGTTCAGAGTAGAAAAAAACACAGACCAGGGAGCAATGTAGTAAGAAATAAGTAAGAAACGTGACTTTGAATGGGAAGGAGAGTGATGTTCCTCTTCCGTGCATATGTTTGGTGGAATGTGGCTGCTCCATGGCCACATGGAACCGAAAAATCATTGATGTCAAGTAGCTATGTAATTGTTTTCTCTAAATCTGCCTAGCTGGGAAAGCTTTTAAAGGGTAGGTGAAAGTCACAGCTACATGGGTATTTTTGTGGGAGCTGATGCAGCTAAAGACGCTGTTGCTGACAGTGGACTGTAGAGGTTTTTCAGTGTAACCAGGCTGGTAGTGCTGATAAGACATTTTTGTACAGACAAGATGGTCAAAACAGCTCTGCATTTCCCTGGTTTCTTTCGCTAATTTTAGTACAGTATCGCAATTTCTCTGTTTTTATGTGCACTTCCAGGAGAGCCACAGTATCTATTAAATAACCTCAAAGGGTTACGCTTCCCCTCAGAGACCTATAGGTAGCAAACAAACTAAATGATGCTACTCAGGAAATGAATGTGCTTGCATTCTGCAGGTGCTGCTCACACAAATCTAAAGCAGCTAATCCCCAGCATTTCACAGGGCAGGGCTTTCAAGCTAATAGCTCCCAGATTAGTAGTTTACATGTCACTGAAGAGTTGTGCATTGTCAAATGACAGGTTGGATATAAGGAAGAAATGGTTTACTGTGAGAGTGGTGAGAAACAGGTAGAAGCTGCCCAAGGAAGTTGTGCCTGCCCCAGCCCTGGAAGTGTTCAAGGCCAGGTTGGACAGGACTCTGAGCAACTTGGTCTAGTGTGAGGTGTCCCTGCCCATGGCAGTGGGGGTGGAACTGGATGATCTTCAGGACCCTTCCAACCCAAACCATTCTATTTGATCCTATGACACACAGCTTGGTAAGGGCTGAAAGTTGCACTGCTTTTGCTGGTGCTAGTTGTAGTATCTGTAGTATCTATTGTGTCTGCCACAGACAGTAGAAACATCCAAACAAAAATATGTGCAAAGTTCTGGTGTATAGAAATAGTGAGAAGCTTTTTCTTCTGTAAGGTTTCTCTAAACTAAACAGGAAGTTAATTGAAAAGAAAGAGACTGTCTGTGTGAAATGCCTGCTCACAGCAGTGTCTTCCAGTGTGACTAATTACAGATTTTATACTGATGCTTCCTTATTGTTATTTCTTTTGAACTTCCATTTGGTGCTCATTTCAGTTTAACAAAGCATGACATTAAGAAATGAAAACCCCAGTGAGTGAGAATTGCACTGGGCTCATCACATACTCATTCAAAGGTTTTTTATTTTTAATTAGTAAGCCATATTACTTGTTAGAGTTTGAATTGATTGTTTCAGAGATGCCATGCAGTTCGATCCATGAAGACTGGTGAAACCGTCGCTACGCACAGAACATCTTGGGGACCCCTGTGTAGATCAGCTGGTGAGTTATGAATCGATGCCTACAAAAAGGTAACATGAAGTAACTGTCACTTCAAGATTCTTTTTGACTGCCAAAAGAACCTGAAGACCTGTGATATAAGGTTTCCACGCCGCCCTGCCTGTTTTTCTGAGGAGCAGGCATTCTTACTGAAACCATGTGGCAATGTGGAAAAGCATGTGCCCTCTGTGGTGAAGCGATTCTCAGATTGTCCATGGACTGTAGAAAAGAAAAGGATAAAGTGCTACATGTAGCTATTTGCACAGGGTAGCAAGTACAAAAGGCACAAAATCAAACTGTTATTAAAATTGCAAAGTGTGAAAGCAGCTGTAATGTTTTAGATTGCAACCAGTCTTTCAAGTGTTTACATTCTTGTTAGACAGTGATAATGTTGAGCTCTGAAGTCCAAAATAAGAGGAGATAAAGTGATTGTACTATTGTGTTTCCTTGGATTCTCTGGCATTGACTTCATTGCTACCATGAGAAAAAGTGGCAGAGCACAGCTGATGTACACCACCTTGATCAATCTGGTGGAGTGGTACAGTACAGGTTAACAGAGAGCAAACACTAGCAGTGTATACAAGCAAGGTCTAATCTGTTACTCTTCCTCTTCTGCCTTAACCCCAACTATGTTTTCAAGGGCACTTGTGGCCTCTAACCTTTTCAGTCATTTGACCTCCTCCAGTCATTTGCATTCACATCTTATTCACACAAAACACTCATTGAGAGTATTTATACACATCAGTATCTAACACATAACTAACACATAAGTTACACATGAGTTCTAACACATAACTACTAGGAATAGATAGAAGTCACCCCTTTCCTTCTGCTGGTTGCCTGTTTTGCCAGTCACTTAAGGCTATTTTGACTGTGGAGGTAAGTTAATGCTGGACTGTTGGTTGGTTCAGGGTATTTTTCTCTGCTGTGACACTCACAATGTTCTTTTGGACATAGAAACTCTCTCTGGCTTAGCATATTGTATTTTTCTTCCATTATATGAAAGTATTAATCTGTTAGAACAGGTGTTCAGCATTCATTTCTGAATTAGTTCTTTTTTTTTAAACTTGGCAATATAGGTTTCTTCGTACAGCACTTACAGCATGTAGATCTCAGTCCCATTTTCACTTGAGATCCCAGTGCATTTCCAGTATTGAAAAAGGGTCATTATATTAAAAGGACCTCTGGTGAGAGGAGCTTTATTTGTGTTGTACTACACTGATTCCTAGGCAAATGTGGTACTACTAGATGTTGTCTCCTACTTCCAGTTTGGATGCTCACATCTCATTTTAAGTGTGAGGCTAGATCACACAGTGGCATGCATCTCTGTGTGGAAGGAGACAACATGAATTATGATGTCAGGTAAACTGCTGGCAGTGAAACATGAAAAAATCTTTAATTGCTCTGCCTATACTGCTTGGCCACATGCCTGCTCCACTGACCAGAATGGGAGCTTAGAGATCTAACACACATGAAAATCCTTCCCTAAATACTTTTGTGTTTAAAGAAAATGTTGCAGATGAGCATAAAGCAAATTAAGTGGGTTTTAATAACCATAGATGAATGGGAGCAGGATTAATATAGGACAATGTTTCATCTCTAGGCAGATGAGTATTTTATTCTGAAAATAAGCCAGAATTTTGAAGTCATCAGTGA
The DNA here is from genome assembly GCF_012275295.1 of Melopsittacus undulatus. NCBI lineage: Eukaryota > Metazoa > Chordata > Aves > Psittaciformes > Psittaculidae > Melopsittacus > Melopsittacus undulatus. The sequence goes on along the minus strand of NC_047528.1, from coordinate 89,454,317 downwards.
TGACACTTTAATTCTTATTTTAATAGAAAATTACAGAGTTAAATTTGAAAGACACATCACACTCATGTGTGCAAGGACTCTGCACTTATATGTAAAAAGAGAACTTGGACTGTGGCTCACGTACTTTTCCGTAAGAATCACCTTCTGCAAAAGGCTGATTTACTTCTGTATTGACAGCTCTGTGCTTCAACATGCATTTTAGCTAATTTGTGGGCAAGGCTTTTTTTCTTACTTAGGAAAAGATTTGTGAATTTAAAACCTTTTTTTTCAAATTTTGTTTTTTTAGGATCTGATTTGAAGAAACAGGAGGCTAGCATGGGAGTTGGATACATCATCCTCATTGCCTTTGCTGTGTTTGGCATTGTGCTGGGAGTTGTGAGCCTTCTCATCTTCACATACCAGAGAAAGACGGGAAGTTACAACTTCAGAATCAAGTCTGACAACTTCAGCTACCAAGTGTTCTATGATTAGTGATTTCCAAATTACCAGATGTAAGTACTGAATTATGATCTGTTACTTTCATTTTTTTAGCTGTTTATCTCTTCCTGAAATGGTTATATACTTGCAGATGAGCATCCTCTGTTTACGGGTATTTGAAGCTCTTGTTCCATTTGCTGTGGAGGGAGGTCATAGAAGTAAGAATGAAATTTCTACTGTTCTTGCTGTTTTCAAATGCTACACACTACAGAGGAGGAAGACAGCTTTCTCTTCTTTGTCTTCCTTCATGGCTTCAGTCTCAGAGTACATGGTACACCACTTTAGGAGTATACCAATGACCCATTCCACAACAAATGTATCCCTTTTGGTTTTGGATCATTAATTGGTATAACAAGAGAAATTTTACCACTCTATTTATAAATCTGCTTTGGAAATTATCCCTTTGTGCAAAAGCTTGGGTTTTGTTTGTTTTTGGTTTCGTTTTGTTTTGTTTGTTTTGTTTGATTGGTTTTTGTTTTGTTTTGGTGGTTTTGTTTTTTTTTTTTAGGATGTGTTTTTCAAGAAAATAGTGGGATTTTAGACATAAAGAGCATGACAATGCAGCTTCCATGACCACAGGAAATCTTCTAGACTCATCATGATGGTATTTACAGATAATTTAGTTCACTAAGTTCAATGACTCAATACGTATCACAGAGAAAGGTCAGCGAAGACTTTATTCCAGCTATCAGCTCCCAGAATCTTGCACAGTCATGATTAGCTCTATTTCCATCAGTCTTACATTATGAAAATCATACTCTGTAGTCACCTATGGACAGCTCCTAGGAAGTCACTTATAGAGTGATGCTTTGCTTTCCAAAGGCTGAGCAGGGCTTCTTGTTAGGATCGCAAAGGGAAGGTTACCCAGGGCTTTTTGGTACAGTGCCAGCAGCTGTACAGTTCCATCAGTGACAGAGATCCCAACAGAGAGGCATAATCCAATGTAAAGAGGATACTTAGGACCCTGAAGTCAAAACCTATATATGAAGCCTCTGAGCCTCTCAGCTGAGAGAAGACTAGCTAGTCTTCATTCATCACTCTGAATCATTCATGAGTGGTCATGGGTGACTGCAATATTTGACAGCAACGGAAATTCTATAGTTGTGCTATGAGGTCGTAACACAAAGGATATCGTCAAGCTCGTAACATTATACACTATGTTGAAGACTCAACTAAGGGCTCCTTTTAGATGCTGGAACTACTCAGCTCTTATTTCCTATGTATTTATCTTGGAAGGCAGTTGATTACCTTTCTCAGTCACAATCAGTTTGCTTTTTATTTTTTTCCAGTTGTATCACATCTCATGAAGAACTGAAGCTTATCTTCATTCAGCATTCGGCTTTCATCACGCTTCACAATGGTGGTCATGACTATTTACAACACTGACTCTTCCAAACTAATGTTGTATATAAAAAACTTCAATCCCTCCTTTTATTTACTTATTTATTTGTTAATCTGGCTCTTCCCTGGTGTCATGAGAACTATTTGTCCCTGCAGCTCCAGGATGAAGTGATTTTTGGCAGGTTTTATTATGGATAAAATAGAAGGGAAAAAGAAAGACTTAATGGTTCTCTAATCAAGTTCCAATATTTGGCTCTCCCACTGTGCAATGTCACCATGTGCCCATTTTGGCATCACTTGTACCATTACTATTGACAAGCTGCATGTTTCTATAAATATTCCAGGAAGTAAATCAAAAAACCCTTAGAAAGATTTCCTTTTCAGTTTGTAATTCACTGTTTACTTAAGGTGAGGTTGAAACTTCGAGCTACAGCTTCAAACACTGAAGAACTAATTGTGCAATGCCTTAAGCATACAGAAGCTGGAGAGCAAGTATTGGGTTTGCCACCAGATAAAGAAAAGGTACCATCAATCTGAGGCATAACCTACTCAGAGTGTTCTTCAGCATGATTTTTGAGATTTGAATATAAATTCCTTTATTAACAAGGACTCAGTGAAAAAAAAAATAGAAGAAATAAACTATTTTTGTTACTGGCAGCCCCATTTTTGCCGATATGTCAATAGGTACCTGCATATTCTGTTTAATTACACCACAATGGTTGTGCAGTGAAACCACCGAGTATGGTGCCCACCTGAGTGAGAGTACTCCAATTGTAACTGAATAGCTATAAATTTGAGCTGAATTTTTGCCTAGCTGCAAGACCCTACCATTAGTGCAGCAGCACAGATTCAGTTTACGTGCTCCACTGGTTACAACAGTCTACTCAGCTGGATAAACTGGAACACAGTAAGCATCTCCAGCTGGACTCTTTCCTAGGGCATTGCTCTTCACTCTCGCAAACCTTCCAGCTCCTACCTTGGCTGCCCCAAACCTCCGCTTCAGTGAGTGTGTTAGAAGATGGAGAGTAAAGCAGTGTGGTAACTTGTCCCCACCATCCCTTGGTTTTGACTGCTGCATGCACTCCTCCTACACAGTGACAGAGTCTGCTATGTCTGGGTCATATGTAATCCAGTAGTTTACACTAAACAAGCTAATTCCTCTGTAAGTTTGATGGACACCATTATAAATACATGAAGTGGAAATTGGTCATTAACTTGAATTCACAAATACTCTTAGTAGCTATATCTCATATTTTGGATGCTGTTTTTTGGGGGGGGGTTTGGTGTTTTTTTTTTTGTTGTTGTTTTCTATTTTAGTACAGAATAGCATTAGAAAGCTGATTTTTTTACACATTACCCCCTCCACCCCCCAGTCCAATTTCTGCTAGCTATTAAGATTACTGGGTAAAGGACTTCCACATTTTGCAAAAGGTTGTACTGATTTATCTTAGGTTATATAGATACCTTTCAAATATATCAATAAATTTCAGAATAATAATTTGCATTCTGATTTTGATTCAAGTGAATCTATAAGGAACAGAAAACTTTGAGCTGTCTTTTCCTTGCTGAAATACCAGTTATTAGATCCTGATATAAAAAATGTTCCATTTGGTTTCAGTTTATTAATGAAACTGCAAATTATCTTTGCAATCTCAGAGTGTGATGAACATAACCACTAGCTTTTGATTATGTAGGTGTCTCCTAACTTTTGACCAGTTTGCTTACAAATATATAAAGTGTTTGCCTTCTGGACACAGTGAAAGGAGAAGCTATTTTACTACAAATATTTTTCTAGCTTTTAGTACTAACAGTCCTAAACTGCTTGAAAGTGACAGGACTAGAGATTTGCCTATTGATTTCAGTGGAGCTATGCCATTTACAAAAGCTGAGCCCTCATCTTCAGGATGAAATGCAAAACAGTAGCTTGTATTTGGCACCCTGTGTGCTCAGCAGAAACTGTTATTGTGACTGAGTCTGTTTAGTAGAGTTTTGGTGTCTTAATAAAAGCATTATTGTAACATTGGTGGCTTTTGTACTGTTATATTTTCTTTCTATGATTTAGTCACAAATATTATGATGTGCATTGCGTGGATGGGGCAACTTCTAAAGTACTGTTCAAGTAGTAGCATAGTGTGCAAGCATCACTCAAAACACAATACATGACCTTATCCAAACGCCAACAGAGTGCCGTTACCCTTCTGAACATTTTATAGCCATTGAATGCAGTGCTCTGATCATGATGTTCGTACCATCACATTTCAGTGATAGTGACTAGATTGCAGCTTGCTCGCCGCACAGTGGCTTCCAGCTCTTCCATGCTGTGTGCATTGGTACAGAGGCACATAAGCTGGGCTATTGACCATGTCACCCTTTTTAGAGGAACATACCCTCATTCCTTTGAGGTGTTTCACAGGTGTTTCCTATCAAGGAGGAAATGTATGAGGTGCATTAGGATCCCTCTGTCTCTACTGTTTCACCCCATCTGCTGCTCAGACAGGTTTTGATTACTTTGGAAGGCTTATGGCTTGACTGCTGTGGTCAGCTCCCCATATCAGGCAATTTCACCAGACAAGTCATTCTGAGACCAAGGAGAAATTTTCTAGAGGAGCACACCGACCAACCCCATTTCCAGTCTGGTGTTGCACACTTTTTGTTCTGTTAAGGAAGCACCTGATCTAGATAATTATTTGAGACAATGGATAAAAAATATGGAGAAATTAAGATTTAGTTTTGACCTCCTACATTGTTTCCTAGGAAGCACTTAAGATCAGTGGTATGTATGCTTAGTGTCTCTATTGTTCCGAGAGCACAACACTGTTGACACCTGATAAAAAGACACATCATTAGTCCTTTCTCTCACATTATAATGTTGCCAAACTGGTCCCAGGAGGGTTGGGAAAAAGCTGATATAATTGGAAAATTTCATTGTCCATTAAAATATAAAGGAGCTGACTTTTTAATGCCTGTCTGGAAAGTTTTCTTGCAGGCTGCGGAAGGAAACAGGTTAAAGGAACTGAAAATGTCTAGCTGCAGTTAATCTAAAAACATGATGTTGGCTACTGGTATGGATCTGGTAGGAAGCTGAGAGCACAGAGCCACCTAAAGGCTTCTTTGATTTGCTCCATAACATCTACACTGCCTGGGGGTCTGTCCTGCAGGGCTTGTGGCAAACCTGCAACTGAATATTTTCCTCTCTGTAGAATAACTACCGTTCTTCAAGACAACTTCCTTTTGTTTCCAGATTTCTCTTCTCTCCTTGCTATCTCCTGTTCCTAGCAGGCCAACTGTGGACAGTACTTCACTCTAGAGTTTTCAGGGAATCTGCCTGTTTCTTCAATTCACCTCTCTCTGGCTGTGTGGACAGCTGCTATCTTGTGCTAAAGAAGCTCTCAGGCACGTAGTCTGGATGTGACACTGTCTGCCAGGGGGTAACACGGAAGACTTGTCAATGCAGCACCTTTCCACACATAGCAAATTCCCCTGGAAGTGGAAAAATTCCCAGTGGCTGTTCCTGGAGCATGTATAAGCATCATATTTGCTTCATACTCATCCCATGTTATCTGTCCTTTCTTCTGCATACTTTAGGCTTCCTTTTTATGTTTGAATTTGTCCAGGAGCTACTTGTTCATCCACACAGGCCTCTTGGTATTTTCTTCTGACTACCTCTTTGTTAGGATACATCGCTCCTGAGCTTGGAGGAGGTCATCCTTCAATATTAACCAGCCTTCTTGGGCCCCTCTTCCCTCCAGGGGTTTATTCCATGGTACTCTACCAAGCAGACCACTGATGAGACCAAAGTCTGCTCTCTTGAAGTCCAGGGTAGCAAGTTTGCTGTGTACCCTCCTTGGCCCTCAGACTCCACCATTCCGTGGTCACTGCAGCCAAGGCTGAGCTTGAACTTCACATTCCTCACCATATGAATGAACTTCACATTCCCCACCATATGAATGGCTTTGCTGGGGAACTGAAAGCAGTAAAAGCAAAGATACACTGTACCAAAACATGCACAAATATCAGTTGCTCTTATCAGTGGGAAGACACTACACTCGTGATTACAACAAAGGAATGCAGTAAGTCAATAGCACAGGGCCATTTCAGGCCTTTTTCTGATGTCTGTGGATTTACTCCATGAAAATACCAGTATTAGTTTAAGAAACAGCTCTGGGGGAAGTGCTAGAAATAACAAACCTGCAAGTTATTAAACATGTATGTTCCCAGGGAGGCCATGAAATCTCCAGGGGTCTGTATCAGTGAATAGCAGAAGAGGGACGCTATTTCATCTTCACAAGTACTGTCTCATAAGAGAAGCCCAGGATATAGGACACCCAAGATATAGGGCAAGAACCACAGTCTGGATATCCTTGCATACAGATTTTACTTTCATAGAAGTCAGGTGAGAGTCAGATGTCATTTCAGCTGAGAGACTAAAGTTTACAAGGTTGTACTTCTCATACATCTGTAAGACAACAGAGGTGCCTTCCTACTGTTCAAGGATGTTACAGCTGTAGCTAAACAAGTGAAAAGGAGGAGAACATGTGAAAAGTTAGTCAAATAAATGCTGGGAAACTCAGGAAACTCAGGGAACTGTCAGCAATATCAAGTATCTCTATTATCTATGAGCTGATTTTTAAATGGACTGCAAAATGTAGCCTCAAACAAACTATCAGCTGTGGCATTTGGTGTGGTTTGGTCTTGTGCTCTAGAAAAACTGTAAAAATTAAAGTTTGATTCAGTAAACATCCCATTCACTTATTTTCATATTCTTTGCTGTGTAACTGAGTGGACAATGTTATATTCTCATAGAGCAGGTATGATACAGTGCACAATTAAATATGCTAGACTAAGCTTAATAAAGGTACTCATACATAACACTCAGTAATTAGTCTCTCAAAGTTGGCACTAGAAAAAACACAACATCCTTCTATTTTCATGTACTAGTAATAGCCATATTTGTTCAAAATGTTGCTGATCCAGCCTTTCAAGTTGCCAGATGCCAAAGACTAAATAGGAACATTGTTTGTGGCTGGCATTTCATATCAAAGCTCTAGACAGTACAAGAAGCAAAACCAGACATTTCCTGAGTGGATCTGCAGAGTTCAGGTATTACTGAATATTAGCCATGAATAACCCACACTGTCAACAGTGCAATTAGCTGCCAGCACATTCCCAAGTGATATTGTTTGCTGAAAAGATTTCACCTAAATGAAAATTCTACCCAAATGTGTCTGACAGAAAGGCAGTCTCTTCTTGGAATTCAGAGGCACCTTCACAGTTTCTCAGTGATTGGGGGTAAAACTGTGTTAGCCTGTTGAGAATACTGCTATACTATAACCTACCACACCATACCTGATCCGCTTCCAAATATCAGTGAAAGTAGCTCCATAATGCCAGCTTGCAGCGGAATGTGGGGTTCCATAACACGTCTCAGTGCTTATATCAAGCTTTCCTATTTTTCCCTTGGATTTTCCCAAAGGAACTTTCCAACCCAAACCATTCTGTGAGTCTATAATTAGCAAGATAAATCTCTTCAGTTGAAGAAAGGCTGGCATGGAAAGCATGTAAATTTCCTCTTCAGATTAGCAGAAGTATAAACAAGCCCTAAAGCTCATCTCTTATGTTTAATTCTTGCCCTGGTGTGTAACACTGCAGAGTCAGTTGCCTCCTTTTGTTTTCCGGGTATCATAATTACAAAACCAAGGTGTGACAACTGTACTACACATGCTAAGATAAGCCAGCAATGACTTATGCATGAAGGAAGTGCTTTTGTCATGTTATTTCCTTGTTGTGTGATTTTGCACTGATGCACTTTCCTTCCCAGCACAAGGTGGAAGCTGTTCAGTATCTGAAATGAAACTATTGTTTCATTCTCACTACAGAATGAAATACTGTAGTGAGAATTTTCATGTTATTTGGCACATTATTCCTGTTAATTCACTAAGCAGAGGATACATAATTAACTGTTCAAAGTAGTTTAAAACCATGCCCCGCATATATCAATCAATGCAAGTTTAAATTTTATTTCCTGGCTATATGGATGGTGTATAAATGAATTAAGAGAAAATTTGGAACATTGAATACTAAGGAAAGCAGATTTTCATTGGAGAAGTTTAACTTCTCAGTTCTAACTGAGTCACTTTTTGCATTGCACTTAATAATCTCAGAGGCTGAGTATGGAAGAATTCTTGTGAGAAAGCTGGACACCTGTTGGAAGCTCTGTCTACTAGATACATGTATACACATTAGAAAGGGACTATCCATTCTGTATTTGTATAGCCTGGAAGAAGAGGACAGACTTTTAATGAGGTGTTTGCTAATTAATTCTAAAACTCATTGAGAAAGACTGTCAAAACCAGGGCTAATTGCCTCCAAGACTCTTGGTAATTGCTGACAGGGAAGTGTGAGTATTTCCACAAACTTTATGTTAACTCAGACCTCAGGAAGCGATCAGCCCCTACATACGTATTCCTGCATTGCTGAGTTGGTGCTAGATACAGATGCTAAGAATCGCACAGTTAACCACATTCTTTACAGGTAAACAAAAGACGGGTTTTGTTTTCTCTTTTTTTTGTCTGTTGTGAACATATTTCATATTTGTAATACGAACTATTGAAAATATTATATTTTCTGGCAGATTTTAAAGCTTAATGACTCGGCATGTCTTGGCAGGGTGAATTTATTACCACATGATATATGCCATATTCTTGTGTACCACAGGTGCATCTAAATTCTCTGTGTGTGGTTTTAGCTGTCAAAAGCATTCGCAGAGCCGCACACAAAACACTCATTATTGATAATCAATGTGTGATACAGAGGTCATACACAAAGCATGTAAAAAGTTTTGTATCAAATGTTTTTTCCCTAGCTGCCTGATCTGTAACTACCTCTTAGGGCTGTGCAGACGGTTCTGACCTCAGGGAGGAATTTTCTCACTCATTCCTCTACACTTTTCTCAACCTCTCCTTTAAAATAGCAACAGATATCATAATTTAGTTGCTCACAGTTTGTTGCTGCTTTCTGTGTAGTTTCATCTGATAAACACACAATGCCTATTATGGCTTTCTCTTTTTTTGCCTTGTGGTGAATGATACATTCTTTACACAGCTATACAGATCAAAGGCTGTGTCACTTCTTTACAGAACCAGATTCTGAGTAATTTCTACTCTTCTTCAAATGGAAATAATTTCTGTAATACAAAACCTGTTCTATAGCTTTAAGTCACTCAAATAACTTTTCTCTTACTGCAGCTAGTTGCACGATTTGAGCATTTATGGTCAGATGGGTTGAAATCAAAGAGGAAATGCAGCCTGATGTAGCACACAGTATGACTTTATGTAGAACTGAAGGCCCAAATTTTGGAGGGCAGGGATTGTGTGAGCCTTCCTTCACATAGCTTTGCCTTTGCTGTGCTCTTGAATGTATTTCCTGTCCATAACCTCTCTGGAAAGCATCCCAGGGCCTAAAGAGGGTTTGAGGCTTGATGCAGTGTATGCAGTATTTTTGCTCTTTTGCATCAACAGATGTGGATGCATGTTCCCATATTCATATGCAATAAAACATTTATTTGTCACTGTTCTTCAGAGATGACAAAATGACACCATTCTACTTCTCTGCTGATAACCATCTGCAAAGCTATTAACTGTTTACTCACACCATTAAAAGGAATTTCCCCAGGTTAGGGGAACAAGCCAAAGAAGGATATGAGCGAGATAACACCACGATTAGGTGTGTCGGCAGTTCTGTTCCACACCTGTTCATTTTTTTCTAGTTTTGACCAGCTAGAAGGTGAGCAGGAACTTTCTTAATTGAAACTGGAATGCATTTCCAGTTTTGCCTTTTTGAGGTAACTTGCTGTGTGATTGCACCACTACTGAAAACGCGTTTTCATGCCTGATTCAAAGCTCTCCCTTTTCCCCTCTTCCTCCCTCTCCTTTGGTGTGGACACACTTCACCTTCAGTCAACAATAGTTTGACTGTAAATACTTTCAAAATCTAGAATACTGAGTTTCTGGCAAGGCTGGAGTGTAGTAAGTATATTCACTTCACCAGTCAAATGAATCCATCCATGGCAGCAAGAAAGCACAGTTTAGGTGGTAAATCTCACCAGAACTCTCCATCATTGTGTTCTCTTATCCAGCAAGAGAAATGCTTGGAGAAGTGAAGATTTTACTTTCTTGGAGAAAGGGGAAAAAGCTTTTGGATGTTAAGGGAGTTTGGGGAGCTAACCAAAATGAGCCAAATCTCAGACTTTGTGGCATAAGAGTGAGACCTTTCTGGGAACCTATGAGAGGATGCCTTTGGATTAAAAACTTAGAAGATTAGCCTATCTTTCCAGAAAACCTATCTTTACAGTCAGAAAATGAACCTCTAACTTTCCCCCCCTGCTCATTTCTGTATTGACAGCAGTATTAGTAACTACTAATTTCAAGTGACATGGTAAAATAGGGTTTGGGAAAGTGTTGTTTTCCAGTGCTATTACACAGGAAACAAGGAAAACAAGAACCCTGCCTGTAGATATAGACAGATTGTCCTGTAAAGAATAAATTTGCAATGTAGACAGGAACAAAAGGAGACACAAACCAAGCAGTGACACTGTTTTAACACACCAAAACAAATAGACAGTTTCTGAACAAATAAAAAAGGAATATGAACACATATTTATAAGTTTGATGCACTGACTGATTCAGAAAAAACAGACAACTTTTTTTTTCTGGGTCAAACCTAATCTTTGTTCTGTTGACATCTATTCTCATAGGCTTTTGGTGTGTGTAGGCATGACTTCCATTCTGATGTCAGTCACAGCCAAACATGGGGGAGCAGGAGGGAAGGAAGGTGGAGTGGGTCTCACAAAGACATGTCCAGCTGGGGAATAATGGTATGTGAGAAACAACAGAAGCCACATAGCAGTTTCTGAATAGCAATCCCCAATTTCCCAGAATTTTTGGCGATCTTTCTTAGTGAAGATACCCACTAGGGCTTCTCTAAACACAAAAATGCCCTTTCTCTGTGTACTAGTATTGTCATCTTCCTTTGTGTTTGAGTAATGAAAGCAGAAGATATCTGTCCAAGATGCACTTCAGACTAGAAGTAGTGAGCTTTATGGGGAAGGGCAGAAGCTTTTCTGGTTTAAGCCACCTTCACGTTCATCTAACCACACTTGCACCTTACTCTCAAGTAGTGTAGTCCCGGTCCTCTCTTCTTCCCTCATGTATACCTTATGCCAATGAAGTTCGGTCAGCCACAACATGTCACCATAGTAATGGACAATAGCAAAAGCCCTCAACAATCATGCTGGCAGGAGGCACTTAAACATGTCTTAGCTCCAAGAGGAAGGAGAAAAAATGTACTGATACAAAACCAAGCACAGATCAGCAATAAGATCAGAGCTGGCACCTGCATTTTTTTTTATTCCTCCTGAAAAGAATGTGGGTTCTGACATTTGTAAGTTAATTTTATAGACTTGACATTAACTTTCAGGTAGTGTTGCTTATTTGGACAGTCCCTACAGTGAATGCTGGAGTCAGGTTTATAAAAATACTTTCACTCAGCAAAAAAAAATCCTGCAGTTAACTAAGAAACCTGTAAAGAACTATACTTTAAGAGTACTTGTATTTCTTTAAATACCCTGGGCATGTACTTTCTGTCACATTTATATATAAATCCTTTCCTGTAAATTTTTTTCACATGTTGTTTGAGTCACAAACAGGATAAGTGGAGGTGAGAAGGTAGCTTTCACCTCACTATTAGCCCTGCAAAGTGAGGTATGCACTCAGGATTGTATAATGAGGGAGAGGCTCCTTCTTTGGCTTGTCTTCCTGCTCCCTTTCACCTCACCCACCAGTGTAATTTTCCCCACTGCTGCTACTTAGAAGGGCATTCAGTATTTCTGCTGAACTACCAGTGTTTCAAAAAGCAGCAAAATGCTTAAATACCTGAGGGATTCAAGAGGAGGTCTGTAGTCATAAGTAGTTTCAAATACACAATCTGCAGAAAAGATTTGGGTATTTTGTCTGTTGTTTCATTTGCACTTTCTCAGGCTTACTTCCTTTTCAGGGCTCCTATAGGAATTGGAAGATCTTTTCTTTTTTCTTTTTTTTTTTTTAAATAGAATTTATGTTTTAGAGAAGGATCCATAGCTAAATTTGCTTAGAATAAGATCCCTATGTTCCTGGGAATATCCTTTCTAGATAAAGATGCCAAATTATTATATGTGTATTTTGAAAGCTATGAACCGGTAGGCTTGTGGAGAAGGACTCCAAAGTCAAAAGGTAGGCTAGAAATGTATTAAATTAATATCCCTTTGGAGAGCAAATCAGACCAAATTAAAGAAAGCGAGGAAAGAAAAGAGCATTCTAAAGAGCTGAGATACAAAGAAATAACAGCAGGGAATAAATCTTAGTCATTGATGTTGCGCTGGAGTCTACTGATAAAGACAGTAATGAGGAAACAGAGCCTTCCATTATATTAAATCTCGAAGCTGAACAAGCCAAGAATTTGATCCCATACTCCACCCATTAATTCTGGCAGACCGCTGAAGAGTAATTTGCATTCCAGCTAAGCCTTTACTGGTGCCATATCTGACTTGCAAAATGGTTCCTCACAAATTATATTCAAACAGGCATGGATAGCTAAAGCCCAGCTGCTGTTGCCTTGCAAATATGTTAACCTAGAAAAAGGAGCTTGGTGGCTTTGAGTTGCTCCAGTCAATGTCACAGAAAAATCAAAAATCATTCCTTAACTTACATCATCCTCTATGGACCTATGCAGAGGACTAAAATATCTGCTATCCCAGTTGGGATAGTAGCAAGCCAAAGCTGTTTAAACTATCTGTACCCTATTCACAAACATTGCAGACTTCTTGTTCCCACAGCTGTGCTGCATAGGGTTATTTTTTATGTAGCTCTAGAGTACAAAAAGGGATTGTGCTGCCACGCCAGGTACATTGAGCAGTCATTACAGGTAATATTTTTTTGTTTTCAAAATTCACAAAGCTTGGGGCTGTTATTTCATAGGGAGTAAAAAAGCAGCTGGAAGCATTCAATAATCCACATGCTCATGGAATTAACTTTCTCACTAATTGTAGTAATTGGCATTGACATTCTGTCATGGTACTGAGGATAGGCAGAGGGGTGGGAGAGTCATAGAATCATAGAATCATAGAATAGTTGGGGTTGGAAAGGACCTTAAGATCATCAAGTTCCAACCCCCCTGCCATGGGCAGGGACACCTCACATTAAACCATATCACCCAAGGCTTCATCCAACCTGGCCTTGAACACTGCCAGGGATGGAGCATTCACAGCCTCCCTGGGGAACCCATTCCAGTGCCTCACCACCCTAACAGTAAAGAATTTCTTCCTTATATCCAGTCTAAACCTCCCCTGTTTAAGTTTCAACCCGTTACCCCTTGTCCTGTTGCTACAGTCCCTAAGGAATAGTCCCTCCCCAGCATCCCTGTAGGCCTCCTTCAGATACTGGAAGGCTGCTATGAGGTCTCCACGCAGCCTTCTCTTCTCCAGGCTGAACAGCCCCAACTTTCTCAGCCTGTCTTCACATGGGAGGTGCTCCAGTCCCTTTATCATCCTCGTGGCCCTCCTCTGGACTTGTTCTAACAGTTCCATGTCCTTTTTATGCTGAGGACACCAGAACTGCACACAATACTCCAAGTGAGGTCTCATGAGAGCAGAGTAGAGGGGCAGGATCACCTCCTTTGACCTGCTGGTCACGCTCCTTTTGATGCAGCCCAGGATACGGTTGGCTTTCTGGGCTGTAAGTGTACACTGCTGGCTCATGTTCATTTTCTCACCTCATTATGTCATTTGCTGTATGTTAGTAAAAGTGAGTTTACACTCCTAAATAAAAACTTCGTTCGTTCTCTTGATTCATAAAGGACTTTTTTAACACATGTTAAGTGTCACTGTAGACTAAAAAAACACTGGTGCTGCTTCTAAGGTGGTTAAAGCCTGACTTAGTAGACTTTGCAGCCAATTTTCTATGGCTGTCACTTTGTAGAAGCTGATCCTGGTTAAGAAAGGTAGGGAGTGGCATATCCTGCCTTTTCCTTGAAAGGGATGGAAAGCTATAGCTCGCAAGAGCATTGATGCTCAAACAGTGTTCACAGATGAGTAGGACCTGAAGAGGTCATGGGAGAAAATTAGGTCCAAACAATACCCTCATGTGTAGAATGGTACCACCATAAGCACATAAGCTGAGTATGAGTTAAAGGCTGGTGTTAGGCTGACGGGAGTCCAGGAGAGAGAGGAGCATGAAGACATCGGCCTTGTCTGTAAAAGGAAGATGGGATTGCCAATTATTTATGCAAGAGGGAATAGCTCATATGCATTTATTAAGCATTTCAGTTAAATGATTGCTAAGAAAACATCTGACTGTGTCAGGAGTTCCTACGTCAAACAAGGCACAAAACTGAAAGCCGCTACCTCTCACCAGAGAACAACAGTCCCCTTTCTCCTGTTCATTTCAAGGACTATTTCCTTTCATCTTACTTCCCTGCCAAAGTGAAACCAATTTTAGTAACATAGCTGTTGGAGAAAAATCTAGAGTTTCTGTAGTTACAGATGTGCCAGGTCTTGGCATATCTTGTCGTATCATATCTTAGCATATCATATAAAAAACTTTTAAAAAGTTCAGATAAATAATGGTTTTCCTTCTTCAGGACTTACTCTACCCCACTCCGCTCCAGACAGGGAGAGCAGGAAATCTGAGTACATTCACTGCTCTTGATGTGCCAGCACAGGTACCATCCCCCAGAGAGTCAGGTATTAACTCCTGGTGTGCTGCAGAGTAAGAGGGAACTGCTTCCCTTTGCAAAAGCACCACAAGTGCTCTGTTTAGCAGCATTCCTCTGTACCCAGTGTGGCTGAAAAAAGTCTCACTGAAAACGATTTATGAAGGCTTTTATCAGCATAAACCCCAGGGAAGAAAAGGTATTAAAAATATGACATAACATAAATGTTTAAGTCACTGATGAGCCCACAGGCACACAGAGGCCTGGGGTCTCTATAATGATTTGTTGGTGAAGAGAAGGAAGGTGAGTATGGTATCACTGGGGTAAGGTTGGGACCCAAAGCAGGCAACCAGCAGTGACTGTCCGTATAAAGTTCCTATAGATAGGAAGAGCTTACTTGCTAAAGAAAATGTGGGTAAGCTCAGCTAACAATGAGAGGCTTGGTTATCCAGTATTTTCCATCTAGTTCAAAAAGGTGAAGTAGTAGAGGTTTACAACCCCTCCAGCCTCTTTATAGTATTGGAGAACCAAAGACTGATGTCAGTTTGGTGCACTTCTACTAATTTGCCATTCTAACACAATAAAAATACAAGTTATAACTGAATAATTCAACATTTACCCTTAAATAATTAAAAATACAGGAAAACGTAAAGGCAAGATTTTCAAATTCAAGGCTCCTCAGTTCTGTGTCTTAGTCATGGGTTGCCCAGCTCCAAGGTTGTTACAATATTCTGTTTATTGAATATCCTGAACAAAAAGATGTTCACGTATGGTGCACTGCCCACTGAATTTTGTCTTTCCTTTTGACTCACTATCCTTTGGATCACACTTGCGCTTTGTTCTATTACAGAAAAGCAAGCCTATATCAACAGAAAACTTCAAAATTTATTACAGTAGAGGTCAGGTGCGAGAATTTCATTACACTGGCACTGCTCCCACTTGTGTGAGGATTAGCTGAGGCTGAGATGTAACAATGCAGCCTCACCCCTGTTTAAATTGCTGAAGTCTTCAACTCCAAATGTCAGTTTCACAAACGGAAAGAGTACCGCAAGGAGGTGAAAACTCAACATGGGGACTTGGAACTACTTTTGGCATATCATTTTCTCTGTCTTTCTCTGTAAGTTGAAATGTATTTCATTATTTATCACTGCTATATATTTAAAGGATGACATTGAGATACACTGGATAATCTGGGGGTGGGAGTCTGGAGGGCTAAAAATCAATATAAAATGCAGTAGCATGGAATATTTACAGTTGGCTTCTTTAAAATTTCTCTTGAATGTGTAGAATTTCAGGAGGTATCTTAGTATGCATATAGAGCTGTAAGTAAATAAAAGAATGAGAGCAAAGTGTTTGGAAAACTGTCATCTAAAAGATTAAATATGCAGTGTCTGACAAGATTTTATGCCTTTTTTTTAGCTTTAAGATTAGATATGGGGCCAGTAAATGATCTATTTTGCCTATTTTTCTCCCCTGAGAGACTCTTTAGGAAAAGACTCATAAGAAAGCATATATTAATTATGTATTAATTATTCTGTGTTCTCATTGTACTGCAAAGAATCTTTGAAATAACACCTAGAAACCCAGAGGATTGCATCGTTTCATTCTTCCTGTCAAGTTTCATACCATTCAATGCAGATGGGTATAAGTTTCTTGTGTGATGAGTACTTGCTGTTAATAATCCAAAGGATATAAGCACAGGATCTTACAACTTGAACTGTATTGGATGCAGAAAATATGAAAATATATCACTTTATAGAAGAATTTTGTAAAATACCTAATGTTACATTACAGGCTTTTATGTATACACTAAATTATATGAAAATACCACTTTGGTTTTACAGGTAAGTAAAATAAAAAAAAATTGATTAATGTGATCCTTAAGAGTTTGATAGAGATACCCCAGTATACATTCTCCAAGAATCATTTAAGTTTTATACATCTAAAAGCAAAGACACAGGATAATAACTACGTGTTTTTAAGGAGTAATATTAGTATGAGACTGAAGGCTGTGTTTGGTTTTAGTAGGAACAAAATCACTCCTCAAAATCGAGATTCTATTACTTGACCAAGTAAGAGAAATGAGTCCAAATTAGCCTGAGTATTTAATCACAACAAAAAAAAAGGATGTGATTTTCCCTCTGAAGAAAATTTGTGACTGTTAGAAATGTTGTTGTCTTCATACTTGCAAACTGATGTAGTTAAGATTTACTAATAGATATACAGGTAAGCACAGGAAAGCAATGAATTTTCTCCTATTATTATTATGATTTAGGACACCAGCATAAAGGTATGCAAAGTGTCCTGGGTTCAGCTGTAAAAAGTTTTATTTCCTGCCTGACAACCAGTACATAAGAAAAATAAAATTGTCTTGAAAATAAAGAAAAAATAAAAACATACACAAATATACATAAAATATACACAAATATACACAAAAAGCTGAGAAAATGATGTTGAAAAAATGCATTCCATTAATTATTAACTTTCCTTGTTTATTCTAAAGATATTTTAGTTTATAGAGATGATAGAATCAAATAATCATTTATTTTGGAAAAGACTTTTATTGTCGTAGAGTCCAAGCACTAATATAGTACTGCAAGATGACAACTGAACTATGTATCTAATTGTAGAAGAAATTAAATTTAGACAAAAAAAAAAGAACATAAAAAAATTGAAGACTAGGTAGAAAGCACTAGGAGAGCATAAAATACGGTAATTTAAAACTGTAAACTGACAAACATGATTACCATAAAATCAGTAAGGTAAAAAGATACTTTATGCAAATGAAAAAGCATAGGAATTTCTGGGTGGTTAAAGAATGTTGAAGAATGTACATGAAAATGAAGAAAGGAAAGAAAAAAAGATCATAGATGAGAAAGAATAATAAAATCTTCATACAGGAAAAAAGTAATACTTGGTAGAGTATTAAAGTATAGTTATATTGCAAATGTCCACAACTCACATTTATAAAATTGTACCAGGTACAAAGAATATAACAGCACTGGAG
The DNA here is from genome assembly GCF_012275295.1 of Melopsittacus undulatus. Lineage (NCBI taxonomy): Eukaryota > Metazoa > Chordata > Aves > Psittaciformes > Psittaculidae > Melopsittacus > Melopsittacus undulatus. The sequence continues at coordinate 89,436,751 of NC_047528.1, read as the reverse complement.
ACAACAACAAACACAGAAACTGAGGTCAATACCACGACAGAGGCTGCATCCACATCACCAACAACCCATAAAGGGAGCTCACTCAAGGTGTTTGCCAGCAGTGCAGAGACGAGCCTCACTTTCCCAACACTGAGGCCTGGCACCACTGATACCAGCATGGACACAGTGAGTGGCACTGCTGCCTTCTTGTCCCTCCAGCCCGGCTCAGCAGCAACAAGCCACTCCTTCTCATCCTCTCCTGATGGCTTCCCAGCTGCCACTACTATCCTACAGCAAAGCAGCACCAGCAGCACCACCAACGAAAGCTCGGCCACCACATCGCACCAATCCATAGCACTTGTGTTCTCTGCTCCTTCTTCCATTCCTGCCGTTATGGGTATTGAGTCAGGCACTGTGTCAACAAAGGCTCTGACACATGGTCCTGCTCCCAGTTCAGCTGCAACAATCCATTCCTCCTTCCCTTCTGATGGCTACCCAGCTGCCACTACTATCCTACAGCAAAGCAGCACCAGCAGCACCACCAAGGAAAGCTTTGCCACCACATCCCACCCATCCACAGCACTCGTGTTCTCTGCTCCTTCCTCCATTCCTGCCATTATGGGTATTGAGTCAGGCACTGTGTCAACAAATGCTCTGACACATGGTCCTGCTCCCAGTTCAGCCGCAACAATCCATTCCTCCTCCTCCTCTCCTGATGGCTTCCCAGCTGCCACTACTATCCTACAGCAAAGCAGCACCAGCAGCACCACCAACGAAAGCTCGGCCACCACATCCCTCCTATCCACAGCACTCGTGTCCTCTGTTCCTTCCTCCATTCCTGCCATTACGGGCATTGAGTCAGGCACTGTGTCAACAAATGCTCTGACACATGGTCCTGCTCCCAGTTCAGCCACAACAATCCATTCCTCCTTCCCTTCTGATGGCTTCCCAGCTGCCACTACTATCCTACAGCAAAGCAGCACCAGCAGCACCACCAACAAAAGCTCGGCCACCACATCCCTCCTATCCACAGCACTCGTGTCCTCTGTTCCTTCCTCCATTCCTGCCATTACGGGCATTGAGTCAGGCACTGTGTCAACAAATGCTCTGACACATGGTCCTGCTCCCAGTTCAGCTGCAACAATCCATTCCTCCTTCCCTTCTGATGGCTTCCCAGCTGCCACTACTATCCTACAGCAAAGCAGCACCAGCAGCACCACCAACAAAAGCTCGGCCACCACATCCCACCCATCCACAGCACTTGTGTCCTCTGTTCCTTCCTCCACTCCTGCCATTACGGGCATTGAGTCAGGCACTGTGTCAACAAATGCTCTGACACATGGTCCTGCTCCCAGTTCAGCCGCAACAATCCATTCCTCCTCCTCCTCTCCTGATGGCTTCCCAGCTGCCACTACTATCCTACAGCAAAGCAGCACCAGCGGCACCACCAACGAAAGCTTGGCCACCACATCCCACCTATCCACAGCACTCGTGTCCTCTGCTCCTTCCTCCATTCCTGCTGTTACGGGCAATAGTAATTTTCTTTTAGTTTATCTTTACTTTTTTCCATGTTGCTAAGTGTATGCACTAATGTGTCATTTTTACTTTTTTTTTAATGGAAAGGTAAAACAAAATGGAAAAGAATAGAATGAAGCTTTTTTCTGTTCTGCACCAGAGAAAACCTCAAGGCCAAACCCAAAACTGGTGCTGTGTTTTCTCTTTTTATAGTATAATTGTATTCTAGTTTGAATGCAGATTTAAGGAGTTAATTGTACCCTGATTGTGAGTCATAGTTCTGTCATGGAATTAAGTGGGAGATATGCACATGCATAATGTAGAAGTAGGTATTTCACAATAGCTCAATGTCTAAGTGGAGACCAGTGATGAGTAGTGTTCCTCAGGGGTTGTTATTGGAACTGGTGCTGTCTAACATCTTTGCTGGTGACATGGACAGTGGGGTATAATGTACCTTCCGCAAGTTCACTGCTGATACTAAGGTGTGTGGTGCAGTCAACATGCTGGAGGGAATGGATGCTTACCCAAGGGACCATGACATGGTTGAGTACAAACTTCATGAAGTTCAACAAGGCCAAGTGCAAGGTCATGCACATGGGTTGGTTGTGAAAATAAATAGTATAAACTTGGTGAAACTTTAAAAGAAATTCTACTCACTGTTTCCAAATTACTATTTTACAGTACAGATGACCACAGTCCCTCCAAAAAGTGTTATGGCTAGATTTACAAGATCCACAGCTAATCCAGTTTTCACCACCACATTTGTATCAGGACCTTGTAGTAAGTAAATATTTGATATTCAATACCAGAGAAAAAATATTTAAGATGAGTTATTAAAATCAGATACAATATTCTTGTTTATCAGTCAACAGCTGTGAAGTAAAATCTCTGGATAAAATTTCAGAATGGGAAACCTGAGAGAACCACCAAAAATATGTAATTTGAGATTTGGAGAAGTCAATGTACATTAATACATGATTTATATCTATAGTGCGAACAGTTTATTTTTGCTTTTGTGGGAGAATGAGGGGAAAGGATGAAACAAGCCCTACAAAAAACGGTATTAGTTTAATTTGCAATTTTTTGCTTCAATATTAAATGTGTAGAATTGCAGAAGCTAAATGAACCACCCTCAGCTGTATGAAACTTTTCACTTTGCAGTGCCAGTGTCCATCAATGTTCAGAATGTGACTGGGGACGCAATACAATTCAGCTGGACTGGTGGCAGGAGAGGCAGCCTCCACACCATCTCCCTCATGGATGGAAATCAGGAGATAAACAAAACAACTACAAAAGAGACAGAAACTGTGTTTGAACATTTACTTCCTGGTCATGTATACACAGTATCTGTGGAAGAACAATCTTGTGCTGGGGATAGTAGGACTTCAGTTAGCGTTCGAACAGGTATTTCTACAATAATTCTGTAATTTCTTTTTAATGAGTATACACTAAAAATATTTTTTTGCAATATGATTTGGATTTAATTTCATAGAGTATTATTCCTGTAAGTCATCTTCACTTACCTGACTCATCCCCTTACTTGGATAGGACTACTTGAATTAAACAGAAGTTTGCAAGGGCGAGTGCTTTTTCTGTAAAATTTATGACCATGCTCTATTTCTAAACCAGATAATTCTGTATGGAAGTCAAGATTTTTTGACAGTGAGTATAACAGGAAATATTCTGCTAGCATTTGTGGTAGAAATTCTGGTGAAGTTTAGGTTCTATATGCTTTTGTGAATGCAGGCAGTCCTTAATTGTCATTGTCATCTTTTAATTTCATCGTAGGACATAGGCATTAAGAGAAGCTGTTTAATTGTTATTTTCCCTTCAATGCTTGTGCTGCCAGGTTAGAAGTGACATTTTTATTATTAATCCCCAAATGCACAACTTTCAGCAGATGTCATCCCAGTGCTGCATCTCCAACCTTAGCTTCAACCGATTCTTTCTGGAAGAGATCTCAATTCTCCCCTGTGTTAATGGCACCTTCTAACTTTGTGACATCAACAAATTTTACAAGCAAACACATGCAATTGCTGGCAAGGTCTACAATGGAAATGTTGATCAAGTTCTACAGCAGGACTGATTCTCAAGGAACTTCACAAGTAATATCCCACTAAAGCAGGCTTTATTCTTTTAAAGCTGCCATGTCCCCATTAGCCAATTTCTTTAGACAAACCTTTTTCTATTAAAAATTTACTACTTGGCACTGTATAGTATTGTTTCCCTAACTCTTCCTATTGGAAGAGATCTGAAAGTCAGCTTGTCAAAGGAAGCTACTAGGTTATTTTGGCATGATCCTCTTTTGGTAGAACTGTATTGCACTTTATCATACTTGGTCAGAGGCTGAGAAAATGTTCATGATTTCTTTTAATCTTTTGAAAGACCTAACTTGCCCTTTAGCAACTGTTGCTTTCTTTCAGCATTTCTTGACCTAAAATATAACTGTCTTTCTTTGTAACCTTTTGTTCCATTCTCTAGTGAATTGTCTGATCATTCTCAAAACCTTTCTAGGACAATTATTCCAGCAGTTTAATGTGGGGTTCCTTCTTAGTGACTTACCCTCTGTCTTAGGCTTTAGAACCACAGAACCAGGGAATTATAATTATTTCAATTCAAATCTTTCAATATCTCAGTCCAGTGGCTTTCATTTATTAGTCTCCTTATTTTAAAAAAACAAACCCACAAACTTTTGTTTTCTTTTGTAATCTGGAGCCCTACCAGAAAAGCATTTGAGAGGCAATTAAAAAGAGCAATAAAGACAAAGTCACTTGGAATTTATGTGGAGTTAAGATTATGTTTGACTAGTTCTATGCCCAGTGAGCTAACCATGTAAAAAGTGCAGTACCACTCTTTACTACTGTTTTGAACCATTATCAATAATTTAGATTACCCAGTCCAGACAGGAATACTGAGGTTTTGAGACTTCATCATGCATATTGTTTTCAAATGAAATTGCAAGTGACTTTTACTTCTGGAAAGTCTATCTAGTTTACCTTACTTGTACAATCATGTAACAGTAGCACCTGTATCTTTAACTCCCGTAAGAAATTAGAGCTCTCAACAGTATGTCACTAAAGTTCCCAAATGCCACCTACCCACCCACCACCTGCCTCTCTTTTGATATGCTCCATTTTTATAATCTGCAATTCTAAGTTCTCCAGGGCAAAAAGAACTGCTGCTTAAATGATTCCTTGGCCATGATTAAATGCTTTCTGCTATTTAATAATTTTCTTACTAGCAACAATCACACATGCACAGAGGCAATTATCTTGACTTTTAAATTTATTTTACAGATTCTGTTTCCTGTTTCAACAGAATTGAGTTTTGCTTACCACAGAATACTGCCTGTCCTGGCTTAAAAGATATTCTATGCTCACGTAAGTTTTACAGAATTTTAAAATTTGCTTATTCACAACTATGGGATGTTATTTCACAATATATAATATCTTTCATGAGTATTTTGCCATCAGCTTTATTGTGTCAATTCACATAGCACTTGAAGTTCACACTTTTTTGGTAAGGAAGCTGCCTTCATCAAACTTCAGCACCAGCTTCCAGCTCTATTTTTAGTCTGGACTATTCTATGTAAAGCATACTTGTTTTGGCTTAGGGCTTATCCACCTACTCATGAGGATTTAAACATGCTCAGTGCCTTGGAAAATGTAATAAACCAATCTTGTTTCTGCTGAAATCAATGGGAGAGTGGCTGTTGACTTAGGGAGATGCATCCTGAATAATACAGGAATGACTAACAAGTCGTGAGAATTGTGATGGTTGACAATTGAAGAAGAGATTCAACTCTGGAGGTTCAGTATCTAGTACATTAGACATATACGATACACTTTCATATTATTTGATTAGTTTCTCATTTTATCAAATGGTATTTGAAATACATGAGAGAATAAAATCCAAAAGCAACTGGGGAGTGACATCCTGAGATGCACCTGATTATTTCACTTTTTTTTTCAGATTATCAAGCATTTGTCTGCCGTGTTTTGTTAAAAAGCCAGACATTTAATCATACACTTTATGTCTCTGAAAGTGAAGATTACAAAACAATGTCTGAAAGTATCAAAACAGAAGTAAGTTGTTGCAATCGTCTTTGCCATCATGAATGAATTAAGACATTCATTGTTAAATCAGTGTTGTGACAGGAGAAAATTATAATCCCTTAGGAGAAAAAAAACCCCCTCCTCGATAAAACAGTATAGGAAGCACAACTGTCTTGACTGAAGGACAGAAAGGCTGATGTTCAATAAGGGGTATGTTCTCTGTTTCTCAAATGTAAGATATTTCGTGAAAGGCACTTTAAAATTCTCTTTTTTGCAAGCACAAGGAACACCCCATTTTGTTTATTTTCTTCCACCTCACTAAAAACATGCCTTGGAGAAGGAAAAAGAGTAGTACTCAAAAAAAACCCTTCAACACATACTTGGAAATATGAGACCTTTACAAGTGTGCAATGTTTGTCCAGATCAACGTCATTTTGCTTCATGGTAGCAGTTGCAAGACTGGAGAAAGTTTTGAGGGGTTCATATCTGGGCGGAACTGTGGAGGGGAAGTGGAAGTTTACAGAGCCTGCATGAGCCTTGTAAAGCTGACATGCAGAAGCAGTGATCTGCCACTTAGCTGTCTGTATCAGGATGCTAAAGAAAAGGTCTAATAATTTATACATCTCTCAGGAATCCTGATGTATAATAAGCCTGTTGGACAGGTAAAACTACTGTAAGATTGGGGTAGACTGTTTTTAAATAACTGGCATCGAAAATTGCTTTTTAGTATATCATACTTCTTAGCTAAGAATCTTCACAGATTTCATAAGCAGTAATTAATTTGTTCTCACAACACAAAGTCAGAGGTAACCTTGTCTTTTGACTGCTAGCATCTCTGTTTCATTGTGGTTAAAATTAATTTTAGTAAACTTAAGAGGCTTCCTCCAACCTCACTGAATGCGACAAGAATCCTATTACTGTGTTTTAATAAGATTTCACTCAGGTCTTGTGCACTATGTCAGCATGACCTTTATTACACTTTTTATAAAATGGCTAAACCAAATAGAGGCTGTACTAACATCCCTGAAAATTATGGTGGAGGCTCCAACCCTGGCAGTATTTAAGGCCAGGCTGGGCAGAGCCTTGGGCAACATGGTCCAGGGTGAGGTGTCGCTGGCCATGGTAGAGGGGCTGGAACCAAACTGATCTTTAAGGTCCTTTCCAACCCTAACTATTCTATGATTCTATGATTCTAAAATGTAGTCAATTTCTGTGTCAGATTTTAATGCAAACTTAATGCGACATGCAGTTTGGGGTTAGGGTTTATCCCACAGAGAAAGATAAAGGTAGACAACTCAGCAGTGACTCAGAAACAAGGTTCATTATCATCCATGGAACACAGTAATCTTTCAGATTTTTCAGGTAAAATATCACTCCTATCCACAGCAAGAATATACTTTTTTCTTAGTGGGTTGAATAAAACACCTAATTTTCTGTAAAGATTAGTCCTGACAGAAATGTTTCAACCAGTCTTACATAGTTAGAAGGGAGGACTGCTTGTTCTTGCCCTATATCCACATGAGCACTGAGCAAAACTGTACTTTTGGAGACATCAGTGTAAAAATAATCATTCCAATTGGTGTAATGGAATTGTACTTAGTTTATGCTAGAATGACTGAGAGACAAATCACATCCTTGTCTGTCTTTGCATAGTTATTGTGTAATGTCATGATTTTGATGATCTGGTGACAAAGCATTTTATTTGTTCTAAATCTCTAATATCAAGTTTTTTGCTTTTAGTGTGTGAATGATCATGCCTGAAGTTTAGCTGCATATACTGAAAAAGCTAGGGAACATTGAAGGTATCTTTAGAAATGTTAGGTGCACTTTGTACACCTAGCACCTAATAATTTCAAATATTGTACAGTCAGGGTCCCACATGGGTTTGTAGACTGTGGAGGAGGATTGCTAGTTTCAGTGCATCATTCATTGATAACTAGGTAAACAGTTTACTGCTTTGAAAGTCAAACTTAGATTTAATATTTTCAATCACAAATGTCGTGGTTTAAACCAAGTCCCCCAACTCCCAGAGAGTTAGGAAGGAGAATCCAAAGAATGTAGCCCCCACGGATTGAGATAAGAACGGTTTAATTGCTAAGGCATAACACAAAACCCCTACTGCCATTCACTACTACAAATAATAATGATACAGCAAACAGCAAGTGAAAAGAATACAACACCCCACCAGCCACCGACCCATAACTCACTCCACCCTGCCTGGCCGAGCACCATGTGCTCCCTCCTCCATTTTCCTCCACAGCTCTACCCTCCAGCCTTCTCTTTCCCAGTATGCATCCTGGGCATCACGTGCTATGGTATGGAATACCTCATTGGCTAGCCTGGGTCAGGTGTCCTGTCTCTCCTTCCTCCCAGACTCCCCCTGGCTGGAAAAAACCTTGAACAAAAACACCCTCAAAACATGCTCAAACCATGACAACAAACTATGCGTTGTTCCAGAATCCTCCTTCAGTACTTTTTTTGAGAATTATAAAAATGGAAAAAATTAATGTCCTGCTGTATGTTGATGTGTGCATCCTGCTCTGCCTCAGTTGACTAACATATGGAACAAATATTGGTTTCAATTTACACAGATTGTTAGAGAAATGCGCATTAGACTGAAAGATGACCAGTTTGATATCATTGTGCTTGGATTCAGACCTGGGAGTGTGATTGCTGATTTTATTTCTCTATTGCAAACCCAAGACTCCATTGGTGTGAATGTTATGCAGACACACTTAAGTCAAATACTGAAGAGCAAGTTTGGTGACCAAACTGAAGTAACTACACAATGTAAGTGTTGTTGAAACAGCTTTCCTGTGATGGTGTGGGGATTAAAGGGTCATATCAACTGCTCTTCACAAATATGATAAATTAGTTTCTTTCTTTTAAGAGATTCAAGTATTTCAGATGACCTACTTAAACAGTCACAGAATAGATAGTCTAGATGTCATGTAGATTACGGATCTGTTTTAAAGAGCCACAACACATACCCAGTTCCAGACTTAAAGGGTTCTCTTCACATAGCAGGAGGGCTAGGTGAGCTTCTTGTTTTAGCATGTATCACCTTTTTACCCTCCATGATGATCTTAAATGATTGTCTTTCAGTGGAGAAGGGGATGAGGAGACTTCTTCTGTAATGGCATCTGAGATACTTTCCTCTGGATAGAGATGTGATGGAAGGGTTCACCTCTTCTGTTGGGCAATCCTCTTTGACCCCTGCTTCCTTGGCCAGAGGTGGTGTGGGCTTAGCACATAAAGTACTGCAGAGATGCAGAGAGGCTGATAGGTAAAGTAGAAATTGTGCAGGATATTAATCCAAAATACAGGATTTGTCATGCTTACGGTAGTGGTAATATGCTTATTGCCTTGAGCTCCTATGAGCTGGCAGCTTTTCATGCAACGCAGATGTTCCTTCTGCTCCATTTAATACCATTTCTTCATAAAACACTAGCTAGCACTATTATTTTGTCTATGTGCCTTTCCACCATTACTACATGCGTCTCTACCACAGAGATGAGGTGTGCTTACATGTGCTACAGGCCTTTCATTGCCTTTATCTGGCAATAAGAAAGTGTTCTGATTTTGGCTTATCAGTTTAGAGACTGCCTTCAGTGGACTGTCTCGTGGAGCAAGTAATGGGAGGTGTGAGTACAGCTGGCAGATAAGGTCCTGATTAATTTCACAGAGTTCCCTGTGCAAGTATGAGGAGGAGCGTGAGGGTTAAATTATGTACAGCTCCATTTCATGGCCCTTTTTCACACCTTGGAGCAACTCTTTGTTGAGGTACAGACTGGAGTTCTCTCATCACAGAACATTCTGGGTATTTTCCATCAAGCAAATCCTCAGAGCTGATGATTATGGATATCACCAGTAGATCACAGGGATGTTCATGGAGAGGGGTCCATAAAATTTTCAAGTTATCAAATCTTTACTACATACAAAAATATTTTTAATATAATTCAAAATTTCCAAAGCTGCCAAAGAGTAAAACGCAGCTGTCCCTTAGGGCTCCAGGCTTTCTTACACCTACTAGCCTCTAGCTGACATTTCTAAATTGTGTTTTATATTTCCAGCTTTCTCTGCTCAGTCATCAACTGAAAAATCTTCCACCTGGAAAGTGGCAGTGATTGTCCTTGGAGTTTTACTTGGAGTTGCATTAGTGCTGATTTTTCTGATAACATTGTTTTACATTTATACGAAGAAAAGATCGGGTGCATATTTGACTGAACCTAAAGGACTCCCGGGAAATTTTGTCTACAAGCACTTATAATAAAAGTGTTCAGTTTCATTTTCATATTTTGGGTAAAGGGGAAAATTAATTTATTTTTCTTAAATTCTATGTTAATTGTGTATGTTAATTTCACATAACCCTATCTGCTCCTTCCCAACATCCATCACCAAATTCCTGAGTGCCTAACAACCTTTAATGAATGAATCATCCTTTTAACATTGCTCTCAGGTATGGAGTGGTGAAATTTCCCCATTGTGCATGTGCTAGTGAGGTACAGAAAAACTTCTGTTTGGACTGTCAACTATAGCTATTGCAATGATTCCTAAACATTGGGTATGAAGAGTGATATAATCAAACTACTCAATATTCTCACACTTAGATGACACAGCAAAGGCAGCAACTGATCTTAGTACCTATCGCAGGCCACCTAAGCTCACACAGCTGAGTCCAGAGTCATCCTGGGAGGCTTTATGCACTTGGGTGATTCACCTCACCTGAGCTTTTTATCACCATATGAAGATGCCTCTTTCTCTCCAGTGACTGCAGAATGAGCTTAGGGCAATTAGTGTTCTAGCATATGCAGGTTGGTCAGGAGTCTTTAAAGGAAGAGTGATAGAGGTGGGTTGTGTGGGTTTGTTACAGGGTTTTCTGGAGGAGCAGGAGTTTGATCTGGAAGCTTCTTAACTCAAGGTTCGTTTCTTTAAATGTTGAGCTATGAAGAAACAACTGCTTTTATGTGAAAAATGTATAGTATGCTAAATACAGGTGTATGTAACTGGACAGTCTTAACATGTTACTAGATGGGGGATGTGAGAAAAAAGGTTAATTTGTGTCAAAGTATTTTGTTCATCTATTTTTGCCTGGCAAAAATGGTTGAGGGTGTGTCACACAGTGCCATTTTGCCTTGCTTTTGATGAACCCAAAGTAGTGTCTGCTTAAAGCAGCCTGAAGGATCCTGTGGCATTGGACCAGATCTTGTGTTTTCAGGCACTGAAAAGAAATTACCTTTATCTTTTTTTCACCCCTCTTAACTGCAGCCCTGATGAGGTTACAGTCTGTTTCTCCTGTGATATATTTTTTTTGCTTGGAAAATGTTGTTGAACAAATGATAAAGGGTAGTAGACTGCTGTGCATATTTTCAGTCGAATTTATGTATTCAATCTCAAACCAAATCTCTCTGTGTCCATGTATTTTGTGTGTATGCCTATGCTCAGATTTATGTTGAGGCCCTGGATTATACTTCCTAAACAGTTCGGGCCCTTTGTGGACTATTTTGTGGTTAGTTGACATGGACTAGAGTAAGGAGGCACCTAGAATTGCAGCATGCTGCGGGACACAGCAGATAAAAGACCTCGGCAGGAGTGGTGGTGTACAAGCAACTCTTTTGTCCTCTGGATCCAGCGTTAATTTTTTTATACCTCCTTTCCTGCATACAGTATGGCTCCTGAGGGAACACTGCTGAGAACCCTGGTTAAGCAGAAGGGTGAAGCCATACTATGAGCTGGCCTTACCGTAGAAAGATTGATTTAGTTCAGGCTGTATCATCATGCTGATGGGAGAAATCACATCCAACCTTGCTCCTCTGTCCTTGGTTTAGCAGCAGGGTCACTTTGTGAGGCCAGTGGGCTGTGCTGGTTGAGAAGGGAAGGCTGTGTGAGTACCTGGGGTGTTTTTGCACACAAAGTTCTCTTGGTGGTTTATGTTCCTGTCCAGAATATTACTTATTTTTTTTGCAGGGACCTATGAAAGAAGAGGGGTTTTGCATGACTTGTTCTCCCTTTCCTTCCATGTAGCATCAGCTTGGCTGTCCCTCTGCTCAGGTCTAGGGTATGGAGTCACAGCCCATCTCACTGTTGGAAAGTCAGTGTGATTAGTAGTTGTTAAATTTATTTTATGTGGGTTTTAAATATAGCTAGGTCTGGTGTTATATTAACTGAGAAATCACTTGGCAATGTTTCTGTCAGTAAACACAAGTTATCCAGTGAGCTATTGTTGAATTGTGAGCTCTCTTGCTTCTGTTAATACTACTTTCTTGCTCTTTTTTTGTTTGTTTGAGTTTTTTTTTCTGGGGGGGGGGAAGAGTGTTCTACTTTGAGTAGCAGACTCTCATTGTTAATAAACCTTTCTTATGTTCTTGCAAAATATTGCTGAAATAAAGACCATGTACAGCAGGCTTGTACTATGGACTCCTGGGACTTGTTTATGCAAAATATATTTAAGCTGTCTGAAGAAAAGCTGTATTTTAAATGATTTTCTGAAGACTTTACAAATAAAATCTCTATTTTTAAAATTTTGCACTCCAAAGGCATCTACTGTTATGTCACATAACTTGAAGCCTCTTCTACATGCAGGAAGGGAGACTGTGGCCACTATCAACAACAGAGCTAAACTTGGTCCAATATATGATTACACAGATGGGCTAGATTACACAAGAGAAGACAGATCTAATGGATCTAGCCTATTTTTCCCCTACTCCAACAAAAATCCTTTTACCCCCATACTGTGGTGCCTGGACTCTGAGAACTCTCTAAAAATGAGAGCAGGAGTAGCCAGATCTCCCATTTTCATAGGAGATTGCTTCCTTGCTTCCGAGCAGCATTCAGACAGGCTTGTGTACACTCCCTGCTCTGAGAGATGCAGACACAGTAAGTGGGACAGGGAAATAAGTCAGTCTGCTGGTAAGATACTCAAGGTATCTAGGTAGCTGGCTCCTGTTGATATCAGTGGGATTTAAGCAGCCCTTTAATCTTCATGGGTCAGGGTCTATACGACTAAGAAAAGGCACTTTGCTTGTTTCAGACACTTTTTTTCCCTGGAACTGATTGACATTATCACCCAGAAAAACTTGAGCTGCTCTGGCTTTAAGAGACAGGGGTGAATCAGTGTCTGAACAGCAGAATTACACAAGTTTGGTTTCCTAGGGGCTGACTTCCTGCATGCTCTATACCCCATCACTGCAGTGATGCACCTTCTCATGAGTCTTTTGTAGGTCTCATACTATGGTGAGTGGCATTAGTCTGTGCTGTTCAAGTTTTTAGCTAGCTTCTAAGTGCGGGTCACTTAAGCTACTGTTCCCTTCATGCATGTTGTCATCAAGGCCAAGGTCTTTGGAAATATTGTGTTCTGTTCTTACTGAAAGCCATAGCAGTCTGCCAGCTGACTTCCTGGTGAGACTGAGGTCCTAGCCAGCCAGCCTCTAGCCTCTGTCATGTCATGTAATGTCCCTGGAACTGATGAGCCTCAAGTCTTCCATTGTGTTTTAAATAATTTCCCTTTTCTACAACTTATAATTCCAGTTGCAGTCAATAACCAAAAGATTTGCTGCAGCTTCATAAGTAAGTTATGAGACATGATGAAAATTATGGTACTATGAAACCAGAAATATACTCAGCTGTTGCACAGCATTCCCATTGGCATAGGCAGTTTGGGACTGGATCTAGTTATGCTGTGGAAGAGCAGGTTGTGCAGTCACCATCTTCTATCCCATTTGTATTGTGTGGGCTATACTAGGAATTTCCTTTAATGCCCTCGTCATGGTAGACTTGTGATGGAGAATGCAAACTGCACCTTCTTTAAAAGGGAGGAGTAAAGCAATAGGACATTCTCTCGGATTGAACAATAGAGGCCTGGGCAATAGCAGGAATATCATCTCTCACCTGCTTACCTCCAGCCTGTGAGCCAGGTGCCAGAGGAACAGAAGGAACTGGATGATGAACACAGGGAAGCCAATGGACCAGAATTTCCCTCTGCTGGATCTATCATGTGCTGAAATAGACACTGAAGTGAGATACTAAAGCATCTAAAGACAGTCAAATTAGACAAAATATAAACAAGAGGAGTCCAAGCTGCAGATGATCTAAGCCCAACAGCACAGCAATATGCCTTACCCAAGACTTCAGGATACCCTAATTATATATTGACCAATAAACCAAGGAGTGCATGCATACATTCAGCATGGCCTGGAAAAATGCAGGGTTTGGGCCTGGGTAAGACCTTGGCAGCTGGTGCCAGGAAGAATGCGCAAGCTGTGGTGACATCAGCTAGCCAGCCCGCCCTTCAGGCCCACATTACCTGCACGTGATGTTGCCTGGTTTGACTAGGGACTGCAGCTAGTCATTATTATTGACTTTATAATAAAGGAACTGCTGACATCTGCTTTAAAGTGTAAGAGTGTGGAAATAATCCCAGCAGACCTGCATCATTTTTACTTTATGAGAGCTGGGTTGTCCCAAGACATTGTATTCTGGGGACCCAAATCTATGACATACCTCTTTATCTACTATTAACTGGATCAAGCTTGTGGATCTGCCTGCTGGAAACCCATTTTCCACTTCATGAGAAGAGTCATACAGCACAGCTGCTGAAAAAGGGTTGGGTTTAAACATTTTTGCTATATAGACATGTCCATTTACCAACTGTTTCTAGTGTCAAATGGTTCTTTTATGGACTCAGTTTCCAAATATTTAAGAAATTTAGGGTTGTGCTCAATTTGCAGTTAGAAAGTTTGCAGTGAGAAACTGTGATCTGGCCAGCTCACATCCACTTCTCTGTTTCATGGCCCCAGTTAAAAGTCTGCCCCAAGTAGCTGAAGCATATTTGTGCTGTAGGTCGCATCTCTCTTCAATTACTCTTGCTGCTGGGGGACACCTGATCTTCCATGGTCAAATATATGTGAAATTGTGCCAGAAACTGTAGCAATAATCAATATTTTAATTCAGAGAAACACAAGCTTTTGTTAATGGTGTTGTAAATGCCATGTTCTAAGCTCACTGTGATCCTGTGCTGGTGTTGTTTAACCGCAGCCAGTATCTAAGCCCCACACAGCTACTTACTCGCTTTCCCTTTGTGAGATGGGGAAGAGAATCTGAAGGGTAGAAGTGAGAACACTCCTGGGTTGAAATGAAGACAGTTTAATAGGTAAAGCAAAACAAGGAATTCATTCACCATGTCCCATGGTCAGGTAGGTGTTCAGCCATGTTCAGGGGAGCAGGGCTCCATCACGTGTAGTGTTTACTTGGGAAGACAAGCACCATCACCCTGGACATCCTCCTCTTCCTTCTTCCCCCAGCTTTATATGCTGAGCATGACACCCTATGGTCTGGGATATCCTTTGGGTCAGCTGGGGTCAGCTGCACTGGCTGTGTGCCCTCCCAGCTCCCTTGTGCACCCCCAGCCCCTGCTGGTGGGGTGGTGTGAGGAGCAGAAAAGGCCTTGGCTCTGTGTAAGCAACTGCTCTGCAGCAACAGAAACATCCCTGTGTTACCAACACTGTTTCCAGCACAAATCTAAAACAGCCCTTACCAGCTGCTACTGGGACACTTAACTCCATCACAGCCAAAACCAGCACAGCTGGTAGCAGCATTAGCGCAGATTAGGCAGGGTTATGAGCAACTCAGAATGCTTTTAGCAAGACCTGGTCCTGCAGGGGTTCGAACCATTGCCTACACAACCACTCAAGTCACTGAAGAGAAGTTCAGCTCACTTCTGCAGTTCTGTGCTATGTCAGCTCGGTTCGAACTGTTGCAGTAAGCACAGCTGTGTGATCCCACAGCAGATGTGCAGGCAAGTTAAAAAAAAATCTGGAGTTAATCAGAAAAGGGTGTGTGTGTGTGGGCAGACTCCAAAGCTGCTTTAGTGGTAATTATTCCCTCTCCTACACGTCAGACTTCATAAGCAAAGGTTTTTTTAATGACGAGACTGCATGAATGTAACACTACATCTGACTTCCAAAATGTTGTTAATACCTTTATTAGACAAGCATGGAAACTAGCCGTTCATGAAGGTATCAGATCAAAAAGATGCTGCACTGCGCAGTAGTAGCCACCAGATGGTGCTCCCTGTACCCTTATCAGCTGCTCCAGCACCTCTTTGAACTAAATATTCACTATTTGCTGAATTTTTGTCTGTCTGTCGGACAGGGCAGCCTGGAAACTCACTTCCCTTTCAACGGCCTTTGCAATGCTAAAGTGCCCTCCATCCCGATCTTAAAGGCATACGAATATTTTCTTTTTCAGCATGTAAAATGACATGAGTTGGGAAACCAATAAATTTCATCACTCTGAAGAGGTAACATGGAG
The DNA here is from genome assembly GCF_012275295.1 of Melopsittacus undulatus. Lineage (NCBI taxonomy): Eukaryota > Metazoa > Chordata > Aves > Psittaciformes > Psittaculidae > Melopsittacus > Melopsittacus undulatus. The sequence goes on along the minus strand of NC_047528.1, from coordinate 89,420,894 downwards.
CAAAGAGGTGCTGGATAGGGAGCAGGAGTTTTTGTTGCCTGCAGGTGACCCTGGCTGTGCCTTGGCTGCGCACTCTGTCACAGGCATAAAGAGCCATGCAGCTCTAGTTACACATGCAGTTAAGCTCATGTGTGAATTACAGTCAAAAAGGAAGGGATAAAGGTGTCTGTGAGAATATCAGAGTGATCCTACCTGTCCCTTTCAGTGCCTAAATATCAGCTTAAAGCATAGCCCTGAACTCTGTGAAAACACTTGAAGAAAAAGGTTTTGTTTCCTCCATGCTTTCCTCTTCATTTCAAGGCCAGGTTGGATGGGACTTTGAGCAATCTGATCTAGTGGAAGGTGTCCCTGCCCATGGCAGGTTGGTTGGAACTGCATGAGCTCTAACGTCCCTTCCAACCCAAACTATTCTATGATTCTGTGATTCTGTTTGGTTTCGTATGTTTTGGGTTGTTGCAAGGTAAAGTGAGAACAACAGCAACCCATGAAGCCAGTACAGCAGTTGGGGATCAATGAGCAGCCACCTGCAGCTTGAGGCAAGGGGCTGATGTGTTTGGACTTTTCCACTGCTGTTGTGGCAATGCAAATCACCACCTTCTTGTCACTGTGGTCTAGTCTTGATAGCACCTCCTAAACTTGTATTTATCTGATTGAAACAGTGAACATCCTATTCTTCTGATTAAAAGGTTAATTGGACATCAAGTGTATTCAAAATCCTAATTTGATTTCTCTTTTCACATTCAGATGGCTTATGCAGCTTACGGACTCTTCATCTCTTCAGCTACTCCTTGTGGAGATTCTTACACTGGCTTCACAGAATCAATGCCTTAAGGAAGTGAATGTTAAAAAATCCTCACAATTTTATGAGCATGGAGAAATTATCTGTGTAAAAAACAACCTATCAATCAAAAATGTAATTAAATATTAGCTCTCAGCTGATTAAAAAATGTGATATTTCAACTGTCATTTTCCTTAACTATCACTAAGGTGATTTCACATGCCTAATCATTCCTCTTGTCTAAGGAAATGGATAGCTACAGAGTGCCAGCTAGCAGTGAGCTTTCTTCCCCTTGAGTATCACATACAAAAGGCTGAACACTGTGCCATTTGGGTGTAAATCCTAATTAGTGTTTAAGGAAAAGATCCTTTTCCTTTACTTCTGCTGAATGGTGTCTAAATCTGTCTTGTACTCACTGAAGTCATGCTTGAATAAGGAAATAAGAATTAATGATTGGTAATATGTAGCAACAGGAGGCTATCTGCTTGCCTCAGGCTTGTCACTGCTGTTTCAGTCTATAGTGAAGTAATGTGCTGTAACCCTATAGCCATGTGTTGACACAGGAGTCACAGACAATGCAGAGACGATCAATGTGATCAAGCGATTGCCAAAGTTTATTCAGATACAGTGCTCCTTTTATACCCTTACACCCTTAGGTTTCTTATGTAACAGCCTTGGATACTGAGCTCTAATTGGTTAGTCTAGAGGTTACTACCATTTACAAAGCTAATGTTTATAACTTGTTATAATTGCGATTAAATACCTTACTCTAAAAATACAGTGGGAAACTACAACCTTGACAGAGATCACTCTCTGCACGTTTTCAGTTGAAAACTAACAAGACAATTGGCCTTGCTTATGCCTGCCAAGAATCTTCTTACTTTACAGTTAGAAGGCTCAGGGTATCGGGATCGCTCTCTACGTGGCCTTAGCTCTTTAAGAATTCCCACAGCCATGTGCTAGTGAACAGCTCTATATGGCCAAAGGGATGGGTGGTATTATCTCTCATCCCTCCTTTCTGTCCTTCCAGAAGAAGTGGACTCAGGAAAAGTAGCTTACATTTGGCCAGTGATGGGCACTGAGGCTGCCACATAGCAGGTCTGTCTGGGAGGAAGGACCCCTCCCAGCAGGAATCACAGCTTTGTCCCTTCTCAGAGATGCAGCTGTATTTGCTGTGTGATGTTGTGACAGGGATGAAGCCATTTGTCTTGCCTTGGGTTGGTGTCTGTTGTCAACAGAGAAAAATGAGCCCCTTCAGGACATGATTCATCTGCCCTGTTTTAGATGTCTGCTTCAGATAAGATGAAATCACCCAGAAATGTCTGTTTCTCTCCACTGAAGGCAATCTAGAGCAACATTGATTCATCGATACCTATACTGTAAGGCAGCTGCAGGTGCTCAGAAGAAACCGCCCTCCACAATCTTCATATCTTGGAAGAAGTTAACAACTTTGTCCATTATCCCAGCACCTAGTGAGGTGGGTCAGCAGATCTGTGGCATTATAGGCTTGGGCAGGGCATTATACTGGGTCATGGTGAAAAGGTAGCAGTTTTTGCAAGCATTGGGAGTTCAGCAGCAGCACCTACCTGGAAGCCTGTGTCTCTGCAAGCACACAGTTGGCACAAGAGTTTTCTCTCTCTTTTCCAGGATTTCGTCAATTATGGCCCATAAGTTTTGCTTACTGCAGTGACCTTCAAGACTGGTGTCTTTCCTACCCTCTTCTGTTCAAATATAACCAGGATGGAGGTCTCAATAACAAGACTTTGGCCTTTGAGAAAGATATCCCTCATGTCTTTCCATCCTGTATCCCTCTCAGCAGAATGCATCTGGACCCCAACACGCACGTTAGAGAAGATGTACAGCAGTGGCACAAGTGCACTATTGCACAAGCCCTTGTCTCTATCGCAGTGCTGCTGCCTCCACTCTGATGCAGCCTGCACGTAGAGCTGCAGCCAGACCATGTCTATCAGCAAAGACTGGGCAACCCTGGACCTAAAAAAGGTATGTGAGTATGCAGATTATGTAGGAGGAGTAAGGATGACAGCAAAAAAAGGATTAATGCAAAGACAAGCTGATAATTCCTTTAATGCCAATTTGCCAGTGCATACTGGTAGAGCTAAGGAAACTAGTTAAGGACAGTTGTGATTGCTTCACTCCTTTACAACAGATCACTGCCCAGCCTTGCAAACTCATTGTGCCTACTGCATGGGGTACTCAGAGCAGCGAGAAAGCAGGGATGTGTTATTACTGTGCAACCCTGACAAGGAGATGCCTGTTCTGACTCTTGCTGCTGGGAACCTGCCTTGGACAAGCAATCTGGCAGCAGCAGATGTCTCAAGCAGTAGCGTGATAGAAACGAAATAAACTCCTCCTCTTCCTTTATATTTTGTATGGTCTCTAAGCTTGTTTGTAATAATGAGTGTGGTCACACTGCTCTGTGAACAATTTCTTCAATTCTAACAAAAAGTGTTGAAAAATGTAGCCAGAAGAGAGTGAGTTTGAAGTCTATACTATGCTTGAAAATTCCCTTTTCCCTGAGTTGTTCAGTCTCGTGCTAGCAACTGGCTTCTGCTTCACTACAACTCTGTATTTGCTGGGTTGTCCTTAATGCCTTTTGCAGCACAATGGTGTAAATGTGTGCAAGGTATATTTACAGTTCACTTACAGGAAAATATGGTCTAAGCTGTCACTGCCTGTCGTGGTTTAAACCAAGTCCCCCAACTCCCTGAGAGTTAGGAAGGAGAATCCAAAGAATGTAGCCCCCACGGATTGAGATAAGAACGGTTTAATTGCTAAGGCATAACACAAAACCCCTACTGCCATTTACTACTACAAATAATAATGATACAGCAAACAGCAAGTGAAAAGAATACAACACCCCACCAGCCACCGACCCATAACTCACTCCACCCTGCCCGGCCGAGCACCATGTGCTCCCTCCTCCATTTTCCTCCACAGCTCTCCCCTCCCGCCTTCTCTTTCCCAGTATGCATCCTGGGCATCACGTGCTATGGTATGGAATACCTCATTGACTAGCCTGGGTCAGGTGTCCTGTCTCTCCTTCCTCCCGGACTCCCCCTGGCTGGAAAAAACCTTGAACAAAAACACCCTCAAAACATGCTCAAACCATGACATTATCCACCCCTTATTCCATACCATTCACGTCATGCCCAGATCCCACATTTTCAATACACCATCACTCTTAAGTCCACCCCTCGATCATGAGACATCTCTAAGTTGCATCTCTGGACTGATAGCCTGAAGTATCTGGGCCCACCAAAATCATTCACCGTCCCCTTCAGCAGTTCTACAGCTTGCTGCTGGGGACTCCATACAGCTGCCTTCCACCTCCAATGCTTCCAAAGCACTGGAGGGGCCCAGTGGATCAGATACCCGGCTATACTGTCCCACATGCCCTGCCACTCATGACTGTCCAGACTTGGGGACAGTCTCCTGGTGCTCCTATATCCTTGTCTAACCCTAGACAAGACCCAAACCTGACTCTGCTTAACTTTTGGGATCAGACAAAATGGTTGTGGATGGAACACACTCTGTGTGTGTGCCACCATGCCAAAAACCATCACAATCAGCAGGCAGGTCCCAAGGGCACCCAAAAGCCATTCATAACCGTCAGAACTCTCAAATGATGCTGCTGCACTTGTCACTGGGGCTGATGTAGCTGCCCTGCTTGCCAGCTCTCCCACTATCAGCTTCTCTTCTCCCGAGTCCGGATCTTCCTCCTCTGCCTTGCTGGGAAGTGCTGCCTGGTCTCCTGCATCCTGCTGGGGCTTGGCGGGTGACTTCCGGGGAATATTCTCGGATGCTGCGGGATTCGGAACGGCGGCAGGACTCGGTTCCTCCTCTGCCTTGCTGGGAAGTGCTGCGTAGTCTCCTGCATCCTGCTGGGGGTCGGCGGGCAACTTCCGGGGGACACTCTCGGCCGTCGGAGGGTCGGGAACGGCCGCAGGACTCACGCCCCCCACAGCCTGATCCCCCTGCTCAGCTACCGCCCTGCTCCGCTCCTCCCCCGCCTGCTCCCGCTGCTCTGCCACAGCCGTTTGGCTCCCCGTGCCGCTCTCCCTGGCAGCCTCAGCTGCCGGCAGCTCCCGGGGCCGCTCCTTCCTGGCTTCACGCAGCTCCACACAGACGACGACGAGGATAAGGACAAGGACAGCGAAGAGCAGCGGGACGGCCTGGTACAAGTCCAAGTCCACGGCCACGTCCATCCCCCCCTGCTGCCGGAGCCCCACCGTATTACAAGCCTCCGACACAAACACAAACACATCCAATCCATACACCAAGTACCCGGCAAAATCCCGAAACAGCGAGATCCAGAGAAAAACCTCTAAGAGCCAATAAATCAGCATTGTGACAAGAGACCATAAATCCGCTCAGATCTTTTCTTATCTCAATCCCAAGGGCCCCACGTTGGGCGCCAAAAAATGTCGTGGTTTAAACCAAGTCCCCCAACTCCCTGAGAGTTAGGAAGGAGAATCCAAAGAATGTAGCCCCCACGGATTGAGATAAGAACGGTTTAATTGCTAAGGCATAACACAAAACCCCTACTGCCATTTACTACTACAAATAATAATGATACAGCAAACAGCAAGTGAAAAGAATACAACACCCCACCAGCCACCGACCCATAACTCACTCCACCCTGCCCGGCCGAGCACCATGTGCTCCCTCCTCCATTTTCCTCCACAGCTCTCCCCTCCCGCCTTCTCTTTCCCAGTATGCATCCTGGGCATCACGTGCTATGGTATGGAATACCTCATTGACTAGCCTGGGTCAGGTGTCCTGTCTCTCCTTCCTCCCGGACTCCCCCTGGCTGGAAAAAACCTTGAACAAAAACACCCTCAAAACATGCTCAAACCATGACACTGCCAAAAAAAACTAGCAAAGGAAGCTCTTGGGTCACTGTAAAGGATAATCTGATTTTATTCTGCTTGTGCAATGTCAGAAGTGATTGATATCTTAAATATGAGGAAATGGAGTTTCCTGCTTTGTCCTACAGCTTGTATTGCAATTGTCTCTGTCTCATTCTCTTTTATCAAATAATTTGTCCATGGGTAGCTGGGAGCAGTCTCCCTTTCATTCTCAACTTTGCACAATGCAGTTTGCAATTATTCCATGATGATTTTAATTAGCCTGTCTTTCATTAAGGTTACAAGCACCATGTTTAGTGATTTATTTTTTTAGTTGACTATTCAGCTCTTAAAAGAGCTGGGGGAGTAAAGGGGCTTAAAAGAGAGTGAAATGTCTATTCAATTCTGGAATTACCTCTGACACAGAGTACACAACTAGATGTCATTTTTTCAGACCAAAAGCATCACACTGGAAAACTGCCAAAGCTAAAAGGTTCTGCAGGATCCTGCTTGTTTTCCTGTCAGCTTGCTCAGACTCTGGCCAGGGAGGCTGCAATCTACTGTGCCATGACTTCCCAGAAGGCTCCTTTTCCTAACACTCTCTTCACCTTCCTTTCCCAACAAAAATCTAGTAGGCTGCTACAAAACATAAAGTATATCTTGAATAAACTGACTCTGAGACATATCCATCCACTCTAGGGTTACTTTGCCATGCCATAAAATCATGGAATCACAGAATGGTTTGGGTTGGAAGGGACTTTAAAGATCATCCAGTTCCAAACCCTGGGCAATGGGTAGGGACACCTCCCACTAGATCAGGTTGCTCAAAGCCCTGATCAGCCTGGCCTTGAACACTGCCAGAAATGGGGCAGCCACAGCTTCTCTGGGCAACCTGTGCCAGGGCCTCACCAACCTCACAAGGAAGTATTTTTTCCTAATCTCCCCTCTTAAGGTGTAAAGCCATTCCCCCTTGGCCTGTCACTACATGCCCCTGTAGTCATCCTTTCAGAGATGTAAAAATCTCTAAAGTCCCTCAGGTCTGTCCTCTTCCATGCAGAAAAGTTATCTAAGCTGAGTTTGAGGAATTGCTGTGTTAGTTTGGGATGTCCAGGTATGTGGTCTTGTGCTTAACGACACAGCCTGCTTCCACTGAACAGATGTTATACCAGAAGCATATGCATGCATAGCTGCAAAGAGCTTCTCACCTGGGCTGCTCTACATCTGGGAACTCCAGCTGTCCACAGTGCATGCACAGATGGTGCGGAAAGTAGATCTGAATGGCTCAAAATAGAAAAAGGAAACAGCGGTGTTAGTGTCCATGCACTACACGGAGTGTACCTTGGTGGAAATTAAAGACTTTAACATGGGAGACATGCTGTATTCTGCAGCTGTTGGTAGTGAACCACCCCTGGAATGTTGAAAAGTACTGAGTTGGTAACATTTAAAAGCACTATGCCCAGTGTATAGTAGCTAGGTACTTTCTGTCTCACTGGACTGGAATACAGTGCTTGCTGCGGGACCACTGATACCAGTTTGCTTGTTCACAAGTAAGTCAACAACACAAGAGTCCCATTAGTGCTCCACATATGGGACAGATCCACTGTAAAACTGACATGACTCATAGAAGTGCAGAAAATAGCAGAGTAAATTAATGAAATTTGGAAAGAAGCTGCATGGTGTAAATCAATGAAGACAAAGAAGTATTTTTCAGGCCCTTAGGATGGAAAATAATGCTACACAGCACTTGCTGGCACTAAACTGCTAAATCATTGGCCTGGATTATTTACAGTTGTGATTCCTAAAAATATCTCTACAGAGAACCTTGACCATGTTGAATTAAATTTGGAGTCCTGGGGAAATGTCATTATTCCTAAAAATGTTGCACCAGAAACAGAAAAGGCTGGAGCAAAGGCTGGATCACACTGGGGTCTGTGACACCAGCTCACGGCACAGTAATGGAATGGCTTTAATAATGAACTACAGTATCAAACAAGATGCACAATGCCATGTACTGAGAAGACCGTCCTTTTCTGTGAGGAGGTACAAGCCTGATTTATGAAAATATATGCATGTTCACAAGTGATATAGCTACATTCTTGTGAGGTTTGACTTAGTGTCCTATAACAATCTGTCCAATACCATAAAATAAGATAAATAGTTTAGTAACTGGTAAACTAACGTACCTCAAAGCAGTTATCACTGGGGAAGCTTCTAATGGGCATGTTTTGATTAAGATTGCACTGGAGATAGTGTTAGGCCTGAAGTGATTAAATATTTGCATCGGTGATTCAGCAGTAAATATAACTCCTTCACTGATTAAGGTGTGTGACTTATGCAGAATGGTAAACAAAGAGGCTAGAACTGTAGCATGCAATGATCTTGATAAGCTTGACTCAAGTGAAATGTATTTAAGTACCTGACTGCACAGATACACTTTTGGGAGTAAAGAATGAAGGTCATGCCTACAGAATAGGATGCTGTATCCCAGCAGAAATGGACTCAGAACAGGATCTGGCAACTGAAAGATAAGCAAACCAGCATGAGCTCCCACAGTTTCCTACAGTGGCCAAGAAAGGTTATGAGATGCTTGGATTAAAGTGCATAAGCAGGGCAGAAGTAAGGTAATGTTAACTCTGAACATGGCCTTAGTGGGTCAACACTGGAATGCTACATCAAATTTTGGCATCAACTACTCTATGAAGAGGCTGACAAGGTATAAAAAAAGACCCAAAAATGGTTAGATGGCAGCTGCTTTACAGAGAGCCTTAAACAGTTCTGTGTGTGTAGCTTATCAAAAAGATTTGATAAAACCTTTCATGTCTAAGTACCTACCTTCTTGGGACCAGGGGATGGAAAAGTACCAAATTGTAAAGGGCTTATTAACCTGGTTAATTACACGTTTAAATAAATAGATGAAAAGTGGAGTAGACATGTAAATACTCTACAAATGATTTTACAGCAAATGAAAACCTGGTGGAATAAAGTATCAAAGGTAACTTTGCCCTTCTTTGATTTGGTATTTTCAAATAAAGCTGGAATACCTGTACAGAAGAGAGCTGAACATTACCAACTCACATACAGGGTAATGGAGGCTGGCTGAAGGGCTGGTGACATATGAAGGACCTGACTAGCATGTATGGCCTCTTAGTCTGACTTGTATCAATTTGTCAATGGCCAAATATGTATGAATTGGGAAAGGCTCACCATGAAAGGCTTTCATGTCAAGTCTGCAGACTGACTACGTAAGTCAGGTGCTACTGAATGCTGTGGCTGTGAGGTTTGTGATGGTGCCAAATTATTTGCAGGGTTCCCAGTGCACCAGTCTCAAACCTCTATGAGCCATGCCAGGGACTCCAAGGAGCTCATCTCTCCAAGCTGACAGACTGTCACTCTGATAACCATGACAAATTTGTGTGTAGTTCAGGGCCTGCAATTCAGCTCCCTCACGGGTAATGACAGCTCTGCATCCTCAGGAGCCTTCCGGTGACCAGGCACCTTTCACAGAGTGCACTGCACTTATTTCTTGTTTCTAGATGGTTTTTTTGGACAAAAGCATTGCCAAGTACATGTAGCAAGCAAACAAGCGTGCACTAAGCTTATGAGCTCCTGCCACACTCCTTTCTGCACACAATCCTGATAATTGGATGATAAGTGTGTTGTTGCTTTTCCCCCTCTCAGTCTCATGTGGGCTACTGAAAGGAGGGAGTGGGACAACTTTTTCAATGTCTTGTTAGTAGCTATACAGTTTTGACAGGGTTTTTAGCTTTCTTCCCCTGAGCTAAAGGAGAACATGCAACTTCTCTATGGGACTAACAGGCTTGTTTTGTTGCCTAGGAATCATGGTCATTATCTCCCAGGAATTTCAGCGCTGCAGAAAATAAATGTAATACAGCTGCAGGGACAACCAACGGAGGTTCATGTCACTCATAAAATGAACTTTGAGATGTGCCAGATGGCATGGTCAAGTTGGGGTTTTTTTTTTGCTGAGTCTCATATCTCTCAGAAAGAGTCTAAAATCCCCCATCTTCTGCATTTCTGCTGCCAGTCATGTACGAAACCATCTGAGGCAGACAGGGTTGGGAAAAGGACTCTTTTTTCCTTATGTAGATACAGTGTTTTTCTGGCAGGCACAGTAACTCTGCCTAACCTGGGGCAGGGGGCTTTATTCAGTCCCCTGTCCTTTATAGAAGAGCTATGTATCCTGGGGTGAAACTCCATGAAGCTGTTCCACTCCACACAGAAACAGAGGAGAGGGAGCATTCACAACCCTTCCCCAGCCGGTGTAGCTGCCTTTTCAAAACCGGACTTGCAAGGGGAAAGACACCCAATGCTTTCCCCACAGAATACTTAACTTCAGCTAAACTGCAGCTAAAACTGGTCAGAAATAGATTGGTGTTTTGCTTGAATTTTTTGCCTTTGGATCTCAGAAGAGGGATGTTTGAGTACCCAAATGTAAAAAACTGACAAAATCTCAGGGAAAATAAACAGGTGAGACCTCTTGTGTTATTCCTGGAAATGTTACTTGAAAACAAACACAGCTTAGGTGGTCTCTGTCTATATAACACTGGCCACGGCTATTCCAAGTTAGGTATCTTGAGCCCTCCCCAGTTGATAGGGAAACCAAGATGGATTCAGAATCCATTCCAAAGCAAGGTAGATATTCAAGGAAAGACTGAATTTTTTTTTTGGGTATGCCCATTTCTTTCCACTGACTGAAAGAGAGTTTGCATGACTAGCTTTGATAACAATTTTCTAGGCAGCTAAAATTAGAGACAAATCCCACCCATTATACAGAGTATACCTAACCTGAAAGGAATGACTGATTATGTTCTTCAATATTAAAGAGATCTGAAGGCAGATCTGTTTAAACTGACTGATCACATTCTGCTCAAATAGCGTTACGTGAATATTTCCAGCTTAGGAAGGGATATATTAGTGTCATGTACAAGAAGACATGACAAAATTGAGAGGGGTTATAACTGTTGTTCCAACAAATATGGAAGGGGAACAACAGGAAGGGAGAAGAAAAATGTGATCTAAGTTAGGGATTTAATGTATTTTAGTAAGATGCTTCTTCAAATTTCCAGTCACTGCCAAAAATACTGGGATATACTTTTTAGTTGGAGACTGGGTGCAAAGCTGCTAATAACTTCCTAGTAGTAAAGAAAAGTTCGATATGTCACTGGTGATTTGTTTGATGTATCACCTGAAAGTCATATGTAGGTTGGTGTCTTACAAGTCTTAATACATGGGAACCTGAACAGAGAATAGCATTTCTTTAGTTAAAATAATTACATTCCAGTAACATACTGATTTTCTTCCCCTTGATGCTTTCCTTTCCTGTGTCCTTTCCTTTTAAAGCACAATGCAGCCTCATGGCTGCCCAGAACCCAGCCTTTCTCACAATCAGACCATAAATTTTTTTCAACTTCATCTTTAGGCTGTTCGAACCTTCCAGTGTCCTTTCTGCTCTTATTTCACTAAACCTATAGAAATAACTGGGGTAGAGCATGAAAAGAGAGAAATTATACTTCAGAAATCATCCAAAACAGTGTATATTTTCAAATGGCAAAGTGACACTCCATCTGGGATAAATTGTTGTTGCTGGGGCTTTATTTAGGTCAATAATTGCTTGAGTATTTCACAGTGGGATGTATTTCTTTGTGTTCTCTGATCCTTTGATGTTTTAGGTAGACTTAGAATTACAATTCTGAAATTAAAACCCTAAATGTTTTTCTTTGATAAACTTTTTTTTCTAAGAACAGGACATTATTGACAAAAGCTCCTTAAATCTTTTCCATAGAATTCCTTCAACTCTGCCCAGACCAGCATAAATTAACTGCAAGTTGCAAACAGTTGAAACAAAGGTTTTGTTGTGGTTCGTTGTGGTTTGTTTTTTTTTATGAGCACTCCATCTAAAACATTTTGCCTTCAGTAGTTGAGATTTTCTTTTTCTCATCTGTCTCTTCAACACTTCTCAGTTGAACTTTTCCTACATGTTGCATCTCAGCAGTTAAGTCCACGCTGGCTTCTGCATTTCCCCAGGCTACTTCTATGAACTAGTTCTTGTACAGAGGCACCAGAGTTATCAGTACTGTATTGAAATGCCTCCCCTGGCTGTGCTGTAAATCTGCTGTCCCCTGCCACTGATGAGTTTCCACTTCACCGTGCCCTTCCCCAGTGCATTTCTGCTTGCAATGGATGTCCTTTTTCTTTCCTGTGGGCTGCATCAGTCTACTGTCTGCAATGCTTACCCTGCTGTAAAGCTTGGAAGCTACTACTATTTCCTATTCTATTTTAAGAATCAGAGTTTTGTCCCTGCCTGCGTGTCCTCACCTTCATTTGCAGCTTCTTTTTTTTTTTTTTTTTGTCCTGGATTTTTTTAACATGGTTTTATATTTTTTTTTTTTTTTCCCAGAGTTGTCTTCTTGCTCTCTTTGTCTGCAGGGACTAGGGGATCACTGGTAAAGTTAATGGAAGAGTTAATGAGGGAATGTAGGAATGCAGGAGACTGCTATTTTTATCATGCTTCGTCTTATGTAATCATTTTTTGCCTGTGCGGTATCAAAATAGATACCAAACAGAACTTGGTTTCTGAGAAACCTGTTTTATGTCTCAGTTTTTCACACACAGCTCCCTTAGATACTGATACTGTGGCCAGCCTGGAAAAGTAAGTTCTCAGGATCTGATCATGCATTCTTGCTCAGGAAAAACTTTCATGGAAGGTTCCAGGAACGGTGCTTGAGGCTGCAGGGTCGACCCATCACTTGTCTTTGTATCATGCCCGGTGTCTGTGCCTCTGTGACACTTCATACAGTGAAAGGTAGTTCTCAGATACACCATTAAAAGAAGTCTGGTAAATAGACGATTGAGCCCGCACTACTTCAGCCATGACATTGACAGAGAAACTGTCACTTCATTCATCGGGGGCATACAACGTCTCATGAACTTGGAGTAGTGCTCCTCCTTGCATGCTGCTGGGCTGTGAATGTGGGGCAGTAACACGACTGAGCTGGTGAGATGGGTGAGCCCAGGTGGGCAGTGCAAGCAGCCCTGCAGCTGACAGGCAGTGCATGCCTTCCTGTGAAGTACTGGGCTGTGAAAGGCACAGTTCAGCCTTTAGTGCTGTAAGCTGCTTACAGATGGAGCTAAAACTTTTGTTTGTGCAGCAGATTTCGGTACTGTGTGTTTGAGTTTCGTTACAGCCTCTATGTTTTTTTCCTTACTTCTTCCTAAGCCTTTATGAGTTAAAACAGAGGATAATAAGCATCGTGCTGGATTGGTATCACACATTCACTAAGATAAGAATAGCTCTTGCTCTCTGTATCTTGTTCCATCTCACAGTTAAAATAAATGATATCTTTAAGCAGTTTATTTTACTCTGTAAATGCCTTAAACATATACAGCTGTATAGGACAAGGGAAAATGGCTTTAAAGTGAAAGAGCGCAGATTTAGATTAGATATTAGGAAGAAATTCTTCACTTATAAGTGTGCTGAAACACTGGAACAGGTTATCCAGGGAAGCTGTGGCTGCCCCAACCTGGCAAATGTTTAAGGACATGTTGGACAGGGCCTTGAGCAACCTGGTCTAGTGGGAGGTGTCCCTGCCCATAGCAGAAGGGTGGAACTAGATGATCTTTAATGTCCCTTCCAACCCAAACCATTCTGTTGATTCTATTTCACAGCCTTTTTCAGGTCCTGTACGGAGATAATGCAGCCTTCTCAATGTTTCTAAGGGAAAATAAATGAGAGATGCTTGAACAAATTATAGATACTATCACCACAGCCTCCAAATCAAGTTAATTAAAACCCTGGACCTTCACTGGAAGACTGCTTCATAATTTCTCTTTATTTCTGACATTGAGAGAGAATTGCATTTCAAATTTCTTCTCAAACACAGTTCAAGCCTTCAGTGAGTATGAACCTATATGTGTTTGGTCTGGTATTCCAGAGCAGGTAGATGCTGAAAGAAGAGACAAAATCAGCTGTAGGCTGGGTGAGTATCAGCGTGATGCTTAATATAAACCAGCTTGAGCTTAAGCTCTTTTGAATATATCCATCTCCTGGCCATTCTCAGGAGGGACGGTACTGTGGGAGACGGGCTCTGATCGACCTGGCATAGATGCTCTGTGCAGCAGTTGCCTCCCTGCAGCACTGTGCCTCCTGCAGTAAACAGCCCTCCACAGCTCAGCAAGGATAAAACACTTAACTACCTTCCAGGGGCTTCGTAAAGACTACCTCTGTCTGTTTACAACGGTAAATGAGCACCAAGCATTATGGCAACCCCCTGTAGCAGAGATTATGAACTCCTGTAAAACATTCGGTAGACACTTGGAATCCTGCTCTTGGACCCCTGCTGTCATTTATCACCTCTTCCTACAGCTTCCTAGAGAGGGAGCATCAGCGCACACCAAAAACCGGCCCAGCAGGTATGTAACCTCTCAGGCATTTCAGGCAATTGGCGGCTCTTCCATTATCTGGCTTCTTGGTGAACTGGCTGGGCAGAACTTCCTGCCACTGGGTAACACAGCTCATGAATCTATCTCACAACCTCATCATGGGTCTAGATTTGAGTCAGTAGCACTAAAGCAACCCGAACAGCAGGTGAACAGCACCCACTGCACCTCATAAACATGGGGTTTAGGCCCCATCTTTGCAGGCCCATGCTGAAATGCAGGTGTTTGATTTGATGGGAAAATGAATGAAGATGGAAACTCAGTGAGAACCTTCATTCTCCCTATTTCTGAACCCAATAGCTTACAAATCAATGGCATGCAAGCCCCAGGGACCAGAAGAGCCATCTCCTCCTCATGCGGGCAGGGTGGCACAAGACAACATCAGAAAGTGCCTCGACTCCCCATTTCCTCGGGGAACGTCACCGCGCATCCCCTCCGAGAGGCCATGAGGAGCCGGGCCGGGACGTGTGCTGATCACGGGTGTGGAGGCAACGCCGGCACTCCTCCCCAGTGGTGCCCGGGTCCTCGCCGGCAGTCCCCAGGGGAAGAGTCTGCCGCCTGTTTGGACAGAGGGACGGCGACGGCCCTGGCCCCCCACGGAGGGGGCTGCACCGCTCAGCCGGCTCTCCCCAACCTCGCAGCAGGGACCGGGGGGCGGGCAGCCCCGGGCGGAGGCGGCCCCAGCGAGAGGGGAGGCCGCTCCCTCCCTGCCCGCCTGCCTCCCGCGGCCACTCCGGGCGGAGAGGCGGCACTCGAGGGCTCGGCGCGGCGCCGGCGGAGCTGTAGCAGCAGCCAGCAGCCAGCAGCCGGGCGGGCAGCGGCGCACATGGCATGTCTGATGGCGGCTTTCTCCCTGGGCACCGCTTTGGTAAGGCGCGCCCTGCCCTCCTTGCCCACCTCCGCGGGGTGCTGCGCGGCCGCGGAAGGGCGAGGTGTGGGGCTGGGGGACACTGAGCGAGGGCTCCGCGGGTACTGTTCCGCTGTCCCTGAGGGACAACCGGGGCTGGTCGGTGGTCCCGGGGCTGCGTCCTGCCGCCGGGTGCGGGGTTCGGGGCAGCCCCCGTTTGGCGGCTGGCAGCGTGAGGGGACGGCGGCGCTTGACCGCTAGTTACCTCAGTGCTGTCGCTAAGACGGGGGGATTAGCGGCTGCTCCGAGCATGCTCCTTGCGCTACTGCGCCCCGTCGTTTTCAAAACAGATTTGCGGAGGGACCATAACCTTTGCATAACAGCCGGGGCGGCATGAGGCGGGCGGGCACGCACAGCCAGCGGGACCGTCCTGCCGCTGCGGGCCGGTGGTGGGGCCTTGCACGGTGGGCGCCGGGAAGCGGTTCAGCGCCTTAGCGGCAAACTGTAGGGAAAGTAAACCTGTACGAAAGCGGCTGTGAGCGTAGCTCTTGAGAGTATAGCGCTCTTCGTGTCTGATGCACGGAGGGGTTCAAGTGGGTACCAGTTTGAAGGGTTTGTTGGTGTTAGCCCGTGTGGGAAGGGAATTGGGGTGTGCTCGATGAGTTAGTTACACAGGGCTTGGGTAAGTCTGTGGCTGTCATATCTGTGGGGGTTTCCCATC